>NC_137180.1:29529776-30252276 GCF_951804945.1 Podarcis cretensis | reverse complement strand
AAGTGCTTTCTTCTCTTAAAGAGAAACAAATTATATAATAGAACAAGTGTTGGTGAGTGGGGTATAAATAGGTCAGAAGGAAATTAAATGCATACAATATTTGCTGGCAATTGCTTTATTAACACTGACTGTTTACAAGAGCAGTTCACAACAAGCCTAGGAAAAACCTGTTTAGCTAAGGTTTTTATTTTATTTTCCAACCAGTGACATACTTGTTCATTGGTTAGAATTTGTGGTTTTTATGTGAGAGACATGCAATCAGTGACCATGGATACTGTTCGATGTCAAGCTTAATGACATCACCGGGTGCCACCCCCTGTGACATCACCAGGGGCCGCCTCAACGTCTCAGGTATGGTACATGAAATCTCAGGGTCTGGGATGCTCCTGACCTGGCAACCCTGGGCCCAACAGACGGAAATTGGTAGGTAAACTCCATAGTTCTTAAAAGTAAAAGGACTCTACTATCTGTGGAAACAGAAAATGTCTATCTTTAATCCAGTATAATAACCATTGGCCAAGTCGGACCTGAGACCAGCTGTTTTGTACTGACTGCAGAAGCAGGAACACAGGGTGTGAGTTAGGCCCAAGGTGCAAAAACAGAAGTGTTTTAAGGGTATTTACAAGGATGCATTACCTGCCTGAAGTTAAAAGTGAAGAACAGGATGTTCTCTCCCAAAAGAAGAAGCTGTTTAACATGGTTTGGGTAGTTCGTTTTAAGTGTGGAAACTGAACACATTCTGTTCCCATACACTCCAATGTTTCTCCAATGAAAATAGTGACTCCCCTCCAACATTTTGCCAATGAAATAGAGGCCAGTGGTGTGCGGTCCATGGACTAGTGGGACTAGCCTAGTCCCCTTAATGTTCCTGGCAGGACCTTTCCTTGTACCTGCTTAGCCAGTGTCTCCAGGCTCCATGCATGTGTGTACATGTGCATCTCTCTGTCTCTGTCTGTCTGATTACCTCTGTAAACTGCTGCAAAACTGCACAACCCTGAATAGCAATACACACACATGAGCAGGAAGCAGCTGCTTGAGGCAGAACTGCAGCCCCTTCTCCTTCATTTTTTTAAGGAAGAGAAGTTGGAAAGCCTGAAGTGCCTATAGGATGGGGGTGGAAGACAAGATCCCTTCAACCTTAATATCTCACTTCCTTTCCTTCAGCCTCTCTCTCTCTCTCTCTCTCTCTCTCTCTCTCTCTCTCTCCCCCTGTGTGTGTGTGTTTTGAAAGCATGGTGTTTTCATAAAATAAACCCCCAGCCCCAATCTGCCTGAAGCAGCAACATGCAACAGCTAACAACCACACAATCATAGAAAGGGAGATTATGAAAGGGTGTGTGTGTGTGTGTGTGTGTGTGTGTGTGTGTGTGTTAAAAATGTGTTTGTTTGTTTTTTTAATTGAGGGGGAATCCACCCTTCTATCAGGGGTTGTCTTTTTCAAAAAAAAAACCAAAGCAAAGCAAAACTTTTCTTTTTTTTACAAGCTGCTAGGAACTGGCAAATTGACGGCCGGGGACATCCTTGGGAGTCTGTGAACTCTCCATGGAAGGTTTTTAGGCATCTGCCAGGAATGCTTGATTGGAGATTCCTACCTTGCAGGTGGTTGAATTAGATGACCATTGGGGTCTCCAACTCTACATAAAGCCCTAACTGTTCCCCTATGAAAAATTTAACTGCATGCCACTGATAGAGACATCATCTCCAATATTTCTCCAATAAAAATAGGGACATCCTAAGGAAAATGGGACATCCTGGGATCAAATCAGAAACCGGGACAGCTTCTGTAAATCTGGTACTGTCCCTGGAAAATAGGGACACTTGGAGGGTCTGTGCTCCTATATAATATGTAACCTAATCCTCCCTATTTTTACAACTGCACATTCCCCCCCCCCAACTGCACAGTAATGGGAGAAAGTAATGGGGTATTGCTGGAGTGGTGTTTTCTGCTTTGGAGATCCCACCTATCAGCAATCAAGTCTGCTGCTTACCTGCACAGCTTCATTGTGAATTTTAAGTCACACTGGAGCAAGGACAGGGAACCTGTGGCCCTCCATATATTGTTGTTCCCACTATCCCTTACCATTGGCCATGCTAGTGGGGACTGATGAGAGCTGCAGACCAGAAACACCTGGAGGTTGTCTATCTATGCACTAGAGTGTTTTGAGATGTTCGGCTTATATGGTTGGCCTCTGAGATGAATCTAAGTATTCCATTCAGGTCCACCAAATAGTAACAAAGGATTTCAATAGCATTAGTTTACGTACAGTTCGGTAACACAGGATTTTGGCATTAGTTTATGTATAGCTCTCCCATGTTTGATCTTTCAGTGCTCAGTGTACTTTGCAACACTGGATACTTCAGTGTTTCAGATGCAACTTTGTATAGCTCTTCACATATATATTTGTTGCCATCCAGCAGCTGAGCATTATGCGCACAGCTGGGTCTTTCAGCTATAGAACAGCTTGCCTTCCATCACCAGCAATTAGGCTAACGTAGTTCTCTGGGTGGAAGGCACTGGCGTCGGGGAGATGGCTGATGTAAGATTGCAGGTGTAAGATACCTAGATCAAGACTGGACATCCAGATATTGCCCTCTTGTTTTGTAGCTAGATGAGCAAATGTGTTTGAGGTGATTCCCAAAGCACTTTCTGCTTCTGTGTAAATGAATGGTTTATTCTGCTCCATGTTCATGTTTTGTGGAAGGGCAACATTTTCAGCATATTAAAAAAAAAAGCAAGTCAACTGATGCCCAAAAGGTTTGTCTTGGAGTGCTTTGATCAGTTTGCGCCATTTAATAATCCAAACACTTTTGCTCTGTCATTTAGCAGACAACTTAATCAGCTGGGCTGTGATTTCCAGCTAGGCAGCCAGATGAGACTGCCTTGCTCTGGAGGGCTTCCGCGTTAAAGCACTTGCTGTACTAATTGAACATTTTAACTGATAACCAAAACCACTTGTGCACCATTTTAAAAAGAATGAGTTACATATTTTTAAGCTGCAAATGCACAGCTGTGATGAAGGGGGGGGCTGTATAATTTTCACTTGCAAATTTATGGATTCATGCAGTAACATCATTGTGGCTGGCGGATGATCTGATCTGTTGGCTCTGTTCCTATTCGTACTGTCTTTTCATACCTTTCCACTATAGCTAGGATAAAAGCTGCTTCTTTTAATACTGGCATATTGAATCCTAGCAGAATCAAAACTGCAACATAAAAAAATGTTTAGCAAAATTATTTCTGTATCTGTTTACAGCCATAGAATGTTGACATCTTTGTTTTTGAAAGCGTGACAAAAAAAGAGACTCTTGTTCTGCACGCATTGTGTAGAGCATGGAACTGTTCTGACACAAGGCTAGTGACTGGTAAAAGTTATTTGGGGGCTCAGGTTTATATATATATAAATGCTTACGTTTAAAGGATTTCCCCCCTATACTCCTTGAATTATCAGCTATTGCAGCAGCTTCTGTGCTTAATTAGAGGGTTTAGTATATAATAATATGATCTGAAAATCATTTTCTTGCTATGAAATGTTCTAATTCAATGCCAGCTCTTGAGTTACATGTTTTCACATCCAATTAGCAAAAATGAACTTGGCAAATATGATGTGCAAGTCAATGCAATACGAAATCGGAGACTGCTTGTGGAGCATTAGGAAATGTAGCCTGAATACTCCATATTCATCCCCCCCCCACACTTTTTAAAAAGGCTGCCTGGTAGAAAAATGTGCTGTTTCCTCATTCTATCTTACAGGGTCAAACAGTGCAAATGAGCACATTTCTATTAGCATTAGTGGAGCTATGTTGATTCACACCAGGGAAGAAGCTAGCTCCATAATTAAGTCCTTTGGTCAGCTAACATCCACACAAGTATTTAAGGACATATGATGGAGGCAGTGTAGGCTGTAGCTGATTGCTGTGTTTGGAGCTGAGCAGGTTCCCTCCCCTTTGACTCATATATGGTCTGTTGGACCAGGATTCTTCTCCACTTCTGGACATTGCTTATCTTGGTTGCACTGATTGGCTGCAGATAATGTATAAGATGAGTCAAGCAGTGGCAAAGGGGACAGTCCACTTGGGAATCCTTCTTGGCAATTCTTCAGGAGATGGAGATCCCAGCAAGGAAGGGCAATCAGAATTTCTCAAGTGATCAGCCTGCTCACAGTAACTCTGTTTGCACAGGGAATTGCTTTTAATATTGCAGCAGTGTATATTCCACATCTTCTCACGAATGCATCACCTTTGGCTTGTGCCTTCCCTACAGGTGCAAGAGAAAACGTATTTGACAATCTAAGTAAACGTAGGACTTCCCTATTTTCTTCGGAGAAATGTCGGAGGGTATGGAATAGGACGTCCCTTTTTTCATCAGAGAAATGTTGGAGGGAGGGTATGCGTACAATATGTAATAAACTGAATGATGTTTGGATTGCAAATACATGCTTGGAACTTCTCTTGGCGTAAGCTGTCAGTTTCTGTTACATAGAATTTTAATTTTGAGTGAGGAGAAAACAACCATTCCAGCCTTGGATTAGCCATGGCATTTTGCTTCTGATTTCATCTGGATAAAATGTTTTCAAAATATCTAGGGAGGGGGGAGCCAATCTCCACTTGTGTTTTATGTCTGAGCTGGCACACCACATGTGTTTGATACAATTCTCCTAGGCAGCTGAAACTTTAGGAACCAGTAGCGGTGGCTGCCAATTGGAACTGGTTGAGCGGAAGGCCTGGAGGTCAACAGCAGGTGGAGCTACAGCCTATGACAGGAAGAGCCAACAAATTCTAGCTGTGTCCCAATCTTCTTCTACAAGGACAACACTGAGGAGGAAGCTGACAGGCAGTGCCGCACCCTGGGCTGGTTTTAAGTAAGAATACTGGCAGATTGGGGGCAGACTGAGATTGCTGGGGCAGTGCCCCATTTGTCCTACTGGACCAGAATCCACCGTTATGAACTATTTGAACTATTCTACATCTCTTCTTCGCTCCTGCCAAGGACTTCCATTAATTTAGTATTTCCTACACAGTCATTTTCCACAAGAAGCTAGCTATATACAAGGTGCACTCTATTAAAAGGTTATCATGGGGTCTCTTTGCTGATGGATATAAATGCACATTCTAATGTACTGAATAGGCTAATTAGGAATTAAGCAATCCTTTTTAAATGGTTTTAAACTCAAATTATGCTGACAACTGAAGGATTTTTTTAAAAAAGAACCCTCTTTTTCTAATAGTTGTGTTAGACATTGAAGAGCTGCACTCTAAGCCCTGACACATTGTTCTGCCTTCTACTCAATAGCAAAGCACTGCTCAAGGGAATAGTTTTGAACCAAATGTACCTGCTTGTGACAGGTGAACTACTCCACTCCTTCAGGTTTTTAACTGTAAAACCAGTATTCATTTTGAGACTTTCCTAACGCAAGCTATCCCGCTCCTGCTTCCAAAATCCACACTTCCCAAAAATATTAGTATAGTATGCAAGGTGACACAACCTTACAGAGACTGTCGTTCTCTGTGCACAGTGCCAGACACCAATTAAGAAAGACGCACATTTTTTTTAAAAAAGGTGATGAATTTAACCAAGAAGGGGGGGGGGCAGAAGCGTGGAAAGGGAAGGGGGAAAGTCCAAAATAACAACATATTCTGGGTGGCCCCTCTTCAGCATGTGTCAGAGACAGAAGGGAGCATTTTGATGTGAACAGGAAAAAAGCACTAACAGAGAGAGAGAGAGGGAGATTTTCAGTGTCAGTGAAGTTAAAGCATGTCAGCTGCATTTCCTTCTGTGTATACCGTCTCGCATGCGAGGACAGATAGATTGAATTCATATCTGAAACAAGACAAGATTTTCCACCTGACCTCATTATGTGTTTCTCAGGAGTGCACGCCTGGCTCTCTCTGCCTGAATTAAAATGCGTGTGGAGAAAAGTGAGCACAAAGCAAGCTGCACGCCGCAGCATTGTTACCGAACGCCCTTAATAAGAGGAAGGTATTTATTGTTTTGCCTGAGCCGTGTCTTAATTCTCTAAGTCATTAACACATGCTGGATCCCTCGGTTAAAGCAACCCATGGAAGTGAAAGTGTGAGCTAATGAGAGGCTTTATGCTTTGTAACATGGCTGACAGAAGTAGCATTACAGCATATCAGAGAGATTTATATCGGGGCGTTGTTGTTTTTAATAGAGAGGTTTTTGGAAACAGCCACCATCTCCTTATAAATAATTAAAATTACACACAATTGGCATTGTTACAACACAAACAGTGTGCTTCCTATCAGTATCCATGGCATATTGTGTGTGTGTGTGTGTGTGTGTGTGTGTGTGTGTGTGTATATATATATATATATATGGCTTCTATAACATTTTTTACCATTCTTGAACAGCTGCCCTTTGCCCAGCGGCTGTTGCAGCACTTAAGCAACAGAATGTGTCTTTGGCACCAGGTCATTAGGACGCAGTATTTTCAAACTGTCAAAAGAATGTCAGATTGAAATTGGGATCTGTGAATATTAATTTGAAAAATATATAGCAATGGAGATAGATATTGCTATGTACCAGAGGCTGTGCGCCTGCTTCCTCAGCCCCGAAATTTTCCTTTACTCAAATCTCTGCCTTTTTTAAAAAAACCCTGTTGTTTTCCTCTCAGTGCTATCCCTGCTTTGTGCAAACTTGTGCTGTTGTTGTAAAGCACCCATTTCCCCTCTTCTGTGTCCTCCCTGTTCTTGCTTTTATGCCATGGCCACTATGGTTGTGCAAACTGCCTTCACTTTTCCTCCTCTATTCCACCATGAATTCAAGGCACTACAACTGCCCCAGTGGGGGGTTCTGCAATGACATTATTACTGTTTTATTATATATATAGAGAGATGCAGGAAAAAGTAAATTATCTATATATTATCTGTTATGACGTCATGCTTACATTTTGGGTGAGATCTGTAAACAGCTGCACGGTTCAAATGTGCAGGCAGCCCAACCCCAGTGCATCCCAGAAATACCTGGAATTAGAGGACTGTGGGGCAGCTTTCATTGCTTTTGTGGAAGAAGCAATCAACGTTTGAGGGGGCGGCAAGGCGGAAATGTGTTACACGCTGAAATTGGTAGCAATGTAGCTAGTCATTGTGAATTAAAAGTGGATTGAAACAAGGGTGTCTAGTAGAAAGGGCACAAGGAAGCCTGCTTTGACTGGGAGAGCATTCCACTGTCACAGCACCACCACAGAAAAGGCCCTGAGAGCAAGACCTCTGAAATAAATTGCAAATCCAAGGCAGGCCTATATTGGAACAAGCAGACCCTATGGTGACCTGGTCCTAAGGCTTTAAAGTTGTGGTTTCCAACGTGGGGCACACGCCCCACAGGGGGGGGGCGCAACTGGATTTTTAGGGGAGCAATTTGGAAGCTTGTTTAGAGCAAGTTAATGGCCTTTTAGGCTTCCTCCACGTGAAGAGGAGTTCACTTTTTGAATAAGAAGAATTATATGTCACAGGCATTTGAATTTTAGAGATGCTTAGGTGGGGCATGGCCAAAAGAAGATTGGGAACCACTGCTTTAAAGGCCCTGAATTGAGCCAGGGAACAAACAGGATAAACCAAGGTACAACTGTATTCTTGCCATTTGCGTGGGCTGAAGAACTCTGTGCAATGTAAAGCAACTAAATGGTGTAACAGAGTTGCAGGTCATTGATCAAGTGTGCATGCACACGAAAGCTCACACCAATAACAAACTTAGTTGGTCTCTAAGGTGCTACTGGAAGGAATTTTTATTTTGTTTCTCTGTTGGCATGATTCTCCAGATTAGTTCTAATGTATTTCATCACATAAAGTATTGTTGTTGAGTACATGGGGTGGAGTACTACTGGAAGAAATGGGACTTCTTAATAGCGCAAGACGGAAATTGCCTGGCATATGGTCTCTTGTGCAATATGTATTTCTTTCTTTAAAAAATTTGCATCCCACCAGAAAAGCCATCCCAACAATATCTGGGGAATCCTATGCATGCCTACTCAGAAAAAAGGCTGTTCAAGTTCAATAAGACTTACTTCTAGGGAAGTATGCATTGGATTGCTGCCTGGAGTAGCTAACCAATATATAAAAAAGCACCCTATAATAATGTGTTGAACACAATACACAAACAACAACAAAAAAACAGTTCAGCAAAACAAGAGAACCCATAAGCAGTAGCAGCTGATGCTCACAGGAAGAAAATCTTCTTAAATAAGATGGCCTTTACCATCCTTTGAAAAATCCTCAAAGACCAGCAAGACAAATGCTCCGGGCTCCCAGATGGTGGGAGCCACTATACAGAAAAGCAGCTCCTTGTCATCACTCAATTCACTGTGGATGAAAAAGAACCCAACAGCAGAGCTTCATCAAAGCGCTCAAAGTCTGAGGGGGTAAATATGGGATTAGATGCTCCTTCAGGTATCCAGCCCTTTTAAGGTGAAGTGGAGCACTTTGAATTTGGCGTGGTAGCTAACACAGGGGGCACTGCAGGGTTCCCGGTGTTCATTTGGAGAAAAGGTACCTTCTGTTTTCTGGTACCTCCCTCGCCCTCCCTCTACCAGGGCTGGGCAAATAACAGTCAAGTATTTTTAGAAGTATAAATGTCAGTGAGGACAACAATGAAGTCACCAACAGGTTAGATCATGGGTAGGCAAACTAAGGCCTGGGGGCCGGATCCGGCCCAATCACCTTCTAAATCTGGCCTGCAGACGGTCTGGGAATCAGTGTGTTTTTACATGAGTAGAATGTGTCCTTTTATTTAAAATGCATCTCTGGGTTGTTTGTGGGACATAGGAATTCATTCATATTTTTTTCCCAAAATATAGTCTGGCCCCCCTCAAGTTCTGAGGGACAATGGACCGGCCCCCTGCTGAAAAAGTTTGCTGACCCCTGGGTTAGATAAACTAATTGCAAAGCAATAACATGCCAAAAACCTAATCGAACTGCTGTTATTGTGAAACCATGACATTCTTCTCAAAATGTAATGAATCGTTTATCCTTTGCATTTTATCCCACCTTTCCCTCAGTGAGCTCAGGATGGCATACGTTGTCTCTTCACACACACATTGCATCCTCACAACCCCTGCAATCCCTGTGCTTGTTTGCTGATGTGATCAGCCAAAAGATCAGGCTAGGAGCAAACAGTGTTAAGAAGTAGCTAAGTTCAATTTAGCAATTGATAGAACAAGCTCTTTGCCATTGACAAGATTACAGGATAATCTGCGCAGTACCCTTTTTTAAATAGAAAAGGCGTGACCTAGAAGTGATGCCCAATTGTGTGATACTACAGTGGTACCTTGGGTTACAGATGCTTCAGGTTACAGACTCCGCTAACCCAGAAATAGTACCTCGGGTTAAGAACTTTGCTTCAGGATGACATAAATCGCGTGGCGGCAGCAGGAGACCCCATTAACTGGTGCTTCAGGTTAAGAACTGTTTCAGGTTAAGAACGGACCTCCAGAACGAATTAAGTTCTTAACCCGAGGTACCACTGTACTATCAATACCTAGAACTAAAAGAAAGAGAGGCTGTGCTCATAGTCTTCAAAACTTTTCATAAAATAATAGTTAGGTAATTAAATTAATCGAAACATTAGATATTAAGGTAGCCATACATAGTTTTGGATTAAAATTAGTACTTAGAGAATCTTCAGCCAGGTGGGTGGTTTTTGGGTGGCTTTTTACTACTCTGATGCAGGATTTTTTTCCCACTGAAAGCAGCATGTAGTTATTTAATGTTATTTAGTATTTATAAAGGGACGCGGGTGGCGCTGTGGGTAAAACCTCAGCGCCTAGGACTTGCCGATCGCATGGTCGGCGGTTCGAATCCCCGCGGTGGGGTGAGCTCCCGTCGTTCGGTCCCAGCGCCTGCCAACCTAGCAGTTCGAAAGCACCCCCGGGTGCAAGTTGATAAATAGGGACCGCTTACCAGCGGGAAGGTAAACGGCGTTCCGTGTGCTGCGCTGGCTCGCCAGATGCAGCTTGTCACGCTGGCCATGTGACCTTTACCTAGTATTTATAACCTGCTCTTCTACCAATTAGTACCCAAAGCAGCTTACAGAAAAGAAGGAAAAATAGACAAGGGAACATGCAAATGCATGAAAATGACCAATAATTGTTTCAGTTTTCTTAACAAAACAACACATTTTTGTAATAATGATTGTTGTTGTTGTTGTTTAGTCGTTTAGTCGTGTCCGACTCTTCGTGACCCCATGGACCAGAGAACGCCAGGCACTCCTGTCCTCCACTGCCCCCCGCAGCTTGGTCAGACTCATGCTGGTAACCTCGAAAACACTATCCAACCATCTCGTCCTCTGTCGCCCCCTTCTCCTTGTGCCCTCCATCTTTCCCAACATCAGGGTCTTCTCCAGGGAGTCTTCTCTTCTCATGAGGTGGCCAAAGTACTGGAGCCTCAGCTTCACAATCTGTCCTTCCAGTGAGCACTCAGGGCTGATTTCCTTCAGAATGGAGAGGTTTGATCTTCTTGCAGTCCATGGGACTCTCAAGAGTCTCCTCCAGCACCATAATTCAAAAGCATCAATTCTAATGATATCATTATCCAAATCTCAGGTTAAAGGTAAAGGTAAAGGTACCCCTGCCCGTACGGGCCAGTCTTGACAGACTCTGGGGTTGTGCGCCCATCTCACTTAAGAGGCCAGGGGCCAGCGCTGTCCGGAGACACTTCCGGGTCACGTGGCCAGCGTGACATCGCTGCTCTGGCCAGAGCCAGAGCCAGAGCCAGAGCCGCACACGGAAACGCCGTTTACCTTCCCGCTGGTAAGCGGTCCCTATTTATCTACTTGCACCCGGAGGTGCTTTCGAACTGCTAGGTTGGCAGGCGCTGGGACCGAGCAGCGGGAGCGCACCCCGCCACAGGGATTCGAACCGCCGACCTTTCGATCGGCAAGCCCTAGGTGCTGAGGCTTTAACCCACAGCGCCACCTGCGTCCCTAATCTCAGGTTACTGTAATGCTTTAAGGTAACATATGACCTCACAGTCTGATGTTGTATAGTCCTGGTTTACCATCAGATCTGCTATTTATGTCAACTGGCCTTAGTTCCCAATAACTAGAAGCTTTGAGATGCAGCAAATAATAATGGAAATGACAAGCCTTGTTGGCTGCATTTTGGTTTCATTGCCATTGACATGTGGCTGGCTGGAAGCCACTCAACACTTTTGTTACTGTTATATTTCCTACTTTATATGTGTTTTCATTTAAGACGTTGGCAATGGGTCTAGAAAACAGGAGAGGAAGACACAAGAAAGAAAACATATTATTATACTCACCCCCCCCCCAAGTTGCCTATGTTCTTTCCACATCAGTTTCTGTAATGGCGATTAGGGTAGCGGAAACTAGAGTTGCCATTTGTTGCTGTGCCTTGCCTTTTGTAAAAAGTCAGTTATTGTAAAAAGTCGGGATTCAATGCTTTTCATTTTAAATCCCTGAATAAATAAATGCCAGGTGTTGAGTATTTGATTTGGCAACTTTTCAGAGCCTCTTGTACTTAGGTATCTGTAATTGTACCCTAGCTAGTCTGCCTCTTTGCTGAACAGAATCTTGCTTCATTATTTGATACTGTTTGGATGCTTTTGCGTATTTCATGAGGGCACCTGAAATTATACCCTTGGACTCTTGTAGCCACTTCTCTTTAAGTCGTTCCACACAGCCTAGGCAATGTTTCATTGACTCATTGTCTTATTGGCTTTACTTAACCACAAGGTTCCTGCCCAGGGAATGGGCACCCTGCCAGGAAGAGAGCTGGTGTTGGTGTTGACCTTTAAAGCCCTAAATGGCCTCAGCCCAGTATACCTGAAGGAGCATCTCCACCCCCATCGTTCTGCCCAGACACTGAGGTCCAGCGCTGAGGGCCTTTTCAGTAGTGGCACCCACCCTGTGGAACACCCTCCCATCAGATGTCAAAGAGATTAACAACTACCTGACATTTAGAAGACATCTGAAGGCAGCCCTGTTCAGGGAAGTTTTTAATGTGTGACATTTTAATGTATTTTTAATCTTTGTTGGAAGCTGCCCAGAGTGGCTGGGGAAACCCAGCCAGATGGGCAGGGTTCAAATTATTATTATTATTATTATTATTATTATTATTATTATTACTATTATTATAAGTTTCTGACAGTAAGAGTTGCTTAACAGTGGAATGGACTCCTTTGGGAGGTTGTGAACTCTCCTTCATTGGAGGCTTTTACGCAGAGGTTGGATGACCATCTGTACTAGAGGATTCAGTTGAGATTCCTATATTGCAGGATGTTGGACTAGATGACCCTCCGGGTCTGTTCCAATTCTACATTTCTATGATTCTAAGAGAAGACCAAAAGAAAAGATGGTTAAATATGACTATATTTTGAGAAATCAAGTTATTTAATGTGTATGTACTTACATGGATTTTCATAGGTTCTTTTTGAATAGGTTAGCTATGTTTTTTCCATAGTTTTTCCATAGCTGTCCAGAAGTCATGCTTTGCTATGCAATCTGTAGGAACTCTTGGATCAGGGAGATTTGGATTCAAACCTTGCTTCAACCTCTAACACATTGGGTAGTTTTGGACACATCATTGAATCTCACCCTCTGTCTATCAGTGAAAGGCAACTGTGACTAACCAATTTGTGGGATATATTTATCATAACTAACAGACATAAGCATCATAAAAACTTGGCGTATTACCAAGTTGTATAGTAATAATTTCTACCTGTAGGAAAAAACTATATGCTTTTTTCTTGGACTTTGTGATTTTTATTGGGGTTTGAAAAGAGATCTGGTCCTGCTTGGTGACTTCCCATAAGCACCTGGTTGTCCATTGTGAGAATAGAATGCTGGACAAGATGGCCCTTTAGTCTGGTCTACCCTAAGAACTTTTCTAAAGTCCTTACAAGATGGGAAAAGAGACTGCAGTTTGAGCCTACAAAACATTTGACTCACAAAGCAATGGACTCTTATCAGTAACGCTTCCTGTGCATACTTGATGGTTTGGCCACAGTGACACAAAAAATATTGCTAAATGGAATTTCCTACTGCATCTCAAAGCAAAAAGGCTGTTTTACTCAGACCTGTCTTGTATTAGGATTTTGTTCCCCCCTCTGCTCGTTTTCTGTTATGGATGCTGCATGGACTAAGACTATAAAAGAGGTAATTTAAGGGCAAATCCACACCTGAAAAGTCAAAATCATTGGTTTCCCCTTACAGAAGGCTCCCTGGGGAACATAATACAGGGAATCATGGGCAATTTACTACTAGTTGTGATATATAACTGTCTGATGTAAAAAATCAATGGTTTTCTCTTTAAAAGGCTTCCCTGGGGACCAAAGAGTAGAAGGTCAGAACAGGTTACTAGTTTGCATGCTTTTCTGTTTGTTCTTTGATGGCAAACAACACTATAAGTAATGACTATTCACTGCCAGGAAGAAAGTAGCAAGAAGCTGTCTGTGTTCTACCTTACCTACTACTGGAGTAGCATTTTTAAAATATTATTTTCTGTCTCAAAGAAGAATGGAAAAATTGTGGAATGAAACAGTGATTTTTCTCTATCTCTTACTTACTGCCTTATTCTTTCTTCACCTTTGGTTCTCTGAAATACATACACAGACATGCAGTTCCTCGTGTGCACACACATCTAGATCATGTCTACAGCATGATTTTCTCCAAGCTTTAAAGTAGATTATTTGGCTCCTCCTTTGGGTTGCCACATTTTTTATGGACCTTGCCTTTGACAGCTCTCATATGTACCCAGACAATGCTTTGCGTAACCAGGCTGCGACAGCCCCAGCCCCCAGGGATCATAAAAAAGGAATAAAGACTCTGACGATGTATTATGGAATTAAAATTAGGCCACAACTTTATTAAACTTCCGAATGTAGAAAGGCCTTGGTTTAGGCCTTGGGCATGTAGCCCCCCCAGCCCCCCAGCCAGGGGAACTGGGACACATCAGGGTAGTTCACTGACAACTTTTCAGTGTATGGCCAGTGACACCCAATTATATAACCCCTTTTAAGAGGGAACCCTGGAATCGCCACCACAGGGGGGTGAGTCACCACTTCACCCACCCACCCCCCATTATAGGGAAGAAAAGACTAAAGGATTCCACCCATAAACAACCAAAGTTGTGATGAATTGCTACAGGGAAGAAAAAACCTGGTCCTTCAACAGCAACTAGTCAAAGACTGTAGCAGCACCCACTAAACAGGAAGAAAAAGTTAACCTGCAAACAAGAAAACATTAAACTAAGGGAGGGTAGGGTGGGTGAATCTCCTGAGCCGACTGCCTGGCTACTGTCGGTTCTACCCCCTATATATAAATGGGACTGGCCCCACCTCCCATCAATGAAACTTGACTACTGTGGCTGGGCGTGAACCACCAAATAATAACACTGAGAGGCAGGCCAGCCCCTGTTTGCCATTAAGCTCCCTGGAAACTGTAGCACCGCCCGCGATCCCTCAAAGGGCACCCACAATGTAAAGTGTGAGTGCTCATTTTCCGTCATAGAGTGGACTGATAGAAGAAGCTACATTTGCTAAAGGTGGTTTGGTTGGGCATGATTTTCTCAAACTCATTTATGTATATGTTGCCTTTAAGTATTTGGTAGGATTATATTATTTTTAAAAATGACAAAAGCATTGAAGACACAACTTTAATGACTGAAGCTTTCCGTTAAAGTGGACCTACTTATAAGTTTATCTTCGGTATTTGGTATTCACAAATATCAAATTTAGTCCCTTCGATCATATGTCACTGTTGGCCTGCAGGTCTTCTGTAATTTACTGTTGAATGATACCCCTGCTCTTTGGCTTATCAAAATAAATTAGTTATGCCTCTGAAGATCTACTGAGCTTTCAAGGGCTTATAAACTCCACCTTGAGTTGAGAGATGAGCTGTACCTGTCCAACAATTCTTCTTTGGCTAGGGTCAAATTATGAGCAAGAGCAGAATATCTACTCCTCCCATCTCTACCATTTTTGTACCCAAAAAACATACTGCACCAAAAAATGAATGATTAGGGCAAATCACAATGGCGCTTGCTGTGCACACAGCATCGCAACTTGTAGTAGCATTACCTTGACATCGGTGGTTGATCCAGGAAATCAGAAACATGCATTGGTACTACTACTATACTGGCAATAATCACCACAAGATGAGTGAGATGCTAGAAAAAAAAGAGAGTATGAAAGTCCGTGTGTTAGGATGGGATCGGTCAGCTATATTGCTGATATGTAGATTCCTCCCCCTAGTTATTCTATATATATAATATTTTATATCAAATATGAAATCTGCAACTTTCTTGGTTAAAAGAAGGTCAGCTCAGTTTACCTATTATGTTAGTGTGCTACCTGTCCATAGAAGCAAGCTTATGGTGCTTTCAGAATGACCAATGTTTACCACTCATATTCATTGTTCCTCAAACCATCTACTTTCTAGACTCTCAAGCACCTGCTGAAAATTATGTTCCAAGGATGTTGAAGGAGAAAAAGCTGTTATGAAAAATTCAGTAGAAGAAAGAGTGAATTATTCTAAACCATGGGATACTGTTTACGGTGCATAACAATGAATACATATACATATGTTGTATATCTATGGGGGGGGTGTTGGATTTTCATATATGTGAAAATGTATTTTTAATTAGCAAATTCATACGATATATTTGTGTGTGTGTGTGTGTGTGTGTAGGCCAAATAACATATAACTGCATAACTAGAGCCACAAAGGTTTTGGTAGTTACTGAGTCAGTAAATGGAAAAGGTGGTTTAATGTAGAAATGTAAAAACTCTGTGGTCAATGAACCAAAGCAGAGAACACATATTAAATGAAAAAATCACTCATGCAGCATACTGACCAGAAAGAGGATGGAAGAGAGGTTGCAAGAGGGGGAAAATCTTGAAGTCATCAGCCCATAAGCAGTGAAATAAAAAAAAGAATTCAAAGGCATGTTACCAACTCTCTCTCTCTATATATATATATTTGGTAACACGTCTTTGAATTCTATACACACACACACAATCTTCACATACAATTTTAGAGACCTCATCACAGGAAGAACACCGTTACCATGCAGTTTGTACCAACAAAGATCATTTTAGCATCCTACAGCAGTTATTACTGCATTAATTCTTGTTATGAATATGTCTCGGAAATAGCAAACACTTCCCCCCAGAATATGTCCTGAGTGCAGAGAAAGCTTTGCAAATCAATCCACTCTAATGAAAACTCCCATCCAGCTTGTGAGTCCAAGTACCAAGTATATCCCCACAATAGATAGACACTGTGGAGGGTTTAGGAGAGAAGAGCCCCTTGCTGTACCAGTCAGACAGGACGGGAGCAGAAGGAAATTGTCATCTTCTCTCTCCTTCACCTAACAGTTGGTGCTGTGAGGAACTTCACTCAGAATCCCTTTACAGTTCTATATCCTTTTTTGTAGTGACAGAGTGTCTGTCTGGAGGTAACACACTTCTGTTACCTTCTGTTCTTCCTGTTAAGCTTGAGCACTCACAAAAGCTAATATGGGCCACTGTTTTTGAAGCCACAGTTGTTCTGTGGGAACCCTGTGGAGAGCAACCACAAGATTATGTGTTGCTCATGGGTTATCTCAACTGCAAGCAATGTAAGTATACCTCAGCCCCGAGGACGTGATCAGTGTAAGTACAGTCTATATGCTTGAGGGGGAAACTGTCATCACATCCACTGGTTCTCCCTCCTCAGCACGCCCAACCTTTATATGTCTTGTGTCCATGTCCATGCCAGTGTGGTGTAGTGGTTAAGAGCGGTAGTCTCGTAATCTGGTGAACTGGGTTCGCATCTCCGCTCCTCCACATGCAGCTGCTGGGTGACCTTGGGCTAGTCACACTTCTCTGAAGTCCCTCAGCCCCACTCACCTCACAGAGTGTTTGTTGTGGGGGAGGAAGGGAAAGGAGAATGTTAGCCGCTTTGAGACTCCTTTGGGTAGTGATAAAGTGGGATATGAAATACAAACTCTTCTTCTTCTTCCAACCTTGCCTCCATGTGGCATGTCCAAGCATGCATCTGCTGTGGTCTGTACTCTCCAATTTCATAGGGTTTATTCACAGGAAGTCCACACACATTCAGGTAAGTGCATGTAGGCTCCTGTACAGAGATCCATTCTTGAACACATGGCAATCAAGCCTCTGAGGGAGTAGAGCAAACAGAATGTTGACTCCCCCCAGCCCTGAAGGGCTCTGATCACGTAGGGGCAAAATGATTGAGTAGCACAAAATGAATATTCATTGAGAGTTGAAGAACTAGACATCTTAGTTTGAGGGGATTTGCTAGGGAAGGCCAAATATTAAAGCATGGAGAGTTGGTATGTTTAGTAAGCAAATTTGAGCAAAAAAAAAACAACCCCCACAGTATCAGTTTTAACAGAGCAAGTTATCCTATGTTTGGTTACTGGAAAGTAAATACTACTGTGCTCAGTAGGATCTATTTTCAAACAAGAACATAAGAAGCTGTCATATATCGTTAAGCCACTGGTCCATCCAGCTCAGCATTGTCCACAATGACTGGCAATGGGTTTCAAACTGGGATTTTTTCTCCAGTCCTACCAGGAAATGCTGGGGATTGAATTTAAGACCTTCCATGTGCATAGCAGATGCTTCGTAATTGATCCATGGCTATGCTAATAAATTGGTGAAGCATTGCAACTTTAGTCAGTTTTTGCTGATTAATTGGCACAAGTCCTATTTAATTGGGGAGGGACACATTTTGCTTTCAAAACATGATTTAAAGGTCCTGTTGTCTCAATCCTTCTGAATACGGGTACAGTAACATTTGATTCTTTTTTATTTGTCTATTCATTAGATGCCAATTCATTTTAGCCAATCATTTATTTTTCTTTATTTGAGTTCACTCAGGCCATGGTTCAGATTGAAACTTATGCATGCCACTAAAATGTGCCACCCACTCCTTTCATCTAACTGATCGAATCATGCCTTGACTCTAGCATGTGCAACATGACAAACATACCATGATATATGATTTTTTTAAAAATAAAATTGTAATTATCTCAGAATATGTTCTGAACATCCATTATTTGGAGATCTATGCCACCAACTTCCCTTTGTTTGCTGCATAGTAACTCGTATAATCTCTTCCAACTGTTTACTTCTGTTTGTCATGACTTACAGCTCAGTTTTTAAAAGTACAGTACAGGGGCTAAAACAAATGTTATGAGTCTCCAAGAGATGGCGATGTTGAGACTTCTGTTGTCTCCAGATTCCTTTACTCTGCAGCCGAGCTTCTAAGGAAACAGAGAATTATTTTTAAATTCTGCATGATAGTGTCTTTATTAAAGAACATATATTAATCTAGAAGGCCTCTGTAGAGTGAGCTGTGGAAGAGCCAATGGTATTTAGAGAAATATATTGCACTCATAGAAACAGTTACAAACTAAGGCAGTTGGCATCACCATGGTACAATATGAATTATCTTCAGAACATCATCCTATATCCCAGTATGTAGAATATTTTATGCACCGTGATGTTTTTACTAACACAGAATTTAAAATATCACAAGATGACAAGGAAAACTTCATAATATATTTTTTTAAAAAAAAAAAAAACACAACAACATTAAAATATTCCCTGATCCAGAATGAAATTCCGAACCTGTTGGATCCCTAGCTACTCTCACAGCCAGCGTGGGCTGGCAGAGGGCCTGATCTGTGCTTATTGATTGCCAGCCTAAATAAAGCTGGCATGGGTTACCAAACTGCTTCCCCCACAAGACACTGCTGTTTCTGTGAGTGACTGGCCTGTGTTTGCAGTACAGTAATACCTCCACTATTTCATAAGGCCAAAGTGTCAGGTTAAGACTTGAAAAACCCACACACACATTTGCTTAAATCAGATTTGTTGTAGACCTCTTGAGAGCAGACCTCTCTCATCTCAGAGGAGGAACCCCTTTCTCTTTTTACAAAACCAAGCTTAAGCAGACCAAACTCTTCTTCATATGGGATGACAAGACCTTTCCAGCGATGTCAAGAAGGGACTTTGTCCATAAATTGCCTAGAACTCCCATAGAACTCCCAATATAGTCAACTGACATCTCTTCAAATATATGGGAGCTGTTTTAGGGTGGTTTCAGGTCCTAGCCACACTGTGCTGAGCAGTGCCGGATTTATGTATAGGCTAAGTAGGCTGAAACCTAGGGCCTCTAAATCTAGGGGGGCCTCGCCAGCCCTCCCGCTCCTCAGCGGGCAGTCTTCCCTCTCCCAAAATTGCAAACCCAAGACTTCATGCAAGGGCAGGGCAACTCAGGCCTCTAAGTCTAGGGGGCCTCACCAGCCTGCCCGCTCCCCAGTGCCACACTCTCCCCTTTCCCAAAATTGCAAACCCAAGACTTCATGCAAGGGCAGGGCAACTCTGGCCCAGCAGCTATTAGACTCAGGGCTAGCCAATTTGAAGCAGTGGGGTGCAGCTTGAATTTTTTTTTGTAGGGCCCCAGTTCACAGCCAAAGTCTGCAAAATAAAATCCATCTGGATTGCCCTGGTGCAGGGGCCCCCTTAGGAGCAGCCCATGGGGCCCAAGTTGGCCCAATTGCTCCAATTGCCTTCAGGTCATCCCTGATGAGACTGTGCAGTGGTTGGACTGACAAGCCCTTCACCTTCTAGGTCCCTGGTGTCACTATTCAGAGTACAGACTCAAGGACTTGTTATGGAAATAAAGGGGGGGGCACTTATTGGAAATCAGTTTTGTCACCTCTCCCCCCCAAACCCCGAGACAATGAGCCCAGCCACCTTTTATTCACAGTTGCATAAGCACTACACTACAGCATGGCCATAAACTTGTACATTCAACCGCTGAAATATACACCCAATATGTAGCAATGAAGATTTATGTTACTGTTTTATGAATGAACACAATGTTTTATGAATGGACTCCGTATTTTGTGAATTACCTAAGAGCCACCAATAGGGAGCTCTAGAATCTGACGGCTAAACAATTGGGTACTACCAAACATCGACCCCTATTGCTGAAAGCAGGTAGCCATCAGGGAATGCTTCAGCTCAGCCTCTGCATTGTTGACTGAACACCCCCTGCTGTGCAGATAATGGAGAAAGCTTGTAAATTGTATCCCTTCTGGCATCCTGGCCAACTCTATTACACTGGTGTAAAGCCTGGTGCACCAGAAGCACAGAATAGCAGCAAATAAAACCCGCTGATACGTCAGTAACCGATAAGACTTGTCAACCAGTTCTTCCAAAGTCTTCCTAAATTATAAAGCTCCAAAATACAGGCCAAAAGAGAGCAGGTCTGGGAAGAGCGAGGCATACAAATGGGCACCACCAGTGAAAAGGCCCTGCTCCATGTAACTCCTGCCCTGTCATTTGATAGAGTGCCCACTTGCCCTCCTTCTTGACATGGAATGCTCTCTATTAGAGTCTCCAGGTCCAGTACAAAGACCATAAGAAGTTAAAGCAGGGACCTTGAAGTTCCCAACAGCTGTTAATCAAGCAAGCAAGCACACAGGTCACCTTTGTCACAGTCAGGATGCCTATGTCCTGGCCAGTCCTGCGCCCAATCTTGTTTTTGTACAATCTTGTTTGTCCTCAGTAACCAAAATTATATTATCAACATATACTAGCAGAAAAGCTGTTTTCCTTCATTTGCAAGGAATCGTAGAAAACAAAGTGGCACTAATACAGAAAAGTTCTAGGGTGACAACAGAAAGCAAACTAAAAATGCTTTTGCAGTTCATCAAAACTATCCAGCAATATCAAGTTATAGGATAACTGGTGCTATTAGCAGTAATCCTTCTAGTTGGTTAATTGGTTCAGCAACTTCCATGCACATGACGTGTAATGCTAATTATTTCCCCCAATTATTTCCAAGAGTTAAATGATAACTAATCAGAGGCAGCTACAAGAGAGCTATGAGATTCAGGTGAGGGTCAGATGACTTGTCAATCCCAGCAGGTATATAAGAGGATGACCCAGCCTGCCCAGGCATCTGAGCCTCCAATCACTACATGGAGAGATGCCAGTTTATCAGGATACCAATTATAAATGGCTACACAGAAAATGTGTTATCAGAAACCAACCTGCCCCAGTGGGATGTCTCTAGTAGAGGAAGAGTTCTTCCTTTGGAAGAAGGGATACTTTGGATCAAATCCAGTGTTCATGCTGAAAGGCAGCTTACTGGGAAGGGCCATAGTTCAGTGGTAGAGCATCTGCTTTGCATGTAGAAGGTCCCAGGTTCAGTTCTTCACACCTCTCCTTCCCTGAAATCCTGGAGAACTGCTGCCAGCCATTGGACAATACTGAGCTAGATGGACCAGTACAAGGCTCACCATAAGGCTGCATCCTATGTATGAAAGTTGAAATGTAGGGGGAAACAGCCCTGATGCTCACCATGCCTGATACCACCGCTCAATCCACTTTTAAATATTTTGTCGTAACTTCAAGATGAGCTGCCATCTGGGGTCTCAGTGAAACCATCAGATGGCTCTTTTGCCACGCATTCAGTTCTTACCACTTTCACAGAAAGCTGCATCTTGCTGAAATAAAAACAGATCAAGTGGAGCACCCCTCATTCAATAGATAAAACAGAACAAGACCTCCTGTTTTCCTGCCCGTACACTCCAATTTCCTAAAAGTTATAAAATTACCAGGTGCTATGCTTTATTTAAGCTCCGCCATTTACTCGATCTGTTCCCTACAAATTATATCACAGAAGCTGTTTTTGTTCTGATTATTTTAATTTGCCATTCTATATGGTAAACTCATCTCAGTGTTTGTAAATTATTATCCAAACAAAACCAGGGGAAAAATGAAACACAGCCACAGTATTTGGCAGGCTGCAAAATCCTGTGGGCTTCCTACACACAAGGCTTGCAGTGAGCTATAGAAATTGGTTCATTCAACTTCCTTTTTTCTCAACTTCCTGTTTGCACACCGATGGGAAACAAAATATTCTAGTGGGTGTTTGAACAGCTTGAGCTCCGATGACCTAGAACCATTGCTCAGTGCTGTAAATGCTGGCTTTGGATTTCTGCAGCTTGAAATTCAGCATCCCCTCTAGACCTTCAAGGTTTAATTCCCTCCACTTTTTGAGCTTGTTGTAAGCCACACATTTCAGAGCAGATAGCTCTTGATTACTCAGTATGTTGATGCTTTTTAGAAGAGAAAGAATATTATTGTCCCTTCTTAAAATGCTGGTGACAGTTTTCTCACAGCAATGATAATACGTGGCCAAATTGCAGGACTTATATTACACCATACATTTGTACTATCCTAGACCCATGTGATCGCAAAATTCTCTTATACTCACATCGTAATTCTATTTGACTTTCTTTCAAGGTTGTTGTTTGTATGAACACAATGCAGGCTCCATGAGTGGAACAAGGATGATTTCTCTCAGCCTGTCATAGAGCATTATTAAGGATGGACAGTTTTCCAGGGAGTTATCCTTGTGGTTCCTATGAAGGTAATGCTTATTTTTTTCCTAGAGTGTAGGTGATGCTATAGTGACACCTAGTGACAAATGAGAAGTATTGCATGTATTATAACAAGCATTTTAAAAACTAGTTAAGAAGGGAGCACTTATGTGTTTGACTCTGAAGAAGATGCATATTAAACAAAAATCTGTACTATGAACCACATAACTAGCAGCAGAAATCCCACCATTACTACTGATTTGGGAAACCTAACCATTGGATGAATATATCTGATGATTTCTTTTGCTTCAGTGATTTAGAAAGCAGGCTCACATCTCCTGCCTTAAAATTGCATTGAGGATATTTTTAAAGAAACACTTTAATTGAAGTAGCAGAAAAAATGGAACTCCTAAGCTATTATTTATCATACAGATGTGAGGGTAGTAAATAATCTATGATGCCAGACCCTTCACAAAGAATGTAAGTGAAGTTATTGAAGTGTTGGATTTGTTATTCAAGCGCCAAACCTTAGCAAGAATTGAATTCCCTTTCTAATTTATTACCATCCCTATAGTTATATGTCTTACTTCAGGTTTTCTTCCACTATTTTAGTTTCTGCTTTTCTCAGATATGTGTGGATTTATAATGCCTGAATCTGTACCTTTTCAGAATTGTTAACAGCTTGAAGAATCTTGTAATTTTGAAGCCGAATGTTGGACTTCATTGGACATTTGAATCAACATGGGCATAAAACACTGAGAGGTAAGGCATGACAGTGCGGCTACTGAAAGCAATATTTGAAAAGCCGCTGCTATGATGCTATGGTGATTATTCTACCAAGTTCTGTTGGAAGATGTTACGCTGCAAAGGCTGTGCC
Organism: Podarcis cretensis; assembly: GCF_951804945.1. Taxonomy (NCBI): domain Eukaryota; kingdom Metazoa; phylum Chordata; class Lepidosauria; order Squamata; family Lacertidae; genus Podarcis; species Podarcis cretensis. The sequence continues at coordinate 30,229,020 of NC_137180.1, read as the reverse complement.
AGAGTCTCTCACAATCCAATGGGAAAGAAAAACACTGGTCTAACTAGTCCTGTACTAGGCAAAGTAACATATCAAAAGCTTACACCTAGGGTCACTGCAGCTGCTGGTGGTTGATGAAATCTATAGGCATGGTGCCATTTTTATGTTATTTAATTGGAGTGATTGTGAGTGACAGCTGGAGGAGCAATTGACAAATAAGGGAAGGGGGTCCCACATGGGCGGAGGATGCTGCAGGAAGATGCAATTAACACTAGACTTCACCTATACAAGGTGAGAAGTAGGGTGGAGATAGCTAGGCTTTTTCCTCCCAGACAAACCCATGGAGTAAAACAGGTGCAGGTTTGATACACGACTGGCTGAGTATCATGATATGGAGTCTGCCATTCTAGTCAGACACATGGAATATTTAAAATGGCAAGTTTCTCAGGTCACAGGATACATTAGACTAAAGCCTTGGACCTTCTGCATACAGCGCATTAGCTCTGCCATGGCTAGCATGGATGATAACATCAAGAGAAGATACATAATCCCTGAAGGGGCATCACATAGAACAGGGAAAAGATTCTTTCGTGCTGCTCCAGGAGGCAGGGCTTGATCCAAAGTTACAGGAGGGTAGATTTGGGCTGAACATCATGAGAAACCCCTTAAACATAAGCACAGTTTGACAAGGGAACTAGTTGTCTGAAGGAAGGCGGCTCTCCCTTGCTGGTGGTCTTATGGCAGAAGCCAGATAGCCATCTTTGGAAATGATCTAGTTCTGGATTTCCTGCGTTGATCAGAGTTGGAAAAGATGGCTTAAAAGGCCATGATTCTGTGATCTGTGCCAATGAACAGGGCCAGCCCTACCATTCGGCAGAGTGCAGCAACTGCCTCAGGCAGCGAGAGGCAGACACTGGAGAGAACTATGTGAACCATGCAAGCTGTCCTGTGCCCTCTAAGCCAGCCTGCTGCCCTCAGGTATAGTAGAGAACTCTGTTGTGTTACCAGCATTAACTGCCAGTCAGCTCTACTTTTTATGTGGAATGGGAGAGGTGCCATCTTGTCCTCAGGTAGCATATGTCTTTGGCTGGCCCTGCCTGTGCTGACTCCTGCAGGCTGTTTACTGCCCTCCGTTCATCTTCTCGAGCTGTTGCTATTGACGTTCTTTCAATTCTGAGTGCTGCTGTTGCTTCGATTTGACAGTATCTCTCTCCCACACTCTCAGCAGCTGCTTACTGCGACAATGTACTTCTAGCAAAGTGGGAAGCTGAACAGCTGCTTGAGCAACCCAAGCCAATCTTCTGCCTGGATCTCTTGGCAGATCTCGTGAAAGTTGTGAGGACTGCATTAAACAACTTGCGCTGAATTAATTGTACCTACTACCAGCCTTTCCCTCCCAACCTAGGAGAAAACAAAGCTGTCATCGTCACCATTTGCATCATCAAAGGGGGTGGGGGGGGTAAATCACTTGTTAATCGTCTTTGAAGCCTAAGGGTATTTTAAAATTATCCATCTATTCATAGGAATGAGCCTCAAACACACACACACACACACACACACACACACACACACACATGCACACAGCTGACATTTGTTTCCTTTGAAACGGCCTTCATCAGGTTTCTGAGAAAGGAGACGTGCTGTTTCTTCATCTATTTGTTATTTATTTATTTTTGTCACGATGTTTTGGGAGATGAGTCACGATGTGATTCATTTGCCCAATAGTATAAATAATATTCCAGCAGGAGTAGTGATGATATTTTGACTCCCTCCTTTCTAAAGATCCTAATGCACATTTTTTAGGACATGGACAATCTTAGGCGCCCAACACCACCAACGGGATCTGTAATCCAACAATGTTTGGACAGACACAGGTTGCCCACCTCTTGTCTTAGAACATGGCAAGGCTCTTCCATCACATATAGGCCAGGAACTATTCACAGCTTTTGAGCTAACATTGTAGGCGTCAACCTTCCTTAATTTTTATTTATTTTACTGAAGCTTTTTTGCACTGAGGTTTTTAGAAGTGTGTTCAATTGAAAACTAGACAGGCCACATTCTTATGACCATCATCTCTACTTTGACAATGTTATGGTTCTGTGGAATCTTACTCTTATCTCTTTGGAGATATCTATTGGGGGTATTATCCAGGTCAATCTTGTGTGAGATTTATTTAATCTGTAAGATTAGCTGTCACCATGGGAAGAGATCTTACAAAACCAATGACGGAAACATGTAACAGCTTTGAAAGCCATTTTTGCAGATAAGTCGCATATAAGTAAATAATAAACACAGAACTTGAAAAAGTGTCCTTCACAATGAAAAACAGCTGAGCAACATATAAGTATGCCCAGAATATGCACATTTCAAAATGGTGAGACATACTAGGCACTCCTGGACTTTCTTGGGTCTTTCAGATGGGGGAAAGTGCACAGTTTGTAGCAATGCCTTGGGGGAATATTCCATTATCCATATTTCACAGTTGAATTAATCAGTGATTTTTTTTCTTTAAAAATGTTTACGGGTACTCTCATTTGACTCAAGAAAATCACCACTTTATAGTTCAAATCAGGAAAAATAAATAAAGTAAATGGACTAAAGTACAAAGATTCACAAAATATTTAGTGGTATGTGTACCTCTGCGTACCCCCAGGAAAAAAACCCACAGGAATTAACTCCTGGAAAAGGGTGGGACTCAGACAAATGTACTTCACACAGTTCTTTGCCTTCCACTCTGATGTGTGTGAATGAATTCAGCACAAAGCCAGTTGCTCTGCAGACAAGTACACAGCAGACTTTAGCAATGAGTTGCTCAGATGAAGCAACAAGTTATCCATATTATCTATCTATCTATCTATCTATCTATCATCTATCATCTATCTAATCTATCTTTTTATCTATTTATTTATTTATCTATCTATCATCTATGATCCAATGTTTTGTGATGCATTTTGTACTTTATTCATGAGTGTAATTATATTGGGGAGGGTTGTGCTGTTCACCACTATGATATTATGTCTTAATGTCTGTGGTATTGAAATTTGTGGAAATAAAATAATAGCCAGGACTGTGTTGGAATGCTAGAACACCTGGCTACAGTGCCAATCTCCTGCTATTATCTGTGTACTGCAGCAGAGCAACAGCTCCCTCTACCTGTCAGCTGCTCTGGTGGACTGAAGAGAGGAAGATGCCTGGTCCCTGGTTTGAGTCCCTGGTTGCATTACAGCAACAAGTTCCAAGTTATTGGATTTGGGTGAGTCAGAATGGTTAGAATGCTAGAATTTGGGAAGACCCAGGTTTAAATCCTTGTTGCTCAGCCATAGCTCTCTGTATGTTTTAAGCCAAGCTATTTCTTCTCACCCTCGTTTACCCATCTGAGAAGTGGCAATATTACATATCTATCTCACAGGGTATTATGACAATGAAGCACATAATCACTTCATGGTATGCCATGAATAACAGAAGTAATCCTCAAAAAAGCCTCAGAAAATTGTTGTTTGTTTGTTTGTTTGTTTGTTTGTTTGTTTTCAGGTTATAGCTGAAGCTTAATGCAGCACAAATCATGGCATCTCAGGTCTACTTGCTAGTAAATTTTTAGACAAGAGTGGGGAAGCATAAGGCAATAAAATTACTACAAGAGCCAGGTTTACATTCACACAAACAGCTAGCTGCTTCCACACTATATCCTTCCATTTTAAATTCCCCATGAGGATTCTAGACTGGCAGGTGGATGATTGTTAAAGGAAAAAATTTGGCCGGTGGGTAGGACAGAGGTTAAGAATCCGTCCATTTTGAAAACAGCAATTATTAAAACAAAGTGATTGCCAAGTCATCCAGACACCAGTTCTACTGCCTCCAGAAGTATTTAAAGACTTTTAAAAGTAGGAGCGTCTAGTGCTGTGGATGAATGAATCACCAAGAGTTTTGCTTTTCCAACCTGGCAGGCAGAAGAAAATAGTTATGCAACCGTCTTCATACCAGGCCTGTCAGCTCAGTAAGCATTTTAGAAGAGCATTGCAGGGCAAGAGTACATTTCTGAATCCCTAAACCTCTTTTTAACCATACCTGGATATGTTTACGTCAGGAAGCTCATCCCACGAGAAACTAAAGATCTCTCAATGCAATTACATCCCCTGTACCTGGATCTTCTAAGGAAATACTTCATGGGAAAAATATTTCATGGCTTATGATTCAATGATTTTCATCAAAATAGAGAATTCTTTGCACTGGTATATTTGCTTCTTCCTCAGTGGCTATATACAGAGGGGAGGACTGCATCTGAATCTTTTTTAAGTGGTTGTGACAGTGAAATTACATGATGCCATTTTCAGCCCTCGTGCCTGTGTTGGTTTTGAGACTGGTTAAATGCACCATTCTGTGATATGTGACCATTATCTTTGACATGGAATCAGTTAGCACAGACTATTAATACCTCTCATGTTCTCCTCATTATGCTTTCTCATTTTCATGACAAAGACAGCAAGGGGAATGGAAAATGGTGCAAAATTAATCCTGACAATCTGGACACATGACCCTCTGCAGAAGGCACAGCTGGAAAACCCAAATGCCTTTTTGAAAAGTTTTTTGGCTACTTTTGTTTGCTGCTCACACGGATGTGACAAGCTACACTTATCAAGTGCAGTGAGTCTATACACTTGTGCCTTCTGGTCAGAGAAGATTATTGACAAGATATAAGGAACTATGCACCAATTCACACATGCATGCTCGTTATTGGTTTTCTCATTATTTGATTACTCAACATTTATAATTCTCAGCCAAATATGTGATTTAAATGGATTTTAAGTATGGATTTATTGTTTTACTTTTATGGACGGCACCTGAAGTCATAATCAGTTTAAGGGTAGTATATAATAAAAGTTGTATTATCAGTATAAAAAATATGTATGAATGGCAGACTGACACACTTGTTATATATTGTGAATGCTTTTGTTCAGTCCAACTTGCTGTTCTTCTCAACGAACACAGTGATTAGCAAACTCAAGGTTTGATAGATGGTCAGTTTACCACATGGATGCATATTTTAATCATTTTTTCCCCTTCCACCTCTTTTAATGTATGACTTTAGTAACTAGTAAGTCTCCCCCACATTGCACATTTCCCAAGTGGCACCGAGTGGTGAAATTATTCCTTTGACCTACAGAGTTTTGTGGCTAGAGTAAACTTAAGGAATGGCTTGTCTTATTTGCTTTTTCTCTGTGTCCTTCAGATCTGACAGTCTCAAGAGCTGTTTCTATACAGCTTTTGTCATTTTCATGATATGCAGGTGGGGGTCTTGTATTGAAAAATCATACTGTGTTATCTCTGAAGCAATGTTAGTTTGTGCGTTGCATATTGAAGATGTGTTGTGTGTGAATTTATGATCAACCTTTATTTTAATCAACCTTTATTTTGGCATTATATGTAAAGGATGTGCACAAGTGTGAAGAAATCCATGACCTGGAGCATGGAAAGCAGATTGAGAGTATATGGGTAAAAATTGTAGGAGAGAGAAACAACAGTGACCTTACTGTGGGTGTCTGCTATAGACCGACAAGCCAGACTGAAGACTTGGATGATGCCTTACTTGAGCAGATTACCAAACGTTCAAAAAGGAGAGATATAGTAATCATGGGGGACTTCAGTTTCCCCAATATCTGCTGGGACACAAACTTTGCCAAGAATGTAAGATCCAACAATTTCCTCCATTGCCTTGCTGACAATTTCATTTTCCAGAGGGTGGAAGAAGCAACAAGGGAGTCATCTTGGACCTGATCCTCACCAATCGGGAGAAACCGATTGACAAAGTGGAAGTACTCAAAAACTTGGGAGGAAGTGATCATGTTCTCCTGGGTTTCATGATGCAGACACAAGGGGAAACTGTGTGTAGTCAGACATGCACTCTGGACTTTAAGAAGGTCAGTTTCAAAAAGCTTAAGGAGCTACTGGGTGTGATCCCATGGTCAGAAATTCATTGGATGATCGTCTGTCATGGATGCTTTAGCTGAGACTCCTGCATTGCAGGTGGTTAAACTAGATGACCCTTGGTTCCCTTCCAACTCTAAGATATTATGATATGATTCTAATCAATAACAAAAATTACTTTTCCAACTTTTTTTTTTTTTTAATGTGGTGCTGCAGAAGTCAGCACACACTAAAACAAAGAAGCTGATTGGTATCTGAGGCCAGTTCAGTATCTTTTTATTTTCTCCACACCATAAATAATTCTACACATCTCTGTTATGTCTCTCCCCCCCACACACACACACCTTTTTTTCTAAAATGTGAACTGCCCTGAGATCAGCAGGTATAAGGCGGTATACAGATTTAGTTAATAAAATAAATACTATTGATGCATCAATTAAAGATTAAAAAGTCACCAAGACGAGTTAAACATTTTCTTTCATTGTTTATTTGTACTAAAATTCTCAATGTTGGACATCACCCCCAAATCCAGGGGTCACTCTCATTGATGCTGTTCAGGCTGTTTTAAAGAAGGGAGGCGTTGGATTATAGTTAACCAAACCAGCGAGGTCTCCACAGATCAGTGATATAAACTAACAAACTGAAAGAATAAACCCCATGCCAAGGATTCACTAAGCAAAGGTTGCTGTATCCATTTCTACAGGTGAGTGCAGATAAATTCAGTTCTTCTGACAGAACATATAAAATTGTCAGGGGACTTCAGATATTATTAGCGTCTTGCTTCACTTTCTGAAGTGAGACTTATTTGTGCCAAGGAAGAATGAAGAATTATAGCTGTGTGGGCTTAGAAAGGCTCTAATGGTTAGTTAGCAAAACTGCTTTCTTGGGGACGTGATCCTCTATAGCCTAACACTCCTAAGAGGCTCACATCATCTATAATGTGTCCCAAAAAGGAGGAAGTGAAAAAGCAGAGAGCCTAAAGAATATGGAGACTTTCAAAAACCACACTGAAGTGTCTGATGTACACTTATCTCATTATATGGTACAAAAGGTTATGACACACCCTTTGTTACCTGTTTCCATCCCATATGGTTGCCATTGCCAGTTCAGGGGAAAATTCATTTCTACTTCATAATCTGCAATCACTTAATCTAGATCCCATCTAAATTGAGTTTTATGAAGCCTCATGAAATGGCTTCTCCAACTTTGTGTCTCCAGATTCTTTGGCGTGTTTACCTATTTTACTGGTAGTTTACCTGTTTAAAGGTAAAAAGGTAAGACTGGTAGTCATTGAGACATGTGATGGAATGTAGTTCCTCTTTCACATCCTCTACCTTGACTTTGGGTGAAAGATCAAATGCTGTGGTAGCCAGGAATGTAAGTGTAAAAACAGAAAAATAGTACAGTGGTACCTCGGGTTAAGTACTTAATTTGTTCCGGAGGTCCGTACTTAACCTGAAACTGTTCTTAACCTGAAGCACCACTTTATCTAATGGGGCCTCCTGCTGCCACCGCACCGCCAGAGCACGATTTCTGTTCTCATCCTGAAGCAAATTTCTTAACCTGAGGCACTATCTCTGGGTTAGCAGAGTCTGTAACGTGAAGCGTATGTAACCTGAAGCGTCTGTAACCCGAGATACCACTGTATGTGCACCGTTTAGAGAGATTTTTGTTTAAGTGATTTATAAATCTTTCTAAATGAGCGAATGAATATGTTCTTAATGATGATGATGATGAAAGGGGATTGGTGTTCCTCCATTTCTTTAACTATCAAAGGATTGGGGAAGGAGGGAGTTTGCAAATGCAACTGAGGATGTGTTCTGGTAGTAGGCAAACAGTTTTTACTAAAATATAAAAATCAAAGCAGCAAAGGGGGGGGGGATATTAAAAGGTTACATAAATTTACAATATGTTCATTTTCATAAAACAATGCCTTAACGTGATTCAGCCATTGCTTTAACATGCTCCGGGAATGCCATGCAGGCTGTGGGGAGATGTTGCCACAGAAATGTAACCTATGTGTTCCATGTGGTTTTGTGCATTATTGCATGTGGGTTGTGGGTTATGGTTATTACTGGAGTTTCCATGATTACTGAGCAGGGATGTTGGGTAAATTCCTGGCAGCATAGCAGTTTATCCGTTACATTAAAGTACAGCTCATATTTCAAAATGTTTCTCTCTCTCTCTGTCTCTCTCTCTCTCTGAGATCATTGCAAAAATAAGAAACAAATGGCATGGCTATCAGCTCTCATTACCAATTGACCAGCAAATGTAAAAACACTAAAAATAGCCACAGGAAGCAATGAATTCTATGACAAATTACAGGGCTGTTTATTTAGTGTGCTAAGTAATAGATTTTTGATCAAAGATAAACAGTTTTAAAAGTTACATTTATTTTGTTGCACAAGGAAAAGGAAATTGCTATTCCCTGCAGGCTGTTTTACCTTGTAAAGCAATCCGTCTTCAAACTCAAAATGAAAGAGAGCCAAAAGCTGAATTAGAGGACAAGGCCCTTGAGATACTGCGTGCTACTATGTTTGGTTGAGAACCACAGATGTTTCATATAATGTACATCAGTACAAAGAACTCTGTGTGATTTTATATATGTGCTGTGATCCAGAAGCTTTCACGTGCAAAGGCTCCTCTTCTTCTGTTATGAAAAGGGGTGATTGCCTCTCTACAATCTCCTTCTGTGGACTTTTTCTGATACCACTTTCCCCCTCCTAATGCATATATACAGAGTGAGGGGAGTATAGATGCAAATGTATCCCTAGGGGGAAAATGATAACAGGTACTGAACATCCTTGACCCCATATTCAGGAGTGGAAAAATGCATGTCTGCCCCATCTCAAATCATAATAGCCATACATCAAGCCATAATATCTGAATGAGTGACTTTTTTACATTTCATACCACACCAATAGCTTTTTAAAAACTCAGTCAGGTCAAAATGTATGCTATCAGCTACTTGGGAAACTTCCCTGACTGTGCCCACTGGATCTTTTATGAAAATTTTGTGTGTGAATTCTATACAAAACCAATTCTATCATTCGTCTGTTTTCTTCTAATAAAAACACAGTACATTTCCAAGCACAATTCAAAGTGTTGGTGTTGACCTTTAAAGCCCTAAACGGCCTCGGTCCTTTATACCAGAAGGAGCGCCTCCATCCCCATCGTTCTGCCCAGACACTCACTGAGGTCCAGCTCTGAGGGCCTTCTGGCAGTTCCCTCCCTGCGAGAAGCAAAGCTACAGGGAACCAGGCAAAGGGCCTTCTTGGTAGTGGCGCCCGCTCTGTGGAACGCCCTCCCATCAGATGTCTTCTAACATTTAGAAGACATCTGAAGGCAGCCCTGTTCAGGGAAGTTTTTAATATGTGACATTTTAATGTATTTTTAATCTTTGTTGGAAGCCGCCCAGAGTGGCTGGGGAAACCCAGCCAGATGGGCAGGGTACAAACAATAAATTATTATTGTTATTATAAGAGTCCTTTGGATCAGTCCAAAAGCACATCGAATCCAGCATCCTGTTCTCACAGTGACCAACCAGATGCCCATGGGAAGTCATCAAGTAGGAAGAAAGCAACTCCACTCTTCCCAAATGTGGTTCCCAGCAACTGGTGTTCAGAGGCATACTGCTACTGACAGAGGAAGTAGAAAGTAGCTGTCATGGCTAGTATCCATTCATAGTCTTACAAACCATGAATTTAACCCTCTTTTAAAGCCATCCAAATTGACAGTTATCACAACATCTTGTGGAACTAAATTCCAAAGTTTTAGCTATGCATTGTGTGACAAAATACTTTTGTCTGCCATGAATCTCCCAACACTAGGCTGCATTGGATTGCTCCAAATTCTAGCTTGTCCACACCATGCATAAAATATTATCCCTTCTTCCTTCTTAACCAAACGCACCAAATGTTGTAACCTTTCCTCATTGCAACCCTTGATCATTTTCGTTGCCCTTTTCTGAACCTTTCTAATCCTTTAGCAGCCATCAGCTGAAGCCAGGAAGGTATACTTTCCCTACAATTTGCCACTTCTTTCAGGCAACAAAGATGTCTAGAAATTTGGCGTTATGGTTAGTTATGAGTCTCTATGACTTGAGGCAGCCTGTCTCTGATTACTGGATGTTTGTGCTATTGTATCATGGCTTGCTAAGGCGAGTTTTCCATGGCACAGGGCTAGACATTGTGGCAAAAAGAGCATTGGATCACATGGAGCATAAATCTGATCCCACAAGGCAGTTACTATAATCTTACACTGCAAGGGCTCTGATTTCTCTCCCCCCCCCCCTCTCTCTCTCACACACACCAAAAAAATTACTTGATAGGTGTTGCTTGTATGCCTGACTGAAATAGGCTGGGCTGAAAACCCATTTCCTGACAGATCAAACTGGTGACCTTTTGGATTCGTCTGTTTTTCACTATAATACACAGTATAACATACCTAAGCATAATGCCTTGGACAATAAAAGCCAGTTCACATGCATAATGGTTTTGACCTTTCTTTCTCTTTTACTACCAGCAAAGTTCCCAATTCTGCTTGAACGAGAGTCTTTACAATGCTTAAATCTGCAAGCCAGAACCACTTCTCAACATCCACCACCATCACAGGTATTCAGGGACCCTTGAATAGTCCATATTAAATTGGTCGGAAACTCTCCACCGTTTGAGGTCCTACAAACCCTGCAGAACAGGTGCTCTGCCACTGAACATGAGATCATGACCTGAATTTCCCTGATGCTCCTCACTATTGGGGGGGGGGGACACAGAGAGTCGATGTGCACCCTTAGTGTAGGACTGCCACCACAGTGTCTGTCTTCCTGAGAATATCCTCCTGCAGCAATAATGTGGGATGTGCAGAAGCTTTGTGGAGCTCAGGAGAAGAACAGTGGCGTCATCAGGGCAGGGCTTTGGGGAAGAAGGTCATGCTTCACTCACCAGAGTGAGCAGAACCTCCCCCCGCCCCTCGCAGCAGGGCTCATTTACCATATTTCGAAGAAAGTCAAGTAATAGATGTTGATATCCAATAATGACCACCTCCTCGTAAGACCACTGAGTCCAATATGTCAAATTATTCAACTTCACCACAATGGCGGCTATAAACGGCAAACACCTCACTCGCCATGCCTTGTCTTCATGAGTAAAACTATGGTGAATATGCAAATTGAAGTTAAAAGCTCATTTAAAAATGAAGTTGTATCCTAATGAGAGCCTGCTCTTTCCCACAGTCCTCATGCCAAGTTGGGTTTGCACTTTAAAGGGAGGTCACACAGTTTAGCAATAAAGCAGAGCAAAAGAGAAAAACCGTTTTACTTAATTTTGGGGAGGAAGTGTCATGCCTGGGGAAGTATTACAGTATTTTACTAATCAGCTGCAATGCTCATTAGGCTGCTTATTATATCTCAAGCACTTGTATTTGTTGAAGAAGCAGCAACTGAGATAAAAGAAATTTGAAAGTGAAATCATTACAAATTTGAGTCAGTGCCTTTTGCAGTTAGGAAGCCTGCTCTATTATCCTTAATGAGCTGGTGCCCCAACCTCTGGAAATAGATCCATAGAGTCTAACCTCTTTTGAACTTACTCAAAAATACTCTGTGATGTGAATTCATAAAGAGAGAATTTATTGTTTACTAAATATCATTTTTAAACATCTGTTTCACCCAGATTTTTTAAACGTGCACACCCCTAGGTACGTTTTAATTTAAGCCACCCCTTCTGTTAGCCAGTCACCTGGAGCAAGCAGCTCCTTCTAGCTAACTCACTTGGCAAATCCATTCCTTGAGGTGTTTGTGACAGGCACACAAATACATCAGTGCAGGCAGTGAATGGATTTTAATATTTTTAATGGCTGATTTAAAAGATCAGGAGCACAGTTATATAGCACAGCGGGAACAGGAAAGAAACATTGTGGTAAAGCAACTGGGAAAATCTTAATATTGTAGTTTGAATCTAAAGAAGTTTTTATTTAAGCAATGGATTCCAAGTTTCCTAAATGGGAGGAAATGAATAAATAATAAATTAGGACCTTCAACTCAGCACGTATTCAATGCACATAAGCTCACCGAAATCAATTGGCTTGAGAACATTTAAACCTTTTTCGAATTGTGGCCTCGGTTGTCCTATTTATTTCAATAGGAGCAGAACTGCATGCCTAGCATCTACTCCCTGGATCCAGGGATGGCTCAGCTGGTAAATCATGAGACGCAAAATCTCAGGTTTGTGGGTTCAAGCCCCACAGTGGGCAAAGATTTCTGCATTGCAAGGGGTTGGACTAGATGACCCCTGTGGTCCCTTCCAATTATGCAATTCCTTGATTTTATGATACTCCATGTGATGATTTTGCATGCAGTTAAGTACATAAATCTTTCCTTGAGCTCAGCCTCTCATGCTAAAGGTCAGAAAATGCAAAAATATAAAAAATATAAAATTCGACACATGTTCATAGGAGGGGAGGATGTGATGGGGAATTGCAGAGTACCCTTAGTGAGTAAGTTTCTATTGTTCTTGCAGGGAACCAACTATCAGGTTCCTTTTTACCTATATCCTAGGCACTCTTGCAGCTTTAAAGAGCACTGTTATTGTTTTAATAATGGATCTCATATAAAAATGTATCATATGCAAATGCCCAAATTGTAGGACTGAAGGAGGAATACATCACTGTTAATTAGGAAATTTTGAAGAGATATATACTGCTGTAAGAAAAATACCAGACTAGAAGACATGAAAAACATTTATGTTTTAATAGTTTCCTTTGGGATGACCTTAACTATGCTAATTGGCCTTTGATGAAGTATGAGGGGGGACTGTTGAGTTAAATGGTCAACATGCTCATTATTTAAAGAATAACATTTTTCTAGAACTAAAGTAACCGAGAATACATTCAAGATATAACCTTGCTCTTGGGCACTTTACAGTTTTAATGCAGGTCTCTGCATCAGACCAAATACTGTAGTGAACTATAAAATGTATTATATGACTTTGCCACCTTGCATATTCCCCACCCACCCAAGGAGCGGGGAACATGCAGAGAAAGGCCACATGTTTCTAACAGCGTGATCCTATGCTCCACCCCCCGCTGAAGTAAATACATCCACTTCAAAGAAATTAACTAAGGGCTCGTCCACAATTCTGATTGTGTTGTACCTAGAAAGCACTGATCTGAATGGTTTTCTCCTTGACCCATGCTTTCTAGGCATGTGTCTGAGCAGTTTCCCCCATACCCCACTTCTTTCCAAGGGAAAACCCACTCTTTAATGATAGATCAGAACAAATGGGGGACACCTACTTTGCCAGTAACACACGTGAAATGGATCTAGGGGACTTAGTAGACCCCAAGCTTACCATGAATCAACAGTGTGACGCCGGAGCAAAAGAAAAAGAAAGGGCTAATGCTATTCTAGACTACATCAACAGAAGTACAGCAAGAGAAGTAATAGTACCATTCTATTCTTCCATAGTCAGACCACACCTGGAATAATGTGTCCAGTTCTGGGCACCACAATTTAAGAAGGATATTGACAAGCTGTGCAGAGGAGAGTGACCAAGATGATCAAGGGTCTATGGAAACCAAGCCTGATGAGGAACAGTTGTAGGAGTTGAGAATAAGAGCTGTTCAACAGAGGAACAGTCTCCCTTGGTTTGATGTTACACAAAAAGAGATTCTGATTCTAAATATCAGGAAGAACTTTCAGGTGGTAAGAGCTGTTCTGCAGTGGAATAGACTCCCTCAGGAGGTTGTGGACTCTCCTTCCTTGGAGGTTTTTTATGCAGAGGTTGAGTGGCCATCTGTCACGGATGCTTTCATTGAGATTCCTGCATAGCGTATCTGTTGGCTATTTTGACTTTTCAGTAAGAAATGAAAAGCACAGAGGATATTACCAAGACAACAAAAGGAAAAGATAGTAACTTTAGTGGACAAGCCTGGCATTAGCACCTGGCAGCCTTGGGCAACTGCAAGTGAGAATTCCCACCTATGGGTTTATGTAGTGGTGTCCATGGCAAGTAAGAATCTAAGTTTGTTACAATAGCTCAACATATCTTTAGAGTATTATTGGAAATTAAAATGGAGGAAGGGGCCCATCACATCGTACAGTACGTTTTCTTAGGACTCCTCAGACTTGGAGAAGGTCCTTCTTAGTGGACACTGGAGTGTTTCCTTCAGTGATGGAGTTATTCATATTTACCTGTTTCATAGCACCAGTTGCAGGTGAGGTTTTTGGCTGCACTTAACACTTAATATCCTCTGCTGCTCTCCCCTATATATATATATTCCAAAGCCAACTTCCTGCCAGGAAGATCACATAAATGAAGGTATTTTATAAAATCTCAACCCCTAAATGAGAGATAAAATGGCTCAACTCACAGTTTCCTCTCATTTGAAGACTCTGGAGGGGGGATGTAAAAACATGTACATTTATATAGAAAGGAAGGCGTTGGACTCCCCCCCCCCCTTCAATGTCATATGAGGAGGATTGTAACTAAATAGTAATAGCAGATCTTTTAAACTAATAATTGGTGTTCATAATAAGGGTTGTACCGATAACCAGCTGTGCATCTGCCCTCAATCCCTGTAGCGAGGAAGGGGAAGGAAGTCTGCAAATGATTACCAACGTCAAGTATTTCTTGCAGTCAAAGTTTTCTTTTTTAAAAAATTAGTAAAATACCTTTTTACTGTTTAAAAATATATCCCAGTTTGAAAGTAGGCCTATTTAAAGAGTTTAGAATAGAACAGCTGTGCACTGCGTAAATCAAGGGCATTGCCCAGTTGGGCTGCCGGCCTACATTGTAGACTGAGTCTGCAGTAAAAGCTCTTCGCCTCCCAATTAGAGAATAAAGGTTGAGGTGCCTACCAGCCTTTCAGCATGTTTGGTGTGACTTTTCACTCCAGACTTTACCCTCTTTATATCATTCTCTCTTGCAGTTGCTTCCCTGGCATGCTAGTGGTGTCCAGTAATGCAACACGAGGTCAGGATGGGTTATAGTTTTGATTGCACACTTTTGTTTTCCTGGGGTTTTGTAAGTCAACCCTCAAATCCTATTCCATTTCAATCTGTTATAACCTCAGTGAATGGTTTTGACTCTATATTTTCCATTTTCAACAAATCAGTTTGAACCTGTTGACGTGCACAGCATTACACCTTTTTCAATGATAAAATGCAGCAATTTCCTAATCAGTTTCACGGGACAGCTGTAAATTCAAACCAGCCCTATGAACGACAGAAATTTGTTCAGAGCAGGAAACATTGTGACTTCGAATTCTATTTTCTATGAATATTCAACATCAGCATTCACACAACAAAATTCTGAGGAGCATTTAGCTGTAGAAAATAAAATCATTAGTAGAGTCTTGTTGAAACAAATGTACCACCAGCCTGCTGAGTTGTTTAAGCTTGAGTTAACCTTTCTTTTTCAACCATTTAGGAGAGCAGGATGCAACCTCATTCCACTGCCTACTCAGTTGTCAGGGAAAGTGGTTATCCATTTGCAGGAACAAAGAAACTTAGCTACCCTGTTTCACCCTTCAGTTCTGGCTTACAAGAAGCCCAGTTCATTTTACCCTTGAATTCGTTTTTAAGGCTACAATACAAACCACAGATCTGTCAGACTGTGGAGGGTTTGGATAAGGCAGAAGTGCCCCTCTCTGGCAGTTAGAGGATGCTAGCAGAAGCAGAAATAGGTATAGCCATGTATAAATGTATCGCAAGAAGCAGCCCTAAAAACAGTGGTGCTGTTGGTTTATTAGTAAATGTGGGGTTTGAAGTCAAGCCAGCTTCCTCAGCAGCTGGGCTTGGAGAGGTGCCATGCAAGAACAAAGTGAAAGCAGAATCATTACCCTGGCAAAAGGTGAGACATTAAGCATCAGACAAGAAAGGGGGAGGCTGCCAAGATTACAGGGGCCGTGATGTTACCAAAGAAAAAACTGCCTTTTGCAGGAGGCTTTGGAAATGGAGTTTACAGAAAGATGGTAAAAGCGGAAGGGGAGGAGTTGTTTTTCTGCAAAGACTGCTGGGAAGAAGGAGGAGGAAGTAGGCAGAACTCCATGTGGCGCTGGCTGAAGGAGGCTGCTCCAAGGGACATGGGGCCATTTTGGCTGTTGCTTGCGACCCAAGCTTGCTGAAGCTACAAGAGGAGCAATGGGGCATAATGTTCAGCACCCCTTCCATTGAAGTCTCTAGGTGTAAATATGTGTAAAATAAACCATGATTTTAAAAGACACAACAGTCTTCACCACATCTTGATTGATTCCCAATGGAAGCATGACCCAGAGTAAGTGCCTGGAATCCCCTAGAATCTTGCTTCCACTCAGCAGCGATTGCAGGTGGCGCACAACCTTTGTAACAATATTTTATGTCTGAAACGCAAATATGGAACCATCTGTCACAAAACGAACTTTTTTAGGGGTGTGATGTTTTCCGATTTAAAGTATTGAACATTCATGAAATTTGGCTGCATATTAAAAAGTGGAACTTCCCATTCTAACTAGATTTTTAATGCAATTGGGTGTATGTTCACTCAGAGCTAAGTCTCTCTGGGTTCAGTGGTGGTTCTTTCCTAATAAGATTGCTTAGGATTGCAGCCTTAGTATGTTAAAAAAGAAAAATCATTGATCTAAATTAAACGTGTTCTAATTTTTCTGAACAAAAATATACCCCTGCCATATGGCATAAATGGTGTTATTATTAGTTATTTTCTTGTCCACAGTGCTATTAATATTTGAAAATCACTTCTTGTTGGCAATTAGCAAATTCACATTTTATCAGGATGGGGGGGGGGGGGAACCACCCTCCAAGTTATTGGGTTACAAAGTGAATTGTTCTGCAGCTGCAGAATCAAGTGCTTTAGCTGAGTTAATGCTTTTCATTTCTTTTGCATGTGTCAGCATTAATGGAGGCAAGCTTCTATAAAGCCTTGCATGTGAAGATGGTGCTGAGCAGACTAGATTCAGTTCTGTTGAATGCTTTTTGCATTTTCTTTCTTTCTTTTTTTCTTTCTTTTTTGAATAACACACAAAAGGAGACTTCAAATCAGGCTGAACTTCAAGTAAAAGTTAATGCTATTCTCTTTTGGGTTCAACCACCCACTTTGCTTAAGGTCACTAGTTGAGGCTAATGCTGTGCAGAGGGGCTGCAGCAAACTTGGCACCTCCTTGATTAGGCTCCCTGCTGATCTAATACACATGCCAGCTCACTTGCCAAGTCAAATAACACATTTAGTGAATTGGAAATAAGATTTAAGTGAGCCAGCACAATGCGGCTTGCCCTCTCATCTTTTTACTGAATCCTTCTCTTTGTATGCTAGACTGTGAAAACTGCTCTTGTTAGAGGACTTAATCTTCATTTTTTCCTGTAGATTATTTGGAAACAGGTCAATTGAATGTTGGAACTGCTAACTCCTCCTACCAAAGAAAAGGAACTGCTTGTGACATACTTAATACATCATTTAAATGCAAGGCTCCTATTATGAAAGGAAAATACTGTAATATAAGGAACTCCTAAAATGAAGAAGAAGAAAAATCAGAGTGTTAAATGTAACCTTAAAAAAAGAATGTGTTTGTTTCTTTACCAACTACTCCTTTTCCAAGAGTATCTGGCATTGCTTTTGAATAGTAATTGATGGAGTTGATTACTTTGGAGTGTGTGTGAAAGTGATATAGATAGATAGATAGATGATAGATAGATAGATAGATAGATAGATAGATAGATGATAGATAGATAGATAGATAGATAGATAGATAGATAGATAGATGATAGATAGATAGACACACACACTGTATTGCAATAGTTAATTCTTAATAGAGCAGAATACAATGGGATGACATTTCTATAGGCCATTTCAATTCTGCTTTTCATAACAGCAATCCAAAGCATTTCACATCATATTTGACTTCGCACTCTTCTAGCTTTTAGTGTCACAAAACTGGAACTGATCATAAAGCATTATAGCTTTGTGCTTGGTATGTTTGCTTCCTGTTATTTTGGGGAATAGAGGAGCCATGGAATTTGCTATCATTTAAGATATACCACTGGGTAACATGCAATCTAAGACATTATTATCTGTAACCATCCGATATCACTGTAATAGGTTATTCAAGATTATGGTGTGTATTGACTCTTTATCGTATACTCATTTCTTCTGGATATATAGATTTATGTGAGCATCCCTCTCTCCATAAGAAATCCTGCAATAAGCTTGGTTTTGAGACCTTTAATATAGTTTGCATTATAAGGAAAGGACAGCAATACAATATGGAACAGAGACTGAGGCAGGTGGGGAGAACTATGCTGTAATGGACAGGATCCAAAGATTCACGCAACTAGTTTTGGATGCCCAAGGGTGTTTTTGTCTCATGTTTCCCAACTGCATGTCCCCAGGTCACCTGGGAAATTGCTCTTGAAATTTCTGCCACTTTCAAAAACAGTTTATGACATGGCTTTGGGAACTCCTTTGGGGGGAATTAAAATCAAATCAGTTCCAACACAGTTCCTCAAATGCTCCTTTGGATTTAAGCCATGTCGCTAATGAAGATTTCAGATATGTTGGTTTTTATTGTGCCTTTTGTTTACACGAGTGACTAGATGAACAAATATCAGAAATTTGGTTATATGATACAATGTTTCAATGTTAAAATTACCACAAGCTCTTATATTCTAATTAGAAGAAGAACTTTTTAATTTCCAATTAGAATTCCAAAGCTCCAGTGAAGTGAAAAAATGTGGTGGAGGAGACCAGAGCCACAACAGATGCCAAATATTTGGTATTCATAATTAAGGGTTGATTCATAATGTTGCTGCTACTCTACTTCCACAATTTGTAGATGATAAATGAGGTATTTCCACAGTGAAATGAAATATTGATTAGGTGAAGTCTAATAAAGCCCTTAGGGATGCAGGTGGCGCTGTGGGTTAAAGCCTCAGCACCTAGGACTTGCCGATCGAAAGGTCGGCGGTTCGAATCCCTGCGGCGGGGTGCGCTCCCGCTGCTCGGTCCCAGCGCCTGCCAACCTAGCAGTTCGAAAGCACCTCCGGGTGCAAGTAGATAAATAGGGACCGCTTACCAGCGGGAAGGTAAACGGCGTTTCCATGTGCGGCTCTGGCTCGCCAGAGCAGCGATGTCACGCTGGCCACGTGACCTGGAAGTGTCTCCGGACAGCGCTGGCCCCTGGCCTCTTGAGTGAGATGGGCGCACAACCCCAGAGTCTGTCAAGACTGGCCCGTACGGGCAGGGGTACCTTTACCTTTAATAAAGCCCTCTTCAGGCATTCAGCTTGTATGTGTGAAGGGGCCAATGGGAATACATGAGATGTGCCCACTCAGCTCACTCACTGATGCTCTACGCATTTCAGGGCTTTCTGTACCAGCCATTCTCTTACTTTTGACTCCCATGCAGTATACATTTCCACTTTCAGGAATGTAGTAAGCTGCCTTAAACCAGGTCAAACTATTTGCACATCAAGTCCAGAAATCTTTGTCCTGCTGGCATCAGCATCCATGCTCTCTGGCAGACATCTCTCACATCACCTGCTGCTACCTGACCCTTTTCAAAGATTGGACTAGGGACTCTCTGGATGCAGAGCATGTGCAATGCTCCTTCCTTCTACATCTGGCCCTCCAGATGTCATTTGACTCCAGCTCCCAACAGCCCCAGTCAGCATAGCTAATGGTCAGGAGTTATGGAAGGTGGAGTTCAATAACACCTGCAGGGCCCACAGAACACACCCACAAAATAAGAATCATAGGAACTGTAGTCTACCCTCATAAAGTATAAATCCCAGCACTCTTAAAACTGCAATTTCCATATTATTGGGGGGAAGGTCATTGCTTGAAATGTGTTTGAAGTGTATGGTGTGGATGTGACCAGCTTCAGCTTTTGATTCACATACATTGACCAATTCTGCCTTCTTTTAAAAAGCAGTACCGGATGTACAATTGATGAGCCTTCGCCTGCATGCTACCTTGCCAGGAAGGGACCAAAAAGGAAACACCATAGTAAAAGAGACGATAGCAGGACCAAATGGAGGGAGGGCAATCTTGATCTCTCGTTCATGGTCCCAGAGCAAATATGTTGATTTGGCATATAATGAAATGCCTTCTCTACCTTCTGTGGTGCAGCTGATGATCCACCAATGTGAGATGTTGCGGTACATCATGCAACAGTGGAAGTAATAAAATCATAAAACCAACAGCTAATCCACTCCACAAGGTTAAAGTGAGCTGTACTGCAACTTTCCAATCCATACTGACCTTATAGAGCCAAGGTGATGCTGTGCTACTAGTGATATATATTGGTCATGTTCAGTGGAAATGGCCAGCTAATTCAGATACTGCAAATGAATGAGCCAGTATGACTCCAAATAATTTGATCTGTAGGTGTCTTTGTCATCCACATAGGTTGAACCATGTAAATAAATGTCAATGTACTTAATTTAAAAAACTCTGTGTTTCAAAAAAAATGTAATGATGAAAAGAAAATATTCAAAGGAAATGTCTTCGGCGCTCTAGATTTCATCTATATCACAGATAGATAGATAGATTCTATAAGTGTGCCTCCATAAAAAATGCAGGTTTTAATTCTTTCCTTCACAGGCTCCAGGATTCAGGCTGCAACATTTTCTGTCCCGACTTTAAAACATAAGAAGGGCGCTGGAGAGGCAATCAATTCTGGGAAGAGCTGGCCTTATTCATAGGAAATTGCAGTGCCATAGAAAAACGGATTTTATCCCTGTCTCTGTGAGAGTGTTCCTGTGTAAAGCGCGATAGGTTATTACTTAAACCAGAGGTGCCAAATAATGATGTGTTCATTGTTTTTCTGTGCATCAGACCCAAGACATTCAGGGCCCAATTTGCATAAGTGCTGGAAAAAGTAGCATGTGATCATGTAATTAAGGACCGTCAGCACAGTTCTCAAAGCATTTGTGCCAGCAGGAACCCCATTGAAGCCAATGGGCTTCCCACTAGGGCTGTTCTTTGAGGAGAAGCCTGTGTATCAACATGAATACACACAAGGGGTCCTGACAGAAGGCTGGATGGGCAACACTGATTCTGATGGTTTGTAGTTATTGAGAGACTTTGTGAGCTTCCTATTAATTTAACATTTGTTTTAAAAAATACGTGTACATACCTGCACTATACAATCCTCCTCTATGTTTCAAAGCATACCCAAAAGTTTAATTAGGTTGTTAGTACGGACATCCATACAAACACACACACATTTTTAGTTTTGAAAGTAGCATTTTACATTCTTATTCCGAGGCTATGGTTAAATAAGTGCTTGAGTTAGTGATTGTGTGCATGCATTAGTTTTCCTGCTTGTTTTGGATTCTGTGGCAAATCCCTAAATTAGAGTTTGAAGCACTTAAACTTAAGAAACATTTAAAAGCAGCTGAGTGGGAAGACAATGCTGAAAGGAAAACTGACAAGGAAGTTTTACTTCACACCACGAGATTGTTTTGTGCATGTATTTCTGCGTAAAATTCTATGGACAAATCATTTTTTAATTCTCCTGTTTCTCTCTCTCAACAGCCTTACATCATGTTAATAATACTGAGTGGTATTCAGCTAAGTTTTCCTCTGTGTAGCCCAACTGAAATTAATGAACATGATTAATTAATTTCAATATGTCAACTATGAGTAAAACCTAGCTGAATATTATCCATTGTAGTCAGCTTATTTCTAAATTGCTGGGTTTTTTCATATATAAGTGAAGTGTTATGAAGCCCAGTAATATTAACATTTAACTCTTCATGAAGAAAGCAGTGACATTTTAAAGGGGTAGCAACTTAGAAGGGAATGATTAACTTGGATAGGAGGCAGAATCATTTCCTTCAACAGCCTGATTCCTTTTTACCCTGTTGGATAAGAATAGTATTATTTTTTGGTTCCCACCACCACCACAGCATCTCCATGTAAAAACCCTTCTCCAGTAGGGTTTTTTTATAAAAATAAAATAAAAACTAATACTAAAAAAAAAAATACCACACTACCTTGTTAGTAGAGGAAAATAAAGTTGACATTAATGTTCCTTAGTTAAGTCACTTGCCTCTGTATCTGTTTTTCCTCTAGCTGTTTTCTTGTAACAGTGCACAACAGAGCTTGGACTTTCATGCATCAGTAACAGATGGGAGTTCTATTATTAATGTTTTTAAAAGTGCCTACAATACCTTTATGTTCTGTAAGGCACTCATCAAACTGTAATGTGAGCAGCTGATATCTAGAAAGGAAATGATATTACACATGTCTGTGTAATGAAGAAGCTGGAATTTGCAGGATCGTGACATTGTAATGCCTCATCCCCAAGAACTTGATAGTTTTATTCCATGTGCCAAAATCCCCAGTGCATTTTCTGTTCAACATTATATTACACATATACACTACTTTCCTTCGTATACTGTCTAGAGTTTCTGCACATTGCTAAAATGAGACTCTGAGTACAGAAATTCCTGCTGTGTCTGTAAGCGGTGTGTGAGAATACACAATGGGGTGTTAGAGATACATTTTATGATTTATTCAGAACACACAATAATGCCCTATACCACTGAGCTCTGGTTAGCGAATGCCACCCTTAAATGATAGCAACAACATATTCTTAGACTATAATCATATGCATGCATACCTAGGAGTAAGCCTGATTAAACTCAATAGACTTACTTCTGAGTAGACCTCATTAAGCTAAATCAGCCCAGAATTTATACCTAACTGAACCCCTCAGCATTACACAGGACTAAATAAATAAAATTTCTTTACTGCAACAGCAAGGTCATGGATAAAAAAAAAGGTGTGAGCAAACTCCATTCATGCAATCCTGCCCCCTCACTGCAGCCCCTCTGCCAACGCTGCACCTAAGAGTTAGGAGAGCCTTTATAATGGCATGGGCTATGGCAGAGTAGTTTGTAGTGGCAAGGAGAGACTGGGAGAAATCAGGGTGCTACTTTGTATGAGTGGTAGTGTTTTCCCACTCACTGAAGGAACCTTTGGACCCAAGTGGTAATAAACAATGATTTTAATACAATTGTTCAAATGAAATACACCTTTACACTCCAATGCAGGCCTAGTTAAGACATCATTATCCTCGATATCATCGAGTGCAGCCAACTCTCACTGCCCCAACCTCTCCACTACCCTGCCCTTTCATTGTATGAGACCGTGACCCTAGTGTTACAGACCTGTCCATGGCTGCACCCATCCCTGCGACCCATTCCTAAGTGTAATATCAGTCTCTGGCCTATGTAGTAAACTTAACTATCCTCTTACAACTGGCATGTTGGAACTCCTCTCCTGGCATCGGTTCCTTCTATATTTTTGGATTCTGTTTTGTTATATCTGTCTTTTCTGTATGTGCACATCTCCACCATCACTTCTGTGGTACACACAGTATCAACAATATGAACTCCCTTTAATTTATAACACTGCAAAAGTGCCCCTACATTTTCTTATTATCTGACTTGATGAACTAATTAGAAACAGTCAAGGTTATAGCTAGGTGTCCAATAAAAATGGTTCTAATTGCCCCGAGACTGCGGATAATTCAATTACAAATCTTTTCAATTTGATTTATTCCTTTCTTCCTAAGGAAGGATTATGTTGATGGGTTTCAGGTAATAGAACTTGGTGGCTTAGGAGGAGCATTAAAACATCCTTCCAGATTTAACTAATGTGATTAAGTTTTATGAAGTTTGTTTTTCTTCTTAAAATCTTACAGAGGTCAAGTACTCATGTGATTCCTTTGGAGCAGTGGTTGAGAAGTTGGTTAAATTGAGGAGGTGGTAGTAATCTCTTGAACTGTGCTCATTAAAGCTCTAAAAAGAACTGAAAAATCTTTTCCCACATCACGCAACCTAAGTTAATAAATGAAATAAACCTCACATAATACTTTTCAAGTCTTAATTACTGATTCTTGGTGTGGAACTGCTTCTCGGATAACACCCTCTTACCGGATCATACTTCTGTGCTCATTACACAGAGAGAGCGTCAGGCTTGACAAATATTTTGAAGTTAAGTTCAAACCTTTGCCCTGTCAGTAATCTAAACTGAAATGAACCATCAATGAGATTTCCCGCCCCCACCTCATTCTTTCACCCAAAAAACGAGAGCGGGAATACTTTTATGTTGTCTTTCTTCTTTCGTTTAATGAGTAGGAAAATGTAATTGCTCTAAAATGGTTTCATTTGTGTAAAATAGCTTAGTGGACGGTTTTTATAGGAATTCCCATTTATTGTTGAGATAGAATTATGTAGATATATTTTATTTCATTTCTAAAGTGCACAGCAGGAATAGATGTTAGGAAACTTTACCCAGTAATGTAAGAAACTAAACTGCAACATTCTGAAAATGGAAATGTTGAGACTTCAGGAGCAGTAATTTCTGAAATAGTAACAAGCCTACAGAGGGAGTAATTACAAATAATAGAAAGTGATGAGTATGCCATTAATAGTGCAATCCTATACATGACTGCTCAGAAGTTAAGTGCCATTGTGTTTTAATCAGTGTTTTTTTCTGGGGGTACGCAGGTGTACGCATGCCCCTAAACATTTTGTGAATCTTTGTACTTTTGTCCATTTACTGTATTTATTGTTCCTGATTTGAACTATAAAATTGTGATTTTCTTGGGTCAAAATGAGAGTAGCCCTAAACATTTTATAAAGAAAAAAAGCACTGGTTTTATTTATTAAAGCATCCCCCTTTCCTCTACAGTCAGAAAAGGCTTCCACGGCAGCAGAAAAATATCAATGGTAAGGCAATATCTGCCCACAGGCTTACAATCTAAAAGACAACATACAAAAGGAAAAGGAATTGGGAGGGAGGAGGAAGAAAAGAAAACCAGGCACTAGTTCCCACATACAATTACAAGAGTTCTTGTACTGATTAGCCATGATGGAAAGAAGAGAAAAAGCCAACAGTTGCTGGTCTTTCAGCCGAGCGGCTATACCTGTAGATGACAGTCGTGGGGGGAGCCCAGTGGGACTGGTTTTTCAGAACAGCAGATAGACAGGACCTATGGTCCCATCTCGCTCCCTCTCCTGTCGCTAAGAGAGCTTTATTCCCAGTAAATCATTATAGGATTGCAGTCTTTAAAGTATAAATTCATAAATTAGCATGTGAATATTTGAGAGAAATATAATTCCAATAATTTTTCAGATATCGTTAAAAGAGTTAGGTGCTGCTGAAATTATATTTTTGATCCTGAGCAGCAAATTTCCTTGGAAAATTTAGCTGCCTGTTTATAGCTTAGCCAATTCAATTGCACATCAGCTAATTCACTGTTATCCATTATCCATAATAATACATTTTATACTTTAGCAAAGAGTGACCGTCACCACTGTAATGGTCCACAGATGTCTTGACCTCTGCTATGAGCAAGCCATCTTTTATAGCAAAGATGCTTGTGTCTCATCTCTGACGTAGCTCCTACTCTCTTCTATTTTGCATTAAACTTTAACCTATCTTCTTAAAAGCAGAGCATAATATTACATAGTGCAAAGCAAGAGTAAAATAAGAAAATTGCTGACCACTGCCAGCTTTTATGATAGATCATGAATGTCATAAAACAGCTTCCTAAAGTGCAGTGCTGACAGTAGAATACTCAAAATCTAAATAAATGTTATATATAAAAACAACCAAGGTAGGAAATTCAATGATACATGTAATTGCTGCAACTGGATAAAAGGAGTTATTTGTGTGTGAGAGAGAGATTATATATTCAGATTCCAAAACTCGGTTTGTTGCAGGTTTTTTCTCCTTCTTATAATGTTTCGTTTTATGACATTTTCAGGATTTGCCCATTTTTTATGACATTTTCAGGATTTGCCCATTTTTTTGCGGTGAGTTGGTTCGCCAAAAGTGCCTATAGTCACTGGAGGTGAACCTCCTCTTTCTCAGGCAAAACTGAGGAATTTCAAGGAATTTCACTGGAGGTGAACCTCCTCTTTCTCAGGCAAAACTGAGGAATTTCAAGGTAAACCAAAGGCTTCAATGGTTAGCTGAGTTTTTTAGAATGGATTCCACAAATCTTCAAGTTTTTTGTGTTCAAGCCTTCAGTCATTTTTTTTTGGGGGGGGGGGTTAGAATTATGCTTGTTTTAACCTAACCCTTCTTATCGGCACTGTCCTTCAACTTTAACCTTATAACACCTATAGTTCCTGGATCTGCCTTTTCCCTGCTACCGCCACAGCACCAGCCCTTGCTTACTTAGTATATTAACCTGTGTATAAGACGACCCTCAATTTATCACCAAAAAAAAAATTCAGAAAAAAGGTCATCTTATACATGGAAAAATACAATAAGTCTGGGCACTATGAATGAGGTTGGTTAACTTTAAAATTCTGTGGTCTGAATGAAATTCTCCTCTATTCCTAATTACTAGCATAAAGCTTATCATTTTCTGCCTCCTGGCTTTTATTAATGTTTTTTAGCCCCTGCTGATCATGACAGTATGACTTCCGATGAACCTCGAAGCATACCCCAAAATGGCTACAAACTCAGCTTCTAAATGTATTATAGAGTCTTGTTATGAACCACAGAGCAGCTCTAGGGATGCATAGGGACTGTATGAATTTATCTTTGAGCAAGGATGTTTTGGGAGGAAAGGCTCTCCTCAGTCAGCACAAACACATACACCATATTATATAAAGAAATAAAAGTAACTCGGCAAAACAAAGTGAGTTCTTTAGCAACTGTGAGTCTGTAATATATATATTTACAATTTAAGATGTATTTCAAATTCTTCTTTATTATTTACTTGTCGGCGACTAATTCTTAAAAACTGATTACCAGCTGAAAAGCCCAACCCCCTCACATCCCGTACGGATCACGTTCGCAAGCCGAGCATCCACTGTTTTGCCTTTATGTATCAATCGTCTGTTCAGACATATCACAAATTTTCAGTATTCCAGGCATTAGCATTTTTCACTGCTGTATCACACTGTGGACTCATGTTAAGCTTGTGGTCTACAAAGATCCATAGATCCTTTTTGCATGTACCACATACAAGCCAGGGGTCTGCCAACTTGTTTTTGTGCAGCTGTTTCTTCCTGCCTAAGTGTAGAACCAGACATTTATTCCTGTATTTTTTGTAGGAGCAAATGAGCTCTTCAGTACAGCTAGGTATCAGTACAGTGTGAAGCAGGTGAGTGGGAATTATTGGAGAATTTATGTTGACCTAATGTCTATTAAGAGCATCTTCAACTTCTTAAAATACATTTTGAACTCAGATTCTGTTCCCAAGTAGAAAACAAATATGCAATTTGTCAGAAGGGTCTCATAAAGTATAAAGTAAACTGTAGTGCCAGCCTTCAAAATACAACTGCCAGGAAAGGATTGAGACCTGATTGCTTTTGTGTTAAAGGAATTATCTGTGATTTATATATTTGTATGTTCTTCCTAACATTTTGCACTCAGATATTAGAGGCAGGGTACAAAGCATATCATAAGTTGCAGCCCTAAGCAAAGGACCAAGGAGAAGGGATTGATATGTAAATATGGCTTCAACATGCAATTTTGTCATTTAAAGGATAAGGAAGACAGCATGCTTGGATAGAGTGAGAGGAATTATGCAGCTGCCCTATTTAGAGGATTGAGGCCTACTGACAGCCATGTTGTTATTGTGTTGCTAGAATGAATTGGAGCATGAAGTTCACCTCAAGTTCCCAAGGGAAGTTGAGGTCACTTCAACACCCTGAGTTCATTTCAATAAGATGTTTTCAGCTCTGCTGTGGGGACCAAACGCAAGTCAGGTGTGCTACTGAGTGAAATATTGGTTTGACTAGGAGTGAAATCAGCCACATCTTCCAATTCAAGGCACTTCTGCTGCCTCTTTACTTCCTAAAACGAACTCAGGTGTTAGATTCAATATTTTCAGGCCTCGATTTTTCTGTCTGGTATCTGTAGGAGACAAAGTGTCTTTAACATGTATTGACTGAAAGTGTCTGAGAATGGTGCTTCCCAACATGCCTCATAGGAGAGGTGATTTCCACCCCACTCCCCTTGGAATAAGGCATGCAGCTGCTCCTTGTAAACTCCTGCCTTAAGAAGGCATGACTGCACCAAATTAAGGTGACAGGTCTCTCCCAAACCACAGTTTCTGTTACATCGACAGCTATTCTGCCCACCCAACTTTTGACAGTAAGGACTAGCTGGGTGTGCCCCCCCCCCCTTATTTCTAATTTTGCCTTGGTAAATGAGATTTTTCCATCAAATACAGTAGGTCACTCACAACTGACCACTCCATTGCGGGTGCTGGGAAGCAGAGACACAGGTGAGACCCAAGGCATCTGTGTGGAGAAGCAGATTTGGTTCCTGAAAACAGGGATTTAAAAAATATGAAAAGAAATAATAAATCACACAGATTAATGGCTCACAGGGACTGGAAGCAGGAGCACCAACCATCACTGGCTAGGACTGATAATACAGAAAGGGCCTTCCTTGACATTCCTTTAAGATAGGGTGTGCCACCCAGACATTCCTGAATCATAACTGTCATCCCTGACCGGGGCAAAACTAGGCTTTCTTCCACCTGGGGCAAAGAGTTTGGCACACACACACAAATGAACACATTTGTTTTTAAAGGGCATAAAAAGCAGACAATATATTATCTGGCTACAACATTTTATTCTTATATAATTCCCCCCCCCAACATAATTTACACAAAATATCCAACGTAATTTATAATAACGTAACAATGTAACTTATAACAAAAAGTATGCATTTTTTTCAGTATTACAAGATACAGTGGTACCTTGGTTCTCAAACCTAATCCATTCTGGGAGTCCACGCGACTCTCGAAACTGCTCAAAAACCAAGGCACAACTTCTGATTAGCTGCAGGAGCTTCCCGCACTCAAGCAGAAGCTGTGGAAGCTGCGTCAGACATTCGACTTCTGGAAAACGTTCAAAAACCAGAACACACACTTCCGGGTTTGCAGCATTCAGGAGCTGATTTGTTCGATAGCTAGGCCATTCGGGAACCAAGGTACCACTGTATAATGTATATAAAGTCTGTTGCTTTGCATGTGCAACAACAAAAACAAAGCCCATTTGCACTACTGAGCCAGTGCTTCATGTTACTGTCAGGCCACCACCCAAAGCAAGCATTTTTCTGAATGCCTGCCTAGAGGTTGGAGAAGTGTGCTTTAACTACCAGTTGTTATAAGAAAAAAAAAAACTGCTCCTTTCCCCTTATGGGGTACCCAAGAGGCCATATAGAGTCCTTTTGTAGGTTCTCTATCGGTAGGAGAAAATAACAGAGGCCAACCAGAGAATACTGAGAAGCAAAGCAGCTAGTAAGCCTGATTTTTTTTAACTGTTGCAACAGGGTGCTCACAACCACACGCAGGAGGCGGGAGGGACCCAGAACAATGGTGCGCATGGCCTTATATAGACTTTTTAAATTGCCACCTTCTAGCTCAAGACCACACCACCCCCCAATACATTATACATACATCATAGAAGAGGTGGTCTACAGCAAAAAACCTGTCTGCCAGGTTACCTGAGAATGATCACTGATTGCATTATTTGGGCAGTCTGGCGATTCCTTTGTGATGATAAATACTCAGTTCCTGAAACCAGGTCACAGGCTCACCCTGTTCATACACAGATACCCCTTAAGATAGGATTTGTGAGCACAGAGACAATGGGGAGGTTTTCCCATTTCCTTTGTCCTTGCAGAGAAACATTTGAAGTCAATCTGGGAGAGACAAAATGGTTTCAGGACTTTTCCTGTCCTGATTCAGACATGTGGTTTGTTTGTTTGTTTGTTTGTTTGTTTGTTTGTTTGTTTGTTTATGTGTTTGCCTGGTACATTTATTTTATATCTTAGACCTTATAATTCTTAGTTAATTTGCAGATTAGACATGTAATATTGTTTCAGCTTCTGGTTGATCAAACATTTGTTAGGCAGCTTACCAATTAACTGTCCAGATCTATGCAATCCGACAGAAGCGGGGAAATCTAGAGTTTGTGTTTTCTGCTGCTTTAGAGGGTAGGACCCAAACCAATGGATTCAAAATACAAGAAATGAGATTCTGACTAAACACCAGGAAGGACTTTCAACAGTGGAATGGACTCTCCTTCCTTGGAGGTTTCTAAACAGAGCTTGGATGGCAATCCGTCCATTCTTTTGCTGTGATTCCTGTATTACAAGGGGTTGGACTACATGAACCCTTGGTGTACCTTCCAACCTTCCAACCCTACAATTCTTTGATTCTATACAGGATAGCCATTGATCTGTTGCTTTGTAGGATTTTGTCAGCTGCTTCCTCTTAGGCTCTGCTTTTATATTTGTGAATAAAGCAACTTTTTCAAAAAATGTCACAAGTCTCTCCTGTGTTCTGTTATCCAAAAACCAACCAGCACTGCCCCTGGAGTTTCTCAGAGTTTGAAAACCAAAGCATTATATAAGTTGTGGCACAGTGCTCAGCCCACGTTTGGGTCTCTCATGTCTTCACTCCAGGAGTTTGGGGTTTCCTTCTGGTGACATTTGCCACAGGATTTGCAGCTGAGGTTTTGATGTGGTCTGTTGAGCTGCTTTAAATAAGTGTTTCAAGAAAATACTTTAAAATAAATTAGTAAACAATCAGCAGCATAGTGATGGTCAATACTAATAAGTTCAACATCCACAGAAAATTCTCATTTGCTCAATTCCTCCTTTGCATCTGAGAATTATTGTAATTCATTATTGGGACCAAACCAGCCATCCCCTGCTATTTTTGCCACATTATTAATATCTAAGAAACTCATGTTCCTGATCCATTCTGACTTATATAGGACCATTGCATTAATTTAAATCACTTCTGATGAAAGTTATTCTACATGACTGTACAAATATGCCTTAATTACAGGAACAGAACTATAGCCAGATCCCTGAATCAATGTGGATTAAAACATAATTTCACAGCCAAACAGAAACATGTTCCCAATCACTGCACTTGAATTATTGTTATGTAGCTTGGGGCTTGTATTAAAATCACTGAATAATTGCAATCAGATTATTATAATCAAGTACAGGGACAGTAATTACAGGTTACAGTCATTTTAAGCTGCCCTGGAAGTCCCATATACTGATCATATGCATATTAAAAGTTTATGTTAGTGATAAAATTAATGAACAGGATTGCAAGCTCCTGTCTGTGAGATAGGTGTCACATATCTTCCTGTAAAGGGAGTTGTATTTTGCATAGCAAGGACATCCAACATGTTTACATGATTTTCACTTCCCACACCAATTAACTATAAACAGCAGAGGAGAGCTATTCCACTTCTAGCCCCATTTTTTAAAAACACACACAACACTGTACCTCTCCTTTATTTCCACGTGAAAAACTTTCACTAATTGTTTCAATGGCAATGATGAATTAAATAGGTTGTTGATAACATTATTTATTTAAAATGGATGAAGAAAGCTAAATTGTAAAGGTAGGAGAAATTGTATACCTTTCCCATTTTTAGATCATAGAAACAATGGATATTATTTAAAATTCGTTTTTTGAAAAGCACCATAAGCTGTGTATTTTGCAGAAACTATTTTCAAGCAACTTCATACAGTCATATTTGCAAATGCCATATGATGTCCTGTATTGAAAACAGTAACTCATGCTGTCTTAATATTCTGATTAAAAAAGTGAAACCCCACTGGTGTATCTATAATAGCTATGTCCTTTGAGACCAACAATGAATGAAGAATCTGAAACATGAACTGGATTGTGATTGCTTGGCTCTAAAATTAGAACCTGAAATTCAAGGAGTGGAGCCCAACTGCTCTCATCACAAAGAAATATATCAGAGCAGAAGTATCCAATCACTGTGTAATTTTATGGCCGCTTAGTTTAAGATTCCAACAGAAAATGGAGACATTGGAAAAGTGAAAAATAGCACCCTAGTCCTAAATCTTTGCTACTGTATTTTCCAGCTAAATGAAAGCTGCTAGTGTAATATCAAGTTAGCAACACTGAAAATGGTAAATATTCAGGCATTTCTCTATCTTAAGCAAATCATAGAACTGTAGAGTTCAAAGGGACCCCAAGGGTCATCTAGTCTTGCAACGTAGGAATCTCAACCAAAGCATCCATGATAGATAGCCACCCAACCTCTGCTTCTAAACTTCCAAAGAAGGAGAGGCCACAACCTCTTGAGGGAGTCCATTCCACTGCTGAATCTCTCTTACTGTCAGAAAGTTCTTACTGATATTTAATCAGAATCTCCTCTCTTGTAACTTGAATCCATTGGTTCAAGTCCTACCCTCTGAAGCAGGAAAAAACAAGCTTGCCCCATCTTTGCTGTGACAGCTAGGGCAGTCAAAGGCATCCGGTTGTGCTGCTGTAGATGCAGCAAGGTGTTGAACCCACTATTTTAGGTAACAGTGGCAAAAAGAAAGCATTAATATAGGCATTGGTGTAGGCAGAACCCAGGACCTTTGTGGGGATGCAAATTGCCGCCTCTGTCAAAAAGCATTTGGTGAATATAGAGGGAGTGATATCCCCTCTCCTAGACTGCATTGATCAGCTGAAAAGTGGGACTACCACGTGTATCTGTGTGTCCTGTGTGTTTGTGTGCAAGAATGTGGAATGGCTACACCCACTACTGGTATGTGGTCCTTGAAGAATTGGCCAGGTATGAATGTCACATTTGGACCAAAAATGGTTAGCCACTACTGCTATAGACAGGTGTCTGGAAGAATTCCTGTGGTATGCTTTGTTCTGCGGGTGTCTCTCATGTATGACCATAACCGATCCACTAGTAATTGAAAACAATACATCAGATGAATCTTTAAAAATATATATCAAGATTTCTTTATGACATTATACATGGTTTGGATTTCCTCCAGCCCCATCCACCGAAAGGGGTAAATGCATGGCTATGAAATATGAATGAAAAAGAACGTGACATTCAAGAGAACAAAATAGGCCAGCAGACTAATCCCATGCCAGCCACACAGAATTTCTGCAGCCACCATGACAGCCAACATAAGCCAGATAAAAGGCCAACCAAACACCCAGATGCTGCTGTTGGAAAATTACATGCTAGAACTCAGCATCTGGGTTTCACAGCTGCCAAGTTCACCCCATGGGTGTCCACAGTATTGGCTCAGATGTTGGACCAAACAGAAGGGAAGTGGGCAACATGGAACATGCTGAACACCACAGTTAACAAGATGATACAGAGCCAAGCGAGTAATAAAAAAGCATGAACTTGCCAATGTGGTTTAGAACTTTCAAAAACTGAAGCCAAATCTAGTGTGCATCCCAAATACCAGATATAAGCAAGAAATCTCTCTCCAGGTAGTCCACTGGAACAATAGCAAAACCTGTAATTACAGTTGGTGTAGAATGCGGTCACCTGCCTTCTGGTCTCACCAAACTGCCTATAAATAACCAGAAAGACTTTAAAGGCCTGTAACATTGTGAAAAGATCTACATGCCATGCTTTTATATATATAAACAACAACAACAACAATCAAATATCTCAAATTAAAGGAAAATTCGTTGGGGAAATAAAGTGCTTTAAAGAGCTATGGGTAAGCAAAAGAACCACTAAATTTGTTTACTGATCAAAATGAATACTAAGAAAGTAAAATGTAAGAAAAGCTAGTTGAAGGTTGCAGTATACATTCCTGATTCTTTTGATATTATTCCAACTTTTGCACCTGGATATCCAACACATCTCTCCAGTGGACATGTTCAGACTTCCTTAATAGTTGATATGGAGTGATAACTTTCTGTTTAGAACCTGCATAACTTCTCTAGTCACATAATAACAATTTTATTATTTGTACCCCACCCATCTGACTGGGTTGCCCTAGCCATTATGCCCCAGCATAGTTGCAGGCCTTTAAATTTAGAGCAGTGGCCATAGGCAAGTGTCTTCTACAGTGAGGAAACACAAAAGTCACCCATTCCCCATTTCTCTTAGCTTGGCTACCTCATTACCTTCGAGGAAAAGATATAGGTTTCAGCATTTGAGTCCTATCAGCAGAAGCCCATGCAAGGACTTTTGCTTGCACAATAGGATTTCCCCCCACTCCTACCCCTGTGTATCCCTTTCCTCAAGTAGAGCTACTCTACATGTCACTTGCCAAGTCTGTCCACCAAACATTCACCTTGACTTAGGATGGATTATGGAGCAAACGTACCTTCTGGCTGGGGAGAAGCAGGGCTAGGGAGCAGCAGTGGCAGAGTCATCACTGCCCTGGATTTGCACTAGCCAGCGCTTAAGTAAGAGAGGCAGTATTTTTCTCAATTTTTGCTGTGTAGGCTCCAGGCTCGTGCAATGGGGTGGTCCAGGTCAGGACTCTCCAGATGTTAGCCCAGTTTAGGATCCAGAGGATCCTTGGCTGACCCAGCTATGCCTCTCCCCAATCCATGACATCCCATTTTGGAGTCTTAAACTAGCCACAGCCAGCAGGACCATAGCTATTGGTAGCCTGACAAGAATCCACACCACTGGCTGGTGCGACAGAGCCCTCCATAACAGTGTAGTTTCCCCACCAGAGAAAGGAAGCGTCTGCTCCATATGCCAAGGACTAAGACTAAAAAGACTAAGGTTGTAATCTTAGCAGAAATTAAGTAGTAAGCACCATTGAATTAAATAGTATCTATGTCTGAGAAGATGTGGTCCAGATTATGCTGTCAGTTTATTTTCTTCTCTAGCCCATTTTCTAGAACTTCATGATAGGCCAGTATTCTTCTAAAGCAGAATGCTTTGTGTATGTATTTATTTCATGGGAATGTGTGTGATGTTGTGTTTTAATGGCACTTGTTTCTAGAAAGGGCACGTTTTAAGGCCAATTGTTGATGGCAGCCTCCCTTCAAACATTGCTTCTAACCATGAGAAAATCTCAGGATGAAATTTACCACTCAGTTTGTAACAGCAGTGCTTTAGGGAAGATTGATCGCTGCTTTTGGAGCTCTGGAAGCTGTAAATTGTTGCAATCTGAGAAGATGTGTGACTTTCTCTCACAGATGAGTTTTGTTCTAGGCAGAGGAACAAGCACTTGCTCCATGTTTCCTAATCCCAAATTATCAGAGGTAGGCCACATTGTACTTAACCGTGTTGCCACTTGCAGCTGCTTGAAAGAAAGAAAGAAAGAAAGAAAGAAAGAAAGAAAGAAAGAAAGAATAATAGATTTGCCTTTCTACAGCTTCTTTAGAAAGTCATCAAGTGTTATTCTGAAGATGCTGTTGAAAAGTAAGGGGAGGGGAATTCGAGAGCCAGTGTGGTGTACTGGTTAAGTGTGGTGGACTCATAATCTGGTGAACCGGGTTCGATTCCCTGCTCCTCCACATGCAGCTGCTGGGTGACCATGGGCTAGTCACACTTCTCTGAAGTCTCTCAGCCTCACACACCTCACAGAGTGTTTGTTGTGGGGGAGGAAGGGAAAGGAGATTGTTAGCCGCTTTGAGACTCCTTTGGGTAGTGATAAAGTGGGATATCAAATCCAAACTCTTCTTCTTCTTCTTCTATGGGCTTTGCTCATACTTCTGCAAAGGTATAATGCAAGTGTTATCCAGTTTAAAAACTGATCGCAGACCTAAACTTGCAAGATCCCAAATCATTCCTGAGGGTGGGATGAATTTAAAATATGAAATAGCAGAGCTTTTTATGTGATGGCTGCATGATTGTAAACCAGTGCTTGTTGTTGTTTAGTTGTTTAGTGCTTACCAGTGCAGACAAATATTATTACTTGCAGCTGCTTGCCTGTTTCCTTCATTGTATCCTTGGGAATAGCCTGACATGACATAGACCAGTCAGAAGATGCTGTACACATTTATTAATATGATACACACTCTGGGCCAATTTTGGGTTTCATGAGTTGACCCTTGTTCTAAACCAGGATTCCCCAACCTTCCAAATTGATGAAGGAAATTCCTCTAACACTAACAAAATATCTTTGAAACACAAAGTTTATTATATTTTAAAATGACGCTTACATTCAAATGCATCTTAATCAGCCTCATGTGCATTCAAATGCATCTAAATGATTCTGCAGTTTCATCCTGTGATAGTACAACTTGAATAAATGCACCTTTGCAAAGATGCATCAGAACAATAATAATTCAGTTCCCCCATTCATAAGCACTACAAACCCCCTGCTGCAGTGCGGCCTTGTTTAACAAAAGTCACAATCAGGACAAATATGCACTGCAGTAACGAATTCGTCAAATTTCCAATGGATATGAACATTTGGCAGGTAACTTATTTCAGATTCACTGAGACTTCCCAGGAAGGAATTTGAAGCAGGAATAGTTTTCCTGGTTCCATGTGTGTGTTTGACATGCACTGAACAGAAGTAACTTTAAAGTTATAGTGTAAAAAAAAACAAGAGGAGGAGAAAGTCTGCAGAAGAGTGCTCCAGATGAATCTAAGCACTACTGATTAACACCAGTTTTTGAAATGTTAATTAGTTTTACACTTAACAGCTTGTCATTGTCTAAAAGGGCATTGGAGCAAACTTTACAAAGTGCAGACTGAGGAGTTTTTAACTCCTTAGTGCCAAGGCTGGCACATATCCACATGCTCTCAATGGTGTTATGAGTAGACAATTATTAATTAGCTGTAGTAGGTTGCAAAACAATGGCCTGGGTGTCTCTACAATGGCAAATTAGAGAAACAAGTACAAATTATGTGAAGAAAACCTCAGTTCTATATATATTTTACAAAGTTATTTTGGGGGCTGACTTTTTTTTAATGTAATTCAAGTCAGGGTGTCAGATGTACCATTTGATTTAGTATCCATGCAGCTGACTTGTGTTATGCATTATTTCATCAAGATACAGCATGCAAATGATCACATTATTTATCTAAGAGTTCTGGAGAGCGACAATCCTCTTGTATTCATACAGGTTATGGGCCAACTTGACTTCTACAAGTCAAAACAAAGAGTACATTAACAGGCCCAATTCCATCTGAAAGCAATCCCCTTGGTTTTTCTTTGAGTGACATGCATTCCTTCTGCAACTCTTGTGATATTAGTTAATCTTTCACATCAAATGTAGTTGTTTAAATTTTTGAAAACCGTAATACTGTTGCAGAACTTCACGCTACAATATTTTGAATTGTGGTAGATTCTGAACTGTAGTGCTTGCTATTAGTCACATGGTTTGACTTGTTGCTGAGGAGAAACTTCTCCACAGAGAACTTCTCCTTCACATTTGTGGAGGTGTGTGTCCCAAATTGGGGACAATTTAATGGTGCAGACTTAAATGGCTCCTGAAAATGGAGTTACTGTCAGCAGCAGAGCAGTAGTGGAGCTGTGGCATTTGCCCCCCTCCTTTTATTTTAATGAGAACATAAGACAGCTGGCTGCAACTCTCACCACTTCCAACACCACATGCCCCTAAAACAGGAATCTGTGGGATTTATGGCAACTGCCACCACAAACAATAGTCACCACCATTTTTTGTGGTGGCTGTTTTCCTGGGGGGGTGTCATTGGCTTGCAAATGCTAAGAGGAACTTGATAAACATCATCATTGAAATGCTATTTAAAAACCTGCTACTGTCTTGTCACCACCTGAATGTCTCTCCACACAGAAAACTCTTTAAAAATCCGCACACAAATTGAGAAATAACCAAAAGGCTTCTTCCAAATTTGCCACCCACAAATAGGCACCAAACTGTGAGGGGGGAGGGGTTGGGGAGGATGAGGTTTCATTCAGCATTAATCTGATCCAGGGGTATTTACAATTTCTTCTGGGATTTTGGAGTTCAGATTATCTGATCTGGTTCCTGAAAGGCAGTAGAAATTGTTTTTTGCTCTATTCCCCCATCACCACCAATTCAAAATGTTATCTAGAGCACTACCCATGTCTCTTACAACGGCTTTCCTGTCTACATTACTGATCCAATTATCTACCCTCCTCAAATTATGATTTAATTTCATGTATGGTAGTATCAAGATTCTTTCAATAAAGACATATATCCAGCACAGTTTATAAAAACCTCAGAGCCAAACAAGAAAATAATAAAACAATTAAAAATTACAATGAAAATAGCAGGTGTATATCAGAAGTTAGTAACCATTAGCCCTCCAGATGTTGCTGGACTACAGCTGTCATCAGCCATTGGCCATGCTGACTGAGCCTGATGGGAGTTGTAGTTTAGCATCATCTGGAGAGCCAAATGGTCTCCATGCTTGGTATAAACAGTAGTTTGGTGTTGCTGTTTTTAATGAGCATCAGCTAAGCCTTCCATAGGGTTCTACCATTGAGAAAGTCGTCTCCCTAGTTGTCACACGCCTTGCCCCAGAAGGCATGGGCACCTGTGGACATCCAGCAATAGTTGCTTCACTTGAAACAGCTCAAAAGCCTCTATGGATGTATCAATAGATACTGCTTTCTATTGGGCCAATACGCATGGAAAGGGTTTAACCAAATGTTACACGCACCCAATGAAGTTGATCTACTTTAGAGTAATTTCCCACAGAGGTGGTTGTATTTAAATTGACAGGACAATCTCTAACCCTGTGTGAATATCATGTGTGATGTTCACCTGTGTTTTATCTGTGTTTTACCTGTTGAAATAAATGAACATGACTAACTCCATGAATTTCAGTGGGTATACTCTGAATAAAGCATAGTTGACTACCAACCCATACTGTACATCACCAACAACTTTTATTGGCATATTTGCATTTGTGTTTTCAATGGGAGCAAACGAGAAAATATACATGAGGTGTATTATAACACAGCATTATGCATCTAAATCATGCTCTGAGTGTATATTTATTGAGTTGAGCTCTTTGTAGTTATCCTACATTCCTTGACACTACTGAAGGTTTATTGCAACATGCTTTAGCATAAGATTTAGTCACTCCTGCTCTCCGAAATCTTCCACAATTTCAACCTTGCATTTAGGCAGTGCTTTTCCCCCCTGGGGGTATTCAAGGGTACACAGTACTGCCACTTTTTTGTAGAAGAAAAGCACTGGTTAAAAGTCTGGTACTTACTGTAACAATGTCCTGGTGAGTACCTGCACTGTTTTCCTAGGAGGAAAGGTTCTGCATTTAGGCAGAATTCTTACTTCTAAACTCACTGCTTTTGCACATGCTACTGTCAGATGTTTAACGAAAAACTTATGTAACTATAGAACTTTCAGTCCCATATGCATTGTGTTTCCTGTGCAGCAATTCTAAAACTTAAGTATATAAACATTAAAATTAGAATTATTCTCTCATTAATTCTTCCAGTTTAACAAGAAGAAGACACCCCAAGCAAAAAAACCAAACTGCTCTGGATTGGTGTTAAGAGTGACGATGGAAGGTTTCAGTTTTCCTTATTCCGCAACATCTTCTAGAAGAAGGCCGGTCCAGGGTGGGGGGTTGGAATCTGTTAATAGAGTCTTTTATGTTTTGGCACCCACTTTGCAGAATGCTCTCCCTTCTGAAATATGGGAGCCACCTACTTTGGGATGTTCTCCCTGCCTGTTGCATACCTGATTTATTTAACTGACTTTCACTGACTATCTGTATCAAATCTCAGGCCTTTGGTGGCTGCTGTTATGATGTTTTCCCCCTGATAATTTTGTATTGTTTTAACAGCTCTGGTATTCACTGTATCAAAATGTTAAAAGATTATTAAAAAATAAATAAATACAAATAATATTTCCTCTGGAGGCAGAAGAGGTGGTAGTGTGGGAATATGCGGCAGGACAAGGGATAGCACTGTGGAGGGGGAAAGTGGATATTTTTGAGAGAAAGAAAACTCTGAAAATGAACAATGTTTTTTTAAAAAAACAACAACAACAACTGTGGATGCTGCATTCTCTATACGCAATGTGGGTATAATACTACATTGGTCAGCAAACATAATGTAGAAAGGTAATGTACAAGTGTTTTTATATGCTTCTCAGAATTATAAAGGGAGTGTGAGTGGATTTTAAACATTTTGATTAGCACCACAAAGATTTTAATGCTTTATTTAAACAGTTTGCTATAGGGCAAACACATTTGGTAGACAAGTAAAATGAAAGCACAGGCATCAGTTTCTCTGTTTCCTATTAAGTAATGTTGCGAAGTAAGCAGAAGTTGGATTCAGATATCAGATAATTATCTTCACACTGTGTGTCACAGTAAATAATTTTAATTGGTTTAACTTCAGGGACCATTACTGGCCTAATTAGAAACATGAAAAGGCTACAAGTATTAGGAAATATCCTGAAGGAACGAGAACATTAGCAATTCTGTCAAGCCATTTTAAAAATAAGTACACAGAAGCAGTCGCATTTCAGTAAAAGGCAGATCACTTGAAAGGTGCTTTTAGGAAAACAGTACTTGTGAATTTGTTGTAAAAGAACTCTGAGGATAAGTGCAGAGATTCCATAGCAGTTTGACATGTGTTATTACTGTGTTAAAGGCACGCTAGTACCGATTGCTGTTTTTAAAAAGCCCAGGTTAACTTTCTCTGAATTACACAGAAATGACAGAGCAGAGAGGCCTGGAGAGACGATGATTTACAGGGCAAACTAGCAAGATCACTTGGTTGAAAAAGGGAGACCCAGAGGTTGGCTTAAAGTTTCTCTTGGTTTCTTGGTTGTTTCCACATCACTTTTTCCTCAGTTTCATACAGGATCTCTTCACATTCCCATCCCTGTAAGTCACTGTAATAAGCATCTAGAATCGCCTGATCCAGAAAATGCTCTCCAGAAAATGTAGTGATGGCACAGTTATGGTTGCCTACTGATCACAAGGAAATTGTCCTACCTGCTTCTGTGTCATCAAAAGCAGTGTTGTCTATAAAAGCCATCCGTCGATGTTTTCCATTGCATGGGGTTTAGGGATTAGCATACCAAGGATGCTCCAAAAGGCCCATGCTTTGGGGACTACTATGGTACCTCGGGTTACATACGATTCAGGTTACAGACTCTGCTAACCCAGAAATAGTACCTCGGGTAAAGAACTTTGCTTCAGGATGAGAACAGAAATTGTGTGGTGGCGGCGCGGTGGCAGCGGGAGGCCGCATTAGCTAAAGTGGTGCTTCAGGTTAAGAACAGTTTCAGGTTAAGAACAGACCTCCAGAACAAATTAAGTTCTTAACCCGAGGTACCACTGTACCTCATTTTGGTAGTGCTTACAAAAGGTTCAAGAGCACTCATAGAGCACTCATGTCTGAAGCACCAGCTCCACTACCCCTACTACACTGGTACCTCTGGTTACGTACTTAATTCGTTCCGGAGGTCTGTTCTTAACCTGAAACTGTTCTTAACCTGAAGCACCACTTTAGCTAATGGGGCCTCCCACTGCCGCCGCACTGCTGCAGCGCGATTTCTGTTCTCATCCTGAAGCAAAGTTCTTTACCCGAGGTATTATTTCTAGGTTAGCGGAGTCTGTAACCTGAAGCGTATGTAACCTGAAGCGTATGTAACCTGAAGCGTATGTAACCTGAGGTGCCACTGTACTGTCTTTCCGCTTCCGCCCAAGGGAGAACAACTAACCTGCAGTGGCAGAGAACTCAGCTGAGAAGTTATAGGTGACAAGAGGTGCTCTTGGTATTCATTCCCCTTGGGGTGGGGATGGAGCTGCCAGTTCCAGCAATTCTGGGTGGAAAATGGTGCTGTTTGTGCCAATTATCACCAGGGAGAAGATCCTGCAGTGCTCATAGTTATTTTTTTCCCCTTACACAGAATGTGCCTGTATTTTTATTGCCATATACCACTTACTGCATTTTGAAAAGCATGAATGTCTCTAGTACCATTGGCGTGGCTATTCTCACATAATCACCCTGAATGCAAAGAAGTCGTACAGTATGAAAGACTAGTCATTATTTATTTGTAGTCCTTACTCCTGTTTCCCCTCTGCTATGGAGATGCTACAATGTGAGTCTGAAGGAATGTATAATCTTTCCAATCTACTATTCCAAAGAAATGGTCCAGTTCACCTTGGAGACCAAGGGCTATATTCCTTCTAGAGCAAGCCATCCAGAGTCAACATGCTGTTTATGGGCATGGTCAGAGGCAAAAGTGGCCAGAGCAATGGAAGCAACTCTTATCAGGAGCCAATATTCCAGCTGTGCAGAAGTCCAAAAAATTCTTTTTTTAAAGATATTTTGTTAGTCATTCCCCACAGAATTTGACAATATTCAATTCACTTTCAGTATAATATCTGCTTACATTTTAACTTTACATCCTTACGTCCATGATGTTCCTGTTGTATTCTTTTATCTGTTACCATAACACCATTTATTTTCTGTTGTATTATATCTTATGTTACAATCATTTACAGTGGTACCTCGGGTTAAGTACTTAATTTGTTCCGGAGGTCCGTTCTTAACCTGAAACTGTTCTTAACCTGAAGCACCACTTTAGCTAATGGGGCCTCCCACTGCCGACGCGCCATCGGAGCACGATTTCTGTTCTCATCCTGAAGCAAAGTTCTTAACCTGGGGTACTATTTCTGGGTTAGCGGAGTCTGTAACCTGAAGCGTATGTAACCTGAAGCGTATGTAACCTGAGGTACCACTGTATTCATTTTCCTTCCCTTGCCTATTCCTCAAATACTGCTCATTTGGCTATAGTTTTTCTCAAACAGTCCGAAAAGAACTTCCACTCTCTAGCAAAATTCTCATCTTTTTGAGCTCTTATTTTTGCTGTCAACTTCACCATGTCTACATAGTCCATTAACTTTAAAATCGATTCTTCTTTTGCTAGGACTTCGTCTTCCCACTTCTCCGCATAAGGGATTCTGGCTGCAGTACATAAACAACCAAAAGTCCAAAAACTGTACACACACACATGCCTCCATACTCCATTCAGGCAACTAAGAAGCATTATTGCAAGACAAGGACACATTCTGGTTGGGCAAGAACACATAAGAAACAGGAGAGGCTTGTCTGGTGGGGCACAGCTGGAGCAAAGGTTCCCAGCTGTGGTGTCAGAGCAGAGAAGATGACATAGCCTGAGAAGGTCTATGGCTTGGGGAGAGTCCCAAGTGCCCAAGAGATGTCTGGCCTGAACGCTCTCCACCCCTTTGGCAGACCCTATTATCTTAAGAAAATCTTCCTGACTATATTCCTCCCAGGATTACAAAGTCAAATGCATTTTTCAAAGGCCTTTTAAAAAATTGTTTTCATTTGATTTAGGTGCTCTTGTGTTATGTTGTTACTGGCTTAAACTTGCTAGTGTGTATATGCTTGTGTATGGGAGTCACTCTGAGAACTGGTACTGAAGAGCAGGGTATTAAAATATTTTTAAAATAAATTAAGCTTTAAACTGGTGACACTAGGGGGTTTAGATTTAGAATTTCAAATTTTGATCTGCTTTTCTATTGTTTGTATTTGTTTCATGCTGTATGCTGCCCTAAAATCTGTTATGACAAAGGGCCATGGGGGAAAAATGTTCTGCATAAATACTTTCAAAGCTGAAAGTGGTAGAAAATTATTTATTCC
Organism: Podarcis cretensis; assembly: GCF_951804945.1. NCBI lineage: Eukaryota > Metazoa > Chordata > Lepidosauria > Squamata > Lacertidae > Podarcis > Podarcis cretensis. The sequence continues at coordinate 30,185,759 of NC_137180.1, read as the reverse complement.
AATGCATATTCAAAAGAACAACTTTATTTCAAGTGTTCAGGGTTCCAGTCACCCTCCTTAGAAAGTATTCCACTTTTTCTACTCCCCAGCACCCATTCCCCTCCTTTTTTTTACAGAACAGATTTAGGGTGTATTTGGTGGTGAGATGGTGGAAATTCAGTTGTGCAAGCCGAAACTCTTGCACTAACAGGATGACTGACTTAGTACAGTAGTACTTTGGATACAAACCTTAGGATACACACACACACACACACACACACACACACACACACACACTTCCCCCCAAAGCATGCTGCGAAACAGGGACTTCCTGTTTCTCAGTGTTTGTGTTTCAGCTCCAGTCCTACCAGTATTCACCACCTGAGTTTGTTATCAGAGGCAATGGTACTGACTTTCAGCATTTAGGAAAACTAAACATTGTCACTATTTTATTTCAAAAATTGCAACAAAAGTGCCACCAAGATTTTATTCTCCACTCCCTTCCCTGTACTCAGTGGCATTTATGTGTCGTGTAATGGTTTGCTCAGGGGCATCTTGCCCATAGAGGCAAGTGGCATGGGGCACAACCATGCCAAGTTCTGGAGGGCACCAAGGAAGAGACAGAGGCTGGATGCGGCACCTCCCGGCATCAGCTCACTGCCCTTGCCCACCTCCGCCATGCCACACCCGGAGCCTCTGCCTGCCATGGCCACCGCAGCACAGGTGCCAGGGAAGAGGTGGAGGCTGGGCGCGGTGCCTCCCAGCATCAGCTCACCGCCCTCACCCGCCTCACTGAAGCAGCGCTGTGCCCGGAGCCTCCACCTCTTCCCCACCAGAGGAGCCACCCTCCAGCCACTGCCCATCTCCTCCAGCCTTCAAAGCTGCCGGCAGCGCTGTAAAAATGTCAGCAACTCTAGGAAATGGGGAGGGGGGTGTCGGAGGGATCTTTGCAATGTGGCACCAGATATACTTAAGACTGCCCTGGGTTTGTTTCAGTAACATTTGTGCTATGTGTATCTGGAAGTAATCCCACATTTCCATGTAGTTATTCCAAATGCTAGTGGTGTGAATTGAGAATTTATATCTATGACTATCTACTGCTTTCTTTATCTGTCCCAGGCAGCAGGTTCCTTATCAGACAGCTTTATAATTATGAAAGTAGCTGCATATTAATGATCCAATGCTTACATAAACAAGTGGCCTTGGAGAAATCTAATGGAGATTTGATTTTGCTTAATTAAATGTAAATAATGTTTAAACTTGTAGATTCCAGAATCCTTCAGATGTTTTAATGTGTACAAAATATTGTTATAAATGCAATGTTTAGCTATTATCCTTCTGCTCAGGTAGTAAAGCAAAACTGCTACAAATAGTTTAAATCAAGTTGTTCATACTGGTTTGGGGTTCAGGGCTTTGAGCAGAGAAGCGTCAGCTCTCCTGCCTTCTGCCCTTTCATACTGTAATATGTGTGCCAACCAGGGCCGGATTTAGATGAAGAGAGGCCCTAGGCTTCTCCACTTGTGAGGGCCCTCCCCATCCCCCACCCTCACAACTAGAAGAAAATGGAAGAGTGTTATAAACAAAATTGAGTGAAGGCAAGGATGATGACGGGTATTTAAAATTCTACAATTCACAATTTTTCCTCTAAAGAACATAAGATATTATTGTTAAATACCATGGTCATTTTTAAAAATGCATAAAATTAACGCTGAAAAACTTTTGCAATAACTGAACTTTGTAAACCTTTTGTGGCCTGGGCAGGCCTGGAAGTAGTTCCCATGTCTTGTTCCTCTCTAACGAATCAAGGTTAAACTTTGGACCTCTTGGAAGTTTGATGGTTCCCAAACCTTCTCTGACTTACTAACAACAGTTGTATCTGCTATGACTGTTTTAGCAAACTCTTCAGCATACCTTTTGGGTGGTTTACCCCCTTGTGGCCCTTTCAGATCTGCGTACTATACACAATCTAGGGCCTTTTCTTTATTATGGCCTGAACAGGCTGCAGGCCAGGCTGTCCTCTTATATACCTGCTGGGATTGACAAGTCATCTGACTCTCACCTGAATCTCATAGCTCTCTTGTAGCTGCCTCTGATTAGTTATCATTTAATTCTTGGAAATAATTGGGGGAAATAATTAGCATCACACATCATGTGCATGGAACTTGCCAAACCAATTAACCACCTAGAAGGATTACTGTTAATAGCACCAGTTATCCTATAACTTGATATTGCTGGATAGTTTTGATGAACTGCAAAAGCATTTTTAGTTTGCTTTTTGTTGCCACCCTGGAACTTATCTTTATTAGTGCCACTTTGTTTTCTATGATTCCTTGCAAGTGAAGGAAAACAACTTTTCTGCTTGTATATGTTGATAATATAATTTTGGTTACTGAGGATAAACAAGATTGTAAAAAAACAAGATTGGGTGCAGGCCTGGCCAGGACATAGGTGCCCTGACTGTGACAAAGGTGACCTGTGTGCTTGCATGCTTGCTTGATTAACAGCTGTTGGGAACTTCAAGGTCCCTGCTTTCCCTTCTTATGGTCTTTCTACTGGACCTGGAGACTCCAATACAGAGTATTCCGTGTCAAGAAGGAGGGCAAGTGGGCACCCTACCAAATGACAGGGCAGGAGTTACATGGACCAGGGCCTTTTCACTGGTGGTGCTCATTGTATGCCTCGCTCTTCCCAGACCTGCTCTCTTTTGGCCTGTATTTTGGAGCTTTATAATTTAGGAAGACTTTGGAAGAACTGGTTGACAAGTCTTATCTGTTGCTGATGTATGAGCGGATTTTATTTGCTGCTATTCTGTGCTTCTGGTGCACCAGGGTTTACACCAACATGATAGAGTTGGCCAGGGTGCCGGAAGGGATACAATTATGAGCTTTCTCCATTATCTGCACAGTAGGGGTGTTCAGTCAATAGTGCAAAGGCTGAGCTGAACCATTCCCTGCTGGTTACCTGCTTTCAGCAGTAAGGGTCACTGTTTGGTAGTACCCAATTGGTTAGCTGTCAGATTCTAGAGCTCCCTATTGGTGGCTCTTAGGTAATTCACAAAATACGGAGTCCAATCATAGAACACAGTGTTCATTCATAAAACAGTAACATAAATCTCCATTGCTACATATTGGGTGTATATTTCAGCGGTTGAATGTACAAGTTTATGGCCATGCTGTAGTGTAGTGCTTATACAACTGTGAATAAAAGGTGGCTGGGCTCATTGTCTCGGGGTTTGGGGGGGTGAGGTGACAAAACTGATTTCCAATAAGTACCCCCCCTTTATTTCCATAACAATCCTTGAGTCTGTACTCTGAATGGTGACACCAGGAACCTAGAAGGTGCAGGGCTTGTCAGTCCAACCCCTGCACAGTCTCATCAGGGATGACCTGAAGGCAATTGGAGCAACTGGGCCAACTTGGGCCCCATGGGCTGCTCCTAAGGGGGCCCCTGTACCAGGGCAATCTAGATGGATTTTATTTATATCTATAAGATTGTGCAAACTTTGGCTGCGAAGTGGGGCCCTCCAAAAAAAAATCAAGTTGCGCCCCACTGCTTCAAATTGGGCCCCACTAGCTAGCCCTGAGTCTAATAGTTGCTGGGCCTGAGTTGCCCTGCCCTTGCATGAAATCTTGGGTTTACATTTTTGGGAGAGGGGAGAGTGTGGCACTGGGGAGCAGGAGGGCTGGTGAGCCCCCCTAGATTTAGAGGCCATAGGCTTCATCCTACTTAGCCTATACATAAATCCAGCACTGGTGCCAACCTCCACTGAGAGTCTTAGGGCTTGACAACAGTCAAAGCTGTCAGCCATAGCTGAGCCAGAAAACAACATGCTGTGGGACAAACCTAAACTCAGGACAGCAGAGAAAATCAGAAGGGAAGGACAAGGCAGGAGGTAGGTTTGAGGAGCAACCAGACGTCAAGATCAAATAATAGCAAAGGATAACAGGAACACACCAGAGTTCAGGAGGACCATTTTGTACAAGGAAGGCTTTTATTCTTGTTCTTGCACAGGAAGATCAAATGGCTAGCCTGAGTGGGCAGAGTCAGCCTGGGATCTGAAGATACTTCGTTGTGAAGTTATCACCTGCAGTTCAGTGCAGTTCAGCATACAAGAGAGCTCCACACACATCCCAGAGCCCCTTACAACTTGCTTCTCATGCTCTCTCCCAAAGTTCCTCTGGACTCTTATACCAGCACATCCATCACCTTGATTTTTAACAGGCTGCGCCATCCAGGTACAATCATTTTCTGGTCTGCACCATGTCCATTTTTACTTATTGTGTGCACATAAAGGAAATGGTAGCATTATTGAATCTGTATTCCATCCTTCCTCCAAGTGACTCGGAGCAGTCACAAGCTTAATAAGTAAGCTAGTGATTTTCATGTTAGCCTAGAGATCTCTGAATGAAGTCACCATGCTGCATGGACTGTCCTGGCTCTTCTCTATTGCCACATGAACAACCCATACATGTGATCAAACTGAACACACAAGGGTATACATGAGTATTCGGCACTTGATGACTTGCAGTGTGGACAACTATGTGAATTTTCCTTCCCGAAAAGCAATGAATTCCAGCAATGGGCCTTTGTCACTTGATCTTTTACACTTGCAGTGTAAAAGGAACATTAGAAAGTGAGACAAGAGCCCATAAAACTATCAACTCCATCTCTGAATGCAGCCTAAGGCTGCAATTCAAGCCCCCTTTGCTTCAGGCTGGAGGTATTTCTTCACCACCACAACAGGGCATTATGGGGGTGAGGAGTGGCTGGGCCACCATGGGATGCACTGGAACCCAGGATAGCCTTGCTGCTGTCACTTGATGACATTTGTCCCAGTCTGGTCCCAGCCAGCTCTGCCATTCAGTCATGCCTCACTGCAGCTCACTCAGGATTTGGATGGTCCTGTAAACATATGTTCAGTATTGTACCTTTGCATAGAGTATGATTGTGATAAATTCACTCAAACCCATATCTTTTGATATTAAAGCTCTGTTTTCCTTTGGCTACCAACACAAGTATTGTCTATCTATTATGTATCTCTCACCTGCTTTCTTTTAATCTGGTGCTCAAAGTAGGCTAATCGTGGTGTTTTCATGTATTCAACAGCTTCTGCTGCCAAGCCTGCTACAATGACCGATATTTAGTAGTTTGGTTTTATATCTTTATTTTTATTTTCTTGCTCATTCCCCTTTGACTGCTCTCCATTTCCATTAACTTTTATTTTCAGTGTATGCAATAATGAGAGCAGGAGTGCAATTGACCTACGGGCTCCATGATATGGAAAGCTGTGTTTGATTATCAGCAATGCCATACTCCCCCCACAGACAAAATGCAAAAAGTGTACGAGAGCAAATATATTAATGCCTTTTAATATGCCCAATCAAACACAGAATTTGTTAGCTTATTCCTCTGCACATAGTTCTGTTTAGGCATTTATTTCCTGTTGCTGGATTAAGCTCTATTTTTTAATATAGATGCTTGAGGAATTCAATCTCTGTGAATTATGACTGAGCTGATCTGCACCTCCCAGATTAGCATGCAGATCAGGAAAAAAAGTTTTTAAATACATCATCAAATACAATTTTTTTGGACAGGTTTTTAAAAAAAATAAATTGTAGATTAATGTGGCAATTGGACAGCATGCATTTGTGTGAACACATGTGAAAGTGACAGAGACCAGAACTACACTGATCTGTCCATCCCTAATTCACATATATGAAGATCTAAACTTGCCATGTACAACTAAAGCATAACAATGAGCTGAAACAATTCAGAGCCTGTGAAAATTGTATGGTGTTCTCTTTTGCAGTAAAATATGCCAAGTGAACTGATCTCATTGCAACTTTGCCCTCAGTTTTAATCTTTATCAGTTATCAGTGGCAAAGTCATCTTTATAATTGATGTAATCGAAGATTTTTGTTTGGTGATGGGGGAATCTGTAAGTTAGGAATGCAGAACCTGTGGCCTGCTGGACTATAAGTCCCATCACCTCTGGCTTTGGGGGTGATTAGAACTGCAGTCCATCAATATGTAGAGGACAAAGTTTCCCCCTGTACTTGTATGAATGGTACCTTGAACTTAAAGTTTTAACATTCATTTACCATATTTTTCCATGTATAACATGCCACCATGTATAAGACAAGCCCCCCCCCCCATTTTTTTTGGACCGCAACAAAAAAATGGGGGAGGGGGGAAATGCAACCTGCCCACCAATGAAAATAACACACATCGTCACGGCCACCAATCGTGTGCAGCCCTTGTCGTAGCAACCAATCACATGCCCAATTGCCACTGCCAATCTCTTGCTGGCTGCTGCCACCAATAGCCTGTCCCCCCTCTGCTATCTGTGTGTAAAATGACCCACAATTTTTGCCTATTATTTCTAAAGAAAAAATATCATCTTATACACAGAAAAAGATGATAGTTCATAAACTCCAAAACCTCCAAAATCTATCTATACTGCTTGCTGTTTTTGTAAAAATAAAAAACCCCACCTTGAAGTGGTTAATAGACCACAATATATTAGGAATTCATTAATAGTCACAATATATCAGGAAATTTTAAAAGAATTGATAGACCTTTAGAAAGTTCAATTTGGCTTACATAGGATCAAGCTGAGGCCTTACTAGCTTAAGCATGGCAGCAGCATCATGTAAGCACCATTGTGCTGGAATTTCATAAATATTGTACAATGAACTTCTTCAGTATGAAACAATTTCCATGTGACTCTTCATTCAGACACAAGAAGAGATTTCAAATCAGTTTAGAGGTTTTCCAGAGTCCTTAGATACTAATGAAATATTAACAAAAGGCAGTGGAGTAAGTCAGATTTCTTTTTCTTTTTAATATCCAAGGATTATGTAATGCACTCAATGCACACCTCTCTTTTCTATAAATCAATAATTGGTCAATATTGTGTTGTTTGCTTCCCAGCTATTTGGATTATGCTGCAACTAGCATGTAATAATTATATGATCAATGAGAACAAGCTTGAGAGAAGTGGGTCTGCTTAAAGAGAAACATTAAGGCTGATGTGCACAGTGACAATTTCTATATGAAGAAATCAGGCTTTGGCAATATTATCCTGAAGATGCAAAAGACCAGAGAGGACAGATTAACAGGGACTTTGCAGATCCAAAACACAAGAACCTGAATTAGCGAAGGTGTCAAAAGAATCAATCTATATAGGACCTATGCTATATAGGGACGCGGGTGGCACTGTGGGTTAAATCACAGAGCCTAGGACTTGCCGATCAGAAGGCCGGCGGTTTGAATCCCCGCGACGGGGTGAGCTCCCGTTACTTGGTCCCTGCTCCTGCCAACCTAGCAGTTCGAAAGCACCTCAAAGTGCAAGTCGATAAATAGGTACCGCTCCGGCAGGAAGGTAAACGGCATTTCCATGCGCTGCTCTGGTTCACCAGAAGCGGCTTAGTCATGCTGGCCACATGACCCGGAAGCTGTACGCCGGCTCCCTCGGCCAATAAAGCGAGATGAGCGCCGCAACCCCAGAGTCGGCCACGACTGGACTTAATAGTCAGGGGTCCCTTTACCTTTATATAGGACCAATCACATATAGCTTCAGTGGTTTTGCATCAATTCCACATCAGCTTTAAGGAATCATCAATACATCACATAGCCTATAAAAATCAGTCTGGTAGGTTTGCTGCTATGGTGACCTTCCCAAATTTGCCTGCCTGCCAGGGAGGGTGTGGGAACATGTGACTACTCTATGCCACACTGTCATCCCACCCCCCACCCCCGGTTTTTGTGGTACTACACCATCACACACACACAAGGAGGCAAGATTTCACCTACCTAACAGAAAGGTCAAGCATAAGGAAATTACTGCAATTTCTCTATGATCACAACAGCCCCTTCCACAGACAAAACCAGTATGAGAACCATAACAATCGGGGAATCTTTAGGATCAGTCCAGAGGGACGAACCTGCTTTCCCCCCAATATGGAACTTACCCTTTTCACAGCAAAGAAGATTCTCTTCTTTTCTGCTCCCACTCTGTTTCTAGTAAAAACAGTCGTCCTATTTCCAAAGCAGGTTTAAAGTGTAAGAATAAAATGGTACTGTTTTTACCACCAATTGCCAATTCAGGCATACACAGGCAATTGTGTACTTGCCAATTCAGGCATACACAGGCAAGGTACTTTAAGTAGATATCAGAGGCATGGGGAACAGTGTTGTGTGGTACAGGGTCTCAAATGCCTTGGGCAGAACTGCAGAAAAAGACTTGGGAGGGTGTCAAATCAGGGTTTAGTAAGCAAAGGTGCTTCCAGCTATCAAAGCAGCATATGAGATCCCTATGAGATACAGAAAATAAGAAGGCAGTAGAGTAAGTCAGACTTTTTAATATCTAAAAATTGAGCTCAATTGTTATTATTTATTTAGCTTGTATATGCCGTACAGAGCTCCAGAATTTGAACTAGTACATAAATGCGGAGCCATGTGTGTCTGTAGAGATCTACATAAGTGTAAATCAAATCAGAATCTGGCCCAGTGTGTTTAAGCTAATTAATTTTAAAAGTTAAAAAAAAAAACCCCACATGCATCGCATTAATCCTAATGACTTTCTAAGTGAGTCACATTTTTTTTAATATACCATGTTGCTAATGCATCGCTTCACTTTGCAAGCCATACCCCTGCAGCGCTGAAATGGTTAATGCGGAGAAGCCAGGTTATTACACATTTCAATTCCAGAGTCAAATATAAAAATTTCTATTATAGGGACAATTAATTACATCTCAAAATGGCAAATGTGCATCCTTGTCAGGTAGAGTGTACTCTGATGGCCTTTCCTCAAACACTGAATGTGGAGATTTGATCTCTTCTAATGGTGCTGAGAAAAGGGTAATTACGCTATGGTCAAAGCTAATTTGCTTTCTGCCAGATGAACTGTTGTATTTTATTGTACGCTGACATTTTAAAGTAATTACGGCACTGTTGACCTTAGACAATTCCAGTTGTATCGCTGTCTACAGCTGCAGCTTTCTACCTTTGGCTGGCAGACAGAGGCTGTAACGAGGTAATGACACGGACAAAGAGCACCATATGGGGCTCCTTTGAGATACACAAAGCCCAGTGAAAGGAAACAAGGAAATTTTAACATCATCATTACAGTCGCACATTTTTACAGTCATAAAGTATATCGTTTCCCCCTACCCCCACCACCCCAACAAACACGCAGAATGCTCTAAGTAGCTTGCCTGCTTATACACAGGATCCCAATGTGTTTTTTTCCCTTCTCTAAATGGCACCCTGCACTAAGAAGAAGGAGGTCAGGTAGAACCGAATGTGACGGCCTGGTCCTGCCCTGACACAGGGTTCAAAGGCTAAAGACTATTGATTGAGATAAAAGCCCAGGTTCTTATCTAATGTTAAAGACACTCCTTGTTGTCTGAAAGCCGGCCACATAATTAGGTGAGAGGAAAGCACTTGAGCCAGAAATATCGCTATGAAACCGAGCTTCGTTAAATGGAGATATTAGTTAATTTCAAGGAAGAAGTTATTATTCATTGATATATTTTAATGAGCTATCTCTGGCTGTCTTTTTTTTTTCTATGCTAAGAAATATAAACGTGTTCGCAGTTCTCCCTAGTTAATATAGCCCAGCTAAGACAGCAAAATAGATTATGACTTGGAGAGAACAAGGCTTCATCTTGTTTAAGGATGGGGAAGGGGGGAGGCAGGGTGCAAGACACAGCATCCCAGAACTGATTAGAGCAAAGAATTAGCAGAAGATGAAACTTTGCTGTCACGTTAAACACTATTTGACATTTTGGTAGCATATGGAGAAGTGGGCTATAGGAATATCCGCTTGTTCACAGGCGGCCATTCTACCCACAATGGGCCCTGTGACTGGTCTGTACAGCAATTACGAAGAAGAATTTCTCTGAGGGTTACCTTTCCGTTATGACAGCAGAAGTGCAATTGCAGTCAAGTTACATGGAGGCAGCATTTACAAATGAGGCTAGCAAGTGAGAGCTGGGTTCTACAAAGTTGTCAGGAATGCATTATACCAGTGCTCACTGCTCACTGCTGTTTTTCAATGTTGTGAATTGGATCAGATTTCATCTAATTTTCTTTTTCCAAGAGTGGCCATCCACATACTTCCGGGAGCTCAGTTGGTATGCTGGTAAAGGCTTCTCTCCTGTTGTTGTTTCCTTCATCCAGGATTGGCCCATCGGCTAAAATGGTGGCACAGAGCTGCTCTCTCAACAGCAACAGCTCTGCTGCTTACCTGGATGGGCAGCAGCATGGCTGAGGCTGCACTAACCCACGAGCAGGAACACCAGATTGTCTCTGTCACTGTGCCCACACTTCCTCAACCTCACTACCACCCTGCCCTGACCCTGCACCCTCCAGGTAAGCAGCATCAATGCTGCTCTTGGGGGATACACAGATTTGTCTTTCCGTACTAGCTACTGCTTCCATTGTATGGTATTTATGGAGGCCTATTACCTCTGAAGGGACGCGGATGGTGCTGTGGGTTAAACCACAGAGCCTAGGATTTGCTGATCAGAAGGTCGGCGGTTCGAATCCCTGCGATGGGGTGAGCTCCCGTTGCTCGGTCCCTGCTCCTGCCCAACCTAGCAGTTCGAAAGCATGTCAAAGTGCAAGTAGATAAATAGGTATCTCTCGGGCGGGAAGGTAAACAGCATTTCCATGCGCTGCTCTGGTTTGTCAGAAGTGGCTTAGTCATGCTGGCCACATGACCCAGAAGCTGTATGCCGGCTCCCTCAGCCAGTAAAGCGAGATGAGCACCACAACCCCAGAGTCAGTCATAACTGGACCTAATGGTCAGGGGTCCCTTTACCTATTACCTCTGAATGTGGATATTCTGTTCAGCTATTATGAGAAAGCTATGGTTTTCCCAGTAGTGATGTATGGAAGTGAGAGCTGGACCATAAAGAAGGCTGATCGCCGAAGAATTGATGCTTTTGAATTATGGTGCTGGAGGAGACTCTTGAGAGTCCCATGGACTGCAAGAAGATCAAACCTCTCCATTCTGAAGGAAATCAGCCCTGAGTGCTCACTGGAAGGACAGATTGTGAAGCTGAGGCTCCAGTACTTTGGCCACCTCATGAGAAGAGAAGACTCCCTGGAGAAGACCCTGATGTTGGGAAAGATGGAGGGCACAAGGAGAAGGGGGCGACAGAGGATGAGATGGTTGGAGAGTGTTTTCGAGGTTACCAGCATGAGTCTGACCAAGCTGCGGGGTGCAGTGGAGGACAGGAGTGCCTGGCGTTCTCTGGTCCATGGGGTCACGAAGAGTCGGACACGACTAAACGACTAAACAACAACAACAATTATGAGAAAACCCATTATCCATGCTTTTGTTGACCATCTACATCAATGACCATCACTACTGCATTTTAACTGCAGAGATAGGACTTTTTAATTTAAAGCTGGGCCAAAATGCTCCCCACAAGTAGCAACTTGGTGGGATTGGGAGCACTGTAACTGGGGTGCTCTAGTGGCCATCAGCTGCCACCTACCATTTTCTTTTTCAACAATGCCTCTCAGGTGACATGAGGGGGACATACTACCAGTGAGGGAGGGAGAATAAAAATAGCCACCAGCTGGTGATCACAGGGATAAACACTGTGACTGCTAGGAAGATTGTTTCTGCTACTGTGAAACAGACAGTGGTAAAATACAGTAGGTCTGTAGTTCTGTCTTGGATTAGAGAGAATAAGGTTTGAGGGAGAATGAAGCATCTGTCGGTGTGATATCCAGACAGGTTTAGAGCCAAACTTTCTCATTTTAGAAATTTGCTGACAAACTCATAAAAAACAAGTTACCAAGCCAAAATTAGGAGCAAAATGGTTTGAGTTGTTGCACACTCTACCTTACACTGCTAACATTATTCTAAAATACTGTAAGTACTCCCTTACCCTTCCTCCATCTCTTCAAAGAAACTCAGTAATTGCAGCATTTTCCTCCTTCAGCATTCAATAAGTTCTGAACTTAAGATATAAGAGGGGAAGCAAAGGACACAAAACCTTTCTGGAAATGTTCTTTAAATGATCTAGAATTGCACATGGCTCAGATCAGCCTGTCCTGTCCCATCTAGCAGACACTGCATCTTTTAAATGTTGAATGCAGGAAACTAGTTAACACAGAATTCGTTGCAACACATGCACCATTTGCTCTCTTAATCCATTCACAAAATAAGTGCATAATGATTAATTTTTAAAAAAGATAAATATGTATTATAGAAAGAGACACTCACTCCACTCGCTGCACTGTATATGCCTCTAACAGGATTATAAAACAAATACTAAACAAAATGAAAAAGCTCTTCAAAATAGGACACAAACCCTGGTACTCTACTTCTCTGGTTGTCAGAATGTTCAAAGAGCTGTGAGGAGGTTTAGCCTTCAAGGGAACAGACATGAGGATGCTCAGAACATATATCCATGATTCAGATGGGCCTATCCTGAGGCAGAATTCTGTGTTTAAAATTATAAAAAATTGGTTCCCTAGTTAGGCCTCTGTTTCTGATATGTAGAGATGCTATTGTTCCCTCAAAGGTGGTGGCAGCTTTTGCTTTTAGAGTGTTTTGAGGTGGATTTTGTCCACCTCAAAAGGTGGCGCAAATAGACATCTATCTCACCCAGTGCACATCTTTAAAGCTCTGAAGGGTTTCTCTGATGGCAGCCCAACTTTGCAATGTATTCCTAAGGGAGACATGTTTGGACTTGGCACTATGTTCTTTAGGGCACCAGGTTAAAACCTTTTAATTTCCCCAGACATTTTAAACTGTTGAATATTCAGCTGATTGAATAGTTTTAATTCTCTCAGTTGTGTTGTACTGCAATTTAATGTTGTAAATTCCTATGTGTACTACCCTAAAATCTATTTCTGAATGAAGATGTGGTTTATAATTTTATATGTAACATCTTCCCTGCCTGAGGGTGCTAGTGTAAGGAGGACAGTAGGAAATCTCCAGGTAACACTCTGATACTGGTTTTCACTGAACCTTACTGCTTTTCTGAGAAACAGTTCCAAAGAATAAAATTGACAGAAAGCGAAGAAAACCAACCAATAGATAGATATGATTTTGTCCAGCTTAAGACGCCTGAAACAGAAGAGGGTATACTTTCCCTTCCCAACATGACTTCCATCTTTCTTTGTCTTTCATCCCAAAGGACCAGTGACATGGAAAGCACCAGGCCCTGTTCAGCAGAAATGTTCAAAGCCAAGTATGGAAGGGGAGGGAGGCAAAAAGGAACCCTCCAGGTTGCTCTGCAGCTTTGTGGAGAGCACTCTTCCATCTTAAGCTTTCCAGTTCTGCAGTTCTGCCATTATATGAATTGGTTAGGGGAAGCCATGTATCTCTAGTATAGTGGCTCCTTATCTTCTTCCTAAAAGACTGGAAGATGTTTATAAATTATATAAATACATGGTTTTCACAACTGGAAAAGCTAGAGCAAAAATGTATAATGGTTGATTTTAAAAATGTACCCTCTTAAGAATACTTAAGCCAACCCCACCCCTTTAAATTTGGAAGGAACATGAGAGATAATCTAGCCCCTTGATGATGCAGGAAATTTCTGCTTCAACATCCCTGATACATGGACATTGATACTCTGCTAAAGCATGTCTAAAGGAGAAAAATCCAGCACCTTCTAATGAGGTTTGTTCCATTCTAGTGGCTTGTACTATCAGGATGTTCTTCCATTCTAGTAGCTTGTACTATCAGAAGAGAAATTTGCTTCACCCTCTATGCCTAGGATATTTCTCAATAAAACAATTCCCCTACAAAGCACACAAATAAGAAATTTGCTTCTGTTCCTCCCCTGCCAAGCAAAAGTGCCCCAACACAGAGATCTGAGTATATTGTATCCTTGTGTGTAAAGCCAAGTTGGAACAAGGGGAGGTATGAAGATAGAATTAGACATAACAGGAAGGGTGTGGAAATTTTGAATGAAAATATAATGAAATAATAACAAAAGTGATATAATTAACTGTGTGAGGGGTAGAGGAACTGCTGGTCATCAGCTCTGTAACAGGCTAATCTGTGACAGAAAATATGTTTTGATATAATATGGCTACAGAAGATGCAAAGCAAGCTTTCGCCATGCTAAGATAGAGTGGCCTTGTATTGTCTGCACTCAGTTTTATTAATGTAAATCTTCTGATTTTTTTTTCCCCTAAAGGAGCCAACATACCACAAAGAATTTTGCTGAAACATCTTGGCTGTTCTTTTTATTTTATTGCAAAGTGGTTCTCTTTACCCTATTTCAAATGAGCCAGTTTTCCATGCAAAGCTATTTTGGGCTATAAAAATAGAGCAATTCTAATCAAGTATATTGATTCATTAAGGACCATACTAGATCTGTGTCAGAGATGTGACCCTCCAATCTGGGCGCAGTTAGCTGAGGCAATACCATCTCCTCATTACTATCTTGAATTTATTGTCCATGAAATAGGCTGTTGCCTGCTTTTCTATCAAAACAAATATAAAGACTAATCTGGCACATAAAAATGTAAGTCAGAATACTGATTCCTCTGAGCTGTTCTAGGTATACTATTATAGCAAATCTAACAGTCTTTACGAATTGTTCATAACTTCCATAAAACATATATTTTTTTAAGAATGATTCATCCTGCAGAATTGTCTTTTTTCATTATTTTGATGGTGCAGATACAATTGTTTTATATGGAACTTTCGATGAAATGTGATGCATGCTCACAACTTTTGAAGCAAGTCCCCTTTTGCTGATGTGTAATTATGACTTGGACATAAAAGAAATGGAGTACAACAATACAAATAAAATTCTTTGTATGAAAATGGTTTCCATAAGTGTATGATAAATTAGAGAGTAGTACACCTTTTTTAAAAATCTTGATTTCTTTTATCAGGATCTTTTTTTAAAAGCACTGAATCATAGGACTTGATGTGTTATCAAAGGACCTTTTATCCAAACCTCTTTATTTAAAAACTTGTTTTCAGTACAATAACAAACTTGTGTTGAAAAACTCCTTCAGATTACCAGCATGTGTTTCTTTGCCAGGGTGTGAAATTTATTTTGAACATTTGCCCCCACTCTTTAGGATCCTCACATTGAAGCTATAGTTCCCCCACCCTCCACAATATCTAAACAATGTTGCTTTGATTTTAATAGAATATTTGCTTTGATTTTAATAGAAGGCATGTACAGTCATAGCTTGGAAGCTGAATGCCTTGGCTCCCGAACAAATCGGCTCCTGAAGGAATGAAACCCAGAAGTGAGTGTTCTGGTTTTCGAACGATTTTCGGAAGCTAAACATCCGGCGTGGCTTCCTATTGGCTGCAGGACACTCTTGCAGCCAATCAGAAGCTGCACTTTGATTTTTGAAGGGTTCCGGGAATCGAACAGACTCTCAGAACACATTCTGTTCAGAAACCAAGGTACCACTGTATATGAATGAGACAAAATGTGACTCCTTGCTGAGCTTTCCTTAGCTCCTTTTTGCCAACTTATGAAAATAGTTTTATACAATTTTATTTTTTTAAAAAAGGCTATTGCCTTAAAACACCATAGCTCTAATTAAGGATGCTTGCAGAATCCAGTGTTTTAAATTACTATTATGAAACCTTTCAGACTCACGATTGGATTGGAACTTCTCTGTATTTTAACCTGCAGATTTCTGAATGTTGTGACTCTGTTCTCAGAAATGTATGTTGATCTCAATGTATTTTGCAAGTAAAAGACTGACATAATAAATATTTTGAGAGGGTTTTTCATTAGGGAACAGACTGGAAGTATGGGTAAAACAGATACATGAATCCTAAATGCCCTGACACATTCCACAATAGAACTTATGGATTCTCTCCCTTTCCCCTTGACAAACAGATGATCATTCGGAGAGGCAAGATCTAGTCAGCCTCTCAGGTGGGCACCATTGTCATTATAAGAGAACTAGGGAGGTGTTCATTGTGAGCTCTGGCATCTCTTTTTCCTAGAAAAATAGCCCTGGCCCCTGGGGCAAATTAACTACATGCCAGGAAGCGACCAGCAAAAGTTGCCAGTGGTCCACTGACAGTGTTGAGAGGCAAGTGGTGTCGCTATTTATATTCCATTATCATCTTGTTTGTTATTTAATAATCACTCGGATTTTATTTGAGGTGGGTGCATTTTGGGTGGTTCCTCCCCCCCCCTTGTATAGAACTTTCTAGAATTTGAATTTAACACTTCTGTAAAATTGATGCTGACACAACTCAATCTCCTATTCAACCATAATAATATACTCATCCTATCAACTGAAGCAGAGTGTGAATGGCCCTTTTCCTGCCTTTGCTTTACACTTTATAAAAATTTCTGTTCCATTGGCTAAACAGGGATTCAAAGTGGTCAGTCAAAGCTTTTCTTCTCACTTTTCAATTTTATGGTCCTATTTCATTACCCCGCCTTTTGTGCAACATGCCATTTCACATTATCTGTATTTTTTCATATTTTACAGAATGTCACACTTAAATTGACCAAGCTTCCACAGCCCTGAATGCTGCTTCTTGTATCTCAACTATTGTTTTAAATCACCCCAAAAATGACAATGACATTCCAAAGTTGTATTTTTTCATTAGACTGCTTAAAATCTTATTACTGTCTTTCTAATCAAAATGTCCCACCTGTAATGGGAGTTGCTTTTCAAAGTTTGACAGAGATGCATTTTGGTGAACTAAATAAGAGTAAATGTTCTTCCGCTTGCTTGTTTAAGCGAAGAACTGCAATTCTAAAACTTATTAACCTTTGAAAAGTCTAACGATTCTTAAGCTTGGAAAACAAGCACATTTATTTTAAAAATGGGATTGAGTAATTGGACATTATTGAGAAATGCTGGGGGCCTTTTCTTTATTGAGGGTTCCCTGAAGAGATTCAATATCTTGTAGGTATTAGATCTGCAGGTTTATCTTGCAGTTTCAGAAGGATGGTCTTTACTTTTCTAGGGGTACTTTCCAGATGGTTCTAACACATTTACCTGACTAGAACTAGGGATCATAACATCAGTTCGACCACATTTGTGAAATGTTCTATTCCAGTGTTTCCCAAACTTGTGTCTCTAGCTTTATCAGACTACAATACCCATCACCCCAACCACTGGTCTTGCTAGCCATGGATGATGGGAGTTGTAGTCCAAAAACAGCTGGAGACCTAAGTTTGGGAAACCCTGTTCTAACCTGCCCTGACAAAATCCCACCCTTTGAAATGATCAAACATGAGAGTTCAGTCACAGAATCATTCACACATATTGATCTAGTCTGGACAAAAACCTGTTTACACAGGAGCCAACTCCTAGGGGCCAAGGTCCCTCCCCCGCCAATAAAATATTTGAGGGGGTTATTCCCCCAAGCTGTCTGTGTACCATGTCATATGATTGATTTGGTGGGGCAGAGCTTACCTCCCCCCCCCCCAATATTTTATTCAAGTTGGCACCGCTGCCTGTCTGTTTATAGCACAGGACCACAAGAACATGCTATATATTATTCATCCTGTCTAGCATCCACTGATGAAGGTCAATACTACAGAGAATATATCAAAGTATTGTATTCCTTGTTGCTCACTTTTTTTAAACCTGAACTTTAGGTTTACTTCCCCTGCCCATCTTGTCTAATGTTGATGTTGGCCTTTCATATATGTATCCATCATAGGAGCCAACTCCTAGGGTCTGGGGGGGTGGGTAAAATATTTGAGGGGGTTGCCCTCCCCTCAAAGTTGATGGGCATTCCCATTCAAATAGTGTGTGTGTGCACTGTGTCATGTTACTTGGGCCCCCCACAATATTTTATTCAAGTTGGCACCCCTGCTATCCATGCTACAATGGAAGTAGCATAGATAAAAGCAATGGACAGTAGCATAGATAAAAGCAATGGACAGAAGAGTCCTAGGCTGAAGACATGCAACAAAGAATCCTCTGTTCCGGTAACCAGGCAAGGCCCACACAGTTAAGACTGCTTATGACACTCTGTTTATTAGATGTGTCTGTTATGAGCTGGATATACATATTGACATTCTTGGATCCTATTGCTGAATAGTATCAGGAACTCTGTGGTACAGTCATACTATGTTGCCAGAGTGCTTAGGGCCAGTTAAACAATTACAACAACCATATGATTTCCGTAAGGCAGTGGCTTGAAACAGGAGTCATTTGAAAGCTATTCACCCCTGTGTACAGCTCCCCTGGTTGTCTGAGGCATGTGTTTCTGACAAGAGCCCTACTTGTGTGAAGAGGCAATGCAAGTATAAAGGGGCAATGGTCCCATGCCTTTAGCCCCATCACCATTGTTCTGTGGGTTGTCCACCCCCCCCAGATTTCCATATATTCAGGGCCAACATCTGCATCAGTGAGTCTTCTGCACTCATGCAGAATCCCCAAGCAATCTAGGAAACTTCATGATCAAGGTACTAAACACTGCAGGAAGCCAACATTAGAAATATATTTTCCCTGAAGAGCACATACAGTGGTACCTCAGGTTAAGTACTTAATTCGTTCCAGAAGGCTGTACTTAACCTGAAACTGTTCTTAACCTGAAGCACCACTTTAGCTAATGGGGCCTCCTGCTGCTTCCACGCTGCTGGAGCACAATTTCTGTTCTCATCCTGAAGCAAAGTACTTAACCCAAGGTAATATTTCTGGGTTAGCAGAGTCTGTAACCTGAAGTGTATGTAACCTGCGGTACCACTATATGAGACTGGAAGGAGCTGCACAACAAAGGGAACAGGGTGACCCACAACCCTTTTGTGCTCACATTGTCCCTTCAGACAAATAATGACTGAATAGGACTATGGAGTCCCTGGATAGTGGCCATAGTAGGTGAATTTCCATTCCCATGGCCAATGTTCTTTAGCTTTCCTGAAATCATCTGTATTATAGTACACTTAATATAATTATGTGTAACATACCCACCAAGTGTCCTGGAAAAAAATGGACATCCCATTTTTTCATGTGAGATCGCAGCAGCCATTTTGGGTACCGTGATCTTGCGCACTCTCATGCCGTAAAAGGGGTCCTGGAAGACACTCATCCCGGGTTTTTTATGTGAAAAATTGGAGAGTGTGTTATAAATGCATTGCATTTCAAATAAGTAATCTTGTTACAAAAATTATTGGGGATGCTGAGGGGGGCAGCCTCCCAGAATTAGCAGGTCTGGTGGTGGTGGTTGTTTTTGTTTGACACACACACACACACACACACACATTCTGCGGAGGGATAGGAATTATGGCCTGATAAGAATGAGTCTGTAAGATGGGCAGTCTGTTTAGGCAAGTTATGGCTGGTTTAAGAAACCTCTGAACTGTCACACACTCCCTGAATTAATGAAGCCATAAAGGTCTAAGGTCCCTAAAAGACCTATCAGGATTCAGGACTATTCATTCTGTGGCGAGTTGATCAGCATTGTGAAAGCAACAACAGATGTGGGTCTTCCTATGCATAATTTTATAAAGATTAGCAACCACACTTTGATCAGTATTTTTGAACAGCATTAAGTTTGGCTATATGTTATTTCTCTGTATTTAGATGTTGTTGTTTTTAGGAAAAAAGTATTTTTCAAAGTGAGGCGTATGAAAACAAAACAGCATAAATCAAAGAAAATAAAAAAATATATAGCAGTCCTAACTCAGATATTTAGAGAGTTCTATAACACTACTGTTGCTTATTTTGTTCTCTACCTTGATTAGAAAGATGGTGAATAAGTTTCATGCTAAATAAAATAAGCACATTGTTTGTTATATGCTTTTAGTTACTTATATAACTTATAGGTACTTACAGGTTCCATTCATGTCACCCAAAAAAGTGATAAATAAAACCAAAATCAGAAACTTCTGATCATAATCACAACACAAAGCTTTGCATCTGAACTAGGTGAAAATAATAAGGATCATTTCTGTGCTGAGAACTAAAACTCAATCTATCAAATCAAATCAAAACTCAATCTAGGTTGTGAAATAAAAATGTTACATTACTCTTACATTGGTCTACAAAGAACCAGGTTCTTTGATGCTGCTATATAAATGAATAAAATAGTTATAGCAGCTCTAAAAATTAAAAATTAGTTTGTAGGGTCAAACGAACAGTTATGCAAACTTAATGCATACAAAAATGGACACCATTAGCACAGAATCTTGTTAAAAACCAGAAGTTATATAATGCAAAAGGATTAAATTCTGAATGGAAACTGGTTACTTGCTAAAATGCCACTTAAAAGCCTTGTTGTCCTTTTTCTAAAAAAAGATTCAGGTGAATGTGTTCTATTAATGTCTCCATTAAAATAATTTTAAGGCACTTCTTTAATTGTAGATAAATGTAATAGACAATCAACTGAACAGCTCAGGAAAAAAAACAATTAGCTACCTGGCTTTTAATTTCTTACACATTAACATTGAACGGTCAAAATAAGAGGTTATTTTGGAGTGATTATTATGATTGTAATCAGGCCTGACACTTGTGACACTTCAAACATGCAACCACCAACAGTTCCTTTACAATGAAAGAGCTTCCAGCACAACACATTTTAATAGTCAGAAGAGTTGTGAATTCGCAGCTTTGCACAGCAGGTGTAGCAGCACATCTTTGCACCCCTAAATACACATGCTCATCTAATCTGACAGATTAGACAATGGCACACACAAAAACCCCATCACTGATGTTTAAACAAAGACTTCATCTCCAGCAAGGCAAAGCTTTTTGCTCAATCTAATGCCACTAATAACTTTTCCAAGTCGAAAACAATGTATATTTTCTTAATGAAAACCAAACGGAAGCAAGAGTGGGGTTTGCTGACATTAAAAAAAAAAGCTTTCCTGTCTCTTTTCAATATTTACCTTTGCATTATCCTGTAGAAAGGTTTTGTTAATTAGTTGCATCTTGCGTGTGCTGCTTGTAACCAAGACAGCATAGAAGCTCAGGGACTGTTCTAAGGGAAGATTAAAAATCCATCAAGCAAGGGAGATATAAATTTACCATATTTAGTCAATTGTCTGTATATCCAGTGGTGGCTGTGTGCTAGCAGAAAACACCAGCACCTGGTTTTTGCCAGAAACAAAATCCATGTCTCCTGTGGCTCCCTGTGCCTCCTGAAATTTGAGATTTGGGGGACCGTCTGGAGCAGTATGAAATATTAGGCAGCAATGGCTGCAGTATGTAGTGTAGGCAGGAGGAAGATCAGCAAAATTTGGCTGCCTCATTTTACGTGGGCTAAAGTGCTTTTCACAAGATGAAACCCACCACTAGATACAATCAATGGCTGTTAATTTAACATTACTGTACATTTAGTCAGAAACCTAAATATAAAGATGTTTATCATCACAGCCATATTGGTATTTTCAAAAGAGATAAAACCAGAAAAATCTCATTTTCTGTTCAGTTTAGCAACTGCGCACTCAAACATGGGCCTAGATATGTGCATATATTTACCATGAGGGGGTGAACTGGGCATTAATGGACTCTAGAGGGTTATTTGGAGACAGCTGCACTTATCATGAATCAGGAAAGGGAAATAGCAGGCCTGGTGTGCTGTAGGTCAGTTTCAAATGTTGACTTCAGAGAGCTATAAATCTCTAGCATTACTCTAGCAGCTGAGGCTCAGAATACCCTTCTAGCATCTTCCTATAATTTAAAGATTATGTAAGGTGTATAGCGAGTGTGTTCGACAAAAATATTAATTTAGAGATAAATCCTGTAAATGCTCCAAAGAAGCAGCTTCTGTAGAGCAAGATCGTCTTCTGCTGCACTGCAAATAGGAATTGCTGCTAGTTTTGTCAACAGTAGGAGGTCGTGGAATCCTGCCAAACAAAACAAGGTCTTTCTCGGGGAAAACGCTTTCAGTTCTATGTAGTTGCCTAATAGCATCCTGTACTGTTTTACTACTGATATATAATATAAATGAGGATATATTGTCTTCTGCTGACAATTCCTTGAGTCGGAAATCTAAATCAAGAAACTGAACAGGAGTAAAAAAGCAATTAATCACAGTTAACTCCTTCTGGCAGGTCCCGCAATATTTTCTGTTGTTGTTGATTCACTATATTCTAAGAGCACTATCCAGTTTTGCAGATGTTTGCTCCTGCTGTGAGACTGATGGCTTTCAGAATCTAGTGTTTGCATGTGGAAATGTAAAGCTTTTATGAAAATTCACAAAACTTCACTGCCATATTAACATTTTAATTACTACGAAATTTAAGGGGATATCATTGTTTCTATGAGCATGCTACAGAAAGCAAGTTTTCTAGAAAAGGGTGGTGTTGGCAGCTTGGGACATAACTGGTCTCTCACTGAGATCACTACAAAGAACTTTTGCAATATCGAAGGAGAACAGAAATGGAAGCTGGGTAAAGGTTTAAATTTGTTCCAGGAAGCAAGCGACAAGATTCTGTTGCCCTTTCCCAGATCAAATGTACCTTAATACAGGGAGCGTAACTGTTCCTAAGTGACTTTACTAATGGGACAGATATCCATAACACACAGTAGTGGATGGGGTGTGTGGTGTGGTGGCACAACTCACTTGACCTCTGGTTGATCATGTTGTTGTGTTTTGGAAGTGGAGGCAAGGCACTGTCATGGTGTAGACACACTGGCATAGCCAATTTGGCACTCCCATTGGTGTGTTTGCACCACACCAACCTTGCTGTCACCTCGCCCCTCCTCCTCTATCTCCCAGTAAGGAGCACTCAATGCAACCAACAGAGCCCACCACTCTTTCTCTTACTGAGAGCACTGTTATACATATATTCACATAAATGGTTCATTTTTTAACATTTGAGTTCAATAGGATTCCACATATAGGAAAATGTCATGGACCATGAGCAGACAATTCTGATACCTGCTCTTAAATAGGCTAAATTATTGATACTACATAATTCCAAATCCATCAAGACTTTTAGAACTTCTCTTGAGAAAGGAAACTTTATGTTGCTGGCAGAACAGACAAAAAAAACCCAAAAACCCAGCATTCTGAAGATCAAAGACTTTTTTCCAAATACTCAAAGCCTGTGGTTCATTTTTAGCCCAGAAAAGAATTAATCCGTTCCTGAGGTGCTTTATCACACAGACTAAAAGGTTATAAACTAGAGAGTTAGGAAGAATAGCCTATTGGATCCAGCTCAGGAGCACTAAATAGAAGGAGAATGGGATTGCTCACAAGTGAGAGACCCTAGCCATCATATTTGGCTTTAAGAAATTCCACAGGCATCTGAGGGGAATCTTTTCACTATGGGAAGAAAACACCAGTTGTTACTTTGCAACTCAATGAAAACAGAGCAGTACCAATGGCAGCAACAGCATGACTACAACAACAGGCTTTGGGAGCAACTGCAGATGAATATAACATAGCCTACAAGCTGGAAAACAGTCTGGCTGCTGATCCCCTGAGCAGATTAGCACTACCTGAATTCCCCCCTGTTGAGAAGCTCCCAGAGGAAGTCATAATATTGATGGGACATCTGGATCACACAACAGTAAAAGCTTCTCAGATAAGAATGTAAACTCGACAGGGTCCTCACCAGTGCTTTGCAGCATAGCACATTAGCGCTGCACTGGGAATTTCTGCCACACCCTTCCTCACCAACCCACCCATCACAGCCAACCAAAGTCCAGCAGTTAATGAGGAAAAAAACTGCATGTGAAAATTATCAAAGGGGAGAGAGAAAATTAGCCAAATTCTTATAGGTGGGATCCATTGTTTGGGTTGTGATTATCTTACTTCCAAGCATATGAAAGTATCTCTTCCTTTCATTATACACATCAGATGACTGGTGGTCCACATGCACTAGTGGAGGGCATCTACGTGTACACCACCACGTTCCACCCCACCCCTGTTCTGCCCCCATTCTGCCTTCTTATGGGACCAAAAAAACCTGTGCATTAGCAGTCTTGCATCAATTGGACGCACCTAAAATTGTCACCACCTGTACATGTAGTTTATATACACATTTTACCCTAACTGCCACAGATATTAGAAATAATCTGAAATATTGATGCAGTGCTGAAAACCAACAATGACTGGTATTTAACTAAATAATTACGTTCACACAAGGATTACTACTAGTGCACATGAGCACTAGTACACACATGAGCAGAATGCCTGAAAAAGTAGGCTAAACGTTTGATCTGGACTTGAGTTACTGAGCACACATGTAATTTGTGATTCAGATCAATAAGTGCAGATATCCAGGCAGTGTAAACTATGAAAATATTCACTTGTTGGAATATTAATATGCACACGATGAAAATTGCTTTCAAATCTTTTCCTTTTGTCTAGCTTCTTGTGACCACGTTCCCTCAACACATGTTCAGAAGAAATCTTTGCTCCCTAGAAAGCTACAAGGCAAGTATCTTGAAAACTGGTACAGTGGTACCTTGGGTTACATACGCTTCAGGTTACAGACACTTCAGGTTACAGACTCTGCTCACCCAGAAATAGTACCTCGGGTTAAGAACTTTGCTTCAGGATGAGAACAGAAATCGTGCTCCGGTGGCGCGGCAGCAGCAGGAGACTCCATTAGCTAAAGTGGTGCTTCAGGTTAAGAACAGTTTCAGGTTAAGAACAGACCTCCGGAATGAATTAAGTAGTTAACCCGAGGTTCCACTGTAGTTTATTTGCCTACTGTCCAGACGAGAGATTGTAACCCATCTAAAAGAAATGCCCAACTTCCTATACTGTCATAAGAAACACCCAGGGCCGGATTTAGGTTTGATGAGGCCCTAAGCTATTGAAGGTAATGGGGCCCTTTATATGTCCAGTTGTCCTTTGTCAACAACAAATTGTCGCTGTTTTTTGTGTTGAATATATGCTATTTGGTAATTTATGGACCTAATAGGTCCATACACAACAGAAAACACTGTTGCTGTAGGTAAGTTTTATTTTATTTGTTTTTTTCTCTTATATTTTGGAAATGTACATCCAGTTTTTTTTCCTTTCAATCCTAATAAGAGAGTGGGGCCATAAGCTAGAGCTTGTTTAGCTTATACATAAATCCAGCACTGGAAACACCCAATGCAATTGAGCCAGGTGCCAAAAATTGACACCCTTGGGCAGCTGCCAGGGGTCCATTGCCCTAGACCCCCATTTCCACACTCCTGGAGTGTGCAAAGTTGTTCTGGTACCTTGTGGACATTGACAGTAGTGGTTGCCTGGCACTCACCAGAAAGGTGCAACTGTCAACACCATTACGGCCATCCTCTTCTGATAGGCCAGACCCTCATTTCCAGTGGAAATAATAGGAGATGGAGAGAGGAGGGGAAGCTACATGGGGGCACCAGCATGCTGTGGCAGGGAGCACCCAGGGGCCTGTGCCAGACCTGGCTGTTATAAAGAGCCAGAAGAAAAATAATTTTAAAATGTAGCTGTGTTTAAATGTCTTTGCACATTAGCCAGTTTGAGGGGAGGCGGGGGTTTCGACAGAGCTCTATCAAGTTGCCACTGCTAAGGTTTGTTTGTTGTTGTGTTTTTCCCACCTCACTTTATGACTTTGAAAAGTGTTTCTTCACATCAGTTGTACGTGACACCCTTCTTAAGCATGTGTATGAGGGAGGGGTGCATGACAATGAAGAACACATTTTGTTTGTTGGAAATTATTACATTAAGTGCCTGTCCTCCGTGCAATTTTCAAACACGAATCAGCCAAGTCTTGTGTGGCGATGTGCAAATTTGCAGGCAATTTGAACTGATTTGGCTCTTCAGAAGGTTAAGGTAGTTTAATGGTTGAAAGCACATTGCTGCACACAGCAAGCTGCAAAAAGTCAAAGGGTTAGAGGATTAGGATTTCATTTCCTTTTAGCCATTGCCATGTCTGTTTTCTGTCCAAACTGCTTCTTGTTCATGTTTAACCCATGCTTTTAAAGACAAGAGTGTTCACGAACTTGTGGGCCTCGGGCTTCATTTTAACAAGCCGTCTCTTGCACTTTGGTGTGTAATTTGTCATAAATGTCATAGGTCAGGGTGTGCTAGAAACCTACAGCCAGCAGATGGTCATTATGACAGTGGTTTATGTTTCAGAAGCAAAAAAGATGCTTTGCGATATTTACTCAAGAGTGCGAAGGTTGCAGCTCTCTCTATTTTTTCAGCTTCTCTGTTGAAAATAAGTCATCATTGCTTAATTTTTAGATAGAAATGGACAGCAGCCACCAAGAGGCATTCTGGTCATCTTACTCAGACAAGTCGTCCTATGTGAATCACACCTCACCTGTGAGTAAACAGCAGGATTTGCTTTATGTTTAACTGGTTCAGCGTTAACTTTCTTCAACATTCAGTTAAGGGATCCTATATCTATAGTACATTAAAAGCTGACTGAGTTGGGTATGGTCCCTTTTCAGTTTTTGTACAGCTATCTTCATTCTCATTTTTTCTAATTATTACATCAAACATAAATAGTAATTTTTTATTTTTATTTTTGCATGTGGCAGAGGGATTTCAATCATCATGTTAACAGATTGTTGTTGTTGGTATTAGTATTAGTATTAGTATTAGTATTAGTATTATCAGTATTAGTATTAGTATTAATATTATTCCTAGTCTGGTCATATATGCTTATTGCAAAAAAACCTAATTCTGAATCCGAGTCCATGGTCCCATAACGATGAAGTAGCTAGAGCTAAATTAAGCAGATTTGTACTCCTTTAGAGATATGTGGAAACATTTTTTTTTTTTTAATGTAGCAACAGTGGACTACCCAACATGATAATTTACCTATCAGGGACTGTCTATCATACAAAAGCTCTATTTAGTCTAGGATCCCAGTTTCCCACAGTGGCCAACCAGATGCATGAGTACAATAGGCCTCTCCTGCTGTGCTCCCCCAACACCTTGTATGCCTCTGGTCTGGAGGTAGTGTTCAGATATAATGACAAGCAGCCATGATAGTCTTACTTGTGAATTTGTCTAATTCTACCATCTTGTGGTAGAGGATTTGATATTTTAACTGTCTGTTGTTTCAATAAGTATGTTCTCTTGTCCCGGTTCTTCTACCATGAGCTTCATTGGATGACCTGGAGTTCCCTGCCTACTTCTCCAACACCATGAATAATATTATTCCCTTCAATCACGTCCTCCTCTAACTTTCCCCCCCAAACTAAAAAGCCTCAGGCATTGGAGAGTTGCTCCTTTCTTCTTCCCAAAAGAGTATTCTCCAGGCAGCTAGGCTTAAAAGTGCCAAACTATCAGGTTATAAACTACTGCATGAGCTGTAGCCCCTGCTATAATATGGTGAAATCTCTGGGAACTGATATTTCGTGATCTGAGCGTATATGAAAGCAGTGATTCTTCTTCAGCAGTCTTCCTTGGCACAGGATTTAACTTTAGAATACATAAATGACCAATGTGAAGTTTATGTGGACTGGAAATGGCAAACTGCCTGCATTTTTATAGAGATCTAATTTGGGCTAGCTATATTCACTTTACAAATTCATCGTAGAAAAATATTTACAGATTGTACCATTTCAGTTAGCTTATGTGGGCAGATAATAATACTATTCGAAGCTTTTTATGTTTGTTGAATGCTACCTATTATTTCCAAATGTGGTTTCCTGAGAAGGTGTTGAGATGAGATGAGAACTTCTCATGCAGGCAATAAGCGTGAAACTGCTTAGTCATTCACCTATATGAACCTGCCTCTGCTTTGAGGGCAATCCTGGAGACCCAGTTTCTGTGCACACCCCTGAGAATAATTAGATGGGCAGGCATGAGGGACAGGACCTTTTTGGTTATGGCTCCATGTTTGTGGAATTATAGTATTAATGAAAACATATGTGGTCCTATCAATTCAGGACTTCAAACAGTTGCTTTCTGTTAAGACTGATATTTGAATACAGCTGTTAAATTGGTTTTACATTAACTGGAAATAGTTTTAACTTTTTAAAAGGTTTTTGTGCAGGTTGTTATTGTTGATAATTTTATTGCTGCCAGACGCTAGTGTTTTGTGGCATTTTGATACATTTTGATTTCATTGATGTGTATTGTGTTTTCTATATTGGAGGCCTCACTGTAAGGGTATGACTAAATGGTGGCCTGGAAATCCCTTTTATAATATGCAAATAAATAAATTTAAGTAGTTTGTATGGTTATATCTCTGTAGTAGAATTGGCATTCATAGCTAAGAAAACAGGTATAAAAAATGGGTAATTTGCTCCAATGGGTAAAATTTGCACTGTGGCTTTCAGATGAACATCTACATTCCCAGTGGACAAGCCTATTGTATTTCTCATGTTGTTGCTGAAGAATAAAAAATTTAATCGCAGGCGTGGTATATTTGGCATAAAAACAGCTTTTTATGACCACTTATCATTAAAAGAATGTCCTTGATTCTGAAAAAAAAAGGAAAATACATTTATTTAAGTGTGCATAAAGAAATTAGACCTCGAATTGGTAGTGGTCCTAATTAATAAAAACAGAAACATAATACCTATAAATATTTAAGCCATATAGTTTAGACGTATTGGTAGGGGGTGGCTATTAGCTTGTTTCTGTGGTGGTAAATTCCTGCATAGCTCACAATGGAATAGTATAGGCTGCACCACTGTGAGAGGAAACAAAAGATCCCCAAGCAGCCCCACCCTCCGCCATTCTCTTCTGCGGCACCACCCCTTGTTCACAAAACCCCTTTCAATTATACTCTTTGTTGGCAATGTTTACTTTTTCCATTCAAGCCTGTTCGTTCTCTTGTTCCCAGTCTTCCAGGCAGCCAGCTAGCTGGAGCCAGAACAGAGGGCGAAGAAGGAGGAAGGCTGCTCCAAAGCGAGACACCAACAAACCGCACCAAAACTTTCAAAACTCTCCTAAGTGCTGCAGCCAGCACAGCATTAGGTTTCAATAACACTAGTAGCTGTAGTGTTGCCTCTCTCCCTGTCTCTGTTTCTTGTAGCCTAAATGCTAGAGGAAGGCACCTGATCACACAAAGTGGCAAGTATTTTCATGTCCTCTGCAAAGACCCCTTTTCCAAAGACTTGCTGGTATTTTAAAACCAAGTGTCTTGAGAAGAGTGGTGTTAATTCATCAGCAACAAGCAGCAAACAGAGGAAAAAGGTTTTGCTGGGCCCTGTTGTCCCGGGAATGTCAGGGGCTTTTTGCTTTGCACAAAAGTGGTATATTCCCGTCATGTTTCGAACTGAATACAAAGTGCATGCTTATGTTACACTGTACACCCTGACAGGCATTCTGTATTCTGAACTCACAACAGAAGACAAAAGAGACTGTGGCTTCTAGGTTATTTATTTATTTCATAAAATTTATACACCCCTTGAGTGTAAAAAAAACAACAACCCTCAAAGCAGTTTACAAAAAGATACAACAATACAATCGAGAAATCACAGCCATACTTTAAAACATACAAAAGCTGAAATACTAAAACAGATTAAAATTACCTCAGCTATAACAATGTTTTCACATACCTATTTGCAAACAATTAAAACAGACTCCATTAAGCTCAATAAATTCCATTAAACTCAAAAAGACTTGCTACAAAATTGATATGTATAGGATTACACTGTTAGCCTTTAAACCTAAACATACCTGCTAAGGAGTAATCCCCATTAAACACTGTGGGACTTACTCCTGAATAAAAGTGCACAGCATTGTATTGCACATAAAACCCATGGAGAGAAAGCTGCCCGCCATCCCATACTCCTCCCCAAACCCAGCAGCTACCAGTGGATTCTTCTAGAAGGTGGTTCAGCATCTGTTGTTTGAAGGACCAATAGTACAGGTAGGGTCATTTCGAGGGTGAAGAGAGGATAATGAATGATGCTTATGCAATGCCCCTCCTCCAACCACAAATGGTTGCAGATTCTCTCTTTCTGATATATAATGTTTCAGTGTAGTAATCAATAATCAAAGTGTGGAAACTGGCCTGTAACCTTATTCTCATTTGAAATTCAGCTGTCATTTTCCAAAACTGGGTCAGTTAAGTTACCACGAGATTAGCTCTGCTCTCACTAAAGCAGATTTGCATTCGAGTCATGGCGGACCTTAAAAGCTCCCATGTATTTAGTGACTAGTATATAGAAAAGATTCGCAAATGGCTTAATTTGGTTTCGGAATGTGAGTCTGCAGGTGCCGTTGCCTCTCCATTTCCAATCCAGCTGGATGCCGTGTTTGAACTTCTGACCAGGGAGAGGCTTGATTGACAGTAAAATGGAATCAGAGGACTCAGCAATGGAATGTTTCTCTCCTCGTCATCATTAAGCGGGGATTCCTCTATGGTGCAGAGAGTGAACGGTACAATTTAAGGTTCTCTGGAGAGTGGGAGAAGGGCTCGAATCTTCCCAGAGCTGCTTTCTGAGTGGTTCATCTCAGTCCTTGTGGCAAATGGGGTGTCCCTGTGGAATTTGCCATCGCCTGGCCTGAAAAGAAAGGGATTAAGACCCTTTAAAGGATGGAAATGGAACAAAAGAAGCACTTTTATGATGTAGCAGCATAAAATAAGGAGCTCTATTGTGGAAACTGATTGCTAAAGATCTTTGAATTGAGCAGCCTACATTGTGGGCCTTGTTCCCTGAGGGTTTGGAGGCTTGTACAAAATGATATGTCTACACTAGAAAAAAGAGTATAGCTCTCATTTAGGGGCAAATAAGAGATTATTGGTTTGTTTCTACATCATTTTTTTCCACACCTACTGAAAAGTGGCCTGTAGGGAGATTATACTCTAGTGAAAGTTGCTGCTAATTAAAACAAGTAATTAGTGTTCCTCCAGGCTTTGCGGTTTCACTCACTTTTGCCCGCCAGACAACATTAGTTTAAAAGCAATCCAATTTCTAGCAATAACAGACTGTAAAAAAGTCATTTAACAAGTATATAAGTGTAAGGTTACAGTTCAGGCTTTGATTTATCTCTCCCTGGCTATTTAGAAATGCCTTGCCAAAGTTTGAGGGTGCATGGGTATGGGGAGATGGCAATTCAACATTAAAAAAAATATATCATTTTTTTAAAAAAAAACCATTAAAATCCATTTCATTTACAAATATATCACAGAGCCTATAAGAGAGTGTTCTGAAACTGCATTTAGGAAGCCAAATTTGGATTTAATGCAGTTTCCTTACAGCAGACCCTCACTTAGCATTTTGTAAACAGATCATTTCATTAGGGCCTTTTGTTCTGGCTCCTGCGTCTGCTTGAAATGGAGACTTGTTATTGACTCCGACTCTCCTTGACATGAATAGAAGCAGTTAAGTTTAACGTATTGCTGCTTTAGGCTGTCATGAGACAAAAATGATTATGTATATTTGTTGTTGTTTATCCAAAGCACTTTGAGACCTGCGCAGATTAATCTAAAAGTTCGAATACTGCTTTTTCCTTTAAAAGGTTATACGGTAGCAAAGTCTGGAGATGGAGGAGAATTTAATTCAGCTTGACCTTGCATTTCAAAAATATTTTAAGTTTTTCTTTTTAAGAAATGCTATTGAGAAGCAAATATATACAAGCATGCGCTGCTTATATATATAAAAACATGCGCTGAAAATTTGCTACATGGGAGGTTGTATATTCCTGGGATGTTTTATATTCCAGGTGTCATATGGAATATACAAAAAGAAAATTAGAATAATCCTGGACCACAATCCACTGGCAGCACTTCCCATTCAGACTTAATTAAAATGAGTAGCAACATTTTGAAAGTATGTCTGAATTCTGCCTCCTGATTGTCTATTCAAACATTGTTTCCTGATTGGAAGAAAGATACTGAGTTTTTTCACCTGTTCAACCAGTGGGCACTCTCTTTTTCTCTCTGTCTCCTTTGAGCATTGTTTACCTAGTGATCCTCTTGAAGAATGAAGTCAGAAGAAGGAAATACGATTCCTGATAAGGGAGCAAAACATTTTACAGAGAACAGAAGATGGTTTCACAGTCAACACGAGAAGGCCTGTAGTACTACACAAAACTGTCATTTACAACCAGATATATATTTTTCCCCAGCCAGATACCACTAGAAAAATCTGTACAATGGGACATATTTCTTTCACAGACTTCGTTTTAAAAGAAAAGAGACTTTGCTATCATCAGAAGGAAAAAGGCAAGAAGGAAATCCCTAAGCCTAATCATCCCCCCCCCCAAACCGCCACATATTTTGGATGCAATTTAAAGAGCATCATTCACCAGTGCTTGTTTTCCAGGTTTTATGCATTATCCCTGAATCAGGTACATTGTAATACTAAAACTGTGTGCAGAAGGATAGCTTTATGGTACAGACACCTACTAATAGAGTATTTTACATGCTATCCAAGATAACATTTGCGAAGACTGTGATTATTTTGATTGCATATAATAAAAATCAGGACAGGGTAAAATCATCTTGTGGTTTGTGTTTTCCCAATTCATTTTCCTTACATAACAGATATGGCATCATTTTTTGATGCTCCAGTCTAGAACACCCAGAAACATCTGTAATGTATTGAATTGTATTATTGTGATTGAATATCATTTGATCAGTTGCCTTTCCCAAACTGCTCATACCCAAATGTATTTTTTTTTGCCCAGAAGTATTTTTGCATGCTGTAAAGTCTTCTTTAGAAAGGAAGAAAAAATCAGTTTCCAGTGATTTGCTTTTCTGTTTCATCAGAACATATACAGAATACATATATGCAGAGCATAATCCCCAGTAGGATGTTCTCCTTGGCGAGTCTCATTAAAGTGAATTGGAGTACTTATGTACAGCTCCTCCCATTCATTTTGAACAGGTTTTTGCAGGAGATCTTACCAGTATCCTGTGACCAGAGTTTCCACTGAATCTAGCATCAGCTTTTTATTCTTTGTGTCAGTGTGTGCCTGGCTAGTTCTGTAGCACAGCAGCCCTCAGGGCACCAGAGGGCAGAATCTGCTCTGACATACACGGACACTAAACCCTTTTATAGATTAGTCCAGAACCGTACAGGCCTGTATAATAGCTCTAATTTTATGTAATAAGCAATATTTGCACAGCAATTCCATTATCAGGCAGAAGACAATTTTAGAAGTAATTTAGGAGCCAAGACTGTATTAGTGCTGAGTCTGAGTAAAGAACAATCTCTGTGTAAAGCACAATCAAGATTCTCTTCCGTTACTTTTTTTCCCTTTGTAAATGATTTTAATAGTTATTTCTTTTTGCTGCAAATATAATTTCAGCATAAGATTCTCTCTCACTCTCTGTCTCTCTGTCTCACACAAGCACATTCTATATGCATATTAGTAATGCAGTTTCTGTACGTTTTAACGCTTTCTCTCTCTTTTTCATTTAGTTGGCTTGGAAATGACTGTGCACACACTGCTTTCTTTCTAATTGCCGCATTAAATCCATTTCCAGTATCTCAGATTGAATTGGAATACAATTCATCAGATATCACAGTGCCTGCTAGGGTTCCGATCCTGCAAGTGCAATGCATGCCCAGAGGAGCAGGTTTAAGAAGGGTGCTGAGTTCGGATTTCTGTTTACTGTGCACTAGCAAAGCAGGTAGCCTTGAATATGTGGTTTGCTTATTTCCAGATCCACCCTGCCCCGGCTTCCAGTCTAATTTTCTGTTGGAGCAAACTCTTAAACAGGTGATCATTGTCAAATTGGCAAAGATAACAATCTGTGGGATGGAGATGTGCACAAGCAACCCATACCTATATTTTACGGTGTTTCTTCTGTGTAATGTGATACAGACCTTGAACTTTTTTGAAATGAGCAGCTCCTGTGTTTTACGGCCAGGGGAGGGAAAAAACTTTTAAAAGCAGGGAATATACCACTACTATAATTCAGTGCCGGATTTACATATAAGCTAAATAAGCTATAGCTTAGGGCCCCACTCTCTTGGGGCCCCAAAAAAAATTTAAAGGGGAAAAAAACTGGATGTACATTTCCAAAATATAAGATAAAAAACAAATAAAATAAAACATACATACATACAGCAACAGTGTTTGGTGTTGTGTAGGCTCCTATGATGTAAGTAATGGGCCCTGCCTGCTAGCCTGCTCCCTGAAATATCACTGGTTCACTCATTTCTATATATAGGGTGCCTACATTCTGCATGGACTGGTTACAATTACTTCGATAAAATACACATTTTGTCATGTGCAAATGGCTTTAGATACCTATTAGGTCCATAAATTACCATATAGCAGATATTCAAAACAAAAAATAGCAAAAATTTCTTGTTGACAAAGGACAGCTGGACATATAAAGGGCCCCATTACCTTCAATAGTTTAGGGCCTCATCAAACCTAAATCTGGCCCTGCTATAATTGCAGTACAATACAGTGGTACCTCAGGATAAGAACTTAATTCGTTCTGGAGGTCCGTTCTTAACCTGAAACTGTTCTTAACCTGAAGACCACTTTAGCTAAAGGGACCTCCCGCTGCCACCGCGCTGCCACCACACAATTTCTGTTCTCATCCTGAAGCAAAGTTCTTAACGTAAGGTACTATTTCTGGGTTAGTGGAGTCTGTAACCTGAAGCATCTGTAACCTGAGGTACCACTGTATTATACATGTCAACTCAGAAAGAATTGAGTTCAATTGATTGAGTTCATTGGGACTTACTCCCAGATTAGTATATGTAGGGGATTGCACCCTTAAAGTTTATTTCATATTAAAGAGAAACAATATTAATGTGACATGGCGGCAATTCATAACCTCCAGCTTCTGCACATCATGCTACATATGTGGAAAAGGTTAATAAACCTACTTCTGAAATGTAGTTTTGTTTTATGTTCACTTTTTTACAATTTTATTATATTTAACCATTATTTGTAGGTTGGTTTTTAACAACTTTTCTTCGGCATTAAAAAAATGCATCCACTTAAAATTGGAAGTGGAATGTAGGCCACCTTTAGCAACTTGGAGAAAATGAAATAATAAATAATATATAAAATTGCACACACATACTTATTCCCTAAAATCTTGCATTTTTCCAAAGCTGATTTATTAATGTTTATCTTGTTCTTATATAACAGCCAGCAAAACAAATGAATCACAATAAATCAATAAAAACCAGCCACCCTCTCCCCCCTAAAAAACCACAAACGCTCTCTGAAAAAAGGATTTCATTTGTATTTATTTAAGGCATTTATATGCCAATCTTTATAGTTTCTCTCAGAATATTTTACGGTGCAGTTAAAACAAAAACACAGAACAATAAACAGCTCAATTAACATAAGTAAATAAATAACATAATAAAATGTTCATCAAAAGAGCAGAGATTAAAATGGAGCATAGTTCCAATATTTAAAATTTAAATCATTTGAATGCCCGAGAGAGCAATAATGTATTCGCCTGAGATGATTCTCTAGTAGGTACCAGGAGGGCTCTCCTAGGGAAGGATGGGCTTCAACAGGCTAAATAAATTCATCTTGGGAAAGAGTTGCAGAGTATTAGAATTGCCACAGAGAAGGCCCTGCTCCTTTCAGACTTGACCTCCGCATAAGATGCAACATGGAGCAAAGTCTTCGTAGAAGATCTTAAATGCAATATGGGAGAAGGCATTCCATGAGATAAGGAGTTGTTTAATCTTCAAAACCAGCAGTTTGAAACTGGGCTCAGAAGCATATTGGCAGCCACTTAGTTGCTTCGAAGCATATGAAATATGCAGAAAGGACCTCTACCTGTCAAAGACAGGCTGCCGCATTCTGCACCAGCTGAAGTTTCTGAACCCACTCAAACATAGCCCCATGTAGACCAACTTAGAAGAGACAGACAGATAGGCTGAATTATAAATGGACCAATAATTTACATTCGGGGGTAACTAGAGAAGGAGGAGAAATTCAGCACAAGAACTACTTTAAATATGAACATAAGAACACAGGAAATAGCCTCGGATCAAGCCAAAGACCAATCTAGTCCAGCTTCCTGTTTTCACAGTGGTCAACCAGATGCAGTGGTACCTCAGGTTACAGACGCTTCAGGTTACAGACGCTTCAGGTTACAGACTCCACTAACCCAGAAATAGTACCTCGGGTTAAGAACTTTGCTTCAGGATGAGAACAGAAATCGCGTGGCAGCGGCGCAGCGGGAGGCCCCATTAGCTAAAGTGGTACCTCAGGTTAAGAACAGTTTCAGGTTAAGAATGGACCTCCAGAACAAATTAAGTTCTTAACCTGAGGTACCTCTGTATGAATAAGAAGCAGGACCTGAGTGCAGCAGTACTGTCCCCACTTGCAGTTCCTAAAAACCGATATATAAAAATATATTGCCTTTGACAACGGGGGGGGGGCGGGCATAACCATTCTGATTAGTAGCCACTGAGAGCCTTCATGAGGGCATATGACTCAATGCCCATTTCTACTCTGGCATGAAAATAAAGACCATCTCATTTGCTCAACATATCTAAATCCCAATCCATTCGCTCATGGATCTTAAACTGTGCTAATCTTTCATCTACCAGAACGCAACGGAAGTGCAATAGCTGAGCCACCGTGGGTATCAATATTTGCAGAGCGCAATCCATCCCCAATTGTTATTGTACCAATAGTGTGGGGTTGTCTCATCTTGCTTTTTTCAACAGACTTCTCTCAAGCATCCAGATGTGCCCTGACAGACATATGGTGACAGCATATCTCCATAGCAGTGAGATTTCAGTCCATAGGATTATTGCCAAATTAATTGTACACTCACATCCCAGCCTGAAACATTGCAGCTGCCAGGAAGAGTGCATTGTGGGAACAGGCAGCCCACTCTCCTAACAAATAGGTGAAAATGGCTCATTTTGCAATGTGAGTAGACTGGGCTGTCCTCTCGCAACCAAGATAAAAGAGATGGTTTCGTAAGTCAGCTGCCAGTCAGCTATATAAAAAGGCTATTATGAATATGATACAAAACCTAGTATATCTGTCATTGGGGTGTATAAGTAAATACCTTTTGAAATCTTTGTTGTTGTTCAGCATGTGGCCACGCTAAATTCTGTTTTGTTTTTGAATCCCTCTTGGCCGGGCATGCTTGGGAAGAGACAACATTCCCACATGATTGTGACAAAGAGTTGAGAATGCATCTGTGTCTAAGTAAATCAGAACAGCATTGTGCTGTCATGTTGCTTCTGAGGGATCTTATAGTACAGTTGTGTGTTTTTCCTTCTGGAAACATTCCTTAAATCTTTTTGTATTGTTTTAAGCCATACACTTTCCTTAAGACATATAAGGTGAGTGTTTCATAATTTATTTCAAAACTGTCACTTTTTGATCAGAGATTCTCTGTTTAAGGGTGTGTAAAATGGATTTCACTATATAGACAGTCCCCAACACCACCCTCAATTCATTCTCAAAGCAAATTCTAGCATAAATCACTATTGCCTCAGTTCTACAAACTGAAGTAAGGTATAGGGGATGCCCAAACAAGGCTGGTATTTTTTTAGATATCAGTATGTTCATTCCAGTATATTTGTGCCTAAACTGAGAGTGAAGGGGTTCCCCACAAGCTTGACTTGGGGAGAATGGCAGGACCAGTAAGGGCCAAATAATGATACACCCAACGATCAGTTTGGCGTTCCTGAGATTTCACAGAGATAACACTGCCTCGGTCCTGTATACCTGAAGGAGCGTCTCCACCCCCACTGAGATCCAGCGCCGAGGGCATTCTGGCAGTTCCCTCATTGCAAGAAGTGAGGCTACAGGGAACCAGACAGAGGGTCTTCTCAGTAGTGGCGCCTGCCCTGTGGAACGCCCTCCCATCAGATGTCAAAGAGATAAACAAGTACCTGACATTCAGAAGACATCTTAAGGCAGCCCTGTTCAGGGAGGTTTTTAATATTTAACGCTGTACTGTTTTTAACACTTGATTGGAAGCCGCCCAAAGTGGCTGGGGAAACTCAGCCAGATGGGCGGGGTATAAATAATAAATTATATTATTATTATTATTATTATTATTATTATTATAAATAGAATTGGGTTTGGCAGCAACACTACAGTGCTACAACACAACAGTACTACAGTGTTTCAGGAGGAATGCTCAACAAATGGACAATCTTATTTTTGTAGCTTCATCACTAGGCGATTTCACAATTCTCAGATCCATTCCCCTGAATAGAGATGGAAAGAGAATAATTGAGGCCTATTTTTCCCCAGGTGGGAGAGGATTTCCTCTATGGACAGCATTACAGATGGGAGTCTCTTCTCTCCCCGCCACTCCACTCCCGGCAGCCTGATTATTACCTGAAGCACTTTTTGGGGAGGGGGGTTGCCTTAAAAGGCTAACTGGCTTACTTTATGCCACAGCAAACCTGTTAGCTTCTAACAATGCAAGTCTGCTCAGAAGCATGTCAGATTGGGTTCCACAGGTGTTCTTGCTAGTGGCGGCACACACAAGGCAGTTATAGCTTTCATTTATTTAATTAACAAAATTTGCATATGCTTTTGCATACAGCAAAAGCAAGCATACCGCTTGTCAGAAAACCTAAGCAGTTTACAAAAATACAAAATAAAACATTAGTGTTCTCAATAAAAAGGTATTTTTAAAAATTCCAGAGATAATTAAAATCCACAGTATCTAACAAGAGAAATGCAGCTTCTGTATTTGAACAAAAATGCTTTAAGCAGGCACTGAAAAGAAAGTAGAAAAATTTCCTGATGCCAGCAGACAGGGAGATATTTTCTGTAAAAAGTTAACGGCAGCGCTTTTTTTTTCTTGGCAGTACTCAATGATATGCAGTCCCAGCACCTTGTTTTCTAGGAAAAAAGCTCTGAGAATGAGTATTATGTGAGATCTGTAGCAGTGCCAGTTCTGCAGATGGAAGCATTCGAATGAGCATATGGGGGTAAGGCAGTATGGGGTAAGACAATATACCCCCCAGCCTAAGATGAGGGGTGCTCTCAGGGGTCATTACAAAGAAAAGAAAGGAAGAAACATCTCCACTTCAGCTCTGTTTGCAACTGGCCTCTAAATAAGTAATGCCTTTGCCTTGATTCTCAATGAGAAGTGATGCAGTCACGTACAAGCTCCATAATTCCTCTCAAAAAACAAAGCTATGCCATATACTCTTCGCCAAGCCGACTTTTGCCGCTATGCTCTCTGTCCGCCAGTTAGTTTGTATGTGAGACCAGGCGAAGGGTGAGGGTTTGTGTGTGTGTTTTACAGGTAGTTATGATTTACTTTATAGAGAGGGGAAGAAGCTGATATGCCCAGATTTCAAGAAATATATATTTACCTTTGTGCACTTGTATCATTACACTCTTAGGCTATAAACTGGGCATGAGCTGTGCTTTATCGCTGTAAAGTGGCTGTAAAGTGGCATCTCTCTTTTCTTACTCATCTAAGGAATAATGTGATGAGCACTGAACACTAGAGGGGGAGCTTAGCTATCCAGGAGAGCAAAATCCCTGAACCCCCTTGGGAAAAAATGGCCGTGTGACACTGTTGCTACTGACTTAAGCAAGCAAAGTTAAGGCTTGGGCAGGCAAGGTTCAGAAGCTGAGAGGTCCAGAATGGCAGAGAGCCAATTTATTGTCATTTTCTAGAAAGGCAGCAAATCATAAGTGGAAGTGAGAAATTTAGGGCTTTGCTCAGATGAGGAGTGTTTTAAAAACCTCTCTGGAGGCAGTTTAACATGAAGTGTAGGATTACAGGGATATTCCCTCTCCCCCCCCCCCTCAAAACAACTGCCTGTCATGTAAATGTCTGAGGAGTGATGGAATGAATTATCATAAAATTTTGACAAATTTGATGGCTCAACCAAAGGGTGAAAACAGACATTCCACTTATTGGGTTCTAATAAGACATGACATTTCAAATGAGTTTACATGGCAGTTAGACCTTTGCTTTCCTCCCTCTGATTCCAAAGTACTTCTACATAGCGACCACTTCTTTATATATCTGATGTCTGTGGAAGTTATAAAAATACTTTCTGGATTCACCACTTGTTCATTTGTTTTTTAAATGAAATTGTGCATATTCTGTAATATGTATGCATGTGTATTGTAATATACATACATAAGCACACATGCTATACAGTCCTGGTCCAGTTGCAATGCTGAACAGCTTCTTAGTGCTGTTCAACTGTGTCCCAGAGCAGGAATGGGGAACTGTTGCTCTCCAGATGTTACTGGACTTCAATTCCCATCAGCCTCCAGAAACATGTCCAATAGCCAGGATTATGGAAGTGGCAATCTAGCAATTAGTACAGCCTTTCTCAACCTTGGGTCCCCAGATGTTGTTGAATTACAAATCCCATCATCCCTAGCTAGCAAGGCCAGAGCTCAGGGATGATGGGAGTTGTAGTCCAACAACATCTGGGGACCCAAGGTTGAGAAACATTATTAGTACAACCTGGGCTTTTTTTCCCAGCCGGAATTCACTGGAACTCAGTTCTGGCATCTCTCAGCTGAGTGCCATTGCCATTATAAGAGTACAAGGGAGGCATTTATGGCAAGTTCCAACACCTCTTTTTCTAGAAAAATAGCACTGTGTACAACAATAATGGGGAAAGCCAAGCATGAATTAGCTATGGAGAAAGAGTGTGCATTATAATGAGAGAGTCCTATTGTTTGTAGAGCTTAAGCAGGTTGGGTCTGTGTGTTTATTTATGGTCACATCAGGATCCTTCTACCTCAAAGAAGCTAAACGTTGCATGTTCACAACCAATGGGCATTTCACTTCCCTCATAAAAACTGCAGTCTTTGCTAAAATACTACTGCTGCTTCTCAAATGTTCCCCAGTTGGTTCATGACGGCCCCCTGAGAATGAGAGAGCATCTCCTTCAGGTTCAGATGCAGGAGCAATCAAAGTCAATTGAGTGAGAAGCCCCTTCCATCTTCCAGATTGGCCCTGCTCCTGGGGGAGAATGAGGCGCTTTGCTGAAGTTACACGTCTGCTTCACAAAACACTTCACTGAATCTGTTTTATTTATCTCCCCACCACCACCCCAGTCTCTTCTGCTTCCTCTTCTTAGGATCAGTCTACATGATACCTTTTCCCCATATCACATTGTTCCTCTGTGGTGACTCTCTTCACTTGACGCTAAAGTCTAGCACAACTTGCCACATCGATCCTCCGTACATCACATACATCAAATGCCTCAAGGAACGTAGCAGCTGTTGCCTGAACAATATATTCACAGCATGGAACTCACTTGTGCTGCCCTTCAAACATTATGGTAAGCTAAACTTGTATTTATTTCCATGTAAGGGGGAGGAAATCATGTGAAATGGCCCTAAGAGACAGTTTCTTATGGGTTCTTTTGAGGATACTCTATTGCACTGGCTTCATATATTTTTTTCATGGTGCATCCAGATGTAGAGAGCATTGTGTGATGTGTGACACAAACATTACAGAATATAATTCACAGATCACAAAATGTTATGCATATGCGCTTATTCTTTTTCTGGTGAACCCAGCTACTATTTTAGCTCCATCTCTCTCCGTACATATTCATGAGACAGGATATTGGAAAGGCAAGTAGGAGAGGGGATTCCATGCTATGTAGAACGTAGACAGCATGTGGGACCATAAGCATCTCTTGCACGTCTGTTACATCCTTTTACATGCTCCCCAACAACGGATGAGGGCCTACAATGGAAGTGTCTTCTGGATTTTAGCACATTTCACAAGAAAGAGAAATGAGGCCCATTACTTCATGCTTGGCTATTTTGGTGAGAAGAGCTTCCCTTGATGGTCAACAGCTGAGTGGGTCCATATACAAAAAGGCACTGCTTAAAGAAGCTGCATCTCAAATCCTTTGGGGCAGGCATAGGCAAACTCGGCCTGCCAGATGGTTTGGGACTACAATTCCCATCATCCCTAGCTAACAGGACCAGTGGTCAGGGATGATGGGAATTGTAGTCTCAAAACATCTGAAGGGCCGAATTTGCCTGTGCCTGCTTTGGGGTTTTATAACACCAACACCTCCAATATCAGTGATATAGCAATACTGTTGTATAAGTGAATTCAAATGGAGTTTAATGGTAAAGAGACCCCTGACCATTAGGTCCAGTCATGGACGACTCTGGGGTTGCAGCGCTCATCTCGTTTTATTGGCCAAAGGAGCTGGCGTACAGTCATGTGGCCAGCATGACTAAGCCGCTTCTGGCGAACCAGAGCAGTGCACGGAAACGCTGTTTACCTTCCTGCCGGAGCGGTACCTATTTATCTTTTTTTTTTTTTTAATAATATTTTATTAAGTTTTCTCAAGAATAAAGACCACAAAGATAACAAAAAAAACCAACAACATCAGAGACAGAAAAAGAAAAATTACAATAATCAAAAATCAAAAATTCCACACAGAAAACAAAAAGATAAGAAAAATAAAAATAAAAATCTCTCCTTTCAAATTCTCAACATTCTTTAACTTATTTTCCTGACTTCCTCTCACCTCCCTCCTTGTATTCCATTTTAAATTTAATTCAGCAAATTCATAGCCACTTGTCTTACCCTTAGTTATATGTCCCCATGTGATATTTACCTCATATTTTCATTTATAATCAACCTATTTATCTACTTGCACTTTGACATGCTTTCGAGCTGCTAGGTGGGCAGGAGCAGGGACCGAACATTGGGAACTCACCCCGTCACGGGGATTCGAACCTTCTGATCGGCAAGTCCTAGGCTCTGTGGTTTAACCCACGATGCCACCCGCGTCCCTAAAATGGAGTTTAGTGAAATGCTAATGCATTTTTATTCTTTTAAAAGTCAGATTGTTTACTATTTATGCCTCTTTATTCCTAAGAGTCATCTGTTTCTGAGTTCTTCTTCAGTTAGGAGTTTATTTGTTAGGGAGAGAAGGAAAGCCATGCATGCCATGGAGTCCTACTTTAGAGACGAATAGTCCTCCATTTGCTGTCAGAGAAGACAACATAAACAGCCATGACAGAGAGCAGGGGTCTTGATGTTGCCCATTTACAGTTAGACCTGGAAAGTAGATGGAGCTGGCACAAATGCCTGGTTATTGTCTTCCCCACTGTGGTGAGATATATTTCTATTTTAACTATGGTAACTATTTCTAAATTTGTATCTATACATATAAATTAGCCTGTGCAAGTTTTATGGAAATCTGTACCCTTTTCTTTCATTCTTTTTGGTGATGCACTGCTTCATTTGTGGCGACGTGTAAGGGGCCAGCCTTGCGCCGCAGTGCGGAATGGTTAATGTGAGAGTTTCACAGGCAAAAATACATAGTAAACTTTATTAAAAATTGTTATTGTCACCACAATTTGGTGTCAAAGGGCTACAAAAACAAAACGATGGTCACACCTCAAAATCATTTGGGGAAGCGCTATAGCTCAGTGGTGCAACATCTGTTGAGCAAACAGAAGGTTCCACATTCAATTCCCAGCATCTCCAGGTAGGACAGGAAAGATCTCCTGATTTAAACACTGGAGAACCACAGCCAATCAGTGTGGACAATCCTGAGCTAGATGAACCAATGTGCCTAAGTTCTTCCAGTTGTCTGGGGTCCAAAGGAAGCTTTCAGAGCTGCCCACCTTGGCATGCTTTATCATAGGATCTCCCCTGCAGGGCATTTAATAAGTTTATTCTTGACTCACCTATCTATCCAAATCTGCCATCCTTCTGGAAGATTTGTGCTTTTGCCTTTTACTCGCACAGCCTAGCTCAGTCGTGTCACTATGAAATGCTTTTCCATGGAAAGAAGCCCAAATGTAGTGAGCCTGCTTTATTAAACGAAAATGGCATCAAAATGAGAAGGGAAAACAGCATAGCAAAAGGCTTAAGCATCATTGGTTAAAATGGATGGTTTATAATGTGTAAAATGTGTTTATTTGCAAATCCAAAGTTCAGATTTCCTCATACATTTTCATACTGATGGAGATAAAATGCTAAAGTCTTAAATCCCTCTATGCCATGCTGAGTTGCTAAGGGCTGTTGAGTTTTTGTTATTTCTCCTCTTGAGTTGGCTCTGATTAAGCCTGCTGAGTGAAAAATTTGTATTTGCCGACAGAAATAGGAACCACACCACGTGCGTTTGCAGCCAGCAAATGCTCCGATACATCACAAAGATTTGCTCAACCCACCTTCAGAGGGCAAATCGAGCATGTTATTTTCTGTTTAGATCTGATGTTGAAGCCTATCAGTCCTGAGTGTTACCCAATCTCTGATTAAAGAAAAGGCCTGCAAACTGCAAGTGCTCATGCACTGCCTCATTAGAGGCCTGGATAGAGTGACCCAGGCGTTCTTGCACAAGACTGTGAGTGAACTTCAAATAGAAGAGTGCATCCATCAAATCCAAGAGGGGCTTATGTCATTTTTCCTACTTTGCCTCTTAAGTCCTTTAAGAAATGCCCTTTCCAGTTGCGCTGCTGAGGAACATCAGTAGAAAAAAAAAACAAGCCAAAAGTGCAGAAAATGCCCTGACAATGACTTCTCCCCCACTTTCCGTATAGAGTAATTGTTTCACTCGGTAATACAGCAGGAACAAACAATGTGACACGAATCTGCTGTATATTATATACCACAAAAGTGGATAAAGGGTTGAGAGGCAGGCTATGTCTGGAGAAAGGGCTATTCTATTGCATGCATAGTCGCCAACCTGGAGGGGACACAGAGAGGGTACTTTGTCCACGGAGAAGCATTCGTCCTATTTGGACAGTCTAAGCATGTGATAATAACTGCATAAGAAAGA
The DNA here is from genome assembly GCF_951804945.1 of Podarcis cretensis. Classification (NCBI taxonomy): domain Eukaryota; kingdom Metazoa; phylum Chordata; class Lepidosauria; order Squamata; family Lacertidae; genus Podarcis; species Podarcis cretensis. Next base: position 30,141,287 of record NC_137180.1, on the reverse strand, counting down.
ACAGAAGGGTCACGCCTGTTGAAACGGATGTAAACATGTTAACACTATCCACATATTTTGTACAAGTATGCAGCAGGACGACCTACAGAAAAGCAGGAGGCTGTTTCCCTGAGCAGGGGAGGACTTTGGTAATACGTCACCCTGAGCAAGGACAAAATTTGGTGCCTCCCCCAATATTTCTTGTTTTCACAGTAATTGAGTAGGTATCCACCAATATAGGGTTGGTGGTGGTGGTTATGTACCCCCTCGGCTCGGCACCCAATATGAAGGGAAGTCAAGGGCCAACATTAGCTAGGCTGCTGGAGACCCAGCAGCTGCCAGAGGATGCCAGCTGCTGACTCAGATCCTGCCATTATCTATGTACATTACAAGGACTGATCCAAATATTTTGCAGATGCCAAAATTAATCCTAAAACCTGCATGTGATTGCAAGTTTGGCTGCCTAACCGATTTGTGAAAACCCAAAGTCCTGGTTGTATACGATTTCTGCGTTTACTAAATCATGCACAAGAATGATATTCATGCCTATCAAAATATAATGTCTGAATAAGCAGTGTTGCTTGAACTGCAGTAGTCCAGCAGCAGCAAAAGAAGCTATAAAGAAGAGTTACGTGGAAGAACATATTTTACAGTTCTAGAATTTTTTTTGGCAAAACAGCCTATTAGAGGAAAAGTCCACTGCTTGCTTAAACACCAGCTGTGTTTTCTTTTGCTTCTCTTCCTTTGTCTCATTTTATTTTCATGCAAGCAACTTTGCTAGTAGAGACAGCTAGTAGAGACATTTAGTTAACTTCTGACACTGATGGCGCCATATTTGGCATTAATTCTGTTGGCTGTCAAACTGGTAAAAAGAATGAATACTAGGTTGTTTTTCCTCATTAAATCATGTTTATTTTTAGAGAGGAAGTTGCTTATGCTTGAGTAGGGCTAGGAGGATATCTACTGGAGCTCTGTGGCTGCATCGGCACATAGTACCTGACAGTTTGATCAGCTAAATCAAACAAGTCACCAAGGCTACACTCTCATTACAGATGTCAGCTGTTAACTGGGACTTACCTAATTTTGGCGTCTACTTTATATTGCAAATAGGAATCTTAGCCATAATATGAAGCTAAAGTGATGTGGTGTTATAGGGTGCCGATAACCCAGCTTCAAATCACTTTGTAACTGTGATGACTGTGATGACACCACTAGTGATGGCACTGAATATTGTAATTACCTGGATCAGTATCTGAGTTTGCAATTAGAATGAAGCATCATTTCTTTCACAAGCTCTTCCCTAGCTGTGAGGAGCTTAAGCAGGATTCTGCACATGCACCATAAAATGTTCTGAGGCCCATGCAGAAGCATTTAATACTGAATATTAACTGTTTAAGCTAAATGAAACTATAGTTGTGGGGAAAAACACAAACTAAAAAGCCAGCTGCTGTGAAGCACATGCACAGTAGTTCTTAAACTTGCATTTCTATGAATGACATGATGAAATTGCCTGAGCACCATCACCCCCCAACAGTCAGTCTGCCTTCTGTGCATGATCATTCCTTATTGGCCTGTTTTGTGAGGTCCACCATAGCCTGTTGATATGCCTTGTTCTTGTGCATGGGTGGTGACATTTTAGCTACATAAGTAACAGCACTCACAGCCTGAACATTGGAAACAGAGGGAACGAAGCTCCACTTTGCACAAAATTTAAGATGTGCTCCATTTTGTGGGCTAGCTGTATAGTGAAATCAGCAAGAGTTTATTTCAAGTGCACAAGTATAGGATGGAGGTTAATATGAGTTATGGATTCTAAAACACTTTGCACATGAAGTCTTCCATGCAACTAAAGGAGGCTCTGTGTGTGAGTGGTTCCAATGCCTAGGATATAGGCCAGGCAGTGTTGGATTTACATATAAGCTAAATAAGCTATAGCTTAGGGCCCCACTCTCTTGGGGGCCCAAAAAAAAATTAAATGGGAAAAAACTGGATGTACATTTCCAAAATATAAGATAAAAAACAAATAAAACGATATGTACATACAGCAACAGTGTTTTGTAGGTTCCTATGATGTAAATAGAGTGGTACCTGGGGTTACATATGCTTCAGGTTACATACGCTTCAGTTTACAGACTCTGCTAACCCAGAAATAGTAGCTCGGGTTAAGAACTTTGCTTCAGGATGAGAACAGAAATTGCGCGGCCGTGGCGGCATGGCAGCAGCGGGAGGCCCCATTAGCTAAAGTGGTGCTTCAGGTTAAGAACAGTTTCAGGTTAAGAACGGACCTCCGGAACGAATTAAGTACGTAACCAGAGGTACCACTGTAATGGGCCCTGCCTGCTAGCCTGCTCCCTAAAATATCACTGGTTTGCTCATTTCTATATATAGGGTGCCTACATTCTGCATGGACTGGTTGCATGGCAACATGTGCAAATGGCTTTTCATACCTATTGGGTCCATAAATTACCATATATTCAACACAAAAAACCAGCGACAATTTGTTGACAAAGGACAGATGGACATATAAAGGGCCCCATTACCTTCAGTAGTTTAGGGCCTTATCAAACCTAAATCCGGCCCTGAGGCCAGGTACCTGTTCTGGATGGGATTGCACTCCCCATGAATTGAAACTGAAATGCTGTTTGGGAATACTCCAGCACCCATCATTATCACTGGAGGCTCACGTGGCTTTGATAGCCAGGAGTGCTTTTTACCAGTTTCAGACGGGTATGGGTAATTCGGCATGCATTCTTAACCTCAAGACTGGATTATTGTGACATGTTCTATGTCAGCCTGCTATATTTTAATTTGTGTATTGTTTCAGAACATGGAAATTAGGTGGTTTGGTTTTTAAATGTGAATCGAATCAAGTTTCTCCCCTGTTCCTAGCTGTAGCTAGTGCAGAACGCAGCAGTGCAGTTTGTGGCTGCTTCTCAGCGTATAACAACAGCACTGAGGGAACTGCCTCGTCTCCCTGTATATTGCCCACTGGACCAAGTTTAAGCCCTAAACAACTTGGGACCAAGTTATCTGAGGGGCTGCCTTATTCTCTGTATTCCTGCAGTCATATGTGAGGATGCTCATTGCTTTGCCCCATATGCCAGACAATCGCTCTGAGATTGTGACTTAGAGCCTTTGGTACAGCAGCATCTGTTTTGTGGGATACACTTGATTGTGGCCTCAAAATGAGGCTGGCATAAACGATCCATACTTTTCATTGCATGCTAAAAACTTTATTATTTCTGCAGGCCTTCCCAGAAGGATGAGCCTGTTCACTGACAGGAATTTACTGGCAGATCGTTGTTTGTTTTAAATGGAAATGAATTTAATTTATCTGTTTTACTGTATTGTGTTACTGTAATGCTTCTGACATTGAAATTTATTTTTTTTAAATTCCCTTTTCCTGTATTTATGGCTTGTTTCATATTGTAAGGCTCTTTGTGATTTTCTTCTTCTTTTGCTTTGAAAAGTGAGCGCAAGTTCCTAAATAAAAATATAATAATAAAGTTTGTCATTTTTAGTTGAAACTAATGTGGTAAGTTAGAGGGACGTGGGTGCCTAGGGCTTGCCTAGAGCTTGCCGATCAGCAGGTCAGTGGTTCGAATCCACTTGATGGGGTGAGCTCCCGCTGCTCGGTCCCTGCTCCTGCCAACCTAGCAGTTCGAAAGCATGTCAAAGTGCAAGTAGATAAATAGGTACTGCTCTGGCAGGAAGGTAAACGGTGTTTCCATGCACTGTTCCAGTTTGCCAGAAGCAGCTTCGTCATGCTGGCCACATGACCCAGAAGCTGTACGCCAGCTCCCTTGACCAGTAAAGCAAGATGAGCGCTGCAACCCCAGAGCTGTCCGCAACTGGACCTAATGGTCAGGGGTCCCTTTACCTAATGGGGCAAGTTAGTAGTTGGTGGTAGTCACAGCTATCTCTGCAGCAGACTGGGGGAGGTGGAGAGGTGAGTTGGTAGAGAGGTTGACTTGGTGCAAAAACTCTGGCAGGAGCACCAGATTGGCTCTGGCAGTTCATTTCTACCACATTGACCTTGCTGCTGCATTGCCCTTCTCACTCCTGGTATGACACAGCAACACCAATGATGGGAGGTTGGGTAAGATGCTCTGCCTTGCCAACCCCAGCAGTTAATAGCAACTAAGAGCTTATCCAAATTTACCTTTCCTCCATTCTTTCCAGGCAAGGCCTGTGATTCAGAGCTCCCTGTCTGAAGGCCCCCCTTCTGTTTTGTTTGCTCCAGAGCTTTCACTGCAAAACCCCTCACTTTAAAGCTCAATCAGAGCAAAACTCAATCCACGGAAAACCCAAATCAATGTTTGCTCCGATTCAGCTTTAAAGAGCGGGTTTTCATGGGGAAAGCTCAAGGGGCAGGAAAACATGCTCAGACAAAGAGCATTAAGATGCAGACCTCTGCCTGGAAAGAGCAGGGCAAAGGGTAAGTGTGAAGAAGCCCTAAGTTCCATTATTTCAGTGGAATTTAAAGCGCAGTTCACCTGAATAGGGACCAACACAGTAGGGGTTTTTTTCATAAGTGTAGCTGCAAAAAAAAACAAAAAAAAAACACAAAACATGGAGCCTGGTTTAACATTAGTCAGTGGGAGATGCCTGCTTTGGCAGCTGATTTTGGGTGTCACAAAAAGATAATAAATGGTCAGTTATTTAATTTATTGATTATTTTTGTTGTTGTTATTGCATTTTTACTCCGAGGGACAGGTACTTGTGGGATTTTCTGTCTCAGGTGCCATAGAGCTACTTGACAGGCCAACCTTTGGTACTTTGTACTATGACTTGGGGAGAAGAGCACCATTTCTTATTCTGATTTGGGTCAGCCTTGCTAGGAAACCTTCTACTGTTTCATTCTGTTTCCTCAACAATGCCATCATATGAAAGCATCACCTGAGAAGTGGAGATATAACTCTGCTTTGCCCAGACATCTGTTGCTTGTGGGATTGCTTTTGTCTATACTTTTTGAGGTGACTGAGAATTAATGAGACTGAAATCTGTCAGACAGAGAAGTAATTAGGTAGAATGTGCTCCTGGAGGTAGCAAACATACTGTCAATCTCTCCTCTTCAAACCCCCCACCCCCACCCCCAAGCAAAAAGGCTAGAGACAGGCTAATAACAATGAGAGGAATTTCCCTGAAGATGTAGAGTGATGTTGTACTTGGTTGTCATATTTATTTGTTTAAGTGAATGCTTCTGCAGCCAGTCTCATGCCGGGGTGGGTGAATGCCTTGATAGATGAAGTTTCATTCATGATAAAAGTAATTAAAACATTCAAAGCCTTGGCTAACAGGTGCAGAAGAAGGGTTTGATGGCTGAACACAAATGCTAAAGTAATCTTCCTAGTTTCTTGCAAAGCTGAATGTTGTGGGGAGATTTTTGTGGAATACACAAGTTGAAAAACAACACACCTTCAGTAAGCAGAATAGATCTACTTTGTTTAGTGTTTTCGTTTGTTAATACAGCAGCAGAACTTCTGTAAAAGGAAACAAAAGGAAACAACATGTCTTACAGCCAGTTAAAAATCTGAGGAATTATCTTATTTTTCCCTGTATAAGGGCTAGATTTTTTCCCTTCAAAATAATGTCAAAAAATTGGGGGTGTCTTATACACGGATATATCTGCCCCCATTTTCTTAAACCGGAGTCCCTCAAAATAGGGGGTGTCATACATGGGGGCAACTTATAGACGGAAAAATATGGTAGTTTTAATTCATATAGTAATTATGGCCAGTGATTATTAAAGAGTGCAAAGTTTTAAGCAAAGTTGGAGACAAGCTGGAGGGTGTATGTGGTCAAATGTATTGTGTTGACATCAGAGGTGTAGTGTGGGGAAAGAGGGCCGTGGCCCATGGCACACATTTTTTAGGGGGCAAAATAAGGCACCCCCCACGACCGGCATGAAGCCCTGGCAGCTGAGGTGTGGTGGCAGGGGAGTTGGTCGAGTGGGCAGGTGGATGAAGGCATCTGGCGAGGAGCCTGTTGGAAGTGGGCTCTGTTCACCATCTGCACACACACCCTGGCATGTGCCCTCACCCAGCTCTCCAGGGGGGCACAGTACTTGCCCCAGCCCAGGCACCAGCAACCCATGCTACACCACTGGTTGACATGGAACATATAAAGCAGTCCCTTTTCATGCTGGATGCAATGGATGAGCTTTTAGAATGACTCCTGTGGAAACATAGATGTAGAAAATGTTATGATTCTTCAGAAAAGAAGAAAATGTTATGATTCTTCAGAAAAGAGTCCTGGATAGAGCAAGAGATTGTCCCAACAAGGATATCATGGAATAGGCTCTGTCTGGCCCTGTTTCTCTTACTATTCACACAGCTTCTATCCTACTTTAGCTGAAAAAACTCTTAAAATAACAAACTTATTCAATGGGGCAGGGGAAGGCAATAGTACAATATATTATACTGTTAAGTTACAGCAGAGTTTAAGTCTCCACACTGGTATGAAAGGATCCTTATGCCCAGTTCTGTGAACTGCCTTGCTCTTGCAGCAATGTAAAAGTTCACCTCATAATTGCTTGCTCTCTGCCCTATCCTCTTTTTACTTCTTTTTTTTTCTTTTCTTTTTCAACTGAAATGCACGAGTGCGCTTACCACTGTGGCCTCAGAGACTGTGCAGTTGCTTCATGTGTGGGCTATCTCATCTGACCACACAAGATAGAAAAGATCGCCCTTCCATCTCTGTTATTCTTTGTGGATGATGCTGGTTTCCAGCTGCAGAATGGTAGCTTTAGTAGCATAACTTCAATTGTCTAGCTCCCCTATGTCTCTTCTAGTAAACTGACAAATCTAGGACTTAGGACCATCACTGTACCACTGACAGACCTCATGCCCAAGGCCTTTTAAGGTCTTGGGGCTTTCATGGGCCTTGAGGGGTCTTGTGGGAGATAGGCACTCCATGAGAGAAGGAGGGACCTGAATACTCGTAGGAGGAGTGCTCGCCTTTGGGCGAGACAGGGAGATGAGTCACCGGGGGATCAGGACCAGCCGTTACCCTGACAGAGATAAAAGGCTGCTGGACCCTGCCCCAGGTTGCAGGAGCAACATCGCTGTTTGCCAGAACCTGCCTGTGATCCTGTGCCTGTTCTTGCCTGGTTTCCTGCCTCGTGTCCTGCCTCGGCTCTGTCGGACTGACTCCTCACGGAACCCTTGGATTTGGGACCGGACCTGGACTGCGTTACTCTAGTTACCCCTGGACCCAGCACAAACTCTTTCAAACAGTCCATTCATCTCATTTTCTTGAACTTGACTTTCACTCACAACAGGCTTTTGTACCAGTCGCCATCTCATAGCCTAACCTACTTCACAGAGTTGTTGGACAGGTGGAAACCATGAATCCCTTGAGCTTCTTGGAGGAAAGTTGGAAAAGAAATGTAATAAATTAACAACTTATTAGCTCATTCAGAATAAGACATTTCTTACCCTTTATACTCCAAAGTCAGCATGAACCATCCTCAAACTTACTTTTCCAGAACTGCTAGGTTTCAACACTGGGCTCAAGCCCCTGATTAATTGCCACACAGAACTGGAAGATTCTGCTCAGCTTGGATAGTGATGAGTAGCTCAAGCTATAAACATCTAAAAACAGCCCTAATACGTGATCGTGACAGGAAAGGACCAGATACGGTTTAGCTCTGCTAGCCCTAGAGAAGTATTTAACTTTTGCAGCCTGATCCTATGCAGATTTACTCAGAAGTAAATCCCAATGGGCTGAATGGGCGTCTAGTAAGCATGCATAGGATATTAGCCTTTGTTGCATTTAGGGCTGAGCATAGATGATAATTTTTAAAAATGGAAGAATGCTCACATTAGGCAGGCAAATAGTCTCACATAGCATCCATGTATAGTAAACTCAAATGCTACCTGGAACCTGGGAATTGCAGAAGCATTCGTGTTTATTTTTCAGATGCTCATTAAATAAAGTGAGCCATAGATTATGACAAATCTTGTGTTGCCCTTCAGAGATACATCATCTACCGCTTCAGGCCAAGAAATGAGTAGTTTCCATAATTAGTAAGGGAAATTGAATAATTGGGCTATGGTTTATGAGGGTTCTTAGACTAAGAAGAGAGGTTCCCAGTCAAGTGGGTTAACTTGATTTATTTCTTAGCACACAATTAACTGCTTCCATTTAGCATAAATTCTACACTTGCATATTTATTTTGTACTTTTTTCCTTGCCAGCAAAACCACAGGATGAGCATTTTCTGCTCACATTTTCTCAATGAAGATGTGCCCACACAGTACTTAACATGATTTCTGGCAGGCGTTGTGCTGTAATGTGGTTTTCCCATAGACAGTAACAGAAAAATAAGTAGCTTTTCTCCAATAACTTAGGCTGTATTTTAGTGAAAGCTCCGCCTATTCAAAAGAGAGCAATTCAATTCATTCCCTCATAAACAGTCAGCAGTGCTTAGGCTGACGAAATGTTGCAGTTTGAATGAAGCTGCTGCAATCCTGAGCTTACTCACGATACAGCCAGGATAGCCAATAGTGTGCTTCAAAAGTTGTTGAACTAACAACTCCCCTCAGCCTCAATTAGCATGGCCAATGGTCAGGATAATGAAAGTTACCGTCCAACAACAATTGGAGGGCACCATGTTGGCTAACCTTACTATATCATAAACCCCATTAAGTTCAGCAGGACCAATTTCCAAGAAAATATATTTAGAATGTCTTTTCAAAGAACAACGATCTAATGGTCTCCTAATGCTTTTTATTCTTGGTGTGGGAGACACAGCTTTCCCCATCATCACTTACAAGTAGCTCCTAAAAGACATAGCTCGGAGCCAGTCCTACTGTTGGACAGAGTGAAGTAGCCTAGGTGGCAGCAAGGGGCTGGAGGACAGAGCTCTGTGTACCACATGGTCTGCCATGCACCCCCTCAGCTAGCCTTCTCAGATGCAGCGGAGGATGTGACCTCATCACCAGCAGCGTTGAAGTAAGATCTAACTGCCTCTCCATTCACCTTCTAGACATGGAATCAGGGAGGGGAGCCATCTTGTTCTTTGCCTCAGGCAGCAAAATGTCTTCAGCAAGTCCTGCTACAGCTTTCGAGTCTGAAGCTAGTATGACCAAGACTGTGTTGCTCTCAGTCTGATTGAGAAATTACCCAGATCAGCTGTGGCCATCAGAGGTGCATAGGTTAATGTTCTGCGGAATGCCCCAATACTATACATACACTCTGGTCTCTATGCACTTAGTCGGTACTCTCGATCAGCTGAAAGTGGGATATGTGACATTAATCAAATGTCTTGATACTTCCTTTCTCTCCCCCTTTAATAGAAATTAATCAAGGGACTTTGTGATTGCACACTAATCCAGCATGCTATTATGTGAAAATGCACAAAGAGAAAACTCTCATTAGGAAAAAGAAAATCTCATAAGAATAAAGACAGAGTGTGTTTTCAGTTGAACTTGAAATGTGTAAATGTCTCATCTACCCTTATGTTAATCCTTTTGTGTATGGAAAGTTACTGGCATTTAAAAAAGAAAAGAAAAATACAGTGTCTCAGTTACTCAGAAACTATACTTTTATGATTTTGCAGCTAAAAATTGTAACTGAAAGTAACTTGCCAATTGTCACTTATTATTAGAAATAGCTGACATCTTAGTAACATATTTATGTTTCAAAAATTGGGAATTTATTATCACACACACAAAAAGTAGGCAGCCTGTAAATTCAAAATCAGATAGAAGGCTACCATCTAGCAGTAAAATGGGATCAATCTTTTACTTAAAAATGGATAGGATTATCTTGGTATCTATTTTCAATGGGAGAAGAGAATTCTGCAATATCATAAATAGACTGCCCTAAGTATGAGTTGTGGGAATATATTTGTAAAGGCGCCCCATGCATCATTTTCTAAAGGCAACAAGAAAACCTGGGATTGTAGACATCATGCAATCTTCTTTTATTTTATGACGGGGGGTGCCAATCCAAATCCCATTGAAGTAAACGCTAAATCACCCATTGATTTTCATGTCTGTGCACTAGTTAAGTATAAATAAGACATAGGCCGTGCGCTTGGCGCCTTATTCATAATCTTTCCATATGTAGACTACTAGGCATGTAATATTCCTGAAACAACAATCTAGCTTTTACAAATAGATGCTTTCCGGTAACTATTTTGTTAGAAAACAAATCAATATTCTTTCAGTATTCGCCATTCCCCCCATAGCTTAACTGAAGTGTTGTTCAATAGACACACACACAGAGAGAGAAGGCAAGGAATGAAGCAGGAAGGAAGAAGGGAAATTATGCCGCCTAGCTACAAGCTGCAGAGGGAAATTAATATTCAAAAGGTTAAGGTGTCTGTGAAATGTATGTAATGAGTAACACTCATAGTTTGTTACTATAGGTTCATTGCCTCTAATGTTGAGGACGGCACATGGATAATTTACGATTCCCATTGTCCCCTCTGCAGGGATTAATTCTGAATTATTTATGTACCTATATACGCACAGAACTGAAACATTTTAGTTAAAGTCAGCCACTCACTCATAGTCTTGAAATTATGCAGCCCTTGTTGCTAAAAATGATGTTAGCCTCTTGTGATTTAAGTCATAACATTTTATTTTCAGTCCCACTGAGAGGGAAAGCATACAGAGGGTGGGAAAGATATATTTTCCTCAAGAAATCTCCGAATGCATTTTTTAAAGATGTAAAGAGATAATGGTAATTTTGTTGAGTCAAATTATCATTGTACCATGCATGTAAATAAAACTTTTTCCCCCCGTGATTTCACTGCCTGGCTGGTTTCCCGCCCCCCCCTTCCAGATAGCTATCTTTAAATAAAATACTATGTAGTTCAGCAAAAGCAGTCCCATCTATTTATACTTAATTTTAATAAAGGGAATTTCATTCAGTGGTTAATTCTCACCAAATTGGTATATTTTTGTACCGGTGAAACCCTAGCATGTTTTCTTTTCCCTTTCTAACACTGATATTTCATTGCTGGTCTTAATTGTGATCCCTTTGGCTAAATCAACAATCTTTAATCCTGGGAAAAATACAGAATTAAGCATTTCTTAGTAAAATATTAGATTAGAGAGAGTCAGTTAGAACTGATCTGAGGATAGTTATAAAGGTCTGCCTTGATCACATACATTTCACCCAGCAGAAGAGATGTGATTTAGCATATCGAGCACGTTTTAACAATTCTTTCTCTTTTTCTCAGCAAAATTTTTCTTCATGACTGCAACTGCAAGCAGGTTGAGACCCAGCCTAATTCCTGTAATGAGGCAAAAAAATACCCACAGTGAGAATGAGGCTAATTAACACAAGGGAGAAAAGAACTAAAGCCTTCACTAGACCGACCCCAACCCTTTGGGGTTTTCAGACAAACTGGCCTGTTCTCCTTTCAAGAATTATACCCCTAATAATTATGATGTACTGCAAGCAGACAGCTCCGTACACGATTGGGGTATTTAGTATACAACAGATAAAGATTTAGAAGTGTCTGAAGTGTAAGAGAGGGAGAAAAAAATGTATAAAAGATCAATCCTCCCTTCCCCCCCCTCCCTCCTTCTCTGTACAACTCAACAATTGCTAATAAATTAGAAGGAGGGGCATATTGATGTACTGCTTGACTGTAACACAAAGAAGTGTAGTTAGCAAAAAGCTGCGGTGGGGAATGAACAGTATTTTAACTCGGCAGTTTAACCTCGGAGTCTGTCAGCTGTGACCTTTTACCAACCCCAATGAGAGCCTGATTTCTCACTTTGGCTACTCACTGCTGGATGAGTGAATGTAGAATTTGACAGCGAGAGGTTTTACATGAAAAGGGAAGGTACTTAAAAAGCATGTTTTGTGATGATAGGCTACATTTATTCACTGTTCATTACGCTCAGTGCCGCAGCCAGCCTTTGTGGATTGATTTGGGTGGGAGCAGCTTGTCTCCGGTGGAAGTGAAGAGGCATTATTGACCTGCTTGGGAGCCACGGTGACCTCGGGATGACCCCCTTTCACCTGAAATTGACCTTGAAAGCACCCCCCCCTTTGAATAAATAAATAAATAATGCCCCCAGAAGCATGTGGATTATTAGAATTGACGTATTGCACCTTTTGCCTCCTCCTCCTCTCTCTCTCTCTCTCTCTCTCTCTCTCTCTCTCTCTCTCTCCCCCCCCACTTTTATAGAGGTCCACAAGCAGAGGGGTGACAGTGGGGGGGGGGAGAATTGCTTTCTAAATATCCTGACCCTGCAGCTGCGTGGCTCGGTATTGGTGCAGATTTATGGACAGAGGGCAACTAGACGTTCTGCTTGCTTGATGGCAAATTTTGCCATTCATCATTATTGATTAGAGCCCGCACTGTATGACAGAGCCCAAACCTTATGATGACAATTGCTATTTCAGTTGTTATGGGCCATAATGGGCCATAGGGATGATTTAAAAGAGCACAATAGCTATCTGTAATTACACATGAATAATCCATGAATTCTCGACGACTGTGCTCATAATCAGACCCTAACAACCAAGGCCAAGATATTTGTACTTGTTTTCGCCTTCCATAGCTGAACCTGAAGAGATCTTTGGGTAACACGCAAACCACCGTAGTGGACAAGGGGCACTTCTAGTTCTTTCCCTCCTGATTCTGTACACCCTCATTCTGGTTTGAATGAATCAGTTAATACGGATATTAAGGGGAAATTGAGTTATCTGCCTCTATCTCCAAATGAACTTGTCATTTGCTGGTTAAAATGGTGGCCACAATTTGGTTAGCTGCTGTCATTTAAGCCGCAGTGTTTGTCCACAATTAATTTTTCTATGTGCTGTTTTTCAGGCCAGGAGACATTAGCCACTCTGAAAATTTCCCCTCTCAGACCGGATCGGAAGAATGGCAAAAGTCCCTTCTAAAGGAGACCCTGCTGTAATTTGTTTCATGGCTTAATCAATACCCAGTGTTATCCGAGTCGTCACCCGACAGAACTGTCTCCCCAGATATGAAGAATCAATACATGCTGTCCCCAGTATCCCACAGCCTGAGGCAATCATATCTTGCTTGGGTGGGGAGCAGTGGCCGCCATCTAGGAAGCCCGTGACTTTGGTGGACCACATTTTCCTCTGCCATCCATGCCTTTGTCCCTCCTTTTTCATTTGTTGCTAATGTTAGCTGGCAAGGCAGACAACAGGAGGAAAAAATCATACACAGTTGTGCTATAGCATCCTCACAGGAGGAACCTACTAATCTGATTTTTTGCCCAGCTTGTGACCTGCTTACACCTGTGATTGTTCCGGAGCACCACAGTGCCCCAACTTAAGTGAAGCATGTTATCTGTTACAATTCATCTATCTCCTATGTCTTTACATTGATGAATAACTACAAGGGTCCTCAGCAGGTTTCAGGACCTGCAAATTACAATCATCCTAATTTAGAGTTATATTGTGTGGTGGGGGGGTTTCCCCTCCTTTTGGTTCTTTGCGGTAACAGAGGTTGGGGGTGGGACTGCCACGCTTTTATCCTCTTCATATATTGTTAGTATAGTACTGGGAGTTTAAACATTCTGCTACGTGGGCCCTAAATCTTTAAAAAGTATCTATTGTTGAATGAAGGTTGTGCAATCTTATTCCGACTGAGCTGGGCAAATGATTTTTTTCCCCAAATATTATTTCTTCCTCTCTGCTGACATTTATCTGTATGTCAAGTAAACACAAAGCGAGAATGTGCTTTCTTTAGCAGCTAAGTCTTTACAGAAGAGGGGGGAAAGGACTTGTAATTGGTATGACATTAGAAACCTATGTAGTCGCTCAGTCAGCTCCCATCTCATCTTTGTTTCTACCTCTCTATAAAGGAAAAGGCAGTATTGCCAGGAGGAAGAATATAAAAAAGGACTCATCGTTAAAAGGTACATTAACACACAAAGAGAGAGAGAAAAGAAGAGCAGCTTTATCAGGGATATGAGGGGAAAATATGTTTGCATTGTAAATGATCAGTTACTTTTGAGGTACATTAAAAAGGTTTACAGTGCAGTCAGACTACTCAGAAGTAAATCCCATTGAGTACAGTAGGACTTACTCCTAGGTAAGTGTGTATAGGGTTGCAGCTTTAATCTTAGTGATCATGAGTTAAACTGGATGTTTTAATCAGTTAGTGAGTGCCAGAAATAATTATGCCAGAGTGCTTCGTCGGCAGAATGTGTGTATAAAGCATATAAATCCTTCGGTTCCCCAGGGATATCACCAAATAACACACAACAAAAAGACAAAAGCGATATCAAACTCATATAAATTAAAATTGCAAATGATGTGAAAAATACAATAAATAACATGACCCTATCGCTTTGGGTATGCTATACAGGGAAGAGTGTCCAACACAAATACATTCATTAATCTCCTGTATCCCTTTCCTCAACTTTTTCAGGAAACTTTTCTTATATTTACTTTCTACAGTTCAATCGAAGGTCATCTCATACATTTAGAAAGTGGGGCTGGTTACCAAGTAAAAGAGAAAGTCTTATGTGCCTGGGTTTGTTTGTTTTTTGGTTTTTTAAAAAAACAAATAAATAAATAATGCAGCCAGCAATGTATTCCTTCATAAACAAACACATTTGCAGGATTTAATGCCCACTCTGAAATAAACGAAAGTAATCAAAAGCATCACTAATTTCAGTCTTCCCTCTCTTTCTGCACAAATAGTTACAGAGTTTCATTTGTACGGGAACTTGGTTCATTCAGCGACAAATTCTGGATTGTATTTGCATATATTTTTTGGTAATTACAGGTGATGGGATGCAAATTAGAATTGGATGGCTGTGTAGGTGAAATGATCTCTAATCCTTGCAGCTTTCGCAAAATGGGTTTGGAGCTGAATTATTTGTATAATCCTTTTACTCGGAAAATGGAAGTGGAACATGCCCCTCTTACCAGTCTGTTTGGGGGTGCTTAACAGACAGCGCCCGAGCTAACAATCATTTTCTTGGAACTAAAAGTTTTTTTCCTTTTTTATTATTATTTCTGCAATATTTCCTTCTTTTGGTTCACTGGAATAGCTTTCTCACCACTCCACGCAAACTGAATTAATCTTACATCTGGTGGTAATTTCACTGAATTTATTTATTGTTACATTTTTATCCCATCCTTTTGCACCAAGATGCTTAGAGCCGTGAAGCATGTTTGTCTGCAGCTTTGTCACAACAACCTTGTGAGTTAGATTAGACTGACCGATTAGAGACTGGCCTGAGGGAAGCATTCGTGATCAGTTCTGGCACCTCCTAGAAAAATAGCACTGCTCTCCACTGGTACTTTTAGGAAACTGATATACAGAGGCAGTGGAGGTAGAGCACAGTCGTCACAGCTAGTAGTCACAGACAGCCTTATCCCCATGAATCTAATCCCTTTTTGAAGCCATCCAAGTTGATGGTCAATCATTACAACTTGTGGCAAACAATTCCTTACTTAACTGTGCACTGTTTGAATAAGTACAGCGGCACCTCGGGTTAAGTACTTAATTCATTCCGGAGGTCCGTTCTTAACCTGAAACTCTTCTTAACCTGAAGCACCACTTTAGCTAAAGGGGCCTCCCACTGCTGCCGCGCCGCCGGAGCACGATTTCTGTTCTCATCCTGAAGCAAAGTTCTTAACCCGTGGTACTATTTCTGGGTTAGTGGAGTCTGTAACTTGAAGCGTATGTAACCTGAAGCGTATGTAACCTGAGGTACCACTGTACTTTCTTTTGTCTTTGTCCTAAATCTTCCAATATTTGGCTTCATTGGATAACACTGGGTTAGAAACTGGGTATTATGAGAGTGGGAGAAAAACATTTCTCTATCCATTTCCCACACCGTACATAATATTCTACACCTCTGTCACTTACACACACCCCTCCACCAAAACTAAAACACCCAAAATGTTATATCATTCCTGTATTTTAACTATTCATTTATTAAATTTGTATACCACCCTTCAGCTGAAGATCACAGATCTTTACCCCCCCCCCAAAAAAAGAGCCCCTTGGCTATTTTTCTTGCACTTTGTCTGCAACATTTCTGATTCTACAATACTGTTTTTGAGGGGAGGTGGTCAGAACTGTACACAATATTCCATGTGACTGAACCATAGGGCATTTTAAAGCATTATGGTCTTGTCAGTTTTATTTTTCATTCTTTCCCTCGTGATCCCCAACATGGTGCTCAGCATTTTCTCAGCAGCCACACATTGGGTCAACATTTCCATTCAGCTATGCACTGCATCCCCAAAAAAGAGCCGCTGCTAAAACTAGAAGTAGGCGAATATGTTGATTTCAGTTTCTTATATTTCCTATCTCAAATTCATTTATCATCATTTCCACATTAGTTTGCAGTGTGTGTGTGTGTTCTCATGAAAACCCACCAGTATTTTCATATGAATTTCTCCTAACATATACATTTTGTGTGCAATTTTGCTTACCATACACATTTTTTCAAAGCAATTTGCCCTCACTGAATGCATTTCTCTATGTTATTTTCACTAATGTATGAATTCATATTCACACATTATGCTATAGATTTTTGTGCAAGTTACCGTACTTGGCTTGAGAACTTCCTTACAAAACTGCAGACTTTGCATCCTTGTGTAATCGTACACAGCATTGGAATTGAAAGTATAACTTTGTATGCTGTAGAAGCATGGAAACTATCACACCCTATTTGATCATGATGCTCAGAGAGGGTATTCAGACTGCTGGTGCACCAGTGGCTGACAAGGATTGGTTGGACACACAGGAACAGTGAGGAGCCTGCTGGAGAGCCCTCAAGGGAAGGAGGCTCAGAGCCCAGGGTTAATACCTGCCCACACTTTGGTTTCGTTTCACACAAGTCTCCCATGTTATATTTGAATAAACATAACCAATCCCTGTCTGCAGTCTTCATTCCGAGTGTGTGACAAGCTTAAATGCTTGTGTGGCAAGTTTCTAACAATAGCAGAACAGGTTTAGATATTAATGTGGTCAGAGGACTTGTGTATGAAAGTTAAGCAAGAAGTTGGCTCCCTCTGTCTAGCCCTTTTTCACAATTATCAGAATCTGTTCTGTCTTCCTTTCCTCCCAACTCAAAGTTAAAATGAATGATGTACTTCCTTTAGAATAATATTTTTTATTGGAGATCATTTAAAATCATAATATTACTGACAAAATGGACAAACAATTTTACTTATTATTATTGTTACCCATCATCACTTGCAAAACTAATTTATGACAGCTGTACCTCTACCTTACTACACCTGAACTAAATTAAACTGTTTACACTTATCTATCCTTAACTATCTTTATATATCTATACACATCTATACAGTACTACATCTATCATCCTATACCTATAATTTATCCTTTTCTATCCAATACTATATGCTGTGATTTACTACCATAGTACTAGCACATTCTATAGTTATCCAGCTGTTGCATGATAACACCAAATGAGAAATATTGTTGAACAGACAATAAAAACTGTTAACAAACTGTCAGAGACTCCTCGGGTTCAAGTGCAGAGATGCTTTGTTACATGGGGCTCGATTCTGGTGGTCAAAGGAGTATAGAAACAAGAAACATTCTCCAACATGAAAATCAAATAAAGACATTTCAAGCAAACAGAAAGTCACAGTACACCGCTATGAGGTTACATTCTGACATTCCAGAAGTGCCCATACACAAGATTTCTGCTTAAAGTGGTTCAATTCAGTTCATTTGCTCCCACACAGCAGAACTTTTAATGGCAAAAATTATGCTGAGGTGGTATGTATTTATGTAGTTATTTACTTTTTTTGTACTGAGAGGCTGCACCATAAAGGTGTCATAGTTGAGAAGTGTAATCTACCCCTAGCGCCAGTCAGCTCAACACAGCTTAGTAGAACTCATGTCAGTTTGTCTTCCTTCTGAGAGAAGGAATCAGGAAATAAATGGTGTTTAGGCTTCCTGAACAGAAAGGCAACTGATGACTTGCCAAAGAATCACATGGTAGGGAAAGAGAGCCAGCAGCACCTTCTTTTTCTTGAAATTCCCCTTCCTTTTCCAACTTCTGTCTTTCACAACAGTAGCCAGTATCAGCAGGGAACAATATGTGTTCTGAAACTGAATACAGGGAGAATGGAGCACAGCAATGTGCTTTAAATGGAAATACATCAATAATATGAGCCAGAACAGAACTTTTGAATATAACCCTTGTTTTCTGCAAGGTTTTTCAGAAAGTTGGAAAGAATTGGCTGATTATAGAGTGAGATGAGGCTCCCAGAAGTGCAAAGGATCTTTATGATCCTTTTACTTAATTCAGTTTTGAGGTGGTAGGCACTTTGGTCTACCTGGGCTCCACCATAACCTGAAACCTCTCCATGGACACTGAGCTGGACAAGCATATTGGCAGGGCAGCTACAGCAATGGCTTACCTGTCCAAAAGTGTGTGGGAGAATGTGATGCTAATGACCAATACCAAGATGAAGGTCTATGAAGCACATTGTGTTGAGCACATTGCTTTATGGAAGTGAACCATGGGCAACCCACCAGGAGTGACTCCTCAGCAACTTCCATATGCAGTGCATCATGAAGATTTTGGGCATCACATGGCAGGACAGAGTCTCAGACAAAGATGTGCTCTCCCAAGCCACATTCTCAGCATGTTCAAACTTCTGTCTCAGCAATGTCTGTGCTGGTTTGGTCATGTCCACAGAATGAAAGATGGAAGGATCCCCATAGATGTGCTCTATCGGGAGCTGGCTTCAGGCACTAGGCCTATGGGCAGACCAACTCTGTGTTACAAAGATGTCTGCAGACGTGACATGAAGGCTGACAACATTAACCCCGCCATGTGGGAATCCCTTGTCAGGCCACCCCACTGCCTAGAGGCAGTCAGTCAGGTCATGTATCCACGGTGGTGACCAGAGCAAGAATGACTGCTGGGAGGGTCACAGACAGAAGAAATGCCATGGTGCTCTTGTAGTAAAACCAGATGCCTTCATCTGCCTCACCTGCAATAAAACATGGCTCTCCTGCATCCATCTCTACAGTCACAGCAGACACTGTAACTCTCCAACAGTTTGAATTTACCGCCAAAGAGGCACTCTTCCATTGTCTCTCGAGATAGATGGATACCAACAACTTGGACCAGCAATAGACACTGAAGTCTGACCTTCAGTGACAGACCAAGAAAACTATTTTAAATATTATCATTGGAGGCTACAAACCCAGTGTCCATTGTTTTGTCTGGCAACTGTGTTTTTCTCATCAATGTGCTTGGTATTCTAGCTAGTGCTCCAACACAGTCTACTCCATGTGGCCAAATTGGGAACACATATTCAATGTCAGAAAAATTCTCAGGGGCAGTCTGAGGTGATCAACATTTCGATCCCAAGGAGGTCTCAGAACAATCATAGTGTTCTCTCAAATTATGTAGTCCACATATGCTACAGGACACAATGATGGACTTAAGGGCTGCTTTAGACATCCTTTTTGTTGCATATTTATGATTATTTGTGCTTATGATGCTATTTGGGTGGTCATACATCATTCAACTTGCAATACTGTTCATGTCTGCACAAGCTTTAGGGTGGTCATTCCAATCAGTGCATACCCCGTGACTTCTTGCAACTTCTTATACAACAAATGTACCATTTTATATTCCTTCTGCTTTTGTTTTGCTATACTCCCACTGGACAGTAATAACATGGTAGCATTGGGGAAGTGCCACCGACAAGCTAAAGCAGAATTAGTATACCACTAATGCACAATTAGTATACCACTAATGCAGGTGGCACTGTGGGTTAAAGCCTCAGCGCCTAGGACTTGCCGATCGAAAGGTCGGCGGTTCGAATCCCTGCGGCGGGGTGCGCTCCCGCTGCTCGGTCCCAGCGCCTGCCAACCTAGCAGTTCGAAAGCACCTCCGGGTGCAAGTAGATAAATAGGGACCGCTTACCAGCAGGAAGGTAAACGGCGTTTCCGTGTGCGGCTCTGGCTCTGGCTCTGGCCAGAGCAGCGATGTCACGCTGGCCACGTGACCCGGAAGTGTCTCCGGACAGCGCTGGCCCCTGGCCTCTTAAGTGAGATGGGCGCACAACCCCAGAGTCTGTCAAGACTGGCCCGTACGGGCAGGGGTACCTTTACCTTTACCTTTAATGCACAATTATTGTGTCACAAACATTTTGCAGAATCCGCCCTCAATAAAACATCAGTCTGGAGGGATCCTTAATTTTTATACTGGCATAGACCTGGGTGCTCTAGTGATGGGGGGATGGGGGACTTTAGGCATGCCTTTCAACTTTCTGCACCAATGCTTGGCTTGGCACAGCACTGAGACTACACAAAGTCTTGATCAATGGTCTTTGTCTACAGATCAATTGGGTAATTGCACCCTATTGATCTTCTTTGATTTTTTTTTCTTTCAGCCTTCAGTATCATTGATTATGAGCCATTGGTAACATGAGTGTGGTGTGACATTAATTCACAGGCGTTCCCATAGGGTAGTGAGGGATGGTTTCTCATCAACTCTGAAGGACCTCCTGTACTGGCTTCTTGAGAGGTCTGTCTTGTCCACACTTTATCCTCCCATTCAGTCTGCCTGAGTTCCCACCCAGGTATTAATAAACTTAACAGAAGCCCTTCCCATGTGTCCTACCTTCTGAAGTTAGGTGGCTGGCAATTGCTAAGAGGGTCTTCTAAATTGTGTTGTTCTGCTTATGGAATGCTCTCCTCAGGAAGGCTTGCTTGGTAGCTTCTCATGCCTTTTGATTACAGGAATAGATTTTTTTTTGTAATGTGATATGGTCTTGAGAAACACAAGGCAACCATTTTGCTGAAGCTCAGCACCTCTGACTCTGATCAGTACCTGTATGGGTGACTGCCTGGGAACCACATGTATGCTACATTGGATTTCATGAAAGAAAGGAAGGTGATAAATAAATATCAAATGTTGCTTCCCCAGGCTTTTTAAAAATACCATCAGAATTATGTCTTAGAATGCTCTTTTGGGTGCTCCTATGTTTTATTCTCCCCCGCTCCAATTTTATTATTGTTTTGTTTCACTTTATTTTTTTATTTTTATTTTCACCTCAAGAATATTGGTTACAGTTTTTATAAACAAACATACATGTGACCTTGTGCTCTCAATGCTATACATTTTTACCCTGCTTGTAGTCCTAAAAAGACTTTAAAAATAGCAATCACAAAAATAATACAAACAAGAAAATATCATAAAATAGACGCTGTCAAATCTTAAAGTGATTTATGTCACTCACAGTTTGACTCTAAACAATGATATAACAACAAACAGAGCCCATGTTATTCATTTCTTTAATAACTTAGGCAGAGTGATGAGTAATCTATTTTAATGCATCACCTGATTATTCAAGTCTCTTCTAATATCTTAGATTTGCCAATCCTGTATGCAAAATCCCATGTCAGTTACTTGCAGCCAAAGCAATATCTGTTTCCAAGGAGACGGGACTCTTTCTTTTCTCTGGGAACTTCTCTAAGGAATGAGATTCTAAAAGAAGGTATGAGGCAGTACTTTTCCTGTATTATATGAATCATAACATGTAAATACAACTCTGGGATCCCTACAGGATTTGGATGGAACGAGCCAGAGTTGTACAGTTTATTTATTTCCAACTATGGTGTGGGTTATTATGAGTAAAAACATACCAAATTAAAGGAGAATATGCATAGCGTATATATTATAAACTAGCAGTGAACTCATTCTCCAAGAGTGGATAATTATGCAGCCAAAACAGAGTGATCCACTCACAAGAGGAAGGCATCAGCAGGCTTGGGGGAATCTCAAGGTTTGCAGAATTAGAAAAACCTTTTAGGAAAAAATGGATTGGGGGACCTCAAAACAGACCAGTAAAAACAAAGTGCGTTCAGTGATCATGGAATAAGGAGGCCTGGGGAATGGAACTGAGTAGATGGTAATGTGAGTAAGACACTTCGTTGCAGATCTTTTTACTTGTTTGTAGGTTTTGTTGTGAAATTATATTTGCACATTACATTGACATGCAGAAACAGGATGTTGATGTCCCCACAGCTTCCTGCTCCCCCACGGTGTTATATCTCAAATGCATCCTGCAGCCGTCAGAGACCACCTTCTCCCCTGTTTTCCACTGTGAACTCTAAGGTCAATTAAGAGCCATCTGTATGGCACATCTGTACTGTGTGGGCATGCAGATAGGTTTTCTCTCCATGACTGATCCGCAGCTGTGCAACGCCCTTTCCTTGAGAGGTGCCAAGTCAGAGCATGATCATTTCCAGAAGACATTTTTATCTAGCCTGGCTTTTAATATGGTTATTTTGTTTACAGGGCTTGTTGAATTTTTATTGTAGGGTTGCTATACATCCCCGTTCATCCCTTAGGATAGGCCAGGCAAAAAAAATATCTGAGTAACATATTTGCTTTTTATGCTTTTCCAGTAAAATGTTCAAATTGGTGTACTTAAAAAAAATATTGCATCCAGAATGAATAAAACTTCATTAAAAGAAAATCAAATTCAGATAAATCACACAGAGCAGCAAAACATATAAAAAGAGCAAACAAGATATAAATACTAAAATCCCAGCAGAAAAGAACCTTCAAATGGAGTGATTTCCACAGCTTCCATGCCACCACTGAAAAGGCCCTGGCCTCTATCACCTCAGAAGTGCAAGTTGTAATTTTATTGTGTATTTTATTTCCCATATTTACGACAACTCTCCACCAAATAGCCCCAGGGTGGGGTACATATAAAAACAAAAAAGTAAATTGACAATAACTTGGGTTGGCCTCTGGAATTTTGGCTAATGAGTCACTCTTGCATTTAGCATTCAGAGTTTTATTTGATTTTATTTATTAAACTTACATCCTGCCCTTCCAAAGGAGTCCAAGACAGCAAACAACTACTGATAAACCCATAAAAACATATTTAAAACATCTTAAAACCAATTCCAATACAGATGCTTGACACTGGCTTTTATATGTTGATGTTTTAAGACTTTATTATGAGGCCCTTCTTTCTTTGCCTCCTCCAAGAGAGGTCTGGAGAGTGGCAGCACAAGAAAGGGCCTTTTCTGCAGTGATTCCCCATTTGTGGAATGTTCTCTCCAGAGAGGTTCATCTGAAGCCTTCACTGTGCATCTTTAGGTGCTAGGCAAAAATGTTCCTCTTGAACCAGGCCTTTGGATGATTGACATCCAATGCCCTTTTAAACGTGTTGTGGAAGGGAGGATTATTGGTTTATTCTTGTTCTTGTTTTTATTATGTATTTTGTGGTGTGTATATTGTGATTTTATATTGTGAACCATGCTCAGATCTACAAAAGAAGGGTGGTATACTACTACTACTACTAAAGGTACCCCTGCCCGTACGGGCCAGTCGTGTCCAACTCTAGGGTTGTGCGCTCATCTCACTTAAGAGGCCGGGAGCCAGTGCTGTCCGAAGACACTTCCGGGTCACGTGGCCAGTGTGACGAAGCTGCTCTGGCGAGCCAGCACCAGCGCAGCACACCGAAACACCGTTTACCTTCCCGCTATAAAGCAGTACCTATTTATCTACTTGCACTTAGGGGTGCTTTCGAACTGCTAGGTGGGCAGGAGCTGGGACCGAAAGACGGGAGCTCACCCCGCCACGGGGATTCGAACCGCCGACCATACAATGGGCAAGTCCTAGGCACTGAGGTTTTACCCACAGCGCCACCCGCGTCCCCACTACTACTACTAATAATAATAATAATAACAATAATAAATAAGAATAAGTTTTATTATTTTTTGGTAGCCTAAGGGACCTGTATGGGACGCGGGTGGTGCTGTGGTGTAAACCACTGAGCCTAGGGCTTCCCGATCAGAAGGTCAGTGGTTCGAATCCCCATGATGGGGTGAGCTCCCGTTGCTCGGTCCCAGCTCCTGCCAACCTAGCAGTTTGAAAGCACGTCAAAGTGCAAGTAGATAAATAGGTATCGCTCCGGCGGGAAGGTAAACGGCATTTCCGTGCACTGCTCTGGTTCACCAGAAGTGGCTTAGTCATACTGGCCACATGACCTGGAAGCTGTACACCGGCTCCCTTGGCCAGTAAAACGAGATGAGCGCCGCAACCCCAGAGTCGTCTGTGACTGGACCTAACGGTCAGGGGTCCCTTTACAAGGGATCTGTGGTAGAACTGTGATGCACATTTTGTTGCCATTTTATTTACTTATCTAACAACATTGTAAGAAAACTTTTAAAATATAAAATTAAACATTAAAACATTATCAGTAAAAACTGTTAAAAATAGGTATTTTTAAAAATATGCAAAAGACAATTAAAATCAACAGTAGCTAAAAAGAAATAAAACACATGTAACTTCAACATGTCTGGATAGGCTTGGCTAAACACAAACAAAAAATGTTTTAAGCAGGTTCCCTAATTAGTGCATAGGCAGAGAGTTCCGATGAATAGGTACTTCCACACTAAAAGACTGGTTCATTCCTTACAAGTGCTGAATGATAAAATAAAAGAAATACGCCAAATAGCATATTTATAGTGGATTCATCATCTTCTGCATGCTGGAGTTTATCACCTGCCATTTCCCTCCACAAAAGCGTCACATGAGCATACAAAAGAGTTTATTTTTTTTCGGATGGTGGGGAGGAATAACAAGCCTGGCTGTTGTGTCTAGGAATCAAAAGTGAGCACAACAATCTAATCACCACTTGTTTTTTTAAGTATTAAATATATAGTTTTTCCTCTGTCTCAGCAGGATGCTACAAAAGTATATTATTTTTTTTCCAGTTGATTTCCTCCTTTTGAAGTCGTTCTTTGATTGTTTGACAGCTTTATCAGAGCTGTCATAGAAATAGCAGACATTGATGTGTAATATATTGGACAGTGGGTGTGTGTTTTGGGAACGATGAATTAAGATCTAAATTTTATGTTAAAAGACTCTAATGGGCAATTTTATGCAACTGCACTCCTTAGTATTATGGGTAATATGACAGTGACAGTCAAGTTGGTAACGGGTAGTAGAAGGCGCATTAAAATACCAATAGATGGCAGCTAGAGCCTTTAATAGTTTGTTTACTGGAACTAAATAGAGGGAGTGAACTTGTGATGCTTACATGGAAGCTAATCAGCATGATACTATAAAGTTGTAATGAAACCACAAACATGAGCAAATGTGTTAAATACAGCTTTGGAAATATTAACCTGTGTACAATGGTTCATCCATGCACCATTTTGAAAAATATTCTGTATTTCATTTTTTTCTTTTTTACACATTGTCTATTCTCATTATGACCCAATATGTAGTTACTGCCTCCCCATGACCACCTCCCACGTTGCACCAGTAATTATTAAAAATGTCTGTCACATCAACAGTCCAGAACACTTGAATGGTTTCTTTACTAGTACAACACGTAATCAGGGTCACCGGCACTGCCCTGCAAAGTACAGTATTTTTCCGTGTATAACACAACCCCATGTATAAGACAACCCCTTTTTGTGGGGGAGCCCTCAACAGTTGTTGAGCTTCTTTGGTAAGTTCGCTGAGCTGTTGAGCAGCTTTTCAACGATCCCCCGCTCTGGCTGATGGAACTGGTGCCGTAATACACCACATACTGGCACTCACCAAATACTCATCCTAAGCCGGGAAGAGCAGGTAAGCAGCCTTCTCTCTGATATTTCCCTGCTACCGCCACAGCACCAGCCCTCGCTTACCTAGCATATCAACCCGTGTATAAGACGATCCTCATTTCGTCACACACAAAATTCAGAAAAGGTCGTCTTATACATGGAAAAATACGGTACTCAGAATCAAATCCAGGAAAGAGTGACAAATCCTGTACTATAAGATGCTTTGGGGGGGGGGAGTTACTAGACTGGTTATTGTAAAAATGCTTGCACAGTGGTACCTTGGGTTCAAAACTGTCAACTTTCAGATTTGAAAAGAAGGGATCAACAGCCTCAAAAATAAGGGATCAGCAGCAGTCTACGGGTTATCTAACAATCCGGCATAGCAGTGGGAAGCAGCGCTGGAATAAGGGAATTTCCTGCAGAAAAAGGGAAGGTTGACAGCTATGCTCGGGTTAAGAACTTAATTCGTTCTGGAGGTCCGTTCTTAACCTGAAACTGTTCTTAACCTGAGGTACCACTTTAACTAATGGGGCCTCCTGCTGCCACCATGCCGCCAGAGCACGATTTCTGTTCTCATCCTAAAGCAAAGTTCTTAACCCGAGGTACTATTTCTGGGTTAGCAGAGTCTGTAACCTGAAGCATCTGTAACCTGAAGTGTCTGTAACCCGAGGTACTACTGTATATGAATTCCTGTTATTGTAATGATCTCCTTGTGATATGAGACAGTTTGGGTGCATCTATGTGAAAAGCAGCATTGTTGGCAACTCTCTCTCTTGGGGGACAATGAACAGTGCCTCCGGGGGTGCAGTCAAACTACAGGAGAATCCCAGCGCCAGCTGTGGCTGCAGAGACTGGTAACTTGTAACTGCTGCCTCCCACGTTGTTTTTCTATGTTAGCAGCACCAAAGTGACTTCTCCGAGGCACAAACCTTAGCAGTGTGTATGGAGGTCCTGGACTTTCCAGATGACCCTTCACCTTATTGATGTGGACCAAAGAAAAGCAGAGCAATACATTTGGCCCCAGCTTGGTTGCAAGGAGTTGCCAGAAGGAGGCATAGAAGATGACATCCAACCATTTTAGGAACTCTACTCTGGATTTGTGTAGGGTTTACTCCCTAGCCTTTCCTTCTCCCAAAGATGTCCCTCAAGGCAACATGTATGTATTTTTCATCAGTACAGAAGCCTTTATCACAAATGAGTATAGCCACAAGGCAGTGGAGGTTTAGGATCAGAGTTTTTCTTCTCCTAGATGGGCTACCTTCCCAGGTTGAAAATTCCCATCTTGAAATAATATCAATACACATATCACTTCAAATGACAGATAAGGGATAAGGATGCTTGCTTGGCGCAGAACACATAGAATTTCCATTCCTGTAACACTATGTTGGTTCCTCTTAACTGGTAGAAGATGTCAAGCATGTGTTCTTCAAGGAAGCAAAGTATTGAAAACAGCACACTCAGTCCATTAGTGTTTTCACATGGGAAGACAAAATTTGGATTGAGATTGTAGTCATGTGAAAAATATTTCATGCGAACGAGCCCTTGGTGGTAACACCAATTATCCCTTCTTATATCTCTTTTGCTTTTCCTCAGAACATTGGGTTAGGATATAACTAGCAAATGGTTGCCCAAGGAAAACAGAGGCTGCCAAATGACATGGCAAGTGTGATGCACCTGGAGTTTGAACATCAAGGGCTAGATGCCAAAACCCACTAGATGTGTTTTCATGCAATATTCAGCACACATTTATGTAAAACTGCCTCCAAATGAGTTTGTTCAAGCTCACTCTCAGCGGTGAACTAAATGACCCATCTTCAACTACTTATTGTATGTCTCTATAGACACCAAATATATATGGCAGCATGGCTGGAATTCAACAAGTGATTCATCTTTGACTGTTAGAACCCTACTATGCCCATGCCATGCTCTGTCTCGTACATACACATAGACTTCAGAACCTAGATGTCCACACCAGGCCTAACTGAGCAGTAACTGATGGGGGCATGGAGGAAGAGCCTTTCATCGACTAGCCTCTGCCTAATTGTTTGGCATCCATCTGTTTCAGGAGACAATGGAAGATTGCATTTTTGGGGGTGAAGTCAAACTGTTGAAGAGTTACACAATCACTATGCAAAAAATAAAGGGGCAGGGCTCACATTGGGACATAAAAATAGAACAAAAGCACCTCTTTTATTATCAATAACCAACATAATTTATTTTGCAAACATAAGAAAACGAATGGTTTTAAGTAAATGTATTGCAAATGCTGGGCCAAATATAATAAAGCATGATCACTTACATAGATCCATATGGGATACAGAGGTACCAGCTGCTGAAGAGTGATGTACAACACTGAGAAAACAGAAGCTGTAACTATCAAGCCCGCCTGTTTCAGAGAAATTTAGTCATGAGCATAAACAGCCATGCTGGGAAGAATTTTGATGGATATATTTGGCACCACAGTTGACCCCCTGCTACTTGCTGGATTCTGTGATTGTATCCTACCAAAGGTACTGCAAGCATGAGTGCCATTGTTCTCATGTCCTGCTTGTGAGCTTCCATAGGCATTTGGTTGGCTACTATGAAGACAAAATGCTGGACTAGGTGCCTTCAAGTCTAACCCAGCAGCGTTCTTCTTACATCTTTATTTAGCCCTTGACTGGTCAATCCTGAATAAAACACCCAGTCAGCATTTTCTGGTTCTCACTTGTTCCATGGCAAAGTTCTTATCTGAAAGATTGCGTGATGGAAATTGGTTTGGCCTCCTAAGGTTTGCTTAACCTAGCCTGGGCACCTCCATACTTCTTACACCAAAACCTCTAGTCTAGGTTTTGCTTGTACCATGACCTGCTCCAATTGTGACCAACCTTGTGACCGCCTGAAAATGTTCCCCATTTTTTTTCCTTTTTTAAATCTACTCATTTACAGTGGAACCTCTACTTGCAACCATAATCCATTCCGGAGGTCCGGTCATAACTAGAAACATACATAAGTAGAGGTGCACTTTTCCATAGAAAATAATGGAAAAGTGAATTGATCCATTCTAGACAATGAAAAACACCCCCTAAAACAGCAATTTAACACAGATTTTACTGTCTAACGAGACCATAGATCCATAAAATGAAGGCAATAATCAATGTACTGTACTATAAAATAAATAAGACAGTATTGTAGTTGGGGAAAAAAAACTTTTTTTCTTACATGCACTGAGGGTGGGTGGGCTTACCTACAAGCTGGGGGTGGGGCAAGGGTCAGTAAAGAGCTGATTCACTTCGGCCAGGGTCACTTTTTTTCTTGCCAGGCCAGGTTCTTCTCTGGACTTCCTCAGGTTGGTTCTTTGGCGGGGTTTGGGGCTGCAGTGCACCCTGCTGTGCCTCTTGCAGGGGGCACCTCTTCCACAGCTTCAGGGGTGGGATGGGGGCCCTCTCCCCAGCAGCGGAGGCTCCAGCACTGCCCCACAGCTGGCTGGGTGAGCTCTGGGCTGCTGGCAAGGCCTCTGTTCGTCTCTAGAGGAAAGTTCATACGTCGAAGCACCTACTGAAGGTTGTAACTGGAATTGTACGTAAGTAGAGCCGTGCGTAAGTCAAGGTTCCACTGTATTCTGTTTCACATGCACATTTTTGTGCAATCTCTTGGGAATTGAAAGATAGGAAGGGGGAAGACAATGATCAGCATGAATTGTGAATCATATTCCTCCCAGTAATTCACTGCTTTCCACATGTGCTGCTTCATGGCAGATTCTTGCTGTTCTTTCAAATCGTAAACAGTTCTTTTCCTTATACCTACCTAGATGTAACTTATGGTTCCCTGAGGCAACCAAGGTCCAGGTGGCAACAAAGGAATCCTGGAAATTGGGGTGTTTTGGAAGACCCATGTTGGCCAAAAGAACTAGGGCAGTTCAGAAAGGATTACTTTTCCTGCCTAAGGCCCCATATATTTTAATACCTTTTATGCTTTTTTGCCATTTTTAGATGTTTTCCTTGTACTTTTAAATGTCATGTAAATTCTGATTTCCTTTAAAGTAAATTCAGTTTTACTTTTTAATGATAAGCTGGTGCCTTGGGGGTTTCATCATTGCCCACCCCTGCCTGCTCCGGTGCAGCCATACCTGTTTTAATTAATGCTTCAGTTCAAACCAAGTCTAAGGATTGCCAAGGTCATGCTTTCGAGCAAAACAGGGGTAGGGGTGGGGTGCAAAAACCCCCAAACCCAACTGTGCCTTTATTTTCTTCTTCTGTGGCTGTTTATAAGCATAAAACAGAAGAAGCAAATCGTATGTGGCTCAGCGCAGGAAGCCTTCCCATGCTGTGCTGTGAGCAACTGCAGGTTGAAAGAGAGAGTCACCTGATTCTCCATCTCTTCTCACCAGTACCACACTATGCTTTGCGGGACGAGATGTGGAGAATCAGATAACCTTCTGTCTTTTCCCAGCTAGTGCTGCACTATGAGTCACAGTGTTGGCTAGGCGATTGTGAACGTTGGCGACTCTTTCCTCTCTCTCCTAGCCTGTGGTGGCTTTGATGGGCTTTAAAACAGGATTAGGCCAAGGCATGGAGGATTTTATTTATTTACTTAATGACATTTATAAGCTGCTTAAGATTTCAAAGATCTCTCAGCAGTGTACAACACAAAACCATTAAACAATGTCATTGAAATAAAATACAACATAAACCCCATAAAACAGTAGTATACGAAAGGATATAACAACAAAGCAAAAACACAAAATCAAGCTTTGACATTATGGGTCTGGGAATGCCAAGGAAGAACGATGTTTCTTTACAAGACATCTGACAGAGGTGGGTTTTGGGCAGCGCGACCGGTTCTCTCACACTGGGTGCCGACCTGAGGGGTGCATTGCAGGGCTTCACAACTACAATGTAGTGCATCAGAAGTCACATCAGAAACCTCATAAGTTGCGTCCAAGGCTTGGGACATGACTTCTGGGGCTCCCAAGCACTGCTGCAGCATAAACGATGTAATGTGATGTGATGACATCACAATGTCATGACGTCATGTTATGCCTCAGGTGCTGTTGGCACCCATAATCTGGGGCCCAAGTTGGCACCCCTGGATCCCCCAGCATGGCAGATACTTCTGCACAGGTGGAAAGCCCACCCGCTGTCCTCACCCAAAGAGGGCCAGCTTATCTCTGGAGTAATACAACAGCTTCTCTATAGTGAATGTTGACTGCTGTGCTTGAAGAGGCAGCCTTAGCTGTGACAACCATTCTTCCCTCATCTGCCACCAACACTCTTGAAAGGATACTAAAGATACATTCACACCATACATTTATAGCACTACACCACATTTCTCCCAAAGAATTCTATAAGCTGTAGTTTGTGAAGGTTGGCGAGAGTTGTCAGGAGACCCCTATTCCCTTCACAGAGCTACAACTCCCAGAGCCCCTTATGAAGAGAGATTAATCAATTAATCCACTCTGCAATTAAACCGCACTGGGGATTGTAGCTCTGGAGCAAAGAAATCACTTTAAAAAGTGAAGTCTTTGCTGCTATCCCCTGCCTGCCTCCCAAATTTGTTAGAATTTTGTCAGCCTACCAAAGACTCTGGGTTTCATTGCTCCCTTCTTTCTGTTCCCACCATCCCAGCCCTATGAATGTGCCAAAATATCCCCTTGGGAACTTTCTGGAAGCATTCTTCTTAATGAATCAGTTCATTGTTCTGCTAGATTTTATTATTTTGCTATATCCACTCCTCCTTTGGTTTTATTATTTTACTATTTCTCATTGAGCTTCTCATTGTGTTTTGTACATTATTATTTCAATGTGAGCAGCCCTGGGAGCTTTTAACTAAGGGGTGGCTTCATACATAAGATAAGTAAATAAAAAAGGAAATGAAATAATAACTGATAATTGAAAGCCAATTTAGATTGCATTGACAGGAGGTATTCACAAAGGCTGACCTGTGTGGCCAGTTTGGGGTGTATGGCGTGTTGCCCCCCGATACCTCTGGTAGGGGAAATGCCATGCTCCTTCTGGGGTAGTTTGTCTACCTTTGGTCCCCATCCTGCACTTAGCTCTCACCTGTGACTCCTAGAAGCTACCAGCATGCAACAGCAGCCACACCCCAAGAATAGATTTGACCGGCTGGCTAAACCAGGTGAGGGTGGCCAATGGGTTTCAAACCCTCAGTGAGTTAAGGACATCCCCTGCATGTGAAGTCAGGCTCCAGCAAATTGAGCGGATGAGAGCAATGGTGGATCCAACTGTCAAGAAGACAGTTTCTGCGTGTGCTGTAGAGCAACATGAGGGCCAGATGGGGCTCATCAACATGGGAAAGTAGCCCCTTTAGGAGAAGGAAAACTGATCCCAAACCACTGCTGCCTTATGGGATATCATCGGGAGAAGAAAAGACTAAGGAGTAAACCCTACACAAAACTGGAGTGGAGTCCCTAAGTTGGTTGGATGGAACCAGTGCTTTTTCCTGGGGGGATGCAGGGGGATGCATACCCCTAAACATTTTGTGAATCTAACAGGAGAAGAAACAAAAAATATATAGTTTCTTCTCTAGCAAGGTGAATCGTCAGTTCTGTTGCTACCCCCGATGGTGGCCTCATTTCCTGTCATGCTGTTTCCTGAGTCTCAGACGGAAGTGAGCGTTTAATGTGTGAAGCAGTGTGGAATGTGGATGTGTGTTGTTTTACTGATGAAAGTCGGGAAGATGTTAGTGCACACTCGTGCCAATGTGGAAGTTACTGTAAGGTGTCGGCTGTGTAATATGAGGTAATGCATGTTCTTTGTACTTTCGTCCATTTACTGTATTTATTTTTCCCAATTTGAACTATAAAATGGTGATTTTCTTGAGTCAAAATGAGAGTACCCCTAAATATATAAATTTTTTTGGGGGGGAGCACTAGATGAAACCTTGTACTTCTCCTTCTGACAACTCCTGCAGCCAAGCTGGTGCCAAAAGTATTGCTGTGCTTTCCTTTGGACCACATCAGTGAGCCTGAGAGTGGGGTCTTGTCATCTGGACAGCCCAGGACCTCTCTACACAGTGCCCAGGCATAGGTAATCATAGGAAGTGGGAGAGTTCAGCACCATTTATCCAAGAAACCTGTTTCCTTTTAAAATTATAATCTCCAGTAAGGTTGGATTGCACTGGAGAAGACCCACATTTAAAGAGACAGTGTGCCTCTGTCCCATCTAGCTTGGTCTCAAGCCAGCATACAAATAATGCCATCTGAATGACCTTATTACCTTGAATAAATGCCATCCTTACACTCTCAGTTAACCACCAGGAGGTATGGCCCTGCCAAGCAACACTTTCCCCCCAGTTTTGTATATTGGTTGAGCCTTAAATGAGTACATGAAAGAGATAAACCAGAGCTGGATGAGAACATTGGGGTAGTGTGTGCCTGTGTCGGCTGTCATGCTGTGTGGAAGGTGACTTGCCTTCGCCTCTTTATCTGTGTGTCTAAATTTGTCCTTTCCTTGGATGTTTTATTTTGTCTACATGACAGGAATTCTTCCGTTTGAACTGCAAGTTCTGGGATTGGAACCTACGGGGAGTGGAGAAATGTTAAGTATGCTATGAAAAACGACACTTGTTTGAAATGAGATTGTATTTTAAAATGTTCAATAAGAGATTGTGTTGGGGAGTTGGTAAAGAAAAAAGAAAAAAAGGAAACCCATACTTCTATCTCCTGGAATGTTTATGGTAGCATTAAAAACTACCTTTTCCACAAGATTCCATGTTATTGAAGGAGGCTGTAGCTCTCAAGCAAAGCTGTGCACAGAGATTTAACTTTCTGAAATATTTTTAGACATAAGAAAAATATGTCACTATTTCTCTTTCAAAGGAAACCCTTTCAGACAGTGTGGCAGTTCTGAAAGCATGGTGCTGTGTTAGGTATGTCATGCTGAATTCCTCCCTAGTATAATATTTCCATTAATAGGAGGGTGATTATTACCAGAATAAGCCAGAACTTCTTTTTTAAAAAACCCAAACCTTAGTCCACTTCTCTCCTGAGTTCCTTGGCATCCCATAATATCACAGGTGAGTGAACTAACAGGTGGAGAGTTCCAAATTTATGGGAGATTGCATATGTTTGAATTCCTCACACACTCTCTGCAATCTGCCTTTTCCTCAGGGGTTATTTCTCTCTCAAAATTTTCTAGCACAATTATTATCCAGATTTCTTCAGAGAGATTTTTATTTTCTGTCAGTTAAACTCAGTTTCAAACACATTTTTGTGTAAGAGTCAGCCATTGTAACATTTCTATAGCAATGTCTTGCCTCTAAACAATGTTTTTACATTCACTGAAGGGTTGGTGGGGTAATTTTTTGCTTTTGTTTTTTGGAAAAAGCTATTTACTACACTGTAAAGCTTTGAAGACACTGTTTTAGTTATTTTTGTTTATGACGATTTGTTAGCTCTTGACTGCAGAAATAATTTTGTTGTTTACATTTATCTATTGTGGCAGTATTAACTCCACATCATACATAAATATAATTATTGATCATTACCAGTTGTAATTCAGTGTCAGAATTACAGATTTACATAATTGTGCTATTAAGTGTAAACTTGAACTTCGTATATGGGGTCACAAATAACTGGAGGCAGTAGGAAACAGAAAATTCTGATTATAGATGTCATTCATATTTTAACACACGCTGTTGCAATTTTGATATGTGGTAATGTAAATATTTCTATGTGCTATAGAGTAATGAGATGTTAATGGCTGGAAATTACAACAATATTGATCTAGCTAATAAAATGGAATGCATTCGTACTGGAGAATATTTATTATCTGCTTCCCAAATTGCTGTACATCATCTGCTTGAAAAACATTTATTCCTTCCAGGATATGAAAGGAATGTTTGGTAGATGTGGAATAAGTTTCCCCTGAAATACTGAATATATGGATACATAGATATGTTAAAAAGAGTCTTTACCAGTAAAGATTCCTACTATAAATGTGTGCAGAAGTAGGGATTGTTTCCCTGGTCACAGAATAGGGATACACTGCTTCTTCCTGCCACTGGTCTGTCAGAACTGGCATCACTGGATTTTCCGAGTCTATGTGTTTTGGGCAGTTGCCCAGAAGGATAGCTTGGTACCACTTAGTTGATTTTGCTGGTGTTCAACATTGCACCACCAATGAAACTCAGTCTTCAAGGCAGGGGTATGATTGCACCTTCTGTTTGAGGCTGAGGCAAAATCTTATGGCACAGGGTTTTCTCTGCATTTTGTAAGTGAAGGAACTAATGCTAGACTGGCCCATTGAACCAGCCTTGTAGGGCCATACCAGGACACTTAGCCTTGCTGAGCAATTCATTTTGTAGGGGAAAGTACAGCACAAAGCCAGGTAAGCCTTTGCCATTTCTGATCCATCGGTTCTGTAAACTGACAGATCTTAAACCTCTTACAGGCCTTACAGCTCTGTAAACTTCCTCATCCGCATACTGAGCTCTGTATAGATTCCAGCAAATTGGAAAGAAGTGAAGGTGAATTTTCAAAGGAGCATTTAAAAAATAAAAAATAAAAATCCTAGTGTTCTTGAGTTTTTCTTTTCGATATTTCACCTTGCTTTCATGTCAAAGCATTCAAATGGACATTTACGAATACTTTTACTATTCTCCATATCTCCACTCTTGCTTCTCCTGTCTACACTTGGACTCTTTGTCCCCTCTTGCAATAATAAGCTATATAAATGTGTTCCCTTTGAAAAGAAGAATCATGTGTTTTATGGCACTCAGACCACATATTCATATGCAATGTCAATAACAACAAAGTCAACCCCTTTAATTAGGCTGAATGACCTTAGGCAGAATAGAAACTGTCCACACAATTTCTTACAGATGAATGAGCAAACCAAAAGGGATGACCTCCATTAGGGCACATGAAATTATGCTCCAAAAACTGTTTGCCCTTTGAGGAGCACATATATAAGCATGTTTTTACATCACCACATTACCTCTAGCATTCCTGTTTTTTTGGTGGGCATGATATGCATATACAAATGATGGTTGGGGTGTGTGGCAGTGCTTTTCCTGGATGTTGTTTTCACATAGGATACTTTTGCTTTATTGATTTCCATACATTTATTGGTATTTCCTTCTGTTGAAGCAGAACCTGGGTACATCAGTCATGGATCCAAACTACTGGGCCATTTGAGAGGCAAGACTAGCCCACTTACTATATTGCTTTCAGAAGAAAATTGTGGAATAACCCAAGTCTCCAACCTTCAGTTAACTTTGTTGTAATTTTGTTTTTATGTCTCTTTCCTGTTATATATACATTCTTTCATTTGAATGAGATAATTTTAGCCTGGTTGAATTAGTAACATTACCAACCTGACAAGAATGCCTTAAAATCAAAATGTCTTGTATGGGATGAGCTATATAATGATGCCTATGAATAGCTTTTCCATCTGTTCTTGGCAGATGGATATAACAAGTTCTTACTGTATATGACCTCTCCACATTTATACACACTGGAGGTGACAAAATCATGTGTTAATCTAATCTGAGCTACACAGGAGGCCATAGTGATAGACCAGTTGGGAAGTAGAGCTAATGCAAAATGTGGCTCCTTGTCTAACCACAGAAAACTTTATGCAATTGAATAACATTATTAATAGAGATAGCAGCATCAGTACAGGCAGAACAAGATAAAATATCTGATAATGTGAAAACAAACACAGAATAGATGCAGGAGGTGACTTTCCACTACACAACCCAAACTGGTTTGTTCCCTTAAATGTCTCTGCTAAGCAATAAACTGACCGAGAAACTCAGTGCTCAGAGTAAAATGAAATACCACTCAGGTAGAGGTCTTTCTTAACCATGAAACCTGCCATCCTTTAACTGAAGATACTGGGGATGAACTTGTGCTGCCCTAATGAGCTTCTGAGCTAATAGTAAATATTTGTTAATGCTAAATAGAATTTATGAAATAATTTCCAGTAATTTCTAGTAAATGAGATATATTAGGAGCCACCAGCTTGAATCATGCTGGGAAGGTAATAGAGTTGGCAAAAATAGTGAAAGTGATTCCCCCCTTTTTTTTTTACTTCTGTTTACTACAATGTTTAATCCGATTTCATACTGTTCTTGATTTTCTCTCTCTCTCTTAGTACTTTTAAGTGATAGACAAGCTACCCCTGGCTCAGAAATAGGCTGCTACTTTCAAAAAAGAAGAAGTGAAAAGTAGCTCAGCAGATTTCAGAGTCAACCAAATCTTCTTTGAGCTTCCAAACCCCCTTCCACCTCACTTTCTGAGCTGCAGTAGTGACCAAGCTCCAGCAGTGAGGGAGGGAGGGAGGTGAAGAGAGGAGGGGAGGGGAGGTTTTTTTCTACTTCCCTTTCCAACTCCTGTTAATAGCCCTTGGGAACACTATATTTCTCAAAGACCACAACTTTCCTAAATTTCTTCTCCCCATAGGTTGCTGATATCAGATCACTGCCAGCAAGTTGGATTGAAGGAAGAGAAGGGGAGATTGGTTGGGGAAGAGGGAGGAGGGTTATGGGAGTGGTTGGGTGGGAAGGAAGGAAGGGGAGGGGAATAAAAATCTGAGCTGAAGAAGAAGGAATTGTATATATTTGTGCATTATGAGCCCAGTGAAAGTTCGGTGACATCATGGAGATCCTTTCACTTATGCCATTTCTTTCAATATGAGCCATTGACACTTTCACTAAAACTTTTCCGGTTCAGTAGGAAGGATGAAAAACTCCTTCGCTGCAGTTTTGCCAGAAGATATAGCTCTTATCATGATGTGGAAGCTGTGAAAAAATTGTCAAGTTAAAAACTGTGTCTTGGTGATAGTGCTTGATCCAAGTTTCAAGAGCAAGAAATGAAACCGATCCCCAGTGGAATGCCAGGAGATCATATGAAAGACATTCGCATTAGCAAAATGCTGTGGGACTTTCTTCTTGCCATTACCGTCTATGGAATTAAATAAATTAAAAGGTTTCTGAGCTCCAAGCTCCATATGTATCTAAAAGTTTCCAACCAAGCTAATCTGAAATTTAGGACCTAAGCTTCTGCTGAAAAGAGCTGGCATTTCAGTCAGCTTTGTCTTGCATTTCAGGTGCGACTTCAGAAGCTTGTGAAATATTTCAAAATATCACAACTCAAAATAAATGCCATGTATATAAAGTTTGGCTGTACATGTTGGACATGTCAGACAAATGATGTGGCAGTATCATTGAACTAAGGTCTTCGGATGAAGAGCAGTATACAAATTTAATTAATAATAAGAATTATAGAATTGTAGCGCTGGAAGGGACCCCAAAGGTCATTTAGCCCAAGCCTCTGTAATGCAGGACTCTCAACTAAAGCATCCATGACAGATAGCCATCCAACCTCTGCTTAAAGACCTGCAAGCAAGGAGAGTGCACAACTCACAAGGGAGTCCATTCCATTGTTGAACAGCTCCTACTGTCAGAAAGTTCTTCCTGATGTTTAGTTCAAATCTCCTTCCTTGTAACTTGAAGCCATCAGTTCAGGTCCTAGCCTCCAAAGCAGGAAAAAGCAAGCTTCCATCTTCCATATGACAAGATATTTGAAGATGGCTATCATATCTCCTTTCAGTCTCTTCTTTTCCAGGCTAAACATTCCCAACTCCCTCAACCGTCCCTCATAAGGCATGTCAGATATCATTCTTCATGGAGGTCTTCACACTGGTCAAAAACATAACATAATGGAGAGGCTTTCAGGGGCAGACTAAAGGGCTATCTAGTTTAGCATCCTGTTTCCCACAGAGAGCACCCAAACATCTACAAGAAGCCCACAAATAGGACATGAGGACTACTTTGGATGATAGCTGGATGATAAATAAATGAAAGATCTTCTTCACACAGCATGTAGCTAAACTATTGATCTTACTCCCACAGAAGGCAGTGATGGCTTAAAAGAAGA
Source organism: Podarcis cretensis (assembly GCF_951804945.1). Classification (NCBI taxonomy): domain Eukaryota; kingdom Metazoa; phylum Chordata; class Lepidosauria; order Squamata; family Lacertidae; genus Podarcis; species Podarcis cretensis. Next base: position 30,102,877 of record NC_137180.1, on the reverse strand, counting down.
TTAGACAAATTCAAGGAGGACAAGGCTATCAATGGGTACTAGCAACAATGGCTATATTCCACCCCTGCTGTCAGAAGCAGAGTTCTGTTGTCTAGTTTGCAGGCTTCCCACAGGCATCTGATTGGCCACTGTGAGAACAGGATGTTGGACTAGATGGGTCACTGGCCTGATTCAGCTGGCTCTTCTTATGTTCTTAAAGCATATAAGTAAGCTATTATATATACGTTGTGGTTAATGTGAGTTGAATTAAGAATCTGGAGAAAAACCTATCACTCTCCTAACATCATGCACATTAGCATTTTCACTGGCGTCAGTACTTAGTCTACTGAACCTGGCTTACAGTTTTTATGAAGTAGGTGGAAAGCAAAACAGAGGAAGCAAGAGTGGATTCACACAATCAGTAGTGTTGGCTGCTTGAAATCCAAACTTCATAGAAGCTGCTCCACATGAGCTGTTAATGCAAAGCTACATGAGTTGAAAGAAGGTCCAACACTCACCATATGGATTTCTCCAAGCCACTGCAAACTGCTAAAAACAATCCTGTGCAGCTGGCAGAGTCGTGTGGAAACCTGCTCCATTAGAAGAGCTCACCATGTGGAGCAATCTCCATGCAGTTTGGATCAAGTCTCAGACTTGGAATGCTACATTAGAGGGACTTTGAGAATTGTATGCCAGGCTTTCTGAAAGGGTCATTTTTCAGATAGGAACTGACATTTAAAACACTTTAGGAATAATGTGTTAACTACTGCTAGTTTTCTATTAGCTACATTTTGCCAAAAACACCCCTGCCCTCCTAAAAATGGCAGCAATTTAAGACAGTCACAAAATCTGAGAAGAGAGCAGATGAATTCTGAGTGGATACAGCTGTAACCATTTATTTTGCCCCAAGTAAAATAAAACTCTTTCTATGTAGCAGTGCAAATCAGATGCTCTCTCTCATCAGATCCAAGTCATCTTCTTCTTTCACTTATACTTCATTTTTATTGAATCTTATGAGTATTACCTCCAAAATGAGCTGAAATTTATTATTTCAGTTTCAATATACTGCTGTAACAACCCACTATCATACAAAACCCTTGCACTGACTGGTTGGGGGTTCACAGATGAACATCTGGGGCTCCCTGAACTGGATGCAAAAAAATGATTTCTTATGCTATTTTCTTCTTGTTACGTTGAAAATTGTCTTCTTTCCTTTTTTTCTGAGGAAGGGGTCCATAGTTTCATATTAAAAGTGTTTGTGACCCCAAAAGGGTTAACAGCCACTCCACTAAAAGGTGAAGGGACTGAATTGTACTTCCCACAAAACAAAACAAAAGAAAAAAAGAGTTTATAGTCAGTTTCTTGTAACATAAGAAACTGAAGAATGAATCAAGGGACCACACATAATGTAGAACTTTGATCATACCACAGACTGCTTTCTGGACTGTATGTGCATGCCCACAGGGGCAGCCCTACCAAATCTCAGCAGCACATGCTGGAGGGGCAGCAGCAGAAGCCTGTTTCCCCAGCCATTCTTGATCCTCCAAGCCACTGTGCTTCATCGGAGATCAGAGCTACGTGTGCTGCAGGCCTGTCATGCGCTCCCTAAACTAGCCTACTCCCTTCAGGTACACTGGGGGACACTGTCAGTTGCCAGTCCAGTTAGCTTCTGCACCTGGAATTGGAGCAAGTGGATTTCAGGCAACTCTGCACATGCAGCCACTGTAACAATGTAGTCCTATGCATATCTGTTCAGAAATACACCCTACTGAGGTTGATAAGTGCACATAGGACTGCAGTCTTAAATGGATGAAATTCCAATTAGTTCAAAGCCAAGTCTTCTCAGGAGGGCCAGCCATACCATTAGGTCTTGCCAGTGGCCACCTGCTGATGGTTTCTCATCTCCTCCTTCCATGCCACACTTTAAGGAAGGCTAGGGGGATTTTTCCTGAGAACAAAACACCCTGGTGGGGTGGTCATGAGAGTGCCTGCACTACTGTTATGGTTTTCTCTGATGGCTGAACAAATTTGGGCATCATTTTTAGCCACCGGAAGAAAATATGGCTGTGCAGGTGCTCTCATGGCCATCCCACCAGAGTGCTCTGTTCTCAGGAAGAATCCCCTTAGCCTTTCCTAGAACACCTGCAATTTTCTATTGAAAAGGTTTTAATGTTTTTGTCCTTGTGAACCACTTCAAGATCTATTAGTAATGGTAGACAGTATAATCATACATATTAATTTTTTTAAAAAATGTTCTATTCCTTTTAAAAGAGGCAGACACAGTGTTTCTTGCACATGTCACCAAGAGTAGCAAAGGCTGAGTACACAATGTGACTCTGAGCAAGTAAGTGTGAATGGCCACTACATACATAACTCCAATTGATTTTCCAGTGGCGTTAGTCACTTAGTACCTATTTGTGCTTCCTAATCGAGCTCCTCTTTTAATTGGTTCTTAATTTGTTAGAATTTTAGCAAGTGCAGATAGCTAAACCTTGCCCCATCTTCCCAATATGCTTATTCAATAGGGCTAATGTAAATGCTGAGTGGTACAGTCCACACGAAACAAACTCTCTTTCTTTATTTTTATTTTTCAACCCAGGCTGCAACAAGCTGTGCATATGGTGCTTGGTTGATGATCTGTTCTTTTTCAACACAGTACATATATTTGAAGTATCACTTTCCAAAGTGATACAACTGTCACAGATAACTTAAAACAAAAACAAAAAATCTGTTCTTAAGGATCGTAGATGTGACACTGCGAACAATATGTACTTTTGCACCAAGTCCTGTCACATTGCCTGTCATTAGGCTAGGCGGCAATGCATGCCACGTGCGGGCTGACACTCCACAAGCACCTGCATTTCAAAATACCGTCTACTTACAAGTAAATATTATTAATTATACATGAATGCTACAGATCTGGGGATAATTAAATACCTGCTTCTCTGTGTAGAACCAATTCATATAATGTGGGCCTAACAGGTGTGAACTGCAGAGATGTGCTCTCACATCTACTCCGTTTATATGAAGCCACTTTTGCCTGTAAAAACATGCCAATTTGATATGCCTTTTTACTATTGCTTGATGTTCAAAAGCAAGCAGAGCACTATAGCAATACGCTAGGCCGGCCTGTTCTGCCTGGGCCTGATGAGAAGTATGGTCCAGAACATTTGGAGGGCCCCAGATTGGCAAAGCCTAGAGCAGGCTTTGCTCTAGGGGTTGGGTTCAATGGTACCTTTCATCATACAGTAGGTGTCTTCTGCTCACGGATGGGCTAAATGCAGCAATATTCTCCCAGTAAAGTAAATTCAACAATGCCCTTCCACTTTCACAAAAGCTTGTGCAAACTCACACAAATGGAAGCATGAGAACTCCTATAGCACTGCATGAGCTCTTGTGCAAGCTCTTGTGGTGAACAGTGGCAGAAGCTGCTTTCCTTCCACTCACAGGTCTTTGGAGCCAATCTGTGAGCTGCAGTATAGAGTAATGCATGCCCTTCAACAATTTTCTGATGAAAATGGGGGTGTCAAGTGCTATTTTTCTAGAAAAAGAGATGCCAGAACTCATCATGAACACTTCCCTTGTTCTCTTACAATGGCAACAGCACCCACTTGAGAGGTGCCAGAACTGAGTTCCGACTGAAAAAAAGCCCTGGGGATGTCCTATCCCATGCAATATGTCTTCCACCATCCCAGTTGATGGTCCAAAATTGTGCTGATGGTGCAGCCAGTTCCAAGAAACCTGCCCTCCTAAGGTTAGTAGATCAAATACTTAATACAGTGGTACCTCGGGTTAAGTACTTAATTCGTTCCGGAGGTCCGTTCTTAATCTGAAACTGTTCTTAACCTGAAGTACCACTTTAGCTAATAGGGCCTCCTGCTGCCGCCACACCGCCGGAGCACGATGTCTGTTCTCATCCTGAAGCAAAGTTCTTAACCTGAAGCACTATTTCTTGTTAACGGAGTCTGTAACCTGAAGCGTATGTAAACTGAAGCGTTGTACCACTGAATCTGTTTCTGATAATGAAATCAAATGACATTGGATAGTTATTTAATCCAGTTAGCCAATATCAGGGAAATATTAGGGCTGGTCAATTCCCCCCCCCCCAAAAAAAAATGTCCACCATAAAAATAGAGGTTAGTTTTCTATTGTTTTCTTCTAGGGAAAATTTATCCATATTTTTTGGGATGAGGTTATACTTATCTTAATCTTATTAAGTGGCCACGGGTTTTCCATTTCCCCCCTTGCAGTTTCCCACCAGGTATAATTCCTAGAGGGACGCAGGTGGCGCTGTGGGTTAAAGCCTCAGCGCCTAGGGCTTGCCGATCGAAAGGTCGGCGGTTCGAATCCCTGCGGCGGGGTGCGCTCCCGCTGCTCGGTCCCAGCGCCTGCCAACCTAGGAGTTCGAAAGCACCTCCGGGTGCAAGTAGATAAATAGGGACCGCTTACCAGCGGGAAGGTAAACGGCGTTTCTGTGTGCGGCTCTGGCTCTGGCTCTGGCTCTGGCCAGAGCAGCGATGTCACGCTGGCCATGTGACCCGGAAGTGTCTCCGGACAGCGCTGGCCCCCGGCCTCTTAAGTGAGATGGGTGCACAACCCCAGAGTCTGTCAAACTGGCCCGTACGGGCAGGGGTACCTTTACCTTTATAATTCCTAGAAGGCCTTCTCAGCATGAAGCTTAGCAGCACTGCACAGCTCCCAAGGCATTCCAGGAAGTGTGGCTGGCAGGAAGCTGTGAAGAGAGCCACCGGCCACACATTCTGGAATGCCTTAGGATCAATGTGAAATGACTTCACTCTCAAGGCATCTGAGGAAGGCAGTGCAATCATCTATCCTAACGTGCGAATAGATATCTGTTTCTAGACGTCAAGTTAAGACATATTTTTTTCCTTCAGGCCTATGAAGATGGCTGGTTTAAGAATTGGTTTCTGCTGCAACTAGATTGCTGTTTTATGATGTGTATTGGCTTTATGGGTTTTATGTGATACTGCTGTGTTATATCTGAATGAATTATTTGTGTACCACCCTGGGAAATTTTGGGTTGAAGGGCGGTTTATAAATACAATTAATAACAATGCACCAATTCACATTTCTATGAAACAGATATTTTTTCCTGGTCTAGATTTTGTGGGTAACGAAAACAATAATTTCAGCTTGTACTACAAGAATTACAAAAATCTCATTATTATGGGACTTTTATTCTACCTTTCCACCCATGAGCCCAGGGTAATGTACATAATCTCTCTTCACTGCTGCCCCCCCCCCCAAGTCTTACTAGAGCTGCACTGATTTTTCATGAGTTTTGATCCTTGTTTTAAAATTTGCATGTTTGATGAAGAAGAAAGTTAAATTAAAAGCAAACTGCATGAACATGTGGGACTGTCAGCTTTAGAAAATTGGGCTAGAAGCCAGGCTTAATGCTGGATTGGGCAAAACATTTCAGCCAAGGAGCCACATTCCATTCTGGGCAACCTAGTGGCTGGGCCAACGCAGTCAGATGGGCAGCATATGAATAAAAATGTTGTTGTTGCTGCTGCTGTTCTGAGGGCCATATACAGTGGTGAGTGAGGCCAGAAACAAACTTGGATGGAGCAATGAATGTAATTGTTACCTTTGCATATACAGTAGGATAGTTTCCACACACACACACACACACACACAGAGAGAGAGAGAGAGAGAGAGAGAGAGGGAGGGAGGGAGGGAGGGAGGGAGCACTATCCTCTATTCCGGCAAGCAAGAGGCTTTACTGGAGTTCAAGGGCACATTCCAGCCAGGCAAACATACTTGGGATGCTTCCAAGTCTGGGGTTTCCATTCTTGCTTTAAAGAGAGTCATAGGCGGTGCCAGAGGGGGATAGAGGGGCAAGTATGCCTTGAAACCAGGAAATCACCCACCCTGCCCCCCATTTCTGAACTCCTGTCATTAACATGTACTGTAATTTTTCTTTCTCATCCAGCTGGAAATATACTTTGCCACTTCTGTGCCCATGCCACACAATTTTTTTATTCAGCCCAGCTCTAATTTAATCCATATGGAAACCTTGTGTGGTTGGGTGAGACAACGTGCCTGGTTCAAGGTCATGACCAAGTAGAGATTTGAACATAGGTTTCCACAGCTGCTCTGCCCCCTACACCACATAGGCTCTGGCATCCCTAAACTGAACAATGAATAACAGCATTTCCCCCATTTCACAGAAAGATATATTGGAACTTATCTGAAAATAATTATTCATTGAGCTAGCAAAGGTATTAAAGTTAATCGCCACAGTGTTCCTTTAACCTGCCATCTGTACATGACATACAGTTCTAGGATTACATTTTTGTTTTGACACACACAATAATATCTAACTGCTGGGTGGAATGAGATTACCACCTCAAATTCTTCCACACACAAAATCCCTGTACCTCAAAAATACTAAAAACTGTACAGTACTTCATGAACACTCTCCAAGAGGCAAGCAGAAATAATTTATCTCAGATGAATAATGCAGACCCTTTGGAATCACAATCCCTTGGAATGTATGTTTTTACCAATGTGAGCTATTAAGGTGTGTGTGCTCATTTACAATGGGTATCTTCTACACTTCCATATTTCTGGTCTGCTCTTCTGATTAGCATGTGTGAGGGATACTGTAATTTTTGATAGGTGGTGTAATTTTTCTCAGGCTCTCCATCACACATATCAGTCATCCTCTTGTTGTATTGGCTTGAAACAATGGAACAATGGAAGTGAGGGTGGTGGCTAGGAGATATATCAGGAAAACATTGAAATGAAACACATGGAAGAAAGGTGACTGTATGTGCATGTGTTTCGTATGTGTACAACTGTGTGTGCCTGCATCGTGTAAGTCTTATACAGAACCTCTTAAGTGTCCTCTAGCCTACTGCCTCCAGACTACAACTCCTGTCAGCTCCAGGTTAGCAAAGGCTGCTCCAAATTCTTGGCCAGCTGAAGAGAATTCATGCAATGTTCAAATCCCTTGACTCATCCACAACACCTAAGTCACAAGATGCTTATGGGGACATGCTCTGCAGCAAAGCTTTCATTCGTTTATTTTTCTTATGACACTCGAGTGTTTTTAATATTCAGGGATGCTGAATAACAACAACAACAACAACAACAACAACAACAATAATAATAAATAAAGTGAAATAATAATAATAATAATAATAATAATAATAATAATAATTATTTATTACTTATACCCCGCCCATTTTATTTCCTTGACATCTGATGGGCAGGCGCCACTACCAAGAAGGCTCTCTGCCTGGTTCCCTGTAACCTCACTTCTCACAGGGAGGGAACCACCAGAAGGCCCTCAGTGCTAGACCTCAGTGTCCGGGCTGAATGATGGGGGTGGAGACGCTCCTTCAGGTCTACTGGGCCGAGGCCGTTTAGGGCTTTAAAGGTCAGCACCAACACTTTGAATTGTGCTCAGAAACATACTGGGAGCCAATGTAGGTCTTTCAGGACCAGTGTTATGTGGTCTCAGTGGCCACTACCAGTCACCAGTCTAGCTGCTGCATATGAGGGGGGCATTATCACAGTGGAGAAAATATGCCCCCTTTGTCATGGAAGGCAGATGAAGTAGGCATGCCATTGGAAAACAATACTAATGTATATTGTTTTCTCCACAGTCCGCCTGATTTCCACACTTTGAGAAATTTCTTAAAAGATAAAATATTGGATTTTTAAATTATATTTTTTTTAATGTATTTGTGTATTCACAGTTGTAATAACAGCCAGATAGTAACAGTGAAAAATGATATATTTGGTTTGGTCACTAATTATAAGCTAGAAAATGTATGTTTTCATGACTTTTCGAAGTCAAGAGATGCATTTTAAAATACTCATGGCTCTGATAAACAAATACTCAAAAATGACTTTGCCCCAAGCACACAACCCAGTCCCCTGAGATTCCAAGATCTTTCCCCATTATTCCAACTCAATGAAAAATTCTTTTGAAGTAATGTTGATGACTACTTTTTGCTAACTCTCTTCTACAGGTGCTGTCACGCTTTTGACATGCTTTACTGCAACGTGTGTGAGAGAGAGTTTGTGTACTAATTTAAACCAAGGAAGACAAATGTATTTTTTTAAAAAATTGCCTCAACCTGACAGGCAGAGTGATCATGTTGTGTTCTATATTTTGCAAGTGAAGAAGAGAAATCATGGGAGAGCATTTATATTTTTTAAAGAAAGAAAGAAATCCAGAATTAAACAGCCAACATAAAAGTTTCTAGGATTGAAAAATAAATTTTAAATATTGCTTCCAAAAGTGTTGCTGTCAATTATGCTTGTATCTTTTCTGATAACAGAATATTGTAAAATAAAAAATAAAAAAATGTATCAACTGGAACAATAAAATGATATTATGCACTTTCAGGTACGTAGTATTGAAAGTCCATAATAGTCTCATCTGAGAGCAATGTGGCTAAACTGAGCAATGTGGCCAATGCCACAATGCCCTGCTACTTGCACCCGCTACAGTGGAAAAGGGAAACAGTGAAAAAGTGATTTTTTTGTTGTAGAGAGTTGTAGCCCAAAAGATCTGGGTGCACAAGCTTGGTGAAGGCTTTTGGGATTTTTTAAAGTCTATAACAAGCACTTTGATTGGGCTCACAAACAGACAATAAGCCAGTGAAGTTGTTATCATATCAAGGTACCGTATTTTTCTGTATATGTCTCCCCATCTATAAGACAATTCCTATTTTTTTGAACCCAAAATTAAGAAATTGGGCCCTGGTAACCTGCACCAAAGCCCAAACCCGAACCCATGCCCAGACGGCCCGCACCAAAGCCCAAGCCAAACCCCAACCCAGGTTGCCTATGCCAGAGTCTGAGCCCAAGCCCCTGTGCATTGACTATCCATATATAAGACGACCCCAAGTTTTGACTTTAAAAAATTAGCAAAAAACATGGAAAAATACGGTATTTTATTTATGTATTAAATTTGTATACTGCCCTTCATCCTCAGATCTCAGGGTGGTAATGTTATCCAAAAAAAGAAGCTCCAATCAGAACTTGTTGCTGCAGCGTTTTGTACCAGCTGTAGTTTCTGCACTTTCTTTAAAGACAGCCTCATACACAGTCTGATGCAATAATGCCGTGTGGAGGTGAACATGCCCTATGTGGCCAGATCCACCTTCTCCAGGGAAGTGTGCAGCTGATACATGAGTCTGCACTTTACTAAAGCACTTCATCTGGTCTCCCCAGCAGCAAACTTGATTCCAGGAGCATTCTCAAGCCGCAAAGCTGCTCCTTCAAAGAGAGTACAACACCAGCCAAGTCAGGAGGCATTGCTAATCCTGGACCAGCTTTACTGCTGAATGAATGCACTGCTATCTTGCATAGATTAAATCTCTGTTTATTAGCCAACATCTAACAGGCATTCCCAACCTTCGACCCTCCAGATGTTTTGGACTACAGTTCCCACCATCCCTGACCACTGGTCCTGTTAGCTAGGGATCATGGGAGTTGTAGGCCAAAACATCTGGTGGGCCACAGGTTGGGGATGCCTAATCTAGCCCATCATTAATCTCAGACTTCCATTCAGAACATTCACTCTCTTCCTGGAACCTGATGAAAAAGAGAGGAAGAGTTGGGTTTGATGTCACTGCACACCCAATCTTTGGATAACCTTTCTCCATGGTTTCATGCAGAGGTTTGCATCGCTTATGCAAACAGGTGCTGTGGACATAATTCCTGGCACTCTAATAGCCAGGAGGGCTGCATATGCTTAAGATCACAAGCAAGATCAGGATTGTTATCATCTGTCGAGCAAACAAGGACAGAACCAGGAAACTAGAGGCTCTTCTCTCTTGTGTTTACAGTTCCAGCTGCTGGAGCATAAAGCTCTTCCACTGGCAAAGTGGAAAGAAATAGTAGGTGGCTGGATTCTGCCCAAAGTCATCCATGGTAACAGTCCCCCTGCAACCTAACCACATGATTTTTTCTGTATGTTGTAGGGTTGGGTGGGTTTGGGGGTTTTTAAAGCCTATTTTTGGCAAATAAGGAGAATGAGACCTAAGCTGATAGAAAAGTTTGGTTTCCCATGGCATAACAGAGAAGGCTAGAATGTGGCTGCCGGAGGCCGTCTATTTGTTTTTCTCTTTAGCTAATGACATGATTAAATATTTATCTTCATAATTGTCCTCAGATGTTGGATACTTGTATGGAATGAAATGCACACAGTAAGGTGATTTAGCAAGCCTAGCTAGTAAGAAATTAAAAAGAGAAACCCACATATCCTTGATAAGACAGGTTTAAACAATAAATATATTAAAGCCTCTGCTGATCCTACAACATACTCAGCGCATGAAGTTACTCAGCAAATTTATTTGATGAGTTAAGTGAGAGTATACCTTCTAATTTGTTCTCATCCTTAATTATCCATTTATTCTTTTGATTCATATACAGTAATTTCATACCGTTGATTCCCTCTTGACCTTCTGCTTGTAACTGAATCCTGAGATCTGGCTTGTGGCCCAGGAATATGTAGAAAATTGTTTATATTAGCAGCAAGCTGCCTTGAGCTGTAGCACTTTGATTTAATGTTATAACTATACTAAAAGTAGCATAGCTTTCCCATGTACTCTCTATTCTGCTCAAATCCCTTGTCATTATAACAGATGTTTGGATTATTGTTCTGTAAACTATGTCAGAATTTCAATCTCTAGTATCTGTTTATTATTCTCCAAGGGTGATATTACAAATGTTCTCATGCACAGTTAATACTCATAATGCAGCCTGTCTTTTTCCCATAAAAACTCTTAAGCAGAAAGTTTTTTTGTTAATCAGGGTAAATAGAACTAATTTTAGAAGTAGAGATTTTGGCAGCAAGCACATACGCGAGAGCCTGGGCAACGGAAAGCACACAAATACAATTTTCAGATATGGTGAGGGGTGCTTTTTAGAATAATCCCTCTAGAAACTGGATAATCCCAATGAAAATCTTAGCCACAGTATTAATAGATGACATACAATTATTTTACCATTGTGTCCTGAAGCCATAATAACCAGCTTTTATTCTGCTTTAGTCACACCCCATTTATGCTGTTTTTCAGTGCTTCTGTGGTATATCTGACAATGGCAGCTCTTTGCAGTGAAATGGCGCTGGTGACTAAACCTGTTGTATGAACCAGGAGTAGCTTGATTATTAGGGAATTGCACGGGGAACACAGAATTTCCCCTACTAATGGCAGTCAGTTGACTCTGGGGCTGATCAGACAAAGGATTCACACAATCATATATTTTCACCGTTACTCAGCTTCCTAAAATAAAGTGGTCCAGAGAGCTTTGAGTGAATTTGACTTATTGGCTCATTGGCTTTATGCCCTTTGGTTTGTGCTATGGTTGCCATAATTCTGGTTTCAATCCATATTTCCCCCCCCCCAAAAAAAAAAAAACTTTGCATAGACAGGATAAATTAGGAGTCTGGTGCATCACCACATCAGAGGAGGTGGAGAGAGGAGTTCAAATTCACTCTACCTTCACCTCGCTATCTTAAAATGGCTGTTTGGACCAACAAGCTAAATTTGATTAATGGTGCAATCCTATGCATGCCAATTTAGAAGAAAGTCTCACTGAGACATACTTTTAAGTACACATGAATAGGATTGCACCATAAATGTATGTCGGGTTGAGATGCTTGTTATGAGAGATGAATATGCACAAAGAGTTGTTGAATCTCACTTATTATAGACCATGCAACAGAATTATTATTTGTTGTTGTTGTTTATTTAACACAATTTACATACCCCTTGATTATACAAAAAAACCTCTAAGTGGTTTACAAAAAGTAATGATGAGCTGAATGCCAAGCTGATTATTAGATAAGAAGCACAGAGAGAGATACAATCTTAGGAAGATTTTTAAAAATTAAAAAGAAGAAAGTACGTTTTTTCAAACAACTTTGCACAAATCATCTTCAGCTGCAAAAAATATTGTTGCCTGTTGCTAACTGATATTTCCCCTCTCCCGCCATAATTTTAAAGGCCTAAAATATTACTTTCCATGTGCTGGGAATATTATTTCTAACATTCTTTCATTGAATCTGAAGTTGTCTAGGGCTAACTGTTCTGAAATATTGATTCTTACACATATGTATGCATTTTTTATTTATTTTTTCACACCTCATAAATGTGATATCAAAAACCTCTAGACAGTTTCCATGCCAGATACGAATGCAGGATGTTAGCCATGCTTCAAATGGGAACAACCTATGGGCCTCCAGAATGCATCAGCTGTGGGCATCCTCTTAACAATGCTATTTGTGTACCATAACAGGAAGCTCACAGAACAGTATTCTCCCATTGGTTGTCCCTGTTATGGAGCTCCCTCATCCCAGAGTCATTGTGATTTATTTTGATCTGGGCTGCCTTTTGGAAAACAGAGTTAAGCCACTAGACAGTTGACAAGTCAAGTGTGTTCTGTCTTATTTCAAATAAGTTTTAATATGACTATATATTAACATAATCCCTCACAATAAACTTGTGAGGTAGGTTTTGCTAAGAGATGGTGACTAGCCTAAAATTATGCATCAAAACAAACACAGCATCATGACCTAACACAGATTCGAAGTCAGATATTTCCAGTTCTCCTGGTTCAAAACTATGGGCAATAGACAACACTGCTCTCTATAGTAACAGAGAAATTATTATGTTGTTACTAGGGCTACAAAAAAACATTCATTTATTCATTCATTCATTTCACCAGACTTATATACCACTTGGTTGCAATAAAACTTCAGATAAAACAATGAAACAATGAAATTATCAGTAAAAAACTGTAAGACCAACTACTGAAAATGTTTAAATAATAATAATTAAAACCAAGCTAACAACCAGATTAAAATACAAGTCAGGATTCTACGTGTCTGGATACGCTTCCCTAAACAAAAAGGGTTTTAGGAGACACCAAAAAGAGTACAGGCAGCAGCCTGATGTCAATAGGCAGGAAGCTCCAAAGTGTGGGTGTTGCCCCACTAAAATATCAATTTCTTACCAATGCAGAACAAGCATTATGTGGCACCTGTAACAGTGCCATTCCCATATATCAAAACACTTGAGTGGGCATATATGGCATAAGACAATCTTGCAAGTAACTATTTTAAGATGTAAAATTCTGGCATGGGTTCTGATAGGTGATTTTTTAGCATCACATTGTTTGATGCTTAATTTATTGTGTCTTAGCTAACTGCCTTCATCCTATGGGGCTTCATTCCTTTTCTTTCTCTTCACCAACATTCCAGCTGCATCTCTTTAAAGGGGGCAAGGCACTTCTGCAATAAATAAATAAATTGTATATCAACAACTTCCTCTCCCCCCCCCTTTTTTTAATTCAGTTCTAAAGAAAAATGCAGAACAGCAGGAAAGCTGGGGGACAGGATCCATTATTATGGATTTAATTTACCCCATTAACTAGGCTTATTTAGACTCTTCTTCATTATATTGCTCCTTTAAAAGACAACATAACTCCAGCCCACTTCAAAGTTCTGCTGGAATTCCGACATGTATTATGTTTGCATTTGGGATGGGAGAAGAAGGGGAGAGGAAAAAAACAAGGTCAGCTTTGGAAATGATGAATGCCTTTTTGCTGAAAGCTGTACTGAATGTCCTTGAGTTTAATCAAAACTATTTGTTTTTAGTCAGCTTTGCTGTTGTCTCTTTTACTCTTGTCCACTGATAGCTTGACATTAATGACATCATAAATCATGTGAAGTGGCGGCTTGGGTTTGGTAGCATTTCAAGTGTTTGTTGAGATGTCCTGGACAAGCTAAGGAGCTGGCGTAAGGATGGATATCAGCCGGGTCTAAACCTTTAGTCTATAGCATTGTTCTGTTCTTAAATCCATGCGGTATATTTCTTGAAACAATGGGCTTTTATTACCAGGTGGCTGCGTATTCCTTCTCCCAATGTAATATTTGTGACAAAATTGGGACACGTTTGTCCTTTTGACTTTCCTCCACAATGCAAGTGTTTTCTGAAACCTTGTTAAAAACCCTCGCCTATCATGCAGAGGTATATATCCTCTCGATGCCAATTCCCCATGGTCACCACCGTTACAGGAAAGCCACAGGGTAAAGCTATATGCTCCACATCAATACCCTGTGTTGTCAATTGAAAACCGAGAAATGTGTACAATTTGCCAAAAGATCTGTCAGTAGTCATTTAAAAATCTGGTTAAACATAAAACATCTGCACCTTGAAAATGTTCCCTTTGAAAAATGTTTAGCCTTTATCAGTTATTTGTTTAGGAAAGATTTCACCGGATCCTTGTATGTTTTATGACTTGTTATCTGCATGACTGTAGCCTTAGAACATGCTTTCCATTATCATTGTACCATACCGTTAGGGGGAACGAAACACTCATCTTTCCTCTGTTATTTATTCAGCTGCACTCTGTTATATTGCAGCACATTCTATTTCGCAGGCTAGGACGCAGGGAGTTTCATCCCAACACCCCCCCCCATAAGTTTATTCCCTTAAAAAGGATGCACTAAGGCTGCAGAAGTAACCCTGTGAGCCTCGCTGAATTTAAGAGGACTTGCTTTTGCGTAGATGTGGCTGGGATTGCACTGAAAGTTAGATGTCTTATTGATAAGTGTGGAGGGTTTCACAAGAAGCAGGGGGCAGGAAGAATAAAGTCCTGATTGGTTATCAATAGCCTAGTTCTCACAGAGACAGTAAAGCGAGGATGGGGAACCTCAAGGCTGGGAGATGAATACAGGCCTCCAGGCTCCTTATCTGGTCCTTGGGACTCTCCTTGGGTCACCCATCTCAGCTACCCCAGGCCGCATGCCTCACCGGCTCTGCTTTGTAGCCTCCTTGAGCGTTTCTGTCAGGCTAGGATAATCCTTTTGCTACCAGATTAACCCAGAGAATTCCTGGAATAAAGTGACAGGTTTTTTTCCTGTACACATGTGCAGAAGGGGCGGGATGTAGTGATGTTGTCCAATGGCTTTCACTGATGTGTCACACCACGCCCACGGATGTGAATGAAATTGAAATATACTCGGAGTCGAGAGTGGATTTCATGCTCTTTATTCAGCTCATAGTGGTGAGGAGGAATGAATTTCCCCCCAAAATATCTGCTTTATATACATTATTTACACAATGGGCTGCACGTGATTGGCTAATTCCGGGATTCTCCTGTAGGCCAATCAGGTTGTGGATTCACTTCCACCTGGAGGTGGATTGGGTGGCTCCTGTGGACCATTCATACTGCTGCATTGTTCTAGAACCAATCAGACTGCTGCATTCTGAATCCTATTGTTCTAGGACCAATCAGACTGCTGCATTTTGGATCCTATTCAGTGCAACGTTTTGCTATAAAGCCACAGTTCCATAATGCAGTGGGCACTGCAGAGTGAAAGGAACATTCGGAAATGTGGCAAGCACTAACATTATGACCAGGAAAACTAACACAATATTCCCCCGTCTGAATGTGCTTCATGTCCATTCATAAGTAGCCCTATCAAATAAAGGGGTTTATTCCTAAATAAAGGGGTTAGGATTGCAGCCTAAATCGAGGCAATCCAGCCTTTACTGGCTGCTCAGTTATTTCGCTTGCTCTCTGTCAAATCTGCCCCTTGACAAATACCCTGTTTCCTGTCTTTCTGCAGAGCTGAGTGCTGACATCCTCATGAGGGCCCCATTTGCGCCACCGTTCCTTCTCCTGAGACTTTTCTACCTCATCCTGTATGCTTCTCTGTTTACATAGCAACTCACAGTGCCAAACCATTAATACCTTATCTGTTTTGCTTTACGCTTAAGCACAGGCTTTAATGGGGAAAGGTGGTAGCAGGGCACTCAGTGCCTTAAGGCTGTATGCCATATTACCGCATATCACTATATGATGAATGACAATCTGTCATTTAACAGAGTATTTCTTATATACATTAGAGTTAATTAAAAGCACGGCTGACTATGTATAAAAGCAACTTGCCAGGAACCACTGGATCTGGCATCATTTCCAACATGTGTACAGTACTTGGCACATCAGGAAATTACCAGGGATGAAAGCGTTCTCATGTTACAGTGGTTAAGGTGCCAATAGGTGTCAGTAAGGGATTAGGATAATATAAGAAAGCACCTCAATATAGTTAATGTTGGCTGGCAGGAGGTTTCTTTTACCCTAGAAAAGGGGAATTAAAAAAAAAATGGAAATCAACAGAAATGACTGGGTATTCTGACACTGCCGAGATCCCATGTCAGTTTCATGTCAAGGGTAACTTTTGAGGACACTGTGGAAAAGTGCTTTCAGACTTTACCCTCTCTTTCTCAAATATCCATCTCAGAATATAAAAATGGAACCTACAATTCAGTCTGGTGTCCATCCAGCTAAGGTACAGTGACAACATGTTTTCAGACCTGTAAAATTATTGTAATAATAAAACTGCTTAATTTATAATAGCTCCAAATCAAGTACATTAGGGTATAGTCCATGGGTAGGCAAACCAAGGCCCAGGGGCTGGATCCGGCCCAATCACCTTCTAAATCCGGCCCATGGATGGTCCGGGAATCAGCATGTTTTTACATGAGATTACATGTTTTACAGAGATGCATTTATTTAAAATGCATCTCTGAGTTATTTGTGGGGCATAGGAATTCATTCTTCTTCTTTTTTTCAAAATATAGTCCAGCCCCCCACAAGGTCTGAGGGACAGTAGACCGGCCCCCTTCTGAAAAAGTTTGCTGACCCCTGGTAGAGTCTGAGCAAATTCGTTTGAGGATTACAGGTTAATGTACAATCCATGAAGATGAAGTGATTTCAGTCAATGTTACCCCACGCAGTTCAATGAAACCAAATGTCCTTCATGCCCCAAACATCCCAGAGGAGGCCATCCAGATGTTTCTGGACTACAAATCCCATTGACCATGCTGGCTGATGGAAGTTGGAGGCCAACAGCATCCAGAGGACCACAGGTTCCCAACCCCTGCTACAGACTTGTCATCCATTCAGGCTGGTCCTACACACATTCACTGAATAGGCAGAGGTAGGATCTGTCTCCTCTGTGCAGTTTGTCTTCTTGCATACCCGTCCACATGCATAGGTGTTTCCCCATTCAATTTCCAATCATGTGGAGAGGAACCTCCTAAGTATGAACACTCGTAAGTATGAATGTTCATGCGGTTGGGCCAAGCCTGCTGCTCCCCCATCCCCATTTATGTTACAGAACATATGAAAATGGTTAAAGTTGTGGGCAGGACAGTGTTCTTTCATACGCTCAAGCTCCCCTAAGCCATGCAGCAGTATGGAAGCCAGCTGAAAATTCAATGGCACGGAGGCAACTCTGTGAGCTAAGCCATTCATGTGAAGCCGCTTCACAGTGATTCAGATGATTATCTCTACACTATGGCAGCCTTCCTCTTTCTGTAATTTGAGATAGCATGATAAAAATGGCCAGAATCATGTTTGCCATATGGAGGAGACCCCATTGCATTTTGAAGTGGCTATTCTATTGCTGTTTGAAAGTGTGAGTAGACTTTCAACTAGATCGGACATGACACTAATGTAGGATGTTCACAGCTCTGTGTAATGCATAAACCATTTTTTAGACTTAATTCCTACTGAAAACCCAAGGAAATGCCTTCCTGGTAAATGCATGTAGAACAGGGGTGCCAGGCATCTCACTGCCACTTGCTTTCACTGGCAGGCAGGGACCAAGTATTGATTAGGTTGTGGCTGCTGTTTGTGAACTATTTCTTAAGGGTCATTCCAATGGATGCTGATTGGGGTTCTTCTAAGTGGGCTGATGATGACAGATTTTGATGTTGTTGTTTTGCAAATGGTAAGAATATACTGATTTATTCATTGCACTTTTATGCCTCTCCAGAACGTAAAGTTCTCTGGGCAGCTTATGTTAAATAAATCAAAAACAGTTGAAGTGTAAATAAACCAGAATCATTAAAAAGGGAGGGTGCTATCACAAAACTGAATTCACTACACACCCCAGATTAAAAACAACAGAAGACTTGGTTACTTAAGGTATGTAAAAGGCCTGAGAGAACAGAAATGTCTTCAGCTTGGCCCCGAACAATGACAAAGACAGTTTCAGGTGAGCTTCCCAAAGAAGATTATTCCATAGACAAGGGAGTGCCAGATCTGGGGGAAGCAAAAGGAGGAAGGTGCCCCAGGAAGAAGGTTAGTGGGTGGCAAAATTATCTGGTTGCTCCTGGAGGGTGGCACAACAGGAGGCAAATGATCCAGCCCTGAGAAGGTCTCATTCTGTGGAGACAGAGAATGTCAGCTAACTTGTGCATTGTTTTACTCATTGCCCATTGTATTGTATTTAAATGGCAACCCCAAAACATATATTGATTTGAACTCTGACTAGGAAACATGTCTAGGTAAAGTGAATAGAAAGTAGCACTCTAATGCATGATACTTCCTTGAGAGGAGGAAATTTTCTCTGATACAATTTAATAAAAGAATTGTTGCATCGTATAAAATCTGGCAGCTTCCTATTCAATGGATTGTGTCACACACACACACACACACACACACACACACACCAGCATCTCTGAGGTTAGAATAAGTGACATTTTATTGAGTGCATATAAATATTTTTAATTGCCTAGATTACACACTAATTTCAATTTTGCTATTCCAGATGATAGAAAAATTAACTAGTGGTATATGGTGTCATGAAAGTGTACTGTGGAATGAATACCTTCCAATGACAAGGAGATATATATTTTACTCCCACTTAAACTTGTAGTGGAAGCCTGATGGGCATCTGTCAGGAGCTCAGGAGCAGTGGCACAGGGCAGAGAGGAGATGGAGAGCGAAGGGGAAGAATCCGAGGGGAGCGTAGGAGAAGAGGACAGTGGACCGAGGGATTCCATGAGCCTATCCAGCGAATCGGAAGATTCACAGAAGGGGGTGCCAGTGGCCAGGGGTAGGGGGTTCCCAAGGGGAACGCCCCAGGAGCAAGGGGGCAGCAGGGACTCCCAGAGCAGTAGCTGGAAATCAGGACCAGCTTCCCCACCAGAGCAGAGTGGGGGGGAAGAGTCCCAAGTATCGGGGCCAGTGCATTCCCCACCAGGGAGAGAAGATAAGGCAGGGCTGACCACGCCTCCATCAGAAAGTCGGACAACGGAGGAGAGGTCAGATCCGGCCAATGTCCCGGAAGAGGGAAGCAGTGACCGAAGTAGTGTAACGGTTAGGAGAAAGGTCACTGGGCTGGCGCGAGAGGCAAGTTCAAATGTACAGGAGCGCAGGACAGCAGAGAATGAGGATTGGGAACCGGGTCCTAAAGCCCGCCAGAGGGAGGGGGAGGAGCTAAGCGACTCAGCATTGGAAGAGTCCAGAAAGGGCAATGCCCCAGCGGGCAGGAGGACCCAGAGGAGGAGAGAGCAGCGTAAAAGGTGGAGCAGGGCTAGGATCTTAAACTGGTGTCATAGGGGAGGAGACTCAGACGGGACTTCGCCGATCTAGGGTTTAAGACGTAGGGCTGCACGCTGTGGCTTTGAAATGGAAACTGAACTTCAATAAAGACTTTTGTACATTACTACAGCCTAGCGTTGGTCCTCTGTGAGCTGGGACCTAGAGGCAGCTCTGACAGCATCTTTAACTGAATTTATTCCAGAATGAGCCCAAGTACAAGTTGTGCATGTAAGAATATAACACTCTCTCTCTCTCTCTCTCTCTCTCTCTCTCTCCGTGTGTGTGTGTGTGTGTACACATACATGAGACTGAAGATAATTACAGTGAAGGGACTAGGGAATTATTTATTTCCAACTAACAGACAGCACCTGACAGTCTTTGTATATCAAGTTGTTATTAAAATCTTGTGTCAGGATGCTAAGCTGACTTACTCTACAACTAATCTTCTTTCACAACTAATCATGAACTATGTATAGAGTTTGGTAAGTAAATTAATCTAATTTGACAAGGGACATATTAAAATCAGAGAATTTGTGTTACAAAACAGACTTTAAGAGATTTTTGTGAGTGTTAATCAAATGTATTTTTGAGCACAGACATGGATGTAAACAATTTTCAGCAGCTTAATATTTCCTGTTAAATGTGGCTTTGCGTGACAATTATTTGTTTTATAGTTGAGAAGCAATTTCTGATAATTTATTTTATAAATTAAGGTATGATCCAGGAAAGCTGCCTCTCCACAGTCTAGTCCAATATTGCACTGAGAACATTTTCCAAACACCAATCGAAGATTGCCCTAATTTCGACACCTGGCATTGACATATAAAACCCTATATGACTTGGGGCCCACATATCTGAAGGAATGCTTCTCCCTATAGCAATCTCCCCATGTATTCAGTCAACAGGGAAGGCTGTTTTAATGGTTCCATTACTAGGTGAAGCACATGGTGTGGTGGTGTGGGGTAGAACCTTCTCACTAATGGTGCCCCAACTCTGAAATGACTTCCTCTTCAATGTGCATGTGACTCCCATACTGCTTATGTTTTAGTGGGAAATGAAGATGTGACTTTTTGCCCAGACCTTTGGGAGAGGTCAAATTAATCAGTCAATCACTGATTCCATGGATTATGTGTATGTTGTTGACTTTTAGTTGTTGGCTTCTTTCTTGTATTTAATATGATTGTGTGGTACAGTCGTACCTTGGTACTCGTCAGTTTTGGCTCCCGAACACTGCAAACCTGGAAGTAAGTGTTCCTCTTTGCGAACGTTTTTTGGAAGCTGAACGTCCAACGTGGCTTCTGCAGCTTCCAATTGAGTGCAGGAAGCTCCTGCAGCCAATCAGAAGCCACACCTTGGTTTTCAAATATTTTCGGAAGTTGAATAAACTTCTGGAACAGATTCCGTTCGAGAACCAAGGTACAACTGTATCTGCATTTTGTCAGATGCCATATATTTTGTCTTTAATGTTTTGTTCTGTTGTTGTGCAACCTCTCCTGGGGCCATCTTCTGACAGCTGGGTAAAAAATCATATTATCATCAATTTTGCATTTATTTATATAAATTAGTATATGCAGATCTGTGCCTCATTTCGCCCTCTTTTGTTGGTGCTGCATAAGTGACCACCCTATATGGCACTCAGAAATGAAGGTTTGAATGAGTTATACACACCTTTGTAGGAAGTGTGAAGGAGCCACTGGGTCTATGGCTTCAAACATAGACAGGACCCAAAGGATGCATTACTGCAGGGATGGGAAACTTCTGGCCCTCCAGATGTGGCTAGACTACTTCTCTCACCATCCTTAACCATTGGCCATGCTGGCTGAAGATGATGGGAGCTTAAGCCCAACAACACCTGTTCCCCCGTCCTGGTTTCTCCCCACATCCCTGCATTAATGACTTCCAGTTTAACACAGGAGACAACTGCAAATTGGGGTGGCAAGGAATGATATGACTGATTATGGGGAATACTCAGCTGCCTGATACTGAGTCAGGTTGTTAGGTTCATATAGTCCAGTGCCAGTTACTCTGATGGTGTCTCTCTAGGGTCTCTCAGTCCTGCTGCCTGAGGTGTTTTACCTGGAAGTACCAGGACTGAACTGGGGACAGTGATGGGCAGGCCCCTGCAGAGGGACAGAGGTCAGCGGGCTACACTTGCCCCCGGTCATGGAGGGCTAAACCAGCTGGGGTGGGGGGCACTAGGGACCAACTGCTTTGTTCTTTTGAGTTTATAACTTTATTCTAACAAGACTCCTGCCCCGAGCCTCAGACAAGCTCTGCACAGGCCTGGTGATGGATCTCCCTGGTACCAGAGGGGATGGAATTAGTTACCTTGCTTCTTCTCTGAGTTCAGGACAATGTAATGTGCTCTTTCTCCACAATAACCCTGTGAAGCTGGTTAGGCTGAAAGGTTGCAACTGGTTCACAGTCATTCAGGGAGTGAGCTTCATGACTGAGCAGAGATCTGGACTGCGGCCTCAGTGGCCCAAGTCCAACACCCAGGGACACGCAACATGGTGCCCTCTAGAAGTTGCTGAACTACACCTCCCCTTATCCCTGACTATTGGCCATACTGGCTGGGGCTGATGGGTTTTGAAGTCCAGCAACACCTGGAAAGCACCATGTTGGTTGTCCATGCTCTATTACATCAGTGGTGAGGAACATCCATCCCACAGGGCCAATCTGACATCCCACCAAACCTCCCAATTTAGCCTTTGTGTCCATTTTTGTCTGGTCATTCCCACCTCTAACTCACCTGATGTCATATAAAGTCAGGCATGGGAGATGTAGATCTGCAGCTGCAAAGGAGCAATCAAAAGCGCATTCTAAGTCATGTGCTTCCAATTATTCCTTCGCACCCGGCGATGCTTACATTTGGTGTCAAATGCAAGCCCCACTGCTTTCAGGCAAGATTGATTCTACCTGATATCATATGATGTCAGGTGATTGACAGGTGGGTGGCCTTGCCCACTGGTCAAATGTGTCCTGCAGAAGGTTGGCCAGGATTTGGTCCTGCCCTCTGGCCAAAAGTGATTCTGCACCCCTGCATTACATACCACATTTCCTTGTCAATTTATCTCCATTCCTAATGGGCTCATAAGAATACTAACTTCCCAGTGTCTCCTATGAACATGCCACCCCTTTCAAAGCCGTTTTAAGAGTAGGTGAATTTGCTTCATAAAAAGTTGCCTTCTTTTAATAAAGAAAGATACTTATGATAAACCATTAAATTAACGTTGATCATAAAAGCATTGTGAGTAGCAAAAAAAAAAAAAAAAAAAAGAGGCAGAAAATCCACAAGAGGTCATATGACGTCTGCACCCAACAGTACTATATCCCTATAAAAGCATAGACCCCTGCTGGCATATGTAATTTAATGTGCAGCATGGCTTTCCTAATTCAATCAAGTCTCTACATCCCTTCTTTTATATCCAATTGGATTCCATGTGCTAAAGCCATCAATATTTTCAGGATGAAATGAATGCCTGTATTAATCCTGCAATTTCCATTTAAAACACAGCATCGATTTGATTAATAAGGTTTGATGCTGAATAATTATATGGCAAATATGGAAGGTATAGGAAAACCACAGATGTGACCACCAGCAAAAGCCTTGTGGGAGAAAGGGGTCAAAGGGAAGCAATGGCCATGACTGAGGTGATGAATTCTTTGGCTTTTCTCTTATGCAATTAACAAGCAGAGCTTCTATTAATTTGCCCCCCCCCTCAAGGGTTCACTGGTCAGATGTCTCAGGGTCAAGGGTCAGAGGGGAAGAGCAGGGGTCAGCATCACAGCAGCACTGAAACAAAATAGGTTATCTAAGGAAATTCAAATTAAAAGGAAGGATATATACATGCAGTTGTATGTGTTTGGGGAGAAAGATCAGGGAGGGAGTGCTTCAATGTTAAGAACGCTGTTTTAGCATAATAAAAATGTTCTCTGCACATTTAATTCAAAGTAATCAATCTGAGGTGCAGTGCTTGAGCATCCAATAAAAGAAAATCAATGTGGTCTCTACGAGGGAAGACAAACAATGCTAGCTTTTACTAAAGGGATTATAGGTTAACATTTATTCAGTGTATTGTAATCTGATGTCAAGTGGTATAAAATCAAGCCAACAATCCATTACCGCCCTTTATAGGCTGGGTGCTGATCCCATGCAAATTGACTTTTCATAGAACTTATTAAATCATTTCTGTGTTCTGTCTATAGACCATTTTTATACAGCAACCAAGCGTCAATAAATTCTATTTCATACCTGCACTGCTGATTATCACAAAGATAAAGATTTGTCATTTCAAAATGCAATTTAACTTTTCTCTGCATTTCCTTACGTTTCCCATCTATTAATCAAATTGAATGTGTTGTTTCTGATTTGTAAGGAACAAAATGGAATGTAGCTTTAATTTGAGAGCCAATGCAATAACAAACCTTCTAAATGTCAATTCTGTTTTGCATAATCTCCAAGAAAAAAATGCCAGTCTCAGACTGGAAACGGTATTCAAAAATATAATAGAATGACCCAACATTGCCATTTTAATGCAATTTCTCTAAACTGCAGGAATTATTGTTGCTTCCAATGAATGCCTGTTCCATTCTGCTCCAGAGTTAATGCCCTGGAATTATAGCACTGACATCAGAAAACGATAGCATTATTACTGTGTGATCCTTCATGCACTTACCTATAAACATAGCATAAGACAATGGGGCAGACCTGATTAACAGCTATGGAAAGTATGCTGCAGACCAGGGTTCCATATGAAACGAATCAAAGCACCACAGCTAGTTACTAGAGAGCTGATTCACACGAAGCGTGGGAACTTTCTCAAACCTCCTCTTTTCATTTGTCATGAGCACAGATGTGAGTCTGCATACTGTTACAAACAATGGTGGGCTGAGCACTCGTGTGCTCGTAAGGGAAAAGTCACAGGGGGGCTTTGTCACAAACACACCTAAATCAAGACAACCAGCCATGTTAGCAAAATAACAGCCTACGCACAACTAAAGGCCATGCAAACCTGGCTCTTCTTCCACCCTTGCCCCCTTTAAAATTTCTCCCAGAACTGGACATTTGTGCTCTTCCTTTTTTACTTAATATGGAGACGTTTCCTCCTTTGCATCCAGCTATGGAAAAATGACAAACACTAACAATTTAATATTTTTCTTGCCACATCCAGCATTCAGTAAATGCATGATGGGGCAGAGGATCACAAAGGCACATTCTTCTCTGATCTGTGCATGTCATTTAAAGGTCAGAATAAGGTTGATCTGCATGAATCTATACTCACAGGGCTCCTCTGTTAAATTGGGACCCCTGGTTTTCTTGGTTTCTCCATGGCACAGACATGAGCTCCAACATCCAACATCCAGTCTTCCCTCTCCTGCTCCACACATTAACTGAATACTGGATGCCATGGGCCTGGCTCACATACGCTAACAGCAGATTTCACTTCTGTGGTCACCAGTGGTGGGGTTACAACAAGAGAAGGCAGACTCCCTACCTCTCTATGTGTCTGTAGAGAGCTATTGTAGTGTAGTGGTCAACAGAATGAGTAATGCACCAAGCAATGGCATAGCGTGGGTTGGCAGCATTGGGGCCGTGTGAAGAGGGTTGTAGGGCAACAAACAGATGGAGTACGCATGCACATTCAACTGCCCAACAGCGTCTGCATCACCCAGAAGATTGCAGCTGCAGAGATAAGAAAAGAAGAGTCTCTCTGAGGTCGTTTTCTGGTTCGCATGGAGAAGCTGTTTTCAATGGAGCTCAGCGACGCAAGCACACAGCTGTATTGAGGCAGCACTGAGTGTTGTATTTTTTCACCCCTAACAATTTTGTGCCTGGGGCAACCACCCTTGTACCCACCACACACACACACACACATACGCAACGTTATTGGTGCCAAGCTATCCTCAATTCCAGCCTCATCTTTCAGCCATGAGCTTACTGGGGAAAGGATAGGTGAGTCACCATCTTGCAACTTCAACTCCCCATCTATAGTACTGGAATGATAAAATATGGTTCATCCTATAATGAAGATTAAGAAGGTCAGTTTGCCTTCAAAAGAGGAAAGTTTTCAAGAATGAGTGGACAGGGAAAAAGGAAATTGAACAAGGAAGTTAAAGGGACAAAACAAGGTGAGGACCCTAATAAACTATAAATAAAAAACAGGGTCAAATCTTTCCATACTTCTTAGGGGTCATTCAAAACCACAATAACAGAAGCTCAGCTAGAATATATATGACATATCAGAAAAATGTACCACCAAAGCCAAGAAAATGCCAGTGTGGTTAAAAGAAGTCTAACCACATATATGCTTATGGAATCTAAACCGTCAGTGTCTGACCAGGAAAAAAATGTCAGAGTCGTGGTGGATAGCTTCATGAAAATGCTGACCCAGTGTGTGGTAGCTATGGAAAATGTGAATTCCATGTTAGAAATTATTAGTAAAGAGATTGAAAAATAAAACTGCCAAAATCCTAATGTTGTTATACAAATCTATGATGTGGCCAAACTTGGAATACTGTGGACAGTTCTGCCCACCACAGTTTTTAAAGGATATTGTAGAGCCGGAAAACATTCAGAAAATGGCAACCAAAATGATCAAGAGGCTGGAGCAACTTCTGCATGAGGGAAGGTTAATGTCTGGGACCTTTTTAGTTTGGAAAATAGGTAAGGAGGAACATAATAGAGGGGTATTATGTATGGTGTGGATAGCAAGTGGATAGAAACATTTCTTCCCTCCATAATACTGGAACCTGGGGTTATGCAGTGAAGCTGAATGTTGGAAGATTCAGGACAGACAAAAGGAAGACCTTCACGCAGCAGCGTTAAACCATGGAAATTCACCACCACAAGATTTAGCATTAGCCACCACCTTGGTTTTGACAAATTCATAGGGTACAGAGCTATCAGTAGCCACTAGCCATGGTGGCAGTGTGCTACCTCCAACATTGGAGACAATGTGCCTCTGAATACAAGTTACATGGCAGTGCAAATGGAGAGAATGCTATTGCACTCATGTACTGCTTGTGGCTTCCCATAGGCATCTGGTTGGACGCTACTGGGACTAGATGCCTGATCCATGTAATGTCTGGAGGACATCACTTTGGTCAACACGGGTGCAGATAATACTGAGATAAAGGAACCAGTTCTTTGATTCCGTATGACTTGTTCCTAAAACTCTTATAAGTTGTATTGAGATCATTTATTTGAAAATCTCCTGACCTTGAGGAAAAGTGCTGTGTAAATACTTAGGATGGATTGTTGCATGACTATCTGAAATTAATGCAGGTGAAGGCTGCACTGGCATGGTCTCAGGGTGGTTGCCCTGGGCACAAAATTATTAAGGGCACAACATTTCAAAAGGGAAGAAATAGCACACTCTCCCCCTCAGTCTGTGCCTCTCTCAAGAGGCAGGGAACACCTCAAATCCCACCTGTCCCAGACCCACGATTTTGCTCCCACATTCTCTTTCCCCTCCCAAAGCTTTCACTTCTTCCATCAGGTAAAAGGCACATATTTTGTTGGGCTGTTGTTGTGGTTGTTGTTGTTGTTGTTGTTATTTGGGGAGGAGTTAGCCGGTGGTTGCAATCCATATTGAACTGAAGGTGGAAAGAGAGTAATTGGAGTGGGGGCCTCATCGAGGAGGTGGTTGGGCTGCAATTGCCACAACGGTGCTGTCACGGGTTAGGGAGAGCAATACGTGGCTTACCCCAGACATTGGTAACCCACGCTACACCACTGAAAGGCTGTAATGTAGGTAGGGTCTTTGCTTAGTGGTGCTAGCCAGCATATCTAGATAGAGCTGAGAACATCCCCTGCTTGAAAACTTGGAGAACCACTGCCAGTTAGTGGATAAAATATTGAGCTAGATCAGGGCCAGAATGAGGTTTGTGGAAGCCCTAAGCTTCTGAAGGTAATGGGGCCCTTTATATGTCCAGCTGTTCATTGTCAACAACAAATTGCCGCTGTTTTTTGTGTTGAATATATGGTAATTTATGGACCTAATACAGGCATGTTTTGGGACTACAACTCCCATCATCCCTAGTTAACAGGACCAGTGGTCAGGGATTATGGGAATTGTAGTCCCCAAAAATCTGGAGGGCCAAGTTTGGCCATGCCTGGGTCCTAATAGTTATCTAAAGTCATTTGCACGTAACAAAATATGTATTTTATCAAAGTAATTGTTGAACTGAAATACATTTAAGAAGAAGCCTACACAACACAAAACACTGTTGCTGTATGTAGGTTTTATTTTATTTGTTTTTTATCTTATATTTTGGAAATGTACATCCAGGTTTTTTATTCCTTTAAATTGGGGGGGGGGGCAAGAGAGTGGGGCCCTAAGCTGTAGCTTGCTTAGCTTATGTGTAAATCCGGCACTGAGCTAGATGGACCCAATGGTTTGACTCTGTATAAGGCAGCTACGTATGTTTCTCATTCTGGAAGGAGAGGGGCTGCATCATGGTCCTCAATGGGGCCTCCAAGAGGATTTAATAAAGAGGAAATGCTTTCAGATGGGAAAGCAAAATCTGTTTTTAATAAAGGTGCTCCAGAAAGTAGTAGAGACCCTTTCAATGATACAGCATTAAGATGTATATCAAACACAGATTTTCCTGCCAGGTGCTAATTCATACCAAGGCAGCTTTTTCTAACACCGGAAGAACTATGCTGTCCTGTTGATTGATTACTTTACTAATCACTATTTATTGTGCTCTGCCCAGCAACTATGGATGTTATAGTGATTGTTTATTGTTTCAGGAGAAAAAGATTTTAAAATTGATAAAGAAACATTTAATAAAGTGTTTTCTTAAAAAAAAAAAAAGGAAATGCAGTTTGCTGCTTGCTATGGTTGGGTCACTTTTATATGTGAGGAAAAGCATTACCATATGTTTGGAAAGACTGGTGATATTTTGCAGATTGTCTTTCACTGCAGCCTTCTAGGGCTTCAGAATATTTTAGAGTTCCATGCTGTTTGGCGAAGAAAATTGAACTTGACATTAGCTTTATTGTAAGAGTTAAGTTTAGGGTTTCCTCCCCCACCTACATTTCAACTGTGAGGGTGTTTTTTCCCTTCCTCCCAATCTGAAATTTTAGTTTATATGTTCTGGCATCAGAACATCCAAAATAAATCTACACTCCTTGAACTCAGTGCTGCAGAGATTCAACTTCATGGCCTTTGGATGCAGAGTTTGGTGCTGGAACAAGGTCATGAGTTGTGGTCTCAGATGAACATTGAATCCTGAGTGCTGGGTCTATTAATTCCTTGTGCTTTCCAGTTTAACCAGTGTATCAAGGAAATGGTTAAATGCTTGTACAGCTTTGGATAAAAGGTATAATTCTGCTCACTCTCTAATTTTATTATGTTAGATTGTCTTTTTTAAACTATCGTGGGGTTTAAAAAATGATGCTGACGAGAAAGTCTATTGCCTTTTCTTTCTTTTTTTAAGTTCCAAACTTTCCCTAATTATCAAAACAAGATTGCCAGGATGAATTCTGTTCTAAAGAAAATGGTTTCTCAGATTCCAAAGCCATTCCTGCAAAGGCTTCAATATTGCTGCCAAATGTGTGGTGCAACTAAAAGGTTAATGGATATACTTGAAGATTAAAATGTCAAATCCACTTTTAAAATCCTCCCCAATGTGTGGTTTATGTTTTCAAAATGTCTAAAGAGAATTTGAGGCTTTAGGTTTCTTTACATTTTTATTTGCAAAAATACTGCCTGGTGAAATAACATCCCAAGCACATGAATTATATCTTAAAATTTGAGAAGGCTGCAAATGCGTAAATGGCTGGTAAATAGCAATGACTGACAAACCCTGCTCCATTTTATTAATTTTTTTGTCCAGGCTCTGCGTGCCTTATGTTGGACTTTGAATTTAAAAAGGGAGACTCCCGTTTTAAGAACATATTGAAAAGCTGACATTTTTTCCTGTTTTTGTAGTGTGTGTGTGTGTGTGTGTGTGTGTGTATAGGCTGGGTAATAAAAGGTTGCCATTGGGGTATTGTAAAACTACTGTTGCCGGTGGATTTTATATAGACACAACCGGTTAAAGGTGATTGAATATCAAGGGCTGAGTGGTGCTTATAATACCTGCTGTTGTGAGACTTCAATTCATTATTGTAACAGAATGAAAGAACATTGCTTCTGTACAGGACATGGTTGTAGTATTGATTGAGTTTCTCAAAAGTCTTCTCTTAGGATGCAGAGTGCAGTCAAACATGCACAAACATCATTCAGCTCCCCTGATTCTGTCATGTGTGCCTTGTACCTCAAACTAAAGCAGCCTCAAGATACAGGAAAATGCCTCCTCAGTTGAAGGCAGACAGAGCTCTAAGCCTGACTCAGGGGGGTTATGCAGATGTTGTGACCTTTCTTCCACAGACCAGATTTTACACTCAAATTGCCATTAAAGCTCTTTTCCCCCTAGAGGCCCACAGTCAACTTGTGTGTTTTCTCCATTAGGGTTAAAAGTCAGCATGGCACCATGCCCACACCGCATACTAAATGGAATGGAACATAAATAAACTGTAAAATGGCCTTGCATCTGAGTGAGAACGGCAGTCTTTGGTTAACACAAGCCATCATCACAGAAAATGCTTAATTAGGATAATATGAGTTCCATACTGAACAATATAGAGCAGGCACTGCTCCAGTCTCCCTGTCAGCATTGCTTCCCATTCATATAAGTCTCTAAAAATAAGTTTGTTATGTATTTGTTGTGGAATATTCCCCCCCCGCCCCGCCCCCACCTTTCTGCAAAAAGTGAACAGGGCTTAGTTGGGGAACCCTGCTACAAGCATTTCACCAATAATGTAACTCCTCTCATAATCTTCAGTTAGGGTTTATCCACACTTACTTTTCCTCTGCACTTTCCAGAGACAGTCCACACTTTGATGCACTGTCTGCGAGCTCTTTTTTCTTCATCATTTTTTGCTCCAGAGCTTTCTTTGTGAAAACTTGCTCTTTAAAGCTGAATCGGAGCAAATGGCAATCCACAGAAAACCCCAAATTGCCATCTCCGCCCCCATCATTCAGCCCAGACACTCCAGCTCTGAGGGCCTTCCGGGAGTTCCCTCACTGAAAGAAGTGAAGTTACAGGGAACCAGGCAGAGGGCCTTCTCAGTAGTGGCACCCTCCCTGTGGAACACCCTCCCATCAGATGTCAAGGAAATAAACAACTACTTGACTTTTAGAAGACATCTGAAGGCAGCATGTATAGGGAAGTTTTTTAAGTTTGATGTTTTGTTGTGTTTCTATATTTTGCTGGGAGTGACCCAGAGCAGCTGGGGCAACCTAGTCAGATGGGCAGCATATAAATAGTGGTGCTGGTGTTTGTGCCTCAGCTTCAAAGAGTGGGTTTTTGCACTCTTTTAGGTAAAGCTCCAGAGGGAGGTGGTGCTGTGGGTTAAAGCCTCAGCGCCTAGGACTTGCCGATCGAAAGGTCGGCGGTTCGAATCCCTGCGGCGGGGTGCGCTCCCGCTGCTCGGTCCCAGCGCCTGCCAACCTAGCAGTTCGAAAGCACCTCCGGGTGCAAGTAGATAAATAGGGACCGCTTACCAGCGGGAAGGTAAACGGCGTTTCCGTGTGCGGCTCTGGCTCGCCAGAGCAGCGATGTCACGCTGGCCACGTGACCCGGAAGTGTCTCCGGACAGCGCTGGCCCCTGGCCTCTTAAGTGAGATGGGCGCACAACCCCAGAGTCTGTCAAGACTGGCCCGTACGGGCAGGGGTACCTTTACCTTTACCTTTAGGTAAAGCTCCAGATGGATGCAGGTGGCGCTGTGGGTTAAACCACAGAGCCTAGGACTTGCCGATCAGAAGGTCGGCGGTTTGAATCCCTGCGACGAGGTGAGCTCCCGTTGCTCAGTCCTAGCTCCTGCCAACCTAGCAGTTCGAAAGCACATCAGAGTGCAAGTAGATAAATAGGTATCGCTCTGGCGGGAAGGTAAACGGCATTTCCGTGCGCTGCTCTGGTTCACCAGAAGTGGCTTAGTCATGCTGGCCACATGACACGGAAGCTGTACGCCAGCTCCCTTGGCCAGTAAAGCGAGATGAGCGCCGCAACCCCAGAGTTGGTCACGACTGGACCTAATGGTCAGGGGTCCCTTTACCTTTACCTAGGTAAAGCTCCAGGACAAAAAGAAAAGCACTTGGACACAGAGCCTTAAAGCACAAACCTGTGCCTGGAAAGAGTTGGGACAAAAGGTAAGTGGGGATAAGCCCACAGGATACATATGCAGTCCATGTACTTTCTGCTCAAATACTGTAGAGCCTTTTTAAAAAAACAAAAAAAGCTTGCATTTATCTCCTGCTTTACTTTGGTCTTGGAACCAAGGCAGTGTCCCTGTGACTCTCATGTGGTCACTCATCCAGGCACAAGACCTAGATCTACTTTGCCTCAGCAAGTTGGTGTTACCAGACCATACCTGGATATGTGGACTTTCTCCCCCAACACACACACACACACACACATTCTGAATTCACTAAGGCAGGCTTAGCCAATGTGTTTTCCTCCAGGTGTCTTTGAACTCCTATCATGTCTGATCACTGGCCATGCTGGCAGGGGCTTATGTGAGTCCCAGCAATATCTGGAAGCTCCCACATTGGCTCTTCTGGCACTAAGGCATAGATGGGATGGTGCCCACCAACCTCACCATGACATCCCCCTGCCCGATAGCTTTGCACTGCATCTCTTTTAAGTCCATTAAACTAACAAGTAAATAAATAAATGCCACCCTACACATCTCAGAAACATCTGTGCCCAGGGATAAGAGATTCAGGAAAAAATAGTTTTAGAAGAAAAGTTCTTTTTAAAATACATTCTAAAGTTTTCTCCTGATTAGAGGGCAAGCTATCACACAAGCCATCAAAACCTGATTCCTACAAAGTGGTTTTTAAGAGCATCACTCCTAAAACAAATGAGAGTGGAGTGCTCTGTGATCTTTCACATGGAATCTGGGTGTTCCACAGAAAGCAAGATGAAAAGGAGCCTTCCTTCATTTCAGAGATCCAGTGCAAAAAGAACTAGGAAAGTATGGTGTTCTGTGGGACTTCACACCTAGGGATGTCTGATCCTATACATATTCACAGTTGGTATTTGAGTTAATTAAAGTCTGAATAACATCCACCCCAGTTCTTTCCTAAGCCCACATTGCTAACCACTGTTTGATGTGAGGCTGCCTGATCTTGGCTTAAACTAAATTACAGAATATAATACCTTTTTTCCTGTTAACTATTTAAATGCTTAGAGCTCAAGAATCAGGCAGTTGAGGTATGTAGGCCCGGTCAAAACACAGAGCAGAATGAAGTGATAGAGTCTCAAAGCGGCGAAATGTATTGCACCATTTCTGCTGGTGGGTAGAGAATTTAAGAAAAAGAAATTTGCAAACTGGTGTAGAAATGTGGAGAAGTGGGTTTAGGACTGGAAAACTAAGGAATGGAGAGAAACCAAAACAGGCATTTTCACCGATCCTTAGTCTGGAAGTGACTACCCATCCTTATCAACATGTTCAATGTGAAGTGACAGTAGTGATCAATGGTTGGGAAATCACTGATAGCCAGGTGGTCTCACCCTTCCTTCTTCTCCCCCACAGAAGGAGAGCAACAGGACTTCCTTTTTCCTCAGTGACACCACCTTGTCAAATCTAATTGGTTTCATAATCATATCACTGTAGGAGGAGGAATTGTTCCTCATGAAGCTCACCCTGTCACCCCTGGTGTCCCTATTTCTCATATGCTCAGCTAATGAAAATACTGCACACAAACAAGTAATGGTGAAACAGTTTCACTGTTCTTTGAGCCCCACCCCAACAGTACAAGATTGCTTTTCATGGAGGCTGAAACCATAGGAATGGTCCATCCTCTGCAATCTTGGTTTTGAAGCAATGCTACTAATGCAACCTCCAACCTCTGATTCATGTTTTATTTATTCCTTTGCTTAAATAATTTGAATACTGAATTTATATACTGCTTAACTGCAAGTCTTTAAGATACAAGACAAAAATTAAAAATCCCTTAGAACTATAACATCTGACTTCCATGAAAATGCCTGCAGGAATAAATAAAAAAGGCTTCAGTAGGCACTGGAAGTTCAATGGGAAGGAGGCCTGTCTGACTTCAGCGGGATTTCCATAAAATCGGGCCTACAGTGATGGAGGAGGACAATGACAACAATGACTCCTGGGGGATAAGAAGTGTAAATCAGAGCCATGTGGGTCCACTAACAGGGACTGCAGTGAAACGCTCAGTGATCAGGTTGATTTATAAGGAATTAGGTGGTCCTTAAGGTGTCCTGGACCAAAATGGTGAAGGGTATTGTAAATGAATACAACAAACTTGAACCTGCCCAGTAGTGTATGGGCAGCCAGTGCAGACTTATCATAGAATCACAGAGTTGGAAGGTATGCCCAAGGTCATCTTGTGCCTTGTCCAACCCCTGCAATGCAGAATATCAACTAAAGCATCCACAGATGGCCATCTTTCTGTCCAAAAGTTCTTCCTTATGTTTAGTCGGCATCTCCTTCCTTGTAACTTGAAGCCACTGATTTGTGTCCTACCCTCCAGAGCAGGAGAAAACAAGCATGCTCCATCTACCATGTGACAGCCTTTCAGATACTTAAAGATGGCTATCATATCCCCTTCTCAGTCTCCTCTTTTGAGCACTGGAGTTCTGTGCTGGCAGTAGTCTGCCCCCATCCACAGTCCTGCCACCATATTTTACACCAGCTGGAACCTCCAGACCAGGGGTAGCCCGATCCAGCCATTTTATGGTAGCACCTAGCAGTAATGGAGTATTGAGTTTAATGCATGGTAGAAACTCAGCCAGGGTTCACTGTAATAACCCAAAGAAAGCCTTCTCCTGCAGAAGCTCTATTGGTATGACGACAGATGCTTTAGAGGAGAAAAAACCACAAGCAACTGGCTGCTCATGTGCAAATGATTCTGCATGAAGGTGAACCTGTTCACCAGACTAAAAGCTATTGCCATGCTATTGCAGCAGCACCACCACTCCTGTCTAATCAGAGCACTGGGGCTCTGTTTACAGTATAAATGTGGTCCTTATTCTCAAGATGTTCATATTGAGCTACCTAACAATGTTCACCTTTGTACATATGGTTGTATGCTGTGTCTATCGATCGAGCTTTTGGCTGGCGTGCTACGACATTGGGGTGCAATTCTGCCATGAAACGAAACACTACTAACATGGTTACCACACTAATGAGTATCCTCTTGCGCAAGCTGGACGATGGTAACATGAAAATGAAATCATTTGAGTTGATGGAGCTGCGCATTTAAATATTATTCAAAGGAATATTATTGACCGAGCGCATTGTAATTGCTCTCCCAGAGTGCTTGCAGTCTGTCATGTAGATTCTTGCTTAGTTTCCTATCGATCTGCCGCACGACACGGACCGTTGCGCTATATGTATAAATAGTGATATTGCAAATGACGGCACGTGCTTTGCTCTTTCGGCAGAGAAAGCAAACACTTCAGAATGCAGGAACTTTGAAATGGAAAGGTACAAATCTTGACACCAAATAACTCTCACATTTTGCTTTCAGGAATAAAGCTATTTTTTATTTATGAGGGAAATGTAAAAGAGGCGCACAAAGCCACAGAAGGCTGTCGGGGTGCCTCCCTAACCCCCACCCCACCTTCTTTGCAACATGAAAAAGAGTGACTTTTTTTTTAATACTGTAAGAGAAATATAACATTTTATCCTAGTCCTCTGTGCCAAGTTTCCAGAGTGCATTTTTATAGCTGTGTGAAGAATAGGGGTTATATTTAACAGAGGTTCCAGTATGCCCTGAGTGTAATAAACATAGGTAGCATCAAAGGAGGAGGGGGGAGGAATCTACTGCTTAGAGGACTCCTGTAGACATGGTTGCCTTTTAACCCCTGCTGCGAGATAGCGAGGGATGAAGAGGCTGAGTAAAACAACACTTTGTGGCAATATGATAATTAAGGGATTGTAAGCAGTAATATGTGCTACTGTAGATGAAACAACAACCTTTAACCCATGAGAATTGCTCTGAACATTGATTGTCACCAGCACATATTATATCTGTTTCTGCTGGGGACAAGTGGGTTGATTTTGGCAGCCTTAAATCCATCAGAAATACCCATTTTATTATACCTTTTACAAACATTAGGCTTCAGCTATCAGAGCTTTGAAAGCTTATTTAGAGCAACCCCACCTACAGCGACTAACCCTCCTTTTTTTTTTAACCTAGGACATAATTAAACTTCTCCAGATCCCCATTAACCTGTTCCTTTGATCTCTGCTGTGATGATATGCAAAGCCACACTATAAGGCCTCATCTCTTACTATTGGTTAGAGGGCCCCCCCCTTCTCTCTCTCTCTCTCTCTCTCTCTCTCTCTCTCTTATTTGATAACTCTATGCAGAGTTCTGAGGAAGCAAAATCTATTGAAGATTTTCTCAAGCTATGGACAAATCCAGCTCAAAAGACCCAATTTAAAAAAATCCACGTATCAACCAAAGAGTCTTCATTAGGGCCTAAGACCCAAAAGAAAATACCAGGCCAGGGAAATTCCAAAGGTCTGTGGCTGACCTTTCTTTGGTTTTAATCACTGAACCTCCCGACAGCTTAATAAGTTGAAGGTGCTGGATCACAGTCAAACTTAATAAGGCCCACAGCAGAGCCTTGGCCACTCCTGATTGCTCCCATAAGTCTTAGCACATCTGGTCTTCTGTCCTTGGGTGAGAACTGTTTTCCATAACTTGCCTCATGTTCACCACCCCGCACATAAACTGTTTTTATTAACCCACAAATGATAGAGTGCTGCATTTTTATTTCATTTTTGGCCTGAGTACTGGCAGTTTCTTGCCTTCGAGCTGATGACAGAGATGATTGCTCCCTCCCAAACAGAATTAAAGATGGTGTGTTCTCCAAATTCTCTCTTGATCCTCTCCACCCCTTGCATTACAGCCAGTCACATGGCACAGCCTAACCTTCAGCTAAGACGTGATTAAACATCTAAACACAAGTCAGGGGAGGGATACTCTTTAAAAAAAAATACTTGAGCATTATTTTAAAAGGTCAATAGAATAAAGACCAGAAAAATATTAGATAGGAAAGAGGTACAACTGCGGGGGGGTGGGGTAATAGATAATAAGGATAAAGACCAAAATGCATTTAATTACTGGGTATATTTATTTCAGCATCACATTACACAGACTAAGGGTGGAATATATATAATAAATAATACAATTTCATACATTTGTGAGATCTTTTTGAAAAATGCAAAGCTTCTAGTCCCTGAATCGGGCAAGGTTTGTTGTTTCTTTTGTCTTTCACAGCAATTATTAGTGCATGGTAGTATTTCCTGCTTTGAAATGTTTTCAGATGCTGATTTCTGCAGATTAAGCTTTTATTGCCGGAAGAAATATCAACAGCCTCAGATATGCAGATGACACAACCTTGATAGCAGAAAGTGAGGAGGAATTAAAGAACCCTTTAATGAGGGTGAAAGAGGAGCATGCAAAATATGATCTGAAGCTCAACTAAAAAACTAAAATCATGGCCACTGGTGCCATCACCTCCTGGCAAATAGAAGGGGAAGAAATGGAGGTAGTGAGAGATTTTACTTTCTTGGGTTCCATGATCACTGCAGATGGTGACCAGCAGTCACAAAATTAAAAGATGCCTGCTTCTTGGGAGAAAAGCAGTGACACACCTAGACAGCATCTTAAAAAGCAGAGACATCACCTTGCCAACAAAGGTCCGTATAGTTTGGTTTTCCCAGTAGTGATGTATGGAAGTGAAAGCTGGACCATAAAGAAGGCTGATCGCCGAAGAATTGATGCTTTTGAATTATGGTGCTGGAGGAAACTCTTGAGAGTCCCATGGACTGCAAGAAGATCAAACCTATCCATTCTGAAGGAAATCAGCCCTGAGAGCTCACTGGAAGGACAGATCCTGAAGCTGAGGCTCCAATACTTTGGCCACCTCATGAGAAGACAAGAGTCCCTGGAAAAGACTCTGATGTTGGGAAAGATTGAGGGCACAAGGAGAAGGGGACGACAGAGGATGAGATGGTTGGATAGTGTTCTTGAAGCTACCAGCATGAGTCTGACCAAACTGTGGGAGGCAGTGGAAGACAGGAGTGTCTGGCGTGCTCTGGTCCATGGGGTCATGAAGAGTTGGACACAACTAAACGACTAAACAACAAAAAAGGCATTTTTTCCTGGTCAGTTGGCAGCCATGTGGTGACAAAAATACCAAAGTATCTAAAAGCAAATGAACTGTGCAAACAGGAAATATCAGGTGTTTTCCATCGTTATTTGTAAACATCATAAAATGGCTGGATTGGGTTTTTCACAACTGATGTTCAGCCATTGTAAAAGGAACTTACCGGTATGCATGCTATTAGATTTCCTTGGAAAGCAGCTTGCATTTGGGAAAGGCAAGAATAATGCACTTCTAAACTTGAATCAGATTCTGACAAAGCATGGCAATAATTTGAAGTTCCAAACACACACAAACCCCAAACATTTTTTGGCTAAGCCAGGGTTCCTGATCACAGGGAGGTTTCTAAGTGCATTCAGCTGAGCATCCTTAAAAGAAACATATCTTCAGGCATTGACACAAATTGTGTGAACAGCTCAAGAGCAGCCAATGCATCCAGGGCTGTTGCGGGTGGAATTTGCATGAATGCCCTTTCCCAGTTTAAACCTTCATGTGCTCAGGCAAATGCCTGAGCAAAACTGAACTCAAAC
This sequence comes from Podarcis cretensis, assembly GCF_951804945.1. Classification (NCBI taxonomy): domain Eukaryota; kingdom Metazoa; phylum Chordata; class Lepidosauria; order Squamata; family Lacertidae; genus Podarcis; species Podarcis cretensis. The sequence goes on along the minus strand of NC_137180.1, from coordinate 30,064,765 downwards.
TATTTCTGGACTTGAAGGAACAGAACTGTGGATACATATTAACTTTGAGCAATCCATTGAGGCACGTGTGTGCTACACTTGAGAACTCATTGTAACCACTTCAACCAATATTGCTCCCAAACCAAGAATCTTGCGAAGAGACTTCTGAATCTGGGGAAAGACTATTTAAATTATATTCCTCAGCATTTTCACAAAGCTACAGTTCATGGTAGTTTAACTGAGTCATTTTTACAGATTCATGCAGATTCATAGTGCAAATCTCTTGAAAATTAGGAAGACATTAGTCTGTTGATTGGACCAGTGGATAGCCAGAAACAAAGCTGTTACAAAACTGTTGCCAGGCTAGTCTTTTCTGCAAAATATTAGTGGCCAGTTTAAGCACACTTTCTAGAAAGCATAAAGAACCCAACATGTTGTTTGGCCTTTTTCCGTTTTATCCAGATTAGGAATAAAAGAAGTCAAAATATAATTTGAAAAGGAAACATAAGATCCATGACTGGGTCTCCCTTTTGTTTTTGCAGGGAGTTCACCATTCATATTGCGATCGTTATGCCTAAAATACAACTTGTTGCCTCTTATGTGTATCTCAATTTGTGAAGTGCAATCTTGTGCATGTTTCCTCAGAATCTAAGTTCCGCTATGTACAGTGTTGGGCTTGTTCCCTAAAAGTGTGTTGGGGGTTGTAGCCTCAGAGACAGAAATCATAACTCCGGGGACTGGCTATGAAAGAGGTAGACACTATCAGTGCAAATATAGCATAATCAATGTAGCAATACAAATATGCACTCTGGCCTACAATTTTATTCAGGAGCAACATTTTTTTTAATCAGGTGCTGTAAGATGGCTGCCTAGTTTATATAGGATATCACTGTAACTCCTACTTTATTAGTCAATCAATCAATTTATTGTGCATAGCCAAAGGCCTTTACAATGTACAGCAGAGGGCAAGGCAAGGCTTTCCTCTGATATTACATGACATACCGTATAAAAGGTTTACAGCATGAAAAGTTTACAGAATAAAAATTTAAAATTAGAGAGTATTAACGTACCCAGAAAGGAGCTTCTTAGCTGCCAGAGCAAATTGGGCTACCAGGTGTGTAATCTGTAGATCTTTATCAGCTAGGAGCTCAACTGTCACCTGCGGGGGGGGGGGGGACCAGCCTGAGAGACAGTCAAGAACAGATTATTTTTAAAAAGTTATCTGGGCATTGAATATAAGGGGCAAAGCAGCAGGTAATGTACAACATCCTCAACCTGACTGCATCCATAAATGCACCTGCATTCCGGATGAGGAATTCCCAGGTATTTCCCCTCTAAATACACTGAGGGCATCTGTTGGAACCTTAGTTCAACAAACACCCTATGCAGCTGCAGGAAAGTCAGTGTCTCAAGGTAATGGAGCCTTGAGTGGCTGATCTTGATTTGGAGGTACCAAAGAGAATAACGGACAGCCAGGGGAGAGGCAGCTCAGTGGAGAGGAGTTCCCCCCCCCCAAAAAAAAAAAAACCACAACTTGGAACCAGCCCAGAATGTGTATGATAATAATTTCAAGAAAGAAAGAAAGAAAGAAAGAAAGAAAGAAAGAAAGAAAGAAAGAAAGTCACTGAACCCAAAAGTCAAAGAAGAGTAAGATTACATCTGGCTTTCAAGGAACCAAAGCATTCCCCAGAAATCTGACTTCACACATTTGTCGGTTCCATCTGCAGTGGGATGAGGCTCAAACTCTTCTCTGAACCTTTCGATGTGCATTCCATGCCGTCTAACTTTATTAGCCAGATCACCGTCCCTCCTTAAGGAGATACGATTATGTGATGATGAACCATTGTTTGCGTAGTTTGAAACCATTTGGAAGCTGAAGAAAGTGCATGCTAATCAGCTCTCTTCATCCTGTGTACAGCACTGTTTAATTTAGGATAAGTTCTAAAACCTGTGTCCTCCTTCCCCTCCCTTTCCCCCCATTGTTAGCAGCTGCAAGCTGAATAGTTGTAGCCAAGGGAGTTGGACTGAAGCATATTCCCCTATGCAGCTGCAGATAAAAGGCAGGTTTTAGCAGCTGGAGTACAAAGAGGGGGAGCTGTTTTCAAATCCTGGGCTTTCTGCCACAGGATAAGTCTTCTTAGTTCAAGGATCCTCGGAGCTCTCTCTCTTCTCTTTTGGGTTTAATAGTATTCTTGTGCACACATTCATAACACACCCTCACTCTCTTCTTTCCAGGGTGGTCTAGAGGGTTGCTAATTGAGCTCGGGTGCAAAGATGTGAAGCCCTGAATACAGTCAAACAGCCTTGGAAATGACAATCAAGATTGTGTAAGAAGGCCTTGCTGTTCTCTTGGCTGACTTTAAGCTCTTCCAGAAGTTGTGGTGAGCCCTCCGGAGCCCACCCACCAAAAGCCCCAGAGAAGATCTGTGAGCAAGAAAAAATATGCAGAGCAACTTTGGTAGCTGGGGTCTTGTCCTGTGAGATGTGAAAAGTCATTCTGGCTTTTGAAGCCTGCCAAAAGTTTAGAAATGTTGGCTGAAAAGTCAGGTGCAGGTCCAAGGATTTTCTCCAGGCTAGCATCCATGCCAAGTATTTATTACTGTATGGGGATTTTTGCTGCATAATGTTGACCAAATGGATAAAATAACTTAAATTCAGCAAGGTAAATTTTCCCCTCCTCCAGTCAGTTCAGTCTGCCTTCTTAATACCATTATTGACTTCTTACTGTGGATACACTTTCCCCCACATTTCAATTTGTTTTGCTATCAAAATGGGGGAAAGACTTACTGGGATGCAAATCTAATCAACAATTTGCAACTCAGCTTTGCGTTATTGATCTAATCAGATGGCTCAGTTGGGGAATAAAAAGCCCACACTCTGCATCTGCCCACCAATGCCTCAGCTCAAGTAGACGAAGTGGGTTAGTAATTTCCTACTGATGTTAACCAATTGCCAATGAACAGCTCAAACAGGAAGGACAAGGTTCATTGCTTGTGTACATTTGATTTCTAGTGTATGAGAAGCCAAGCGGCTAATGCACCCACATGTCCTCCAATGACTTGTGGCAACACCACTGCCTAAGAATAGAAAGTGTTTCCTTTTGCCTTCACCATAGAATTGAACATATGGCAGCAAATGTGTATCATTTATATCATTAAACATAGCAAACCACAACAGCAGCTTTGAATGAGATTCCAGATGTGGAGAATTATACTAATAATGCAGTTGCCATTCAGAAAGTTGGTTATCCTTTGGTAGGCCCTGTACGCACATTTAGCAGTAAATTTATTCTTGCACCAAAAAACATGCCAGTTTTGAGGGTGCAGTTTAATCCCCCGATCAGCACTGCTTAAGGGGGTTAGGACTGGGCAGAAGAGTCCAAATAGAGTTTGATCCAAATGGAGTAGAGACAGTGATTTATACAGATATTCATTTTTTAAGGATATCAGTTCTTGACAGTTGGATAGATTGTTCATTTATTTGTTTTTGGCAGGCTGCCTTCTAAAGCCAAACATATAAGCCCTCACAGGCCTCTCCATTAAGGGAAAAAAATCTGATTCTTATTCTAGTTTGCAATATTATGCTAAATATTGTTAACTAAAAGTGAGACCAAAGGTTATGGAATGCATATTTTAGATGCAGATGCAGATGGCCACAGGTTTAGGCCCCACTATCTCCAATTGAAAGCACCTTTAGGGAGCAGTGCTAGGAAAAGGATCTACATGTGATCTTGGAGAACTGCTTTTCCCAGTTGGGGCAAAGAATACTGGAGTACATAAATGAATGATCTGACTCATGTTATTCAGAAGTGCTATTGTGAGTAGCTCGTGAGACTATGTTTGGTCCTCAGTTGGCTTACAGCTACTCCTGAGTTTACTCCTAGATGGGTCTTGAATGTTCCTAACTGTTGATAATACAGAGGTGCTAACCCCAAGGCATCTATATCATTGGAAACGCTGCAATTAGAATGTACAATAGTAGCCCCTCATTAACATTCTTCACAGTTAGTATAGTTGTGAAGTGTTTTCCAAGTAGGTAAGTTCTGTAGATGTGAATGTTTTGTAAAGCCTGTAACTTAATTGAAGCATTAACCTTGGAGCTGGACTGATTCCATGCTTGTTCTCCTTGGCTCCAGCATGTCACAGGACTTTAGACATGCTAAATATATGCACCGCAGAGGTCCTTGATGCTCATAGATTGATGTGGTTTTATAGCTGGCAGTTTAGTCCAGTCACATGACTAAACAGCATTCCAAACAAGGATGTCCAAATAAGAACTATGCAAGACATGGACTACATTTGTATGTAATGCGAAACCACAGTTTAGGACGAGACAGACAAATCTCAGCACGCTCAAGTGAAGTGCTGAGCTCATTCTGTCATTGTCCTCTCTCCTACTCCCACATCTTCAGGAGGAAGATTTCTGACAAGTTCAGTTTCCCTTTAAAGGATCTCAGTTTAGCATTAGATATGAATGATTGGGGCATCAGTGGGGCTGCATGTTTATTGGTCCCAACCAAATATGAGAACAAGCTCTGAGTTTGTACAACTGTATTTATGTAGGGTCTGTACTCACAATCACAGCAGGGTCCCTGATCGTGAGCACAGAGCCTATTCATGTCTAGTGTCCATTCTCACATTGGGCCAAATATCTGGAGGCTAAGTTGGAAGACCCCATTCTTCCCTCTGTATTTAGTGAATGCAGAGATTATGTTGGAACAGAGCCATAGCCAGATGCCACACAGCAGACAGCAGGAACCTCTAGCCTGTGGGCCTGCCAAGCCTCTGAACCAGACACTTCCCCCCTCTCCCAGGTCTCCTTTTCCTCCACTGTGGAGCTGTAATCTCCCCTCTCTGAGATCTCCTGCCCCCATGCTGTTCTGCTGGTCAAAGATTACAGCATCTCTAGGGCTGAAGTGTAATCTCCAGTCAAGTGAACAGCAAAGAGGGGAGGCTTGTGAGGAGGGGGGATTTAAAGTCAGCTGCTCATGAAGAAAGAAATTATTCACTCCCTCCATGGACAATTAACTGTGTTTCTGTGCTGCATGTGGAGAAAGGGGAAGCCCTTTCTTGGCGTAGAGCACAGAGGACATTGGAACTGTGTGTGTGAATGTGGTGAGCAGGGATGTGTGAGGGAGAAAGAAAAAGAAGAGGGTACATATGTAGGTGGCTGGGTGTTGTATGTGCTTTGGCCGTACCTGATTGAGGTTTGAGGTCACCCACTGTTCTTATGCACACCCTAAATATATTTCCTCTGAGGTGATGCAGCCCTTGGTTGAAGGAATGGTTCCATACATATTCCACAAAGGTACCTGTATGATTTCCAGCATTCTAAAATTATTTTAGACCAACGGAGTACAGTGGATAAGTTTTAGGGCAAAGAATTTGAAGGTATAGGTAGCTTTAGCCAAGTCTGCCCCATTCTCCAAGCATAGGGTTGGGTTTGTTCATGAGAGGCAAGAAAGAGCTCCCATTGCAGCAGTAGGGCTGAAAGGTTGAAAGAAGCCAGACTGTGTAACAAAAATAGCCATGGAAATGGGCTACTTTTAAAATTAAGACTATAAGAGCTCCTCAGGTTTGAGATGAGCCATCAAATCCACTTGTACCTGGTTCTTATGATTTATTAAATCGCCATTAAACCACTCAGTGACGTTGTAATTCATGGTTTCCTAACTTTTCTTCTCTTTATTGTATAATAACTCATTTTATAGATATTAGATAGAACACACTCATATAAAAGAGTAGGTAACTGTGGGCTGGATATGTAGTCATGCATTTTGGATGCCATACTTGTAGCAAGAAAATGTGGGGGGGGGGGTCAAGTTTTGAAAGTTTAAATAACTAGAAATCAAGCTAACCCATCCTATTCATTAAAGGCAAGCTTTGTCAAGTGGCATTATGCAGAAGCAAGATGCATGATATTGAAATCATACTGTCCCTCACTATTTTAACGGATTTATTTAGAAACTGAAGAACGCAATCCTTGTAAGGTCAGCCAAGAGTCATCATTGAAAGAAAATATGTGAGATCACACAGAGATTAAAGTTGAAATATATTCAGTTCATCCAAACATTACAATAATAGGATTATAAAAATAATAGGATTATAAACCTAAACCTTAGGGGATAAACTGTGTTGTTAAGGAGATCTGTAGTTGGATCTCTTGGTTCTGGGCCACTTTTGAACCTAGTCTGGGGACAGGGAATCAATTTAACCCTTCCTGACATTGATTAACCATGTTGTGCTAGACAAACCCTATAAAATAGCACTGTGTCAAAATGTCTCATGGTACAAGCTATGCAGAATAATATCGCTATAATCAAATCTGAAGTGATCAGCAGTGCAATTCTTAGCATGCAGAAGAGAGCAGAAATGGGGAACCAGTGACCCTCTAGATGTGGCTGGTCCACTTCCCATCTACCCCAGCTGGCATGGTCAATGATCAGGAATGGTGGTTCCAACCCCTGGCATCGCCAGTTATTTAAAAATGAGTTATTTAAAAAGCAATACCAGGGAGCAGGTATTGCTAAAGACCTCTGTCTCAGATCATGGAGAGCCCCTGGGGCTTATTCCTAGTTAAGTGTGCCTAAGGTTGCAGTCTAAGGAGCGCTGAAATAATTAAGTCATCATAACTAACCCAAGTTGCATTGCTTTCGGTATGGAACTTCATTACGACCAACTTTTCCTAGATAAGCTGTCATCCACCAGGGCTCTGCAGGGCTGTGATGTGCATATTCAAAGCTATGCAGAGACAGGGGTTGCCCCAATCTGTACAATGTCACAGTAGGTATGACTTTCCACGCTGCACACAGACCTTTCCTCAACACACAAGAGGATGTGGCAGTCTCTGATCATGCAAGTCTCTGCGAGTTCGCTGGCATCTTTGTATATATGTGTCAAACTGAAGCAGAACAGAAACTAGGGAACTGTACAGTTCTGGTAATTGTGACGTGCTCAGATTCCTCTATCCACAACCTGATTGTACATCAATTATGTTGTGCCCGATTCAAAAGGGGAGGGCCCCATTTTTGATGAATAGCTAAGGGGTCAGATCATTCTTAAAGGTGGGAGTGATTAATAAGGGCTATGAATAAGTTTTCAAGAGTGTAAATAAGATGTATCATTCACATTAAGGGACAGCACTTGGCAGGATGATTCATCGGTTATTTGAAAGCATAAGATGACAAAGTTAGGGGCTTCTGTGAGCATGTCATGAACTAATTGGTTCATATAAAATATTAATAGGAAAAAAATACAAACTCTTGAGAGGAGTTTTCTCAAAGAGATTTTTTTAGAAATTTAAGGAAGAAAGGGCTGAAGCAGAGTCCATCAAAATTAAGTGGATGGTGGCAATAATCTGATTGTCTTCACTATGTTAAAAAAAAAAATTAGCCTCCCTTCCTATGCATTAAGATATTAGTCCCCCTAAGACTATGGGATTTTATCTATACAGCCCATAACAGCTCATTCTCAGTTATTAAAGTTGAACCATCCAATCAACAGCTTTGTGTGATGTTTCTGTTCCTTGATTCTGCCACTTTCAACTTCAAGTGAAGCCTCAAATGATAGAATATTTCTCCATTTAAAAAATCTACCTGCAAAACAGTAAACTTGAATGACAGGGGAATGCCTTATCTTTTGAGGGTGCTTAATATTGCAAACAGGGTCACTGTAGTGCCTCAAACAGGTGAGTGGCAGGTTATTTCAATGTATTAGGTTTTCCCTGAAAGGGGTAAATCTGAATTAAATGGAGGGGGACTTCTGGAAACACACCAATCATCAATGACGTACTAGTTGTGTAAGTGCATGGATGTGTGGGAGAGGGAGAGAGGGAGAGAGGGAGAGGGGAGAGGGGAGAGAGAGAGAGAGAGAGAGAGAGAGAGAGAGAGAGAGAGAGGGATTGCAGGACTAAGGAACCTGTGGGCCTTTCCTTGTTGTTGAACAACAGCCTCAAACAGGCCAGCAAGAGATAGGTGCAGAGGGTATTGATGTGCCACACCTGCAGCTTTCATTGTTTTGAAGAAGTGAGTCATTAGGCCTCCTGGAAAAGAAGATTTTAGGTAAAATATGCAGACAAACTTCTAAGCGATTTCTGTGAGATGAGCCAGCCTGGCAGCTCCCACCTTTCAGTATTATTAGCCAGGGAGTGAAGCCGGAGCTTTGACTGATGGAATCTCAGCGGTTTCCCCCCTTCTCTCCTTTTATTCTTCAATGGGGCTTACTCCCAGGTAAGTGGGCACGGGATTGCAGCCTTACTTCTGAGAAAACATGGTTAGAATTGTGCTGTCAGTGCTGTTATTGGGTACCAAAAGGGCCGTATCCTATCCACACCTTTTTGTGTTTATGACAGGATAATTGAATCATAGAACTGTAGAGTTGGAAGGGACCACAATGGTCATTTAGCTTGACCCCCTGCGATGCAGGAATCATTTGCCCAAGAAAGGCTCGAACCCACAACCCTAAGATCAAGAGTCTCAGGCTCAAGCACGAGACCTGTTTTTTGTTTTGTTTTTTTAAGTATATCAAATTGCCCAAATGTTTTGTTGTTGTTTTTACTCTAGCCTAAGTTCTTTGCATAGTTTAGGTTTGGCATTAAGGGGAAAGCAGGAATCTAGTTCCTTGAGTAGTAGGAAGAAGCTAAACAGCGTAAGCCTTTTCTAGTACAGAAATACAGTTATGTCACCTGTTGACGTTCGTTCCATCAGACATCTGTGCAGAACATGCTGGTGCCTTGTCCCAACCCCTCTCCATGCCAGCATGCAGAACAGCAGCACCCTTGCCTAGGAGCAAATCCTAATGAGCTAACTTCTGAATGGACATGTATGGGATTGCATTGCCCATTGGACTTTTTAATGGAGTGGGTGTGGTATTTGAGGTGAGGTTCAGAATCACTTGCAACAAAAGTTCATCAGGCACAACTCTGTTTGTGACTGCATGCAATTTAAGAATTGTGCCAGCAGCATCATTTGACAGTGATCCTCTTACAATTGCATCTCTTCTCTGTTTGGGGCAGAAAAAGTCTTGGATAGCATTCATTGGTGCTTTCTTTCTGGGTGGACGCAGGAGTACGCATACCCCTAAACATTTTGTGAATCTAAGTTTCGCCTCATTGAGGGGCAGTATTTCAATATGAGTAGGAAAATGAGAGTACCCCTAAACATTTTTTAGGGGGGAAAAGCACTAGCATTTGTACTAGAGCAGGTGTCCAGAGATGATAGACCTATAGGTGCTAAGTTCTGAAAGTTAGTGAGTAACATTGTGGCTAGAAAGCTGACCAGGAAGTCTGCTATTCAGATCTAATCTCTGCCCTGAATTAAGGGAAGCTGCTGTTTCTTAAGGTTTGTCCATACTTCTTCTTGTCCCATGCTTTCTGGGTATGGGTCCGAATTGTTTTCTGTTCGCCCCACTGCTTTCCCCAGGAAAACCCACCCTTTAGCACTGAATCGGAGCAAATGTCAATCTATGGGAAATCCAGTGGCGTAGCGTGGGGGTGCAGGGGGGGCCGGCCGCACCGGGTGCAACATCTGGGGGGGGCGCTCGCCGCCTCCGGAGTCGCCAAAGAGCCTCAGGCGCAGGCTGTAGCAGAGCCCCATGTCTCGCGGAACTGACGAGCTGTGCGCGCATCCGGGCTGAAGGCGTCCGGCAGGCAGCGGCTCTCAGCGCTCCCCGCGGTCCCCGCGCATCAGGGCCGCGGAGGGCGCACCAGGCAACCCCTCCTCACAGCCCCGCCGCCGCCGCTGCTGCTGCTGCAGCTGCTGGGCCATGTTGCATTTTCCTCGCCTCTCTGCCCTCCTCCTCCTCCAGGCAAGCGGCGTCGTTTGGGCGGCAGCGCCAGCGGCAACTCGCCTCAGATCACCTGACACGGACCCGCCGCCGCCGCCGTGGCTACCTTACTGTAAATACCCCAGCCCAGGCAGCAGCAAGAAGAAGCTGGCAGCGGTGGCAGGTTAGGGGTTAGGGGCGCAAATTACTTGCCTTGCCCCGGGTTAGGGGGCGCAAATTACTTGCCTTGCCCCGGGTGCTGACAACCCACGCTACGCCGCTGGGGAAATCCATCAGAAATTTGCTTGTGGGATGCTCTCCCCCAGGGAGGCTTGCCAGGCACCTTTGTTATATTTCTTTAGGCACCAGGTGAAAACCTTTCCTCTTCACCCAGGCCTTTGGCCTTTTAAACTATGGGGGCGGTGTTATTGTTTTGTTTATGTTATGTATTTTTTTTGTTTTTATACTGTAAACTGCCCTGTGATCCTCAAATGAAGGATGGTATAGAAATTTAATAAATAAAAATAAATAAAGTGTCGTAGTAGTAGGGCATATAACCTACTGAGTTTTCTTAAGAGTAAATGCACTTAGGATTCTAGGGTTAGAAGTTGCTGCGTGCCTAGGCTACTCAAGTGCCTGACATAGCACTGGAACAGGGCCTGCATAAAAGACCACATGTCTCCTTCTGTGTAAAGGGATTTCCACATGTTCAGCAATTTGAGAAACCTCTGAGCACTTTGAAAAACATTTCATTTCATGACGTTCACTAAGGGAGAGGAATTTCAAAAAGACTTACTAAATGAGAACTGACTTTTCAAAGGGAGTTTGCATTCTGAAATGTACCCTATTGCATAGTGTTGGTGGGGAGAATTCCTCGTTCCGCCTTGCATGTCTTTGAAGGTTCAACTTCTAATGCCATTCGCTTACATACTCTTTATCCTGGTTTTTGAACAGCTATTTTATACGTTCCTGTTTTTTTAATTATTATTATTTGAACAAAGGGCGCCACAGGTGTCAGAATAAATGACAGCCAAGATGCATAAACTTTATTGTTATTATTACCCTTGTGATGAGCAAGTGTCCCATGTGGCTGTCTATTGGCTATTCAAATGGAAAACAAAAGCCTGTTTATCAGCTGGCTAATTATACTAAAATATGAAATAAGACTCCCAAAGGGACAGCTTCCTCCCATTTCTGTTTCCCCTCCCAAGTATAAACCTCCTCATGAACCAGACACTTCCCCAGTGTTCAAATGTTTATCACAGAGAACCACACCTGACTGTTGACCTTTCCTTTTTAGAGAGCTCTCTGATTGTCTCCTCCACAACCCCGGTGAAAAAGGAAGCACATTTCTTAGCATTTTCAAACTTCTCTTTATCTCCTTTTCTCACTTCAGGTATGAACAGGGAACTAAAGTAAACCCAGTGGTGTCTGACATATGTCTTAAACATAATCTGGTGAAAACAATATTGCGAGATGGTATCTTTCTGCCATGTTACCAACATCCTCCATATGATGACAGCAATGTATAAGCAAGCCTTTTAAGCTATTCAAGAGATTTGTAAAGGGGTGCAATACTTTTAATTTTTCAATATTCCATATTTGGAATATTAATAACAAGGCACTTCCTCCGAATCACTTGATGGTGGCAAAAGATAACAAAGAAATATACTCGTATAAACAGCCATTGGCACAAACCCACTTCCTCAATAGCAATATTACATTTTTCAAGGACTGAAATGTGTAGCACCGTCTTCCTACAATTGTTTAGCACTCCATTTACCTGACACTGAAACTGAAGAGGATATCCTTCAGAAACAGAACTCCTACAAATGTTCAGTTTCAGTGGATTCCTTCATTTGAATTTTACAGATTCAGTAGACTCGAGTCTCAACATACTTGCTGCCAGATAAATATAGCTAAAGGCAGGAAAATGAGTTACAATCCTAATCTCAGTTTCACAAACCAGATTCTGGCCAGGGGAATCATTTCCTTTGATTCAGCTGTTTGCCCTGTTGTGCTCCAGTTGGATTCACCTTGAGGGAAAGCAACAGGGACCCTGCAGAAATCCTACCCCAAAATACATTTTCTCTCCATCCGGAGATTTTGTGATGGAAGAGAAGCTTGTGAACTTTTCTGGGGAGGAGAGGGAGAAAATGAGCAAAGAAATACAAGACAACCTAGGTACAAATAAAATATGGAAGTGGAATGTTATTCACCACATGTCTAAATATAATTAAATTTGAGATAAAAATAGTATTGGTAGCTGATAACCACCTTTTTTACTTCTAAGGCAGTGATGGGAAACCTGTGGGCTTCTAGATGGTGCTAGACTGGAACTCTCATCATCCCTGATCCCTGACCAGATCGAGGGCAGATCAGACTTGGAGCCCAACATCTAGAGGACCATAGATTCCACATCCCTCCTGTAAGCCACAGTTGAAAAAATGAAAACCTACAAGTGTCTTCATGCCTGCTCATCTCGCACACAGGTTCCCTCCATCTGTGCTATTCCATTGCTAAGCTACATACTTAAAACAATTGTCACCTGGTTGCAAGAAGTCCAGATGATCTCTAGACTTGCTAGGTCATGACTTTGTACAGATTTTTGTATTGTCCACAGGGTCACCGTTGCTTGTTTGCCCTAGCATGCCTCTGGGTAATCCAGGATCTTATCAAACAACAAAGTTAGAACCTAATTAAATCTGCAACAATGTCTTCAGAAAGACCCAACCAAGTTTCAGATAGGAAAAAAATAATGAGTGGAACTGTGCACTTGTTGAGGAACATTTAAAAATTTAAACATTTAACCTGAAGGCAGCCCTGATTAGAGAAGTTTTTAATGTTTGATGTTTTATTGTGTTTTTAATATTCTGTTGGGAGCTGCCCAGAGTGGCTGGGGAGGCCCAGCCAGATGGGCGGTGTATAAGTGATAAATAATAATAATAATAATAATAATAATTATTATTATTATTATTATTATTATTACAGAAACTCACATTCTTTCTGGCAAACAAAGTTTATTCCTAAAGTGGTAGGATCCTGAAATCTTAAAGTGGTAGGATCCTGAAAGAACAATACCTCCCACCCCAATGTTTGCAAAATAATGTCCAATTCCGTTATGTAGGGTTAGTGAGAAGCCTCAGAGGTCTAGGAAGTGCCCTGCATGAAATGTGTGTCTCTTTGGATAGGATGCATCCCAGAACCCTCTGCAGGAAGAAAATGTCATATGTGCTAAGATTCCTCTGCAGCAGAGGTGGGGGAGCTTTCCAGGGGCCACATTCTAGTGGTGAGCAAAGCATAAGGCCAAGGTGGGCAATGCGTGTGACTCTTCCCAGCCACAAGAAAGTCAGGCATTTCTATACATGCACTTGAGATGTCATTCTCCATCAATGCAAGCAAGAGGAATCAGTACAGCTCAAGGACATATTCCAGCAGAGGAAAGTACTTGAGGGCAGTGCCCCTGAGAGGTATGGCTTAGGGAAAGGGCATAGCTAGCATCCCAAGCACTGGATAGAGAGCCCTGGAGGACTGTTTTTGGCCTAAGGTTCTGCACACACCTCAACACAGAAAGGATTAACTGAAGGTAAAAAGCATGAACCACTTCTCTATCTTACAGCTGTTTTTTGTGGTAATAGTTTTTATTAAAGATTTCTTGCTTTACAAAAGTATGTGCAATGTCTTTTTTTCAAGTTATATTTTCTACAGGTCAGTTTCATTTGTTAAGACATTAGGGTTACATTAGGAAGAAAAAGGGGGGAAGAGGTGGAGGGGGTCATGGTGGGTGGGGTGGGGTGGGGTCGGGTGGTGATGTTTCTATTTTACTTAATGTATGTGTGGGGTTTTGCATCAGCGTCGCTTGTGCGGGTTCTCTTTACTTTTCGCTTGTGTTCCTTTGGTGGTGATAGAGGTTGGGGTTGACCTAGGGTGTGGTTGTCTGTTTGTGATTGGCTGTGGTGAACTTTGTTTTCGTGTGTAAGTGGGGTCGGTGGGTGTTTTTGTATCAGGTTAGCCATATTGATTTGTGTGCTGTTGGTGGATTCTTGTCATTGTCTTGTTGGGCTGTGTATGTGATAAAGGGGAGCCATACCGGGGGGACGGTGTCTTCTTCTATTTGTCCCCATGTCAGTTTCAGTTTATTGGTTAATTTTTCACATGGGCTGTTTCCCTTACTATTTGGTACCATTGGTCCATGCTTACTCCTGACAGGTCTCTCCAGTGTCGTTCCTTCTCTTTCTGACATTCGGGCTGTGGATGCTGTTCCTTACCTAGCGAAATTGGCACCAGCCTTGCACAAGAGCGAGGTATCAGCAGGCAGGTTCTGCAGAAGTTAAAAAAACAAAACGCTAAGGGGAAATAAATAAATAAATAAATAATAGCCTGATGAGAGCTGAGCATGTTTAGTGGCCTTGGAATACTGACTGACTATTGTGGGAAGAAACTGGCAGGAGGCTGGGTTGGAATGGAGTATCCTGAAGAAGGACATGGCTGGCTGGCTGGCTGGCTGGTTGAAACCGTGAACAGGAGCTTTACGCATGGTAGCGTTTTATTGCAGGTCCCATTTGTATATATTATTTCTCATCCCTGAAAGCCTTTTTTTGTCCTTTTGGGGGGTGGATTAGCTTGCATCTATACACTTCTTTTCTTTTTCTTGTTGCCTGCCACTTCCACTCCCCCTCTCATTCCATCATTCCTCTCTAAAGATTCATAATATTCGGCAACACCTGCTGGGGCGGTTACAGCAGTTTGAGCTTTTGCCGTTAACTATGCCCTGCTTGGGTTTAAAGAGCTGCCGTTTGCCTGCGTCGGTCCTTCTCGCTGCCCAGCCTTTGGCTATAGCCATACCTTGAGGGATATACACAGTCCACAGAGCAGCCCTCAAATCTACCAAGACACAAGAGTCCCGTTTCCCATTGTTAGGAACCGGTGATGCCGAGAATAGCTGCAAAAGCCTTTCCAGTACAGATGGTCAGCAGACTTAAGTGAGCTTGAGCAAGGGCCAGATCCGCTTTAATTACTCAACCTCCACTGTTCAATTCATGGCAGGGAGATTTAACTTTTAGCACACAAAACATGTCAGTAAATACCTGCCAATGCAGAATGCATTATTTAAATAACCTCCTTTCTTTTTCAACCTTTCTCTGGAAAAGCCTGAACATTATTTGTATGGATTTATGGAGATGTGAAAGCTTAAAGTAATGTTTCAGAACTAACAAATGTGGGTAGATGTGACTTGTAAAAAAAAGAAAGAAAGAAATCAGCAACAAGCTGATCATATACCGGAACAACAAAGACCGGAGGATTAAGGCAGTCAGGGAAGATGAAAGTGTAGGCAAGTTAGCGGGGGTGGGGAGGGGAGCGTGAGCTTGCGAGGCGTTCCAAAACAGGTTGCACACACACAAAAATGTTTAAAAGATTTGCCCGTGTGATTTCCCCCAACCAATCGAGAGATCACAGGCCTGCAAATGCTTACAAGCGCTCTTGTTTGATCTTTACAAGCCACAAATATTAAGTGAAGCACCTTCCTTCGGCCTCCTACGACCTTTAATGGCGGTGGGAGAAGGGGGGAAGAGAGAGAGAGATTCCCTTGAAATGGTTTCAAAGCAATGAATTTGGCAAATAAATGTGAAGAGCTATTCCAGAAGTGTTGGATCCTCACATGAAATACTAAGTTAATTAGTAGCTCTCCCCCCCTCCTCAAAATGAACTGACACCCTTAAAGAACTAAGGAATTTCTTCCTTGTTCTGGACACCCACATCCCCCCCCCCACCTTGTTTGAACAATTCCAAGAAGTGATAACTCTGGAGTCTTAAGCATTGTGCTGACAGTCAGCTGTCATTCATTGTCCTTTCGTCTGACAACCCCAGGCATTCAGGCCTGGATTCATGAGTTTTCCCTTTCTCTCCATTTTTAAAAGGAGCTGGGGGATGGGTGAGTATATCAGAGGATTCAGCTGTGAATAGACTTTTGTTTTTCTCTTTCTTTTGCCTCCTGACTGTGTCAAATGCAGTGTGTCTCTCATGCAGTTTCCCTCTTTAGAGAGCCTTGCCTGGGCCAGCTAGTTAGTATTCAGAAACAAGCGAAAGAGGATAAAATCCTTCTCTCCCGGCTTGCTGAGACTGCAAATAAGCACTTAGACTAAAAAGTGGCGTAGGGGGTGGGAGGGAAGAGAAGACTTTTGCAGCCCTTGTTGTTGACTGGGACCTGCCAATATATTCTCCCTCCAAATGGCATAAAAGAGAAATATCTAGGCAGTAGGAGGGATAGATGACAGTTAATACACTTGTAGTGTATTTGCTCGAAGACAGCTTACTTGTGCGCTGTACTCTGAACTGTAGGATTTGCCATTTAATCTTGTTTACTTATTGTAATGAGAATCAAATGGGGAAGTTAGCAGTGGAAATGAAAAATTCATCCTTTCCCCGCATGTAATAGAGTCAGTGCTCAGAAAGGCACAGATCAAAGTAGTCAGGGCTCTCGTTCCTATTTCATTTCTTGCTGAAACTCCTTCTCAGAATATATCAACCACTTTCCCCTTTTCTGGGGCTTAATAGTAAGGGAATATGATATTTTTTTTCCCCAGAAGGACAACATGCTGAAGAAAAGTAGTTCATGGTGCTGTGAGACCTGGGCTGAAATCCCTGCTAGTCAGTTGCTGGGAAGAATTGAGCTTAACGCTCAGGCATCCCAAAACTAAAAGTATTCTAGTGTGTTGTTGCTTCTACCAGTGCAAACTACCGGTAGTTAACTTCTTAGTGGTGCCGTCAGAGTAGGACTTGGGGATAGAAGTCCAGATGTCAGCAGAGTGAAGTGTAAGGCTCCCAAATTGGCTTTAACCCATTTAGACATGAGGTAGAACACATTGATATCTAAATAAGCCTCCGCCATATAAGAAAGGTAGGCTCAGAGTCTAAAATCACCTAACTGCACCAATGATATTGGCCTAATATTTATACAGCATGTTCAGAAAGTCCACACACATTGTCTCAGTAATCTTTCCAAGAACCCTCTAATGTAGACCAACATCATAATCTGCATGTGGGGGTGGTGTAGATGCAGTGCCGACATTCAAAGACAGGGCCAAACTAGACAATAGTGATTACATTTAACACACTTGGATTGTTCTTTTTAACAACAGCTGCAAACGGCCCCACCACAGTCCTGACACCCACAAAAATCCCCCTTCCCAAAACTGCTATTTATCTCAGAAGTTGTGACTGATGCCAATGGAAGCTTCCTGGTGAACAGGGAGAGTTGATTTCTTGTGAGGACTATGGCAGAGAGAAAATTTAAAAAACACAAACAGTCTTTCCCCATACACCAGTCTTAACACAGCCACCGAAACACACACACACACACACAACACAACACAACACAACACAACACAACACAACACAACACAGCATGCAGCTCTTTTTTAAAAAAGGAGTGCACCCCCCCCAAAAAAAAGTCCTATATTTTATTTATTTGCATTTTCACCCTACCTTCCTTCCATCCTGGAACCCAAGTGCCATTCACGTGGTTCTCAGGAGATCACCCATCCCAGCATTGACAAACCCAGACCCCTTTAGCTTCAGCAAGGCCACATGAGCCTTCAGACTAGTTTGGTCCAAAGTGGCCTATTGAAGCTTATTGAAGAAAATTCATGATTGAGGTGGCAGTTGAGCCAGGAATTTTCCAGCTGCTCTTTGCAACATTCTACACTACTTCTCTTTTTTTGCCACCCTGTGATCCATTCTGGGTGAAGTGCTTGACACTCAGGATTCATAATTTTGAGTTCATTCCTCCATTTTATATACTTGCAGTAGTGAACTAGTCAGTGCCAGAAGGGATATTGATCCATGTGACTTGGCATGTTTCCAGGTAGGGTTACTGTCCCCTTCTCCTGTCCCTTCCAGAGACTCTCTTTGCCCACATCTAGAGTGCAGTCAGTCATACAACCCTAAACTGGTGCAAGATGTGGTGTGTTGGGCACACCACCAATGCATAATGCTGCATAGTGATGTAAAAACCCTTGCAGCCAGTTCTGTCCAACTTTTTTGCCTTGGCACAGCAGATCCTAGGACTAAGCCTCATCCTCTATCCTTAAAATGGGGAAGTGTTGTTATGTCAGCAAGTAAGGTATAGATTGCAAACCATTTTGCTTATTAATGGTGCTATGATAACACTTACGTTCTGTGCTCATAACTCACCCATCACTTTTCACATTTATCAAATTATTTCCCCATTTTGCTAATGAAAAGTTGCACTCACTTTCCTTTTTGCTATTCAGCTGGCACCTTCTACACTTCCTTTCCCACTTGGCCCTTAGAAATACGTCCAGGATGCTACTATATTTTCTCTCCTCTGCTAACTTCTTTCCTGGTATCTATTAGAAGCTGGTAAGACAAAAGCACTTGATTGCAAACCAGCTGGGTGTAGTTGAGGTTACTATTTTGAAAGATATAATTTATCTTTAAATTGCACATAATCTAATTGTATGTGCACTGCCTACATCATTGTTCTTCCATGACAACTGTAACAAAGAGACAGCGGGCACAATCTAGCAGGAAGGTCCTCTCCGCCAGACTTTCCCAACCTGGTGCCCTCCTGATGCTTTGAGCTAAAATGCCCACCAGTCCTAGTCTACATAGCTGTGCTGGCTAGGGTGAAGGCAACTGCAGTCCAAAATGTCTGGAATGAATGTGAGCAGTGCAAGATCACACTATTGTTTTTGCACAGGACATCTGTTGGGCTTGTGTAGAAGAACTTCACCTTGGGTTGTGCCCATTTATCACACTGGATTGTGCCTAGCAGTGAAACAAAAATAAAGGAACCTAAATTTAGAACAGAGTTATAGGGGAAGCTGGATTTCCATGCTCCCCAAAGAGTGACACCTCGGGCTGATCTTTCAGAGGGGTTCAAAAGTGTCATGAAAGTGTTCACTTAGCCAGTTGACTTAGGTACAGGACGTAACCTCTCCCCACACCTGATTCACCTGCCTTCAGTGACATCACAAAACAGCCAGATCTGATTGGCTGTGAGGTGCCATGACACCATCAGGCTCCCTGTGTGGCACCCTGATTGGCTCAAGGATCACTAGAGAAGAAGAAGCTCCAGCAAAAAAGGGGGGGAAAGATATATACACCGAAACAGTCCCAGTCAGTGGTACTATCAGGGCAGGACTTGGGGGCAGAGGTCTAGGGCTGTCCTCACCAGAGCTGGCACAGTATGTTTTGAAGTAAGTGAAGTAATACACATTATTATCTTCAAAATGTCTTTGATCATTACGTACAGTGTCTTAAATAACTTAAGTGTGCCAATGAGAGGAAAGGAGAGCTACAAATCACTGCAGACTATTTGGGGGGTGTAGTGTGGGTTATTTCAGGGGGCTGCAACCCCTCAAACCCCATTTTACTTCAATTGTTTTCAAGAACGAAAATTGCATGAAGCACTCCTTAAATATAATAGTTTCTATGCTACTGAATCCTTCTGCATGTTCTCTATTCTGCTAAATGGTAACGCTCTCTGTTCTGCTACATGGCAATTAAACAATGTTTGTTGAATTGTTTAATGATAAAATAAAATTCTGTGGTAACCAGACAGAGCCACATATGCCAACACAGGTACTTAACTTTTTTTGTGACTGATACATTATGCCTCCCATGTCTACCTTAAGGCTTTATCTCACTGCTTTTGAAGTAAATGGGAGTTTAAGTGGGCTTTTAACTGAAGAGCATCTGTGCTCAGCCCTGGAGTATCATCAACACTCACAACTCCTGCAGTTTGTAAGCTCTAACCTGCCGTGTAGCTTTGGCTGATCCAAAGCTCAGACTTCTAGCCATCTAAGCTTTATTGAATTGAGGGAATTAAGGTGGGAAATGAATACAAACAGGTGGAGAGAGTCAAACATCACAGATAGGCTTTGCTACCAAGCATTTGGGAGTCAGGCTGGTAGCTGACTGAGGAGGAGGTGTTGTTGTTGTTGTGGGACAAATGCCCTTCATCCAGAACTGGGCTACACCAGCCCTACAAGCTGATTGCTAAACAGGTGATCACCTGCACTGCTACCTCCCACAGTACAGATCAGGTATGGTCGGAACTAAGAAATTATCGTTGGAAAGAACTTAGTATTTTCCCCCTCCCCAATCCATTGTTTAATTTGAAATAGGTAGCCATTGCCTATAGTTGCCAAATAAATGCTACTTTGACTTACTAAGCTCCATAGCTTCAGTCTGGTCCACAATCATGGATAAGAGAATGCTTCTGCACTCAGCTCTTGCTTGTGGGCATATCACTGTGAGAACAGGATGCTGGAATAGATGGGCCTCTGAGCTGGCATCATTTTGGGTGCCATCTCCCCACTGCAAGGCAGGGGATAATGGAAGCATTGGGAATACTAGGATTTGGAATCTTCGCAAGTTTGATGCACTTGAGATTTGAGGCTTGCCAAATTTGTATTAACCTATTATCCCAACTAGATTTTTAGTTTGTGATGGCTACATAGAATCATCTCTTGGTTCAAAGAGATCTGAGACCTGCTGGCTTCTGCAGAAAAGGAATAACCATTGCTGTCTTGATTTTATAGCATACTAGAAGTACTTTGTAGAGCACTTTGAATATGTACTGTAACTGGATATATACTCTACATATTTTATGTTAACAATTATTTGCAAAATAGCTTTGCAAGACCTGTAAGCAAATCGCAGTAAATTTACAGGAGAGGAAACCAAGTTTAGGGGGAAATGAATGAGATTTGACTGGCTTTCAAAACCTGTTGAAAGACAACATATCATCTCCAGACTCAGGATGAGGGATTGATGGGACTTCTGCTCCAACCCTAAACAAATATGAAACAAACACATGAAGAAAAGAAAGGCATCATAGAGAGATGGGAGATCTATGGTCATCCAGATGTTTCTGAACTACAGCTCCCATCAGCCCCAGCCAGCATGGAGAGCGATCAGGGATGATGGGACCTGTACTTCAACAGCATCTGGAGGGCCACAGGTACCCCAGCACTGACATAATACATCGCTGCCTTGTTAAAGTGTTTAGAAAATGTATGGGAGGGGCAGAGGATCCACCCAGACACACACAAACTTCAATTTATGTAGGTACAAATATACAGAGTGAACCGTTTAATGGAGTATAGCTCCTTATCTGTAACTCACTTTACAAGCCAACTATTAGTTCTTGTTATCAGAGGTTTTGCAGAATCTTCATATTCTGCTAAAAGCTATATATAGGATTAGGTTTTATTCTATCTAATCAGATGTTTTCTATGTAACTTGGATTTTTGTTGTCGGTTTTTTTACATATCACTACAGTGTTTGTTTTGCAGTTTTAAAATCATGCCACCTACATTTTTTTATCTGTGTCCTGCCGTGTAATAATAATAATAAATCAATGAG
The DNA here is from genome assembly GCF_951804945.1 of Podarcis cretensis. NCBI lineage: Eukaryota > Metazoa > Chordata > Lepidosauria > Squamata > Lacertidae > Podarcis > Podarcis cretensis. The sequence goes on along the minus strand of NC_137180.1, from coordinate 30,043,631 downwards.
GTTAAACTGTGAAAAGTCAACGCCTTTTTCTTCTCTTCACAAAGCATTTTGCAGTAGGTGGCAAAGTATTTAAGCCATTTCGAATTCATGTCAACTATCCCAGATATGCATGGGTAAGAAGAAGGAAAGGCTGTACTTCATTATTTGCAGCAATGAATTGACATGAAAGAAAACATTTTAAAGAGTCCAGTGACTTCATTTTCTTTGTGTGCTGAATATCAGGGGTTCCATACCATGAATGTTTTGCCTATGTAATGCATAATGAATTCATTGATAAGCTATGCACAGATTTTATGCTAGAAGGAGAGCAGTTGCACTGAAATTTTGGACTCCTCTGAAGATACAGAATCAACCCACACATTTTCACTATAACCAAGTTTAGACACATTAAAGCCAGATTCTTGCCATTGACTTCTGCAGAACTAAGGTTAAACTAGGAGCAAGTCCCCTTGACCTCGAAAAGACTTATTTCTCAGTAGTGATGTATAGGATTTCACTGGAAATCAATTCTATCCAAGCACAGTGGCTTAACTATCATTTGTTTTATTGTTTTCAGATTGTTTATTTGCCACTGTGTTCAGGAATAGTCTCATGCTGTTTCTGACAAGATGCATAAATGATGATGGCCCTTGTGTCTCAGAACTGGACTCAGGTAGGTCTGGACAGGGAGCTACAGATGAGCAGGAAACTTAGAAGCTGCATGCTGTGTTCTACACCTGCCACAGCTCACATGATAGGCATACCAGGAGAAGGAAAGTACGAAGGAAGACAGAAAGCAAGTCCCACCTCTGAACAGTGCTACTGTCAGAGCAAACCTTTTCAAGCCAGAGTCATTGCCCCAAGAAACCATCTCTATAAGAGGTGACTTCAGACAGATGGAGAGTCTGTGGCTGGACTCCATAATCCATTAGCCCAGCCAACATGGTCAATAGACTGAAGTTATGGCAGTTGTTGACCAACAACATTTGGGCGGCGAGAGTTTCCTCATCTCTGCTGATGGAGAAATGTGTGAGGGAGTAGTCAGCTGAGCTAAAGGCCATGAGAGGGATGTCTGATGGAACCCCGCCGTAATCCTTGCCCATATCCCCTCACTGTGAATTGTTGCAAGCCTTTCTGCATGAAGCTAGTGCCTAGAGAAGAGTTGTACTGAGAGAGAATCAGAAACGTGCAGCCATTAAAACAAAAATATTGATATAGTTGTCTCCCAGAAGATGTCTTTGTTTAAGACTTCTCCAGTCACAACATGACTGCCAGATCACCTAACAAAAACTGGGTTCCCCCCCTCCTTTGCGAAGCAGAGCTTATCCTGTGTTTCCAGCTTGTCATAGAGTCTGCAATTCTTTTGTATATTTTTGTGGTGCTTTTGACATTCAGAAACAACCTCAACCCATGCAGCAAACGGCAGTTAGAAAAAGTGCAGCCAGGGAGTTAAAATATTCTCTTGACTTCTTTCTCTTTTTTTAGATATTTCGAAAGCACCAACCTAAGCACGTCCACAGGAATTTTTTTTTTTATTAGCAACGTCTAAAAATATTTGGAGGTGAGCCCTCTCCTCCTGTAATAGCCTAAAAGAGCTGACGTGTTATCACGTATGGCTGAAATGTCTTTATCTGGTTAGCTTCATGCCTGTTTGAGAAGTGTGGGGAGTTCAGTTTCCATCTGTGTGTGTGCCCAAAAGGTTACTGAGTGTCAGATGTCGGGGCTCAGACTAGGTCAATCAGGGATGCAGAAATGTGCAAAAAAATGATAAATGGCTTCAGAGGAGAGGGGAAAGCGCAAAACCAAAGCTTCTGTAATAAGCAATCTTTTAAGCAGCCCCCTTCAAGGTCAGCATGGTGTAGAACCGCTGTGCTTTTATGGAAAATGGTTACTCTATATATAAACTGGAACGTTATAAAGTAGAAAATTAGGAAAAGCTGGTGGGAGAATGGTATTCTTAGAGAATTCATCTTCTGCTATCCACTAAGAATGATATGCTTAAAAGTTCCTCCATGGTTAACTATACTCAGAATCCCAGTTCTGATTGGATGCTAATAGGAGCAATTTTGGCCTGATCATAATGGGATGCATTGTCCGCTGCTACCTCCCAAATGAGGAATGAGGCAGAATAAGACAAAATATGAGGATCTCAGAATGGATTGCTCTAGAAATAACACCAGGCTATGGTCAAGACTTTGCAATTTGCAACCAAGCCATATGACAGCACAGTCAGATCAGCACAAAACAATGCCATACAAACCCACTACAGACACAGATCAGGAAAGAGTGGTGAATATCAGTGCAGCCACCATGGCTCCTGTATCATAGAGAAGTATAGCGATGACCCAAGGCTGCTGACTGTTCCCATTAGCTCAGCTATATATTGGTATCCAGCAGTCAGAATGAACTGCTGTGTAGATCACAGAGGTCACATAGGTCACAAAACAAGGATCAGGACTATTCCAGATGTTGTGCAGATGCTAGTGCACTGTTTACATGGGGGATGGTTGTGGCTATATAGTATTAACTATAGTATGTTTATGGACTTCCCCTGTGAGAACACAGGGCTGTATTCAGCTAAGTCCTACTCAGAAATTCATGAACCTAAGTTGGTCGTGAATTTTAGCTTCAATAGGTTCACTCAGCATAGAACATGGAATGTCATTCACAATGCCTGTTAGATGGATCTTTAGTGTGGTCCACAAGGGCTCTTGCACCAGTGATTGGGACAGTTGCGTGGAATTTGCGGCTCAGTTGCACAGTGGCACAAAGTTGATTTGCACATGAGCCATGGACCAATCAATATGTATGTGTTCTTTCATTACTGTAGGAATAGCACTGGAAGTGATGTGCTAATAGGCTCTTAGCATGGAGAACACCAACAGCCGCATGGGTTCAGAGTCAGTACTGACTAGCAGTGGCTCTCCAGGGTTTCAAACAGGGATCTTCCCAGCCTTACTGGGACCTTCTGCATGAAAAGCAGATGCTAGCAGGAATAAGGGATACCCCAGTTGATGAGTATGACTTGCAGCATGGGACTGTGCACCAGCATTTATCATTTTAGAAACTGAGCACTGCATGTACCAACACGACCATTTCCATCCCTAAAGCAACTAGGCAAAAAGGGGGGGGGGGAACTCTGCTCAATTAGACCCTGTTGTTACTTTTAATGAGGACTGTTACAGAGTAATTGGAAACATATGTTCCAAGTGACTACAAAACTGAACAATATTTTTTTTTCTGCCTAATCTTTAGATTGAAATCTTATGGATTATTATTACAGCAAAATTCAAGGAAGCCTAGATGACTATGGCTGATTACTTACTCTTTTCACTTTCCTTTTGTAATCTATAGATAATAGATTGAATGACCTGCATGGACATAATGGGACAAAATTCAATAGCTCATCTGCTGGTGATATTGGTGTTCATTTTTTAAAAAAAATAAATAAAATCTAGTCCTCACAGTGGCATAGTAAAACCAAAAAGAGAGGAGCTAGAAGGTTGGTTTTTTTTAGGACAGTTTGTGGGATTTCCCCTCAAAAAATAGAAAATAGAAAATCTGTTCCTGTCTTCAAGGAATAAAAACACATCCTTTTTTTCAGGGCCTTCCCAGAAGTCACAGTGTTCATATAGGGACTGTAAGGTAAAAGGTAAAGGACCCCTGGATGGTTAAGTCCAGTCAAAGGTGACTATGGGCTGCAGCTTAGACCACAGCGCCACCACGTTCTTTACCTTTACCTTATAGGGACTGTATATGTACACACACACACACCGACACACACACACACACACACACACACACATATATATATACACACACACACTCAGAATCGGTTATTTCAAACCTCCTGTGCAGTGCTATTTTTCTAAAAAAAAAACAGGTGCCAGAACTCATCATGAATGCCTTCCTCTTTCTCTTAGACTGGCAATGGCACCCACCTGAGAGCTGCCAGAAGTCACCTGAGAAATTTCAGAACTCACCGGAGAGGTGCCAAAACTGAGTTCCAGCGAGTTCCCCCTGGAAAAAAGCCCTGCTCCTATTTATGACTAACAAGCACTACAGCTAAGCTCTCTTCAGGCATTCCAAAGAAATGGGAGTGCTCACACTGCCTATGGGCCTGGGGATGCGTGGTCCAGCCCTACCCCAAATGCCCTTGTGGGGATTCCCATGCTTGGAATGTTGGGTGAGGATCTGGGAAGCCAGGATTCATATCCATGAAGCTCCTGGGATGACCTTGGACCAGTCACTGCCCTGTAGCCTGACCTTTATCACGATGCTGTTATAAGAATAATACCGGGAGTCTCTGAGTTCCTTGGAGATAAAGTAGGATGTAAAAGTAATAATTAATAAATAAAATGTCAGGTCCAGCTCCTCCTCTACCACCATTAATGCACTGAGCATGAGAGCTTGCAGGGAGAGTCTAGCCGCAGTCGCAGCTAAAATCTCCCTGCAGCTGTTGTGCTCAACACGTGAAAGGTCAGGAGAGGAAATGGAGGGGCATTGTGCATGGGGGTGTTTGAAACCTCACATCTCCTTTTGAACAGAGCCTTACTACTAAGGAGGTTGCATAGATAGTTTGTTTCCAGAAGAAGGGTAAAAACGAGGGAGAGAGAGAGAGAGAGAGAGAGAGAGTTCTTTTATATGAAACACTGGGGAAAGGGAGAAAAGGAGGCAAGATTCTGGGACTCTGAGATCTCTAAGAAATCCAGAGCAGACCCTCATAATGGGGAAGGCATCAGTAGGCCAGAACCATGGTTCTGCTTCTTCGGCCCCTCAAAGTAGAAGGAAAGAATTGCCACAGCTCCATGAATGACTCATTCCTGGTTGGAGCATTCACAAAGAGGCAGGCAGAGCTCATCTGGAAATCCGAGGCAGCCTGGAAGCAAAACTTTTTTCCAGTATTATTATCCTGTTTGCATGTGCCTAATTAGTATATGTCCTCCTGAATGCTGCCCTCCTTCACCAGCCACAGCCTGAATGCATTGATATTGTCTCCTTAAAAGTTCAGAACCCCCCAGTGACAGGAATATTAATGCACCAACCCTGACATATCTGTTTCAGCTCATACATATGCAATGTCTTTGTTTTCAGAGATTTATGTCAGACTTTGCTGGAGTGAGGTATTCTACCATTTTAGATAATAGCATGCCAAAGTGATGTTATCAGGCACATTCGCTACTCACTCAGGCAAACGAGAGAAGCTTCCCTTCCCTTCCCTTCCTTCCCAGCTTCGGCACGCAGAAACTGTTATTTATCCTTATTTGATGAAATCTTTCTGGGGGAAATGGTATATTTTTAGAAGAAGATTATGGTCATCCTGTGGATTATCTTTTAATTAAGAATGGATGATTTGTGCCCACTCTGCTGTAGCAAACGTCTTGCTGCTAATGAAGTTTAAACAGACTTACTTTATTTAATTATGGCTAATCACTAGGGTAAAATGTGGAATTGTCTTTGATCCACATGTAGACTGGTAATCCTTGTGGCAGATAGCATCTTGTATTCCTTCAAACTTTTTTTTTAAAGTTTCTCCAGGAGGTCCCGGCTCAAGGAAGGGTTAATTGAGATAGCTGGACTTGCGTGATTGATATTTTCTCCCCCCCCCCCTTTCTTTTTCCCAAGGACGGTCCTTCCCTTTTCTTCCTCTGTCTTCCTCTCTCTCTCTCAACGCATTCACCTTCAGGCCTTGTAATATAGTAGATAGCTGCTTGTTTGACAAAAGGGACCTGAGGGGGCCGAGGGCCTGCTGGATCCAGGAGAGAAAAAACAGAAACGGCTGGAAGGAAAGCAGGGGGTGAGGAGAGGGCAGTAGAGACCAGTGTCAAGCAGAAGAGGGCACTAGTTAACTGACCTATTTCAGCCACCGACTCTTATCCAGCAGCTCAAAACAATTGTTTTCTGCATGGGGCAGTAATACAATTTCCCTCCCTGAAAAACACATGTTTATAACATAAATGACACGACTGAGCATTTGACTATTTGAGCGTAACTTACAAGTTTCCGTTAAGGCATTTGATTGTCTATCTGGCTTGGTCTCCCACCCCCACCCAAGCAACGAGTAAAACAATTTATAATAGAATAAGTAGTTCAGTGAAGAAATGCAGTCCCAACTTATATATGAGTAGTGTGGGGGTTAGCACCCCCTCCCCCTGACCTACGTTTTTTATGTGAGGGAGAAGGATTGCCCAGCCACCACTGAAACGCCAGACAATATTATTACAGGAAATATTCCTGCAGGAGAAGCACAGAGATTTCTCAGCTCTCAAGCCACTAAACCCAGTTTAGTGGGAATGATAAAATGAATTGTGGGTGAGTATTACACAACAGAAGGGACGCGGGTGGCGCTGTGGGTAAAAGCCTCAGCGCCTAGGCTTGCCGATTGAAAGGTCGGCGGTTCGAATCCCCGCGGCGGGGTGCGCTCCCGCTGCTCGGTCCCAGCGCCTGCCAACCTAGCAGCTCGAAAGCACCCCCGGGTGCAAGTAGATAAATAGGGACCGCTTACCAGCAGGAAGGTAAACGGCATTTCCGTGTGCGGCTCTGGCTCGCCAGAGCAGCAATATCACGCTGGCCACGTGACCCGGAACTGTCTCCGGACAGCGCTGGCCCCCGGCCTCTTGAGTGAGATGGGCGCACAACCCCAGAGTCTGTCAAGACTGGCCCGTACGGGCAGGGGTACCTTTACCTTTACCTTTATTACACAACAGACCTTCCAAACAGTCACATTATTTTTGGTGGGAGGGGGTAATTCAAGTGCATATTTAGGTTAGCAGTTATTTTCCTATATACTGTACCTACAGTATGAACCCAAGCGATCTAGGTGGGGGGGATTTAAAATAATTATTGAACTTGCCAAGCACACATTCCAGACCCCAATGTTTCCAAAAGTATATGCTATTAAGATTAAAAGAAAGATTCGAAGAAGACAAATGAACAAAACAGAACACAGAAACCAGTGGAACTCTGTGACTCAAGCCCAACGGATCCTAAGCTATTTACTTCCAACATAGCAATAAATAAATAAACAAATAATATTTACTGGTTTCCTGATGGTCCTTGTTGGATGATGGGTTCCCAATGGTACGAAGGGGACGACAGCTTGTGTTCAACAGCTTACCTTTAAGGGCTCTATCCATGGGCATAGTCGGGGGGGTAGGGGGCAGCTGTCTCCCCCTAAATCAAGAAAAATCAATACAAATAAATACAAACCTGAGGTACTTCCCCCCCCCTAACAAAAGCCTGTGCCCTTAAAAAAAAACACACACACACACCCTAACAAAAATCCTGGCTACGCCCATGGCTCTATCCCAGATACTGGTTTGAGTGACAATTGCTATTCAATGACCAATCAGACCCCATGTCACGTTTTGCTGATAAAATGGGTCTGACACCCACTGGGGAGTGAGGGATTGCTAGACACTGGGATCAGAGGAGTGAGACTACCTGCTTACCTTGCTTGAGGTGGACTCCCATTCCTACCTCTTCATGGCTGGATCTATTCTAGACACATCAAAGAAGTGTTTCAGGAAAATGCGTTGAAAATTTTATATGAGAAATCGCATTGGCAAAAACGGAACTCAACAGCACCATCTGGTGTCACAGTGTTATAATGCATATACAACAAATATAAAACACTTTTTCTTTACCAATCTAGCTGAAGTCCCTTGTCTCTAAACCAGGAAGTGATCCTCATTGTTTACAAGGATCATTATTTTAGGGGTGGGGCATGCAGGGATTGACAGCAGGTTTGCAGCAGGGCGAGCTGCCAGACATGAGTGTGCAACGTTCCAGCTCAGGAGCACATCCAAACACTTTCAGCAAACTACCCTGCTGAAGACCCACGGAAAAGCCTTGGGGTGTGGCCAGCATGGGGTGTGACGGCAGGGTGAGTACATACACCCTCACACAATTGTCATTGCAAAGTTGTGAATCATTGCACAGGATTTGTGAGCTCCCCTTTCTAGTGCCAGAATTTGGATCTTCAGATATATGGCAAAGTGATTATCTATCTGCAGCATAGTTAATCCCCTTCCATTACCTGAAGTTAGGGATATAGATCACTTGATTTGACTTGTGCAAGCAAAGAAATAATGGAACTATCCTTATGGGGGCTGAAGGCCCTGCTTGCATTTGCATCACTTGTAAACCTTCCTAGGTTTACAAATCGTGGTCAGCAGAATTTCAGGAGGAGCCAAACTGCCACTTAAGACATTGCTGTAACTTTTGCCCACTGCAATCCAATGGAATACTCTTTGATGCTTCTGCTGGAGTAACACAAATTGGCCAATTTTTCCACAGATGTCTGAGAGAGATCAGTAGCCCTAGTCATGTGCACAAAGCAATGGTGTCCGGGCACCAAGGTTCTGTGTTTTAACATTCCTCCTTACTACTTTCACTGACCAATCAGCTTTCAAAATATTCTATTTCCTCGCCGGGCTTGCAACATGTGTCTCTTTTTGAATGAATAGGACCTAACATTCACAATGCCCAACTCAGCACTCTAGCTGGTGTACACACTAAGGCCAGTCATCCAGACTGCAGTTTAAATTGGCAGTGACCGCTGGGGACTAGAATTCGCTGTGTGTCTGTACTACTGAAATCCATGTGTCTGTTCCAGGCACGGGAGATTCCAGGAAGAGCCCATCTCACATGAAATGTATGTGGATTCCCACAGATACAGCCACATCTAAATGCACATGGATCTCTGGATCAGCGCATATGAAGACAGCCACTCCTCAAAGTAAACAAAATGCAGATGTTTCTTCCCTGAGTCTATGTTTGTGGTTGAGTTACCACAATCACTTGTTAAACATCTGCAATTTTGTCTCACTGCTGGGATGCATACTTTTGCTGATGTCACATCCTGATAACTTCAATTCATTTGTGATATCTTTATAAGTGATTCTTTCTGCCTCTCCCAAGGAGTTACCGGGGGCCCAACTTCTGGCTTGCGCCTGTGTCCCGTTTGCTAGATAGCCACCGTATATAAAAATATTGAAGTTAAACTTATCTTGCCTGTTTTCTTCTTAGAGGTGTTTTAGTTTATACTAAAATGCACACACACCATTTCAAGTTATTTTTGACGCTAAAGTTTTGGGGGCATTATCTTTTAGAAGCATCAGCATGCTTTTCTCCCTTTTGCATGGCAACAACAGCAGCATTCACATGAAAAAGGGAGCTTGTTAAACATCATGTAACACTGAATGTGCTGAATATTTTAAAGGTCAGGTATTGACAGGCTTTGAGCTGCTTATGTTTCCCTAATGACCCCAATTACATCCAAGCTGAGTAAGTAGTCAATAAACAATGGCATTAACATATGTAGAAAAAAAGTGTTTATTTTACATTTCCAAGACAATTGGCAATCTCCGGGTTTGTCACCCAAATGCTGAGGCGAGATCATGGGGTCCTTTGATGAATGAGGAGAACAAGAGAGGGGCCAGGGGTGTTAGAGACTTCAGGCCTGTCTGAGAAAGTTCAGGTTGCCTATCTCACACTATGGCAGACAAAGCGGATTTATCACTGCAATTATGCTTATGTAAATAATTCCAGGGAAGAAGATGTAACCCAGCATCTTGTTGCATAGGGTTGGCTGAATATTTAGCAGGACCCACGGGGGAACCACGTTACTTTAAAAAGAAACTTGAACTGTGTGTTGTTGTATTTAGTTTCTCATGAGTCGAGCATGCATATATCTACCCGTTTATTTTTAACATGTTTCCATGGGATGAGCTTTTTTTAAAGCTTTGTTTAGGCAAAAGCAGTACTTTTCAAATCTGCTTCTAAATACATGTCTGTCTCTCTCTCTCTCTCACACACACACACACACAGAGAGAGAGAGAGAGAGAGAGAGAGTTTAGACATTAGAAAGCACCTATTCTATATAGAGGTGAGTGGAAAGAAGTATCTAAAGGCATAAAAACAAAATATTCAAGGCAGAAACAACAAAGGATTCTGTGGCACTTTAAATGTATTGTGGTATCAGCTTTGTTGGGCTACAGCCCATTAAAGCAGATCCCTGAACTAGATGTTTGTCTAGATCTTCTTGCTCCTAACGCAGTGGGCCCTCTGACCCTTGAAAGCCTTTGCCACAATTTGTCAGCCTTTAAGGTACCACAGGGCTCACACTAGCATTACTGCTACTATTCTGGAATACAGTACAAAAATTCGCATTTGCTGAATTTTCTTCTGAAGTCACAGACTACAGCTTTAGAAGGGCAGCATGACCTTCATACACAACTTTTGCAATTATTTAGAAATGGTAAGGATACAGACAAACAAACAAAAAACCCCAGCATCAAACCAGAGAAATACACATGCCTTGAGATTTCATGGTGTACGAGATCCTGGATTGTCCCAACAACTGGCAGTTTCTTTTCAGAGCTGTTTCAAGGTGAGTTGACATGTTTGGTTTGAGTGATAGATAACCCATAATACATCAATAGTGTGTCAGGCTGTAATGTGTGGGTTGTAACTATCCCATTGACCTCATCAGTAAACACGGTGTTGATTGGGTGATAGGCAAGGAAAACATCTTCCATTTTATTTCAAGCAGTTGATCTCACTGGGCAAACAAATGTCTATTTAGAAAACTATTTATATTTCGCCCTCCATCGTTGATGTGAATATGAAGCCATACCATCCACACTTGAGAATTTTAGCCACCTATAATTCTGAGGGCAGGCACTGTAAAAATAGAACATTTTCAAGGAGAAAAATGTCAGTGGTGATTTTTCGTACAGTTATGGCTTGCCGATCAGAAGGTTGGTGGTTCAAATCCCCGCAACGGGGTGAGCTCCTGTTGCTTGGTCACTGCTCTTGCCCACCTAGCACATCAAAGTGCAAGTAGATAAATAGGTACCGCTCTGGTGGGAAGGTAAACGGCGTTTCCATGTGCTGCTCTGGTTCGCCAGAAGCAGCTTAGTCATGCTGGCCAGATGACCCGGAAGCTGTCTGCGGACAAACGCCGGCTCCCTTGGCCAATAAAGCAAGATGAACGCCGCAACCCTAGAGGCGTCCGTGACTGGACTTAACAGTCCGGGGTCCCTTTACCTTTACCTATGTAGCTATACTCTCAATGGAGTTCGTGAGATTTAAGTAGTATAAAAATGTAAAGGGGCCCCTGAACGTTAGGTCCAGTCGTGGACGACTCTGGGGTTGCGGTGCTCATCTCGCTTTACTGGTCGAGGGAGCTGGCGTACAGCTTCTGGGTCATGTGACCAGCATGACTAAGCCGCTTCTGGCGAACCAGAGCAGCGCACAGAAATGCTGTTTACCTTCCTGCAGGAGCGGTACCTATTTATCTACTTGTACTTCGTGCTTTCGAACTGCTAGGTTGGCAGGAGCAGGGACTGAACAACGGGAGCTCACCCCATCCCAGGGATTCAAACCACCGACCTTCTGATCAGAAAGCCCTAGGCTCTATGGTTTAACCCACAGTGCCACCCGTGTCCCAACTTAAGTAGTATAATTCAGTATTATTCAGGATATTTGTCGTCGTTCTTTAAAAATTGCCTTTTGCCCATGATATGCTGACACTCAGAAGTCAGGTATAATCAATGGCCAATAATTAAGAAGCTTACAAATGACTAAACAAATACCATAATTTTTGCTCTATAAGACTCACTTTTCCCCTCCTAAAAAGTAAGGGGAAATTTGTGTGCGTCTTATGGAGTGAATGCAGGCTGCTTAGCTATCACAGAAGCCAGAACAGCAAGATTGCTGCTTTCACTGCGCAGCGATCCCTCTTGCTGTTCTGGCTTCTGAGATTCAGAATATTTTTTTTCTTGTTTTCCTCCTCCAAAAACTAGGTGCGTCTTGTGGTCTGGTGCATCTTATAGAGCGAAAAATACGGTAGCAGTTATATGCAGTGTTCTGGTAGGACAGCAGAACAGTAGCCATATCATGGGATACTATCTTTGTACTTCATGTTAATTGAGTCAAGAGCAGGAGCCTTGAGGGATTAATTGCCTTTTATTATTATTATTATTATTATTATTATTATTATTATTATTATATTTTTAAAATGTGAGGGTGATCTGGCTGTGACATCTGTCACCCCATTGATCGCCAGTGTTGATTCGGCTGATCTGGCTGGCTAGGCGGGTGTCCCCTTCCTCCCTCACCGCTCCATGTGCATCCCTCCCAAAGCTGCATGCTCGGTGGAAGAAGACAACCATCCCAGATAGAAGGAGTGTACCATTCTTTGGTCAAGGGTATACAATAGCTGCGCGCCCCTGCTAGAACCTCCAAACCAGCTCGAGGGATTAATTGCCATATCTCCTCTCAGGTAGGCATTGGTACTCAAGCAGTGAGATGCCCCACCTCAGCTCTGGAAAATTAACTCCAGGAAAGGCAGGCAGCTTACCACTTATGAGGAAGCCATTGCTATGCCCCCTCACAAGTAAATTTAGGCTGTATAACAGCATGAGGCTTGAAGAGCTGGTGCAGAGGGGAGGGAAAACCAGAATGACTCAAAATGCAAAGGATTGCAACCCTTGTAGCTGAGAATGAGGAATGGTGTAGGAGTAAGCCAAAGAAAATGTCAAGAATTGTGCTCATGCAGGCAGATCCTCACATAGCCTTTCCTACTTCGTTGCAGCATCATTAGACACTGTTGAACTGCAGCGTAGGTCACGGAAGCTTTCCCCATCACATGGAGGGTCTGCTTAAATAGTGCTGCAACCCCTATTCATAGGGTGTCCTATCAAGGTGAACCCTGCCCTCTTCAGCAGGTGCTTTCAGTCTGGGAAACATCTGCTAGGCCATGTGTAGAAGAGAACATATTCCAGAGCAGGGATGGGGAACCTGTAGCACTGCAGATACTGCTGGACACCTATCATCCTTGACCACTGGTCCTGATGGAGTCCAACAATAGCTGTAGGGCCAAGGTTTCCCATCCCTCTTTCAATCCAATCCTTCGGGCAGCAGAATCAGGTGCGACCCCTCCCTCTTGTGCAACAGCAATGTGGACCACCATGTGCAGCAGGACAAGTGATGTTAGAACAACCCCATGGTGACCCAAGATTGTGTTTAGTTGTTTCTTTGTCTGGGTTGGGATTCTCTCTTGCTGCTGGTTAAAATGAAAGGGGTTGGCATGGAGCTGTGTATAATTTTAAAGTTTGTTGCAGAATTTTGCAGAGCAGTAGCAACAGCTCCAGGCATGAGGCTGGGGTAGAGACATTATGGTCTATGAGGCTGAACTAGCAAAATATTCAAGGTGGATATTGTGTGAATACAGGGAGGGCTTCTATATTACAGCATGTTTGGGGGCATAAAAATCACAATGCAAATCCTGTGGGATCCTTGTGAGTCAGGATCAGGCTCCCAAATCTCCGGAAGTCCAGATGTTGCCCTCTTTGTACCTGCAGCATGTCACACACACACACACACACACACACACACACACACACACATATATTGTAGCTAGTGGCAACGGTTCACTTATCAAAGTAAAGAGATCTATTAGGGCATAATGGGAGTTAAAAACTTGCTTCCTGCCCCTGATGAGCCCAGTCATTGAGAAGCAAGCTTTTTGGCTACATCTGCCTGGCCTCTGTTTCATCATCACACAACCTTAAGATCCAAGAGGCATTCAGATACCCCACATGTACTAGGGGATGGGGGTAAATGGAGAGGGATGCCTAGCCCCAGCCTCCATCACCATGTCTCTGCCTTCTGTGTGTTTGGAATGCATCAGAAGGAGCTCTACGTATATAAGTAATGAGGAGGGAACCAGGCCCTTGTGCAAAGGAACTTGATATGTGAACATAAGAATGTGCATGGGGTCTTTTCTGACATGCTCCAAACATATGGAGGGTGGCAGAGCCCCTTACACGTTATTTCAAGAACTGGGGAATATCTAGACCCTTTAAATTGATCAACAGGGAGAGAGAGAGAGAGAGAGAGAGAGAGAGAGAGAGAGAGAGAGAGAGAGAGAGAGAAGGGAGGGGGAGCTCCTGTCAATCTATTCTGCACTTGCCACAGTTTGTTTCTGATGGGAAACAGTTTCACAAAGGTCTAACTAATACAGGCTTATATTATACATTGAAATGTTAAATTTAAAAATTGTTTGTTCCTAAAAACAGCAAGAAGCAACCACTTATGGTACCATGTTACGTCTACACAGGGGCTGGGTCATCTATCAAAAAAAAAAAAAAAAAAAGATTCAGATTTAAGCCCAGGCCAGACTCCTTTTTTCAAACAGTGGTTTTAGCCAGACTTGCTGTTGCCACTGATGATTGAAACTCGATTGCTTTCCTAATTCTACCCCAAGCTAGCAGAGAGAGTTAGAAGGATATGCTAGTCTGGCAGGAGGCGAGATCCCTGTCACTCAAGGTCTCCCTGATCAACATTTAAAGGGAGAGTATTTTTCAAATAAACTTGGAGCATCAAAATGTTTATTGGCACTAAAAGGCAGGTAGCGCATAACGGCTTGCATTTTCCCTGAAATGACAGTTCAAAGATGGCATTTTTGTTGTCAGTCACACAAAGCGGTTCCTCCACCCAGCCCCCAGCTTTAGCCTTATTAGAAGCTAATTTGAAAGAGATGTAGACTAGAGATCAGAGCAACAGCTGTGGTCCACATCCATGAACACGGCTGTGGACATCCGTCTGTGCAGCTTGGGGGGGAAGGGTAGTTGGGGGTGGCAAATTTAGCCATCACACTGCCCATATGGCTGCCACAGGAGCAGTAGGGTATGAAGGTCACAAACAAAGTCACACTCTGCCTTGCCTTTGTTTATAAAAATGCCCTTGCATTCAATGCATGGTCCTGCCATTGCTGAGATGCTGCAACCCCGGGGTGTCACTTAAGGCCTAGTTTTATTAAGGCTCTTGAACCTTATCATGTTACACTTCAGAAAGAGTGACCAGCTTATTTAAAACAAAGAAGCTCTGACCTTTCTCCCCTTTTGAAACTAAAAACAGATGAGGCTAAAGTGACTCATTTCCGGCTTTAAACAAGCTCTAAAAAATACTTTCCATGTACAGTTGGTAAGCTTTTTCAGCTCCCCCCCCCCCTTTTCTTTTTCTTCCTCTCCTTCTTTGCATAAATATCTCATTCCTTCTCTCTCTTTTTGTCAAGGTCAACATATTTATTACTTGTATTCATGATGTAGTCCTTTTTTCTTCCTTCGAGCTCTCTTTCTCTCTCTTCTTTTTTATTTTTTATCTGTGTTGTTTATAACCATGACCCTTGATCTTCCAAGTCTTAAAACAGCTTGGCTTTCAGCAGCTAAAACTGACAAGGTCAGCATTTTTCTGTTTATTCTGAGAATACTATTTACCCTCTGGGGTTTTTAAAAGCAATTCTGTAAAGCATCACTTGGAAAAAGTTTGTAACATTCACAGAGACTTCCATTAACTTCACGCAAAAGAAGCAGCGAAACTTCTCGGTTTGCTGAACTCCAGAACAAAACCAACGCCCCAGCCGGGCTTTCGCAAACAATCAAATAGCTAAGTAGTGCCATAAATGCTTCAAACCCTTTTAGAGAAAAAAACAATTTAGCAACACCTTATCCGTTTAAAAATTGCCTCGTCTCTCTGCTGTGATTTTTCATGAAACTGGACATAACTATTTATATCACACAGCTCTCACAGAATAACAAAAATCCTAACATGTTGTGTTAAAGGATTGCATGTTCTCTCACTTCAAATTGTCACAGCTACACTCTTAACAGACATGCTATTTAGGCACAATACTGATATGCTATGTGATATCCTATGTGTTGTGGTTAGTTCCAGCTTCCCCTTGGAGCTGGATGGCTCTCAGTGGGAGATTGGTGTACCTACGTCCCACATAAGTCTGATCACTTAAATAATCACATAGGATCTATGAATTTAAAGCTTTTACACAACTGAAGCTACCATTCCACAAGCAACCAACTGGAAACAAATACCATGCGTACAGAATATCAGTAGTGTGGTAGCCTGAGTTGCATAGACTTCATGTGTCTGTTCCAGTGAGCATACAAATCTGGGGCTTTTTTCCATAAAAGGGCTCTTGTGCATTTAATGGGATTGCCAACTTTTACTGGCTGCTGCCACTTCTCTGACTGTAACATTCAACAACATTATCCAACATTATCAGGGGGGCATGTTGGTTCCCAACACAACAGCTGATCTCTGCATGTTGTGTGATTATTAAAGGTATAAGAGCAGGTCCAGCTGGGAGTTTTCAGGTAACTTGTCAAGCCTAGGCTTTAAAGGCTGCAATGGAAAAACAGGAAATTCAGCAGAAAAAGAACCCACAGTTGCCTCCTCTCTTTCTCCCACTTCCTAAAGGCTCTCATATGCCTTCAAAAGCTGCCTGTCAGGAATTTGGCTGTTGTGCATCTGAGAGTCTCCCCACCCTTTTCCCTCATGCCTCCCAAACAATTTTGTTACTCATTTCCTATTATTTCTTCTCCCTGATTCCTTTTGCACTAACCTCTTGGCCTTCCTGAAATGTAAACTGTTCAAGGCTGGTTCCTGGTCTGTGAGAACCCTACCTAGCAACAACATGCTTCTAAACTTCCAGAGATGAAGACTGGCCAAAAACATTACCCACCAACAGCAAAATAAGAAAGCCCATCGACTAAATACAGGCAATGACCAATTTACAAGCGTCCAATTGACGTGCAACCGTGCATATGTGACTTTTTAAAAATGGCAAAAGCAGCCCTGAAAGAGCCCAGAAAGGGCAAAAATGGTGTGAAAACAGTGGCTAGCAAGGGCTCCAACTTCAATAAAATAGGAGGGTAAGCTCCACTCCACATAATCACAAGACATGATGAATGCACACCATTTGAATAGCGATGCCCATCAACTGGGGGGGGGGCGGTCCACCAAATATTTTAGGGAGGGTGATGGGAGTTCAGTCCCTAGAAGTTGGCTCCTATGGCGCCTAGCAATCCCACAAGCTTTGCAAGTGCAACCCCAGGAGCCCTTGCCCCAACCGTTTAGGCCTGTGGAGAATTGGAGGTTTGGAAAGAGTGGTTGTGGTGGAATTTGGCAGAGTTTGGCATCTGATAAGTGCTGCCAGCATTTTTCAAGGGTTTTTTTCAAGGGTTTTCAGAGGTTTAGAGGGTGTCTGCAGGCTTTTCCAATGGTGTTTAAAATATATGTGATTTCATGTAAAAACGTGTTGCTTTGGAACGTAAATTGGGAATTGCCTGTATCTTTTTGAAAATTTATTTTATTGTTGTTGTTTTTACATTGAATGTATCACACTTTTTCAGAGGTAAAAGCTCATACTAGACATTGCCCTTAGCCTTAAAAAACAAAAACAAAACATTTTAGGGAAGCTTTTAATGTTTAATAGGTTATTGTATTTTAGTGTTTTGTTGGAAGCCGCCCAGAGTGGCTGGGGAAACCCAGCCAGATGGGCGGGATATAAATAATAAATTATTATTATTATTATTATTATTATTATTATTATTTTCCAGAACACATACAATACAAATGGAGAAGCCTTTCCAGAAACCTAGCCCAGCAAACTCTCTGGAAGAAAACACACAGGAATTGTCAACATGCTACAAAGGTTCAGATCAGTTTATTGAACCATTTCCCATTCATATGCCATAGAACGTACTCCCTACATCCCCATTTTTCATTTAGAATTTTTGGGGTGCAATTCAGCCAACTCACCCTTATAAACATCATAGCAATATAACTTTAGGTCTGTGAGACACATTGAAAGATAGATGGCTAGGGCTTAAAGATAGCAAGTGGTAGTAATCAGAAAACAAACAAACTTCTGATGCTTTTGAAAAGGTTTAATGTTTCTTTTCCTACCAGCTATAATGAGCAAAAGCATTTATTGCACCAACTTCATCAACAAGAATGCAAGCAGGACAAGAGCACAAATATTCTTATTCATTCTTCATGCATCTCTCTGAGGATTTCAGCTGCATCTCCTTCCCCCAAGGAAGTATAGTCAGGATGCCTATTATGAAGTATGAGCTAACTGCCTAGGGAGACAGAGAGTCAGGGGAATGTTAGTGGATGGGCTGCAGTGCCCCTCTCCTAGACCTAGAGTTGGAGCAGAGTTACAATCCAATGCACATTTTCACAGGGTTAACTCCTTGTTCTCTTTGAATGGCAATGGCACCCACCTGAGAGATGCCAGAGCCCACCTGAGAGATGCTGAAACTGAGTTCTGGCCTATTTCCAAGTAAGTATATAGAGGAACCTGAGACCTCCATGTATAGTGCGGCATGTAAATTCAATTAAAATAACAATAATAATGGAACAGGCTACAGATATCACTGACCATTTAACCCTTTTAAGTCCTGAACTATACATAAGGAAGTGCCAAAAAGTTGCAAGATATTGTGCAAGTTTTGGGGTTCTGTAGATGTCTTCACTTGGATAGATGATAAGAAAGAAAGAGGGTACAAGAAGAATTACCGATGAAAGAAGAATGGTGGATGAAATTAATGAACTATGCAGAATTAGATAAATTAATAGGAAGGATTCGAAACCTGTGGGACCAGAGATTCTTAGAAGACTGGAGTAAATATATGAACTATTTGAAAAGCAATTGTAAAGAACAGATTACGCTAGTAGGACTGCAAGAAGTTCTGTAATGAGGACTATTTGAAATATTGCAAGAAAGACTATGAAGAGAATTATTAGTTAATAATAATTAAGAGAAATTAAGAAATGCAGAATAAGTGATAAAGAACAGAAAATCATCAGAGGTTGTTGACGGAAGTTTAAAATATTGTATAAGATAAGAAGTTATGTTAAATGATTGTTGGAAATGATATGTAAAAAAAAATGTAGAAAGAAAGAAGTGGGGGTAGGAAGAAAGATCAGCCATGTTGAGCCATGGAGTCTGCATCTAATCGCAGCTGGAATGTAGAAGGAGGTAGCAGACATTGAGATGAGGCACTGCTAAGAGCTCTGCAGCTTTTACATTGCTTCCATGGCTTCTGGGAAGAAGGGGCATGCAATGGTTTACTCCATGTATTTGGAAGTATAAAATCCAGGTGTTACCCAGATCTTTGTTTATCTTTCGGCTAAATGTGCAGGTTCCTTAGTAGGCAGAAGAATAAAGAGGAATCAGGCCATTTTTGAATTAGAAATTATAAGGATCTCAAGCAAAGACATTTGACCCTGCTCAATTTTATCAACAGTTGTACCATATTGATCATGCTGACTGACTGACTGACTGACTGAAGGTATACCTTAATTTCCTAAGCTTGCAAGTGGTGTACATAAACATTATAGAAAGCGTGCAATGAAGACAACGAACAGAAAAGTTCCCAAAAACAGCTGCTGAAAAAGAATGGTCTTTGTCAGGTACCTGAAGTTCAGTGGAGAAGTGGCCTGTCTAATCTCAGCTGGGAGGGAGGGTTACGGACTCGGAAATATGTTTATATAACTATGTTATGCATGTTAAGGAGTGGACCCTTGAACGGTTGGCAGCATACAGAGAGAAACAGAAGGATTTTTGCACCATCTCTACTCAAAGAAGTTATGAGAGAGTAGAGACCATTGCCCTCTCATCCCAGCACCAAGACATGACTCATTTTATGAAACTGCATCGCACCCGTGCTGCTGTCTTGTCACCCTGCAAAATGGGCAAAAAGAAGGTGAGTTCAAAATGCCATACATAACAATTATATTTTGGATTTCCGATTTGACAATGACAATCTTATGAGAGAGAATGAGATGCTTCCTTTGTAACCACATGCACAGGAGATGGATAGGACTCTTCATAATTGTATAAAAGATGAAATTTCACCAGATTCAGCTTCCTTTGCAGGATATGCTGACATCCCTCTTTTACAGGAGCCTTGTGTTCCTTAACATCTGGTAACACAATAGATGTTCCTTACCCCCAAATAATTAAGCAGGTATTTGTGTGTGTGTGTGTGTGTGTGTGTGTGTGTGTGTGTGTGAAGAGTGGTCAGGATTTACCTCTTCTTAAAGCCACTCTGTCAGATGTGAAACTCTTGTCTTCTAATTCTAGATGTGTGGTTTACACAGTGGTGTGATTTATTTATTTATTTTGGGGGGAGGGTGCCAGGTGAAACCTGATAATTCACCCAGTTCAAAGGATTTTAAACTGTGTTTTAAACCTGGGTTTTTATTTGCTGCCTTTTGTTGATTTTATTTATCACATATTATATGTTTAACAGTGTTTACTTTTTAAACCAGCCAGGGAATATTTATCTTTGGGTGGTTATATGCAATTAATTAGTTAATAAAACAATTTGTATATGAACAGAGGCATTCTTACTCTGTTCTCATTCTAGGGTTCAGCCCTGACATGAAAAAAAATGCCTTGGAGAAAATTTATACAACACAAATTAATTATTCATTTTGGCAGATGCAAAAGTATTAGTGCATCCTCATGGTTTCATTCTAACATGGCCAAAATTGTAGGAATTCAGAGTTATGTCTCCCAGAGTGGTCATCTTTTGTACACGTAACACTTACGTACCAAAGACATTTATTTAGGTAGAAAAATGGTCACAACCACCCAGCAATAGGAAATATTATGTATGTATAAGAGGTTTGACATATATTTGCTGTGGGAGCCATAACTTGGGCTTTGCTAACTTTTCAGCATGTAAAATCTCATTCATAATGTTCCATTTACATGGTTTTAGTCACTAGTTCCTCATGGCATTTCTTGGAAAGAATTTGTTAACTTGCTTTAAAGGTTTCAGTACAAAACATGGTCTAGACGTGTACATGTACCAGTGGAATTAAATCATCAATAATCACTATCTAAAATGAATTACATTCCAAAAAGTGCAGGCTAATGATTTATCTTTTCTTTGCGGAGCTGATCTCTATCAGATTGATTTATGTAGCAGCCAATCATGTTTCAGTAAACTGCAGCATGCACATGCATCTTAAAGTGACGATAAGCTGTGACGGACTATTTATTTGTATACCACCAGCTCCCCCAAAATCCAGCCTAATAGCACTCATGTCTGCAAAACACTTTCTGAAACGCTAATGAATGCTATCTTTTACTTCCTGTGTGAAATACGTGGACAACCTGCTCTGATGATATGAATACACCATTTAATCGAGGGGAGGGGGTGCCTTTTTTGTTCTATGACAGTCAGTATTCAACCTTAGCTTTCTTTTCATGTTTACATTTATCTGCTTTGATAAAAGGTACTCCCTCTCTCTCGCTTTTGTACATTTTACGTTATTTACTTTGATGGTAGATGCTTTTGTGGGTTGCTGGAATGATTGACAGCCTCATGCTGTTCTGTTTAATTGTCTTTTCTATTATGCAAGATGCAGTGTTTAAGAGACACCAGTTCAGAAATAAATGTGAAGTATGTATATACATCGAAGGGGCTTAATTTCATCTCCAGCTACAGCAGTTGCTTGTACTTATTTGAATTTTATTTTGCTGTGTGTTCAGTTAAAATATCTGCTCGTTGCCTTTATCTCTCTCCCTATGTTAAGAAGGTCTTGGGTACTTAACATTTTTTTAAATAAAAAAAACCCCACAAGGTTCTGTGCAGTACTTCAGCTTCTGCTGAAATGCCGGCCTTTCTCTAAAACGATGGTTATTATTTGGCTGGATTTGAGGCTTAAACAACAATTTTAAAAGTTTCCTTCTCTCTTAAATGCTAATTGGATTTATTGTGCATTTCTTCCTTCTCTTTCTTGTGCTCCAGCTCAAATGCTTTATTTTATTACTCTTGGCGAAGCCAAATGAGACTTGCATTATTGTGCTACAAGAAGTTAGTAGTAGCAAAGCCAGAGCGTATTAGTCGGTTTGACTGCAGTTTGTTTGAAAAGAGTCACTTGGATAAGCCAGCTCCAGGGGGCTGGAGTTTTATTAACAAATTCACTCACCTCACATTGTTTTTGCTGATTCATGTGCTTCCAAAAACTATGGCCTTTTGCCATAAGTAATTGATCACATCTACATATTTTATTTTCCAGTAACAAGATAAGAGTGATTTCCCACACTTTCAAGCACTGGAGCTTCTCTGTCTCACTCTCCTCGTCAGAGCAGAGTTCCCCATCAATTGTGTATCATTCATTTATTATAATTATTTATATCCTGCCTTTCAGGATCTGGATCTTTGCCATGCAAATATATTTAAAAAAAATACGTAGATAGAATGACAAGAAAAAATCAAACTGTGGCAAGTCATCAGGTTCCTTCCCAAAAGGCAATCACTAGTGCAGGGTTAGCAGACGGTCTAGTTGTGATATGGTTTTTGCCTCCCTCTCTGCTAACATGCCATGTAATGTATACCGTACTTTTCCGTGTATAAGACGCCCCCATGTATAAGATGTTCCCTATTTTGGGGGTCTGAAATTTAAGAAAATGGGGGGAGATGGCACAAAGATGTAGAGCTTTCCCAGAGTTGTTGAGCTTTTTTTTGGGGGGGGGGAATGCCGAAAATCGCTCATCCACGTGCATTACACAATCAGCCTTCCATCTTTCACCGCACAGGCAGAAGCTGCCAATTGCCCGCCCAATCACAGGGTCGGCCAATCAACACCAGCCATTAATGCAGCAACCAATAACACACACAATAGCTGCTGACAGTCGCGGCAGCAACCAATCAAACATCCACCCTATGCACTACCCATGTATAAGATGACCCCCACTTTTTAGCATGATTTTAAAGGGGGAAACTAGTCTTATACACAGAAAAGTACAGTATTTGTTATCTAACTAGGAAGCCAAAAGATACACAAACATGTGACCATTTCTCAGCCAGTGAAACGGAGACCGTCATAACGTCTTGCATTAGTGCACACAAGATGGCTGTCACACATTAAGGCCCCACCAAATCAAACTGTTTTATTCATGCCACTCTAGGCCACCCAAATGGATACGGAACCTGCAGTGATGTGGAAAAAATGCCTATTTCTAACATAAAAACCACTTTAAAGTGGCCTCCACATGGTAAATGTTCCACATGCAGTAGCTCATATTACTTTGAGTTAACTGATTTCATGTCTTTCCCCCCACCAACACTCACATTTCATAGTCTGAATATACTATAACTGCATTGTCAGCTAGTCACAAAATCATATTCAAGTGAGTAGAGAGAAAAAGGCAAGCCAGAAAACTCACCTAAGCAATCAGTGTCACATTGTCCCACAGGAAGCATGGTTTGCACTCGACTGCAGAGCAAATAATTCTGTATTATTCAAGAAACTGGACCAGTATACACAATACAGGCAAAAGTTTTAAACAGAATCAGTATCAACTATCTGGTAGGCAGCAAAATTTGCTTTGGCCTATGATGGTCAGTTAATTCCAATGCATTTGAAATCCCATTAGCTGTCAAGAGAAAATTGTTTGGGCACAAGCTGATGGCACCAAATTGTCTACCTTTTCTGGAACCCCCAGAGAGAGGAGGAGGAAATCCATGCAAAGTTTGCAAAATATCTAATTGTGATTAGCATTCGCTTTAACAGAGAAGGAATGTCAAATGTCAAACCCCACTTCAAACTTGTGCTTCATTTGGAATCAAAATGGATTTCTTGATATTTATTCCTTTTCACTCAATAGCTGAGAGAGGAAAATGATAAACCTGTTAAATTAATGCATTTTATTGTGCATGACAGCAGTTCATTTGCACAGTAAATAAGTTAAAATCGGAATCTCCTGTAATCCACCATTCAAGCTGTCTGACGGTGGAACTTCCCTAATCAAATCCATCTACATGATATTGTAAACTACATTACGGAATATTATTAGCTTGTAAAATGAAATTGCTGCAACGTTATGTCCTATATGTTGAAGCAGTAACAAATTTACCTGCAATAGATGTACTAATGGATATATTGCACTGAAATAAATATGACTTGAGAATACCAATTGGAAACTGAAGTTTACACATACACACAGAGAGAGAGAGCGCATTTATGAGGGTGAGTTAGCTAATGGCAAAACCAGAAAATTTTGCTATAGAATTTTTTTTCTGCTAAGGAAGAATGGTAGTTTTTTCATAAAATAAAACAGTAATTTGTAACAGAGCAGAACTTGTGTGTAAAACAGAAGCTCTTTGTGTTTAGCTGTCATTTGCTTGTATATAGAAAAATCATTTTGCAACAGAAAAGGTCCCAGGGCATAGTCTAAAGGTGAAGATAGATAGGTTTGGGCCTGGTCAATGCCTGATGGGTGAATTCTTGTGAACCACGGGTACTGGAGGAAAAGTGGAATCTAAATGTAAGGAATAAAAAAAGAACAAATGTAGATAGATGATAGACAGAGAGATAGATAGTTTCATCTTCAGCCAACCAACCATCATTTTCTTAAAATAACATTTATGGTACCTTAACAGTGGTACCTTGGTTCTTAAACTTAATCCGTTCCAGAAGTCCACTGCAAAACCAAAGCGTTCCAAAACCAAGGTGCGCTTTCCCATAGAAAGTAATGCAAAATGGATTAATCCGTTGCAGACTTTTAAAAACAACCCCTAAAACAGCAATTTAACATGAATTTTACTATCTAATGAGACCATTGATCCATAAAATGAAAGCAATAAAACAATGTACTGCAGGCATACAATCAATAAATCAGTAGCTGAACTGAGTTCCACACAGTCACAAAAACAAAACAAAAAAGAGTCGCAAAAACAAAAACGCAAAATAAATAGCAAAAACAGACAGACTTCAGTGTAACACTCAAAACAGAAATATGGCACTCAAATTGGAAGCATAACACTCAAGTTGGAGCACATTCAGCTTCCAAAAAAAGTTTGCAAGACAGAAAACTTACTTCCCAGTTTGCAGTGTTTGGGTTCCAAGTTGTTTGAGTACCAAGGCATTAGGAAATCAAGGTACCACTGTACCAGAGTTTTATATCACACATTCAAATATATAGGTTTTATTTTGTTTTTTTACTATGATTGTCTCTGTGATTACTGCAAAACAGACATTTCTGGTGTAGTAATCTGAGTGTTGGACTAGCACTGGGTTCAAATTCCCATCCAGCCATGAAGCTCACTGGGTGACCTTTAGGTCAGGCACTTAGGATCAAATGGGAGAATGGCCTATGCTGCCCTGAACTCTTTGGAACACTGGTGAGATATAAATATAATCAAAGTCACTATTATTAACTGCATATTGCTTGTTGGAGACTGAAGCCCATCATCACCTCATGAGTTCATAGCTGAGCTGAGCGATCCCTGGTTCATGATTCACTGTCTGGTTAGTCCTACCATTAAACTGTGACTCCCTGCCCCCATGTTAAATATTAATGCTGAAAGTGAGCAAAGTCCTTCCAGAAACAATGAGATTTTACCAGCTAAGACTAAAGATGGGTGCTTCTACTAAGGATCAACATGAGAGAGACTTTTCAAGCAGCTCCCCTTCCCAAGTTTCAGTCTCTGACTTTGAAACATATCAGTTGCCAGCACACCAGGAAGAAAAACATATGGATAAATAGGTTGTATATATAACTTGAGGATCTGCAAAACAAATTAACTAGTCAGATTCAACCCATGTAACCAAGTCAACTTCATCAATTGATGGGGATAATTTCATTAATAGATGAGGATAATGTCTACTCCCATTACCTGAGCAAGTTAACAGCCACATACTGTGTTTTCTAAGATTCCTCTCTCCCCACTGCATAGGGATGTCCCCCAACATAGGTGTCCCCCAACAGGCACACCATGACCCCATTGGCCAACATTCACCCAGTGACTAAGGGATGCACACAATCCAACACATCAGTTATGACCAAGGTATCATCATCATCATCAAGCTATTTATATGCTGCCCATCTGATGGGGTTGCCCCAGCCACTCTGAGCAGCTTCCAACAAATTAAAACACAGTAAAGACATCAAAAAAACTTGTAGTTTGTAGTGCAAATGTTGAACACCTGAAAGCTGGGAGGACAAGATACAAGCAGAGGACTGTGCCTGTCCAGTAAGCCATAGGCAAGTTGCGTCCAGTGGTCACTGAAAGCTTGGGAAAAGATGAGATTGAAAGGAAGGTGTGAAAGGGTAAGACAAATTCAGAGGCATAGTGTGTTTGGCTGGATGGAGAAGCAACTATAATAAATTTGTGAAAACAATATGTGTATGACATCCACAGACACAATATTCTTGCCCAGTCTCATGACTGGTGTGGCTGCTATATTTGCTGTATTCCTCATCACGTCTTGACATGGGGTATTGACTCTGTATTTACAATCAATATTTTTCTCCTCTGTACCATTTTGTATCCACCATAGCTAACAAGCAGTTGAGTATACTCCAGAATCCAATGGATGGCGCAGACATCATTATCAATAGAAGGTTATCAAAATAAGACTGCATTTATACAGTGACTAAAACTGGCGGAAATTTAATAAGTCCTTGGTAGTGTAATCTCCCTCACTTCTTTGTCACTTAATAGCCTTTTAATTAAGGAATCTTATGATGATAACATGGAAGTGGGTGGACTAAATACACTTCTTTGCACAGGCTGCTATTGCTCTAAAATGAACATTAAAGCAGACTTTTCCTTGAGCATTTCAGCCCAGTTCACAACCCAGGCAGTTTAATGTTTTTCCTAAAGCTTTTTTGAAAATCATCTTTCAATACCAAATATTTTTGTTTAAGTGGGTTGGAGATGAAGCTGTTTGAGATAATGAAGATCTGTAATTTTATGACTAAGAAGTGTTCAACATTATTTCAAGGAGAAAGGAATGAGATTCTCTCTTTGTGGGAAGAGATGGAATGATTTAACCAAGATTCTGTTGTTTTTCCTTATTGGGAAACAATAGAAGGTGAATACACATGTTCATTTTCCAGTTTCTGTCAGGAACATGAGCATTCATGTGCTTTGAAATTTGCCCTCAAGGTATCCCGCAGAGGAATACACAGAATACAGAGAAAGTCTGTAAAAGCTATTTTCTGACACCAGTCCCCTTGTAGTGTTGTATCCAGGTCTTAATAATGTAATGAAAACCAAATTTGTCAAACTTTGGTGAGGTGGTAGTAATAAGAAGGGGCCTGCAATTTCAGTCACTGTAAGTTATCTGTACATTGGATATAAACAATCACATCAACCATGTAACTTTGGCTTTATGTTGTCCTGTTTCTGCTCTCTTAAGAAAATATTCCTGCAAAGAGTTTATGTTCAGAAGTGGTAAAATATTTATTCATAAAATTCTGATAGCATTTTTAAAAAACCAGGATGTGCGAAAGCTTCTCTGTTATTTTCACACATATACCGACAATATCAAAAAGCAAAGCTGCATGTTCCTCAAGATGTAGATGTGCCATTTTTGCTAAGCTAAGGCAAAAGTTTCCAATTTGCTATTTCATCTGTTGGTTTGCATATTGGTTAAGGTCTTATTTATGCAAACAACTCATTTGCGCACCATTCCCCATTTAAAGTGCTGACCATCTTGCTAAGGCTTAAGTTCTCTATTCAAATACTGACTTACTCCTTATTATAGGTTCTCAACCGGCTGACCTGTTTGCTATTGCGCTGAGAACTGAATATTACTCAGTAATTCAGGCTTAATTGCAAAATTTTATTCCTTCCTTCTGTAACTGTTCAGAAACCTGCTGCTATGTCAGGGACATTTATTTACAGGCTGCAGCTGCAAATATGTGATTCCCATTCACAAAAATGAGAAGTATTGATAGTCATTGCATCCCTGTCTCTTTTTGCCCAACTATTAGAAGAAGAGTTTGGATTTGATATCCTGCTTTATCACTACCCAAAGGAGTCTCAAAGCGGCTAACATTCTCCTTTCCCTTCTTCCCCACAACAAACACTCTGTGAGGTGAGTGGGGCTGAGAGACTTCAAATAAGTGTGACTAGTCCAAGGTCACCCAGCAGCTGCTTGTGGAGGAGCGGAGATGCAAACCCGGTTCACCAGATTACGAGTCCACTGCTCTTAACCACTACACCACACTGGCTCTATTAGTTCCAGGCTTTGTTCATATATCTTTATGGACTTTTTAAAAATAGCTAGTTTCTCATTTTTAGAATCAGTTGGAAAAGTAATAGCAAAACATTAAGGGAACTCGCAATGTAAAAGCACAATGTATGTTCAGTGTGATTACTTAATACATTTTGTAGAGGAGAAGAAAAAATGACACAATAAGTAAAATTCTGAGTAAAAGGTAAAGGTAAAGGTACCCCTGCCCGTACGGGCCAGTCTTGACAGACTCTGGGGTTGTGCGCCCATCTCACTTAAGAGGCCAGGGGCCAGCGCTGTCCGGAGACACTTCCGGGTCACGTGGCCAGCGTGACATCGCTGCTCTGGCGAGCCAGAGCCGCACACGGAAACGCCGTTTACCTTCCCACTGGTAAGCGGTCCCTATTTATCTACTTGCACCCGGAGGTGCTTTCGAACTGCTAGGTTGGCAGGCGCTGGGACCGAGCAGCGGGAGCGCACCCCGCTGCAGGGATTCGAACCGCCGACCTTTCGATCGGCAAGCCCTAGGCGCTGAGGCTTTAACCCACAGCGCCACCTGCATCCCTTAAAATTCTGAGTAGGTGACTATTAAAGAATTGAGCATTGCATTTACAACTCCCTTTAGTGTTGATGGAGCTTACATTCCCAAAGACCCATTCATGCACTAAGCACTAATATGGAAATAAAACAGGTTCATTCACTCCTCCAAAGTAATAAATGTATTTCTAAAAAATTATGTGGAAGTAACAAAAGTTTATCCAAGAAGTATTTAATATAATACACTTTACAAATATACAATAGATGAAAAGTTTCGTCGTTCCATTCCTCTATGTTATGCCTAACTTAAGAGCACTAGGCACAAAGCAAGAAATGAAGGAGATGAAACGGGAGGAGGAAAAGATGAAGAGTGAGATGGTAGATTTAAATAAAGCTCAAGAAGAAATAAAAGACTCTATTGCTATGAATGAATTGAGACAGAGGGAAGTAAACTTGAGACTGAGACAAGTTCCGGAGATACAAAATGAAAATATAAGAGAGAAGCTAATAAAGGAAATCGCACAGTGGCTGGAGCTAGCAGAAGAAGAAGTCGCAAAAACAGTACAAAATGCATTCAGAATGAAAATAAGGACAAGTAAAACAAAGAAATTTCCGGGTGATTGTTTGATCACATTTAAAGATAGAGAGATGAGATATTTGATTCTACAAAGAAACAGAGAGAAAAGACTATACATAGATGGAAATTACATAATCATTTTTAAAGATATACCAATAAGGCTGTTGAAACGAAGTGAAGCCTATAAACCACTGGTGCAAATCCTTAAGAAGAACAAGATTGATTTCAGATGGGAATACCCGGAAGGAGTCTCGTTTTTCTACAAAGGTGTGAAAAGAAGATTGACAAGCCCCGAGGAAATAGGGAAAAATTCACGAGAAGATATAAAGAATTACAGGCGGGTGAGGAGGAGAGCAAGGGAGCAGAAGGAGGAGCGTCAGAATCAGGAGAAGAAGAAGAAAGCAAAAGACGAAAATGATTGTAAAAAATATGGAACAAAATATGATTGAATTAATGCAGCAACAAACTGAGATAGAGGTGGTAAAAAAGGTAAAGGTAAAGGTACCCCTGCCCGTACGGGCCAGTCTTGACAGACTCTGGGGTTGTGCGCCCATCTTACTTAAGAGGCCAGGGGCCAGCGCTGTCCGGAGACACTTCCGGGTCACGTGGCCAGCGTGACAAAGCTGCATCTGGCGAGCCAGAGCCGCACACGGAAACGCCGTTTACCTTCCCGCTGGTAAGCGGTCCCTATTTATCTATTTGCACCCGGAGGTGCTTTCGAACTGCTAGGTTGGCAGGCGCTGGGACTGAGCAGCGGGAGCGCACCCCGCCGCAGGGATTTGAACCGCCGACCTTTCGATCGGCAAGTCCTAGGCGCTGAGGCTTTAACCCACAGCGCCACCTGCGTCCCCTGATAGAGGTGGTGAAAAAGGTTAAATATTTGGGAATTTGGTTATCACCTAAGAATATAGATTTGTATCAAAATAACTATACCCCGGTTTGGAAGGGAATAAAGAAAGATCTGGAGCTGTGGGCCAGAATGAAATTATCATTCTGGGGAAGAATATCCACGATAAAAATGACGGTGCTACCAAAGATGTTATTTTTATTTCAGACTATACCCATATTAAAGGGTATAGGAATTTTTAAAGAATGGCAAAAAGCGATTTCAAGGTATATCTGGCAGGGAAAGAAGCCTAGAATAAAATTTAAGTTATTGACAGATGTTAAAGAAAGAGGAGGTTTCGCCCTGCCAGATATGAAATTGTATTATGAGGCAGCATGTTTATGCTGGATAAAAGAATGGATAAAGTTAGAAAACAATGAATTACTTGATCTAGAAGGTTTTGATAACAGATTTGGATGGCACGCGTATCTTTGGTGTGACAAAAAGAGGGTTCATAAAGGATTTGGAAATCACATCTTCAGGGGTTCTTTAATAGAGGTATGGGAAAGATACAAAAATATATTGGAACCAAAAGTTCCGTTCTGGTTGTCCCCGTTGGAGGTAATGAGTGTTAAGAAAATTAATATGAGGAAAAAATGGGGTACGTATGGTGAATTGGTGATTAACGAAGGAGGGAAAGCCATATGAACAAGTTAAAGAGCTTATGTATGATTGGCTGCATTACCGTCAGGTAAATGAAATATTTAAAAAAGATTTGAAGGAAAAAGGTTTTGTGGAAAAGGAATCGATTTTCCAAAAAGAAATAATAAACAATGAGTATAAAATTCTGTCAAAAATGTATAAGATATTGCTGGAATGGCATACTAAGGATGAAGAGGTTAAATCGGTAATGATACAATGGGCAAAGGATTTTGGGTATAATATTCAATTTGAGGAATGGGAAAAATTGTGGAAAGAGAATATAAAATTTACGGCATGTACGTTATTGAAAGAGAATGTAATGAAAATGTTTTATAGATGGTATATGACCCCTGTAAAATTAGCGAAGATGTATAAGGTTGATAACAAATGCTGGAAATGCAAAGATAAAGAAGGGACGTTCTTTCATCAGTGGTGGGAATGTAAGAAAGTTAAAAGTTTCTGGGAAATGATATATAATGAGATGAAAAAAATATTAAGATATACTTTTGTGAAAAAACCAGAAGCTTTTCTTTTAGGTATTGTAGGAAAGGACATAAGAAGAAAGTACTATAAGCTTTTCCAATATGCTGTAACGGCAGCCAGAATCCTGTAGGCCCAGAAGTGGAAACAAGAGGAGATACCGACGGTAGAAGAATGGAGATTAAAATTGATAGACTATGCGGAACTGGACAAATTAACTGGGAAAATCAGATTTACTAAAGACCAAAAGTTCATCGAGGACTGGGGAAAATTGGTGGACTGTCTGAAAAACATTTGTGGTATAAATACGTTAGTGGGATTTCAAGAGGCACTGTAAAAATACAAATAAGTATTGTTTATTAAAAAAAAACGGGAGTAAGGAGGAATAATGGCAATATGAAAAAAGGGAATGTGTATCAAAGGTATAAATATGGATGATTGTCAGAGGCGCTGAAGGAAGTTCAAAACAGGTATAATATATTGTATTCGATTTAAAATGTATAACTGGATGAAAATCAATAAATTTATTTATAAAAAAAAAAGAGCACTAGGCTTTGCTGGTTTGTGTTTGTTTGTTTGTTTGTTCATTCTTTTTTTAAGTAACAGATACCCAAAAGAGAGAGAGAGAGAGAAATCTGACAGTTAACTCCCTAGATTAGATAGGAAAAGGAAATTAAAACTAGGATGCTACATTGCCTAAAATGCTAACAAAGAGAGAACAAAATGGATAACAGGAAGGAACAGACCCAATATAAACAGTCACAAAGGGTATTGTTGGCAGGATGTCAGATAGGGCTGGAGGAGGATAGAAATGATAAATTCTTGAGGAAAAGATGCTATAAATGAAAGGGGGGGAAAGGATGAAGGAAGAACTGTAAAGCATGCATGCCTCTAGAAATCAAATGGGAAAGAATCTTGCACACCCAGAAATAAAAGTCCTTCCATAGTACCATGCCCCCTGAAGTGGACCAAAAGAGCCATACTGTCAAGTGGCAGACCATAATGTACAGTGGTACCTCGGGTTACATACGCTTCAGGTTACATACGCTTCAGGTTACAGACTCCGCTAACCCAGAAATAGAACCTCGGGTTAAGAACTTTGCTTCAGGATGAGAACAGAAATCGTGCTCCGGCGGTGCAGCAGCAGTAGGAGGCCCCATTAGCTAAAGTGGTGCTTCAGGTTCAGAACAGTTTCAGGTTAAGAACGGACCTCTGGAACGAATTAAGTACTTAACCTGAGGTACCACTGTATTGTGGACATGCTGAAGTCACTAGCTAAAACTGGAGGCAAGGAAATAGACCTTGTTTCAAATCTGATATCATCCACAAACTCAACAGCTGGCCATAGACAACCCACTGCTTTTGCATCTGTAATATGGGGTTGACAATCCTAAACTACCTTATCGAGTTGTTGTAAGGAGTACTGATATAATGTGTGCAGAATGTTTTGAAGACACCCAAAAAGCAAAACAAATTCAATCTGGAGAGTCAATAGGGCTGTTTCTGCCCAATGATCATTCCCTGTAAAACAACAATATCTTTTAAAAAATAATAATAATCAGACCCTTCCCTTGAAACTGCCATTTATGGAGTACACTGAAAGTGTTTATTTTGCCAGAAGCACAACAATTGATGAGACTGTGTGTATATTAGCTTCCCAATCCATGCAACATAAACACGTGTGCTCAGCACCTTATAACTGACATCATATATGAAAAAGCCTGTGTAAGCATGTGAGGGCAGATACTCTATGTTTCAGCAGGAGTGAGAATCTGGCCCACCCTCCATTGGCCATTTATGAGAGGTAGGACTCCCCACCTGTCAATCATTTGATGTCATTTTGACATTAAGTAGTGACTTCAAGTGCCAATCAGCTGATTGGTGCTAACAGAAAATCTATTTGAAGGCATGCTATCAGCACCAATCAACTGATTGTTGCAGAGGGCACACCTTCAATGGAGTTTGGTATCGATACCAGTCTGCTGATCAATGTGGGCAGTGAGCCCAGCTTTGTCTGCTTGCAGGTGCAGTTTAAATTCTTGCAAATCCAAACTGTGCCTGCAAACATACTAGTTCTCTGAGTGGTAATCAGCTGATCAGCTGATTTGCTATGGATAAATCAGAATCACTTTAAGCTCCCAACTGTTACTTTGCAGCCACGTCTTTACCTGCCCCACTACCTGATATCACATAAGATATTACATTGGGTTTCCTAGGCCAAATTAGCACCTCGGTTGGCTATAATAAGGCCTGAAAGCTACAGGTTTCCCCAGCACTACACTACAGGATCAAGATGCCACTCACTTGTGATTTCTTGATATTAAATGCCTGTGATTTCAAGGAAAGAAAGCTTAGCTGCAAATGCACCCTTTTCATCCTGCCCTTGGATGGGAGCTGTCCATTGCGGATAGGAGGGGGAGGGAACCCCAAACTTACTGTTACCAACACTGCCTCAAACAGATGAGTAAGAGAGAGAAATCTATAGAGAACTGCTGAATGCTCAGTCATACACATTAATATGTGGTCCTTTTTCATCATCATCACTTTTCAAAAAGCGGTGCTAAAGCTCCAGCCATCTATCAATTTTTCCCCTCCTTGAATTACTGATATGCATTAACCGCTATTAAGAATGGATTTCCTATGATTCCTAAAGAGCCTGTTACAGCTTAATCTGAGAGTTAATCAAACATGAAATTAACCATGGTCACTGGCAATATTAATGCACTCCAGACTGTCATTGGAACCTGACCCTGTTGTATGCCAGCTGCAAAGGAGTGGTCAATGAATCCTTTAGCAAGCACAGAGAGCATGATCTAGAGCAGGCCTGTAAAACCCATGGTACTGGGGTCAGTTGCAATGCACCAGTTAGAGGCTGCAGTGCACCAGGTGCTGGATAAACATCTTTTTTTTCTTCTTCTTTTTAGCTCATGATCTCGGCAGGCTCCGTCTAGTGAATAGAAAACTGCACTGGGTTCCACATGCTACCCATTTCTCATTCTGCTTTTGCTGGGTCTGCAAAACTTGGGAAGTTGGCAATGTTCTGGTCCTGGATTTCCTATACCAAGACTAAATGACCTAGAAGACCCCACCTCCAACTCTACAATTCTATACGCAAGAACGTACTGTGCTACTGTTGTGGGGAAAATGCTGCTGTAGCAGTGTAATAATGAAGGAATCCCACACACACCTAAAAAACCCCAGCCCTGCCACTTCAGCAGACAAATAGCTAGAGCCTACACTACAGAGAGAGGGGGGGCACAGCACAAACTGCAAAGAGGAAGGTGTTAGAGAAGGAGCAAGCTTATAAAGCTGGACTCCTACCCCTTCCTGACTGGGCCCTCCAGCCCCATGTAATACCATTCCTTTGGGAGCAAACCTCCTGAGTCCTTTTTTTTTAAAGGAGGGGGTGAGGCCAAACACAAACCCCATACTTAGAAGAGTAGCACAACATCCTCTCAAAATCTGCTACCTGATCCTATTTTAACTGGAGTTGTCAGGGATTGAACCAGGGATTTTCTGCATGCAGAGCAAGTGATCACCGCACCCCATGTATTTGAAGACAGCACAACATACCACAGGTCTAGGTAGTAAATGCAAAATAAGTGAAGCCTCTTTCAGTCTCTTTTGTTCTTTGCTTCCTGCTCAGTCTCTCTCAAAAATTAAGAGGAAAGAGCCGCAATCTATTTGTTGTTTATAACAGTGGCTTGTGCCGTTGAACTTGGGGTGACGTTTGAGGCCTCTGAAAGCTCCTGTAATGTAGGCAACAAACAATGCTTGTGACATATATTTACATTTAGATTAACATATATACATGTGTCTTGGGATATAGTTCCCCCACCTACATATTTCTTTACAACTTGTAAGTAAGGTCTTGTGGCAGGAAGGAATTTAAAGTGCAAATGCATGTACGTACTATGGCTAATTTCTGCACCATACGAAATCCCTCGTGTGTGAGAATCTGCTGCTGACTGGGGCTTTAATACAAATGTACAGGTGAGCATAAAGAAGGTTAGATAAGACTGAAGCTGTAGAAGCAAATGCAGTCCAGGTATTTAGAAGATCAGAGAGTAGCTCATGCTGTGTTGTAATATCTTTCTGACTTTTTAGTGGATCCTACAGACTGTTATATGACAGATTAGCTTCCCACCAAATCATATTAATAGCTTCTTAATCAAGGTATATTGGCTCTCAGCTTAAGACTAAAGAGAACTCTTTTAACAATGTGGCATTTTCAGGAGTGTCTGGATCATGAGGGGAGGGAGTGTGTGCACACACAAATCTAAGGAGTCAGTCACTTTTTAAAAAAACCAAGCAAGGAATATTTTGCACTCCCCTCATCCCCATTCTCCTCCCTTCCACGCTCCAGCCTCCCTGAAATGAAAGTCTAATCAGTGAGAATCAGCATACTAAGTACTTTCATTTCAGAGTGTAATGCAACATTTAAATGTGAGAAGGGTTTTTATTTAAATGAAGTTCAGATGCCAATTCAAAAACAATTCAATCCTGCTTTTGTTCTTAATTGCTCAGTGAGAATTGTATTACTAGTTGGTTCTTTATATCACACAATTCGCTCCCATTGTCGTGTGCAAAGCAGAGTACAGCAATTCTTTTTAAGTGGTGCTGTCAAGAAATCAGCACTATATACCCGCTGATGTCTTCACCTTCATTGATTTTTCTAGATAGAGTCCAGACAGTTTTCCCATGGTTCTGTGGGATTGTTCTGCACCTCAAAAGCAAGGTGAAATCTGATTTCAGCTAAGATAAGGAAGCCCACAAGAAGAAGGGAAATGATTCCTGTACTCTTATGCAGCAGCCTAGACAAAGAAGAGAATTGTCAGAAGAGCTATAGGGCTTTTCTTGGGTGGAGCAGAATAATTAAACAATGCCATTAGCAGTGGTTGAAAGAGGTGAGTTGGCATGGCAATGCAGGAGTGACAAAGAAGCTATAACTATAGCCATCTTCACCTGAACACCTGAACAATAGGCATTCACCTGAACACAAGATGTGTTAAAACAGATAGGGGCAGGGGTGATCCCACAAACCTGGCCCCCAACATCGACAGGTAGCTGTGATCATAGAATCATAGAGTTGGAAGGGACCATGAGGGTCATCTAGTCCAACCCCCTGCAATGCCGGAATCTTTTGCCCAATGTAGGGCTCAAACCCACGACCCAGAGATTAAGATTACCAACTGAGCTATTTCAGGATTGCCTACTACAGGAAGAACGTCTATGAAAGTTCAACCTCTCCAACACACTGGGCAAAGTTGAGAATTTATTGTATGACATTTCTCCCTTTGCCATTGTTGGATTAAGATTCAGCTGCCAAAGCCATGAACTTCAGCACATGGTATTTGGGAGGGGGCTCCTTTTCCTTTGCCTCTGGCAGCAAAATGTCTTGAGTCTGTCTTGCCCCCATACTGCAGATGAGGAGGCTTGGGACAGGCAGTCTGAGACAGATTATGAGTGCATGAAGACTACGGCTGTATACACACTATTTCTTTAAAGCATTTTCGAAGCACATTCTTTCCCTCAGAGAATTCTGTTCACTGTAGTTTCTCAAGGGTTGCTGGAAATTGTAACTCTGTGAGGGGTTACCAAAATGGCCAGAATTATCTGAGGCATAGAATGTGCTTTGAATGTGCTTTAAAGTTATAGTGTGTACACAGCCTCAATTATATGTAAGCACAAGATGTGAGGCTTCACAATGTCTTCACTGCTTACATGGGGGTGCAAATTAACATGATAATTTAAACATAAATGTTCCATGCTTTTTGGAGCACATGTGGATTTGGATGAGCCTTAACTCTTCCCTTAATTGGAAGAGTTAATATCATATAATGTTTACTTGCATTTCTATAATGTTTACAAAAGATGCTTCCCATTCCTTCTAAACAGACCATGTATCTGGAGACACTTTATACCTTCAGACAATGTTTATAGGTGCAGACAACACAGTGTTAATTTAATCTCTGTTTACAAACTGCTAGGTGAAAGGGCAGAGTGTGCTTATTCTGTTTTGTGTCTCATGACAACTTGACACTAGTTCTTTTTGATGGCCTCTATCAGTAAGGGAAGAAAGGGCAGTAGGGACACTGTGATGCTTTTTATGAAGTGAAGCTTACATGAGCTGAAGAGTTGTACCCTCTGAAATAATCTTTAATACTCTTATTGAGGTATATTTGCATTTTTGTATGCACATACTTCTTCCTAAAATACACATTTTGTATGCATCTTCTCTAAAATACACATTTTTGTATTTGGTTCTTTTTAATAAAAGATGATTCACTGCATGATATGCCAAAATACTGCCCAAAAAATTGTTATGTGAGCAAAACTCACATGATATTATGGGTTTCCAGGGCTACAAACCACCAGTTCATGTTGAAATAAGCACTAAACTTACATGGGACCCCGCTAGATTTCCAGAATAGGATTTTACATCATGTGAAAGTTCACATAAAATATTGAAATTAACAGGTAAGGAAACATTCTGACGATGGAATAAAGTGCCATCTGAATGCAGCCGGGTCTCCCAGTTCCTAGTCTAACACTCTAACCACTACACCACACTGTTGTATGCTTCCCATTACCATGCTTCCCATGCCAGTCCCTTTATTCTTTGCCTGCTCCCTCCGTGCTTCTTGGTTTCTGCATCTGGTCGTTCTTTTCATCCCTGTACATCACCTCCTTTACCCATCTTACCTCCTTTTACTATTCCATAGCCACAGAAGTTGACTCTAATATTCAGCATGACATAGAAAGCGCAAACAACAGCCAAGTACAACAGGCTTGCACAAAATCATAAGAGCAACTCTGCTTTGGCACTGTGACCTGGAGAGATCTCTTGTAGCTAGACTGGCTGAGACCAGTTGTGGTGAGTTGCTCCTAAAGAGGCAGCTGAGCTCCTCACAGTGACATGCCCCCTAACATTTGTCAGATGAAATTAGGCACACTTGCTTCACTCTGTGTGCAAGAGAAGCTCATCATAGGGTGGAAAACAATAAGCAAGCTGCTCAATGCGGTCTTATTATTTCTTAAATAATATGCAAGGGTAGAATTTTACTACCTGGAACAAAATATTTTTAGTTATCACGCAAACACACTCAAAAGATGCAATTCTGAAAGTCATTTGATTATGTGCCACATAATTGGATACAAATACAAATACTTCATCACAGCTGGCAGCAAGGTCAGTGTCAGAATCTGACATCCTTGGACAACTGCCAAGGCCCTAGCCCCCCAACAGGACCTACTGATAATGGTTCCTTAGTTTTTTAAAAAAAATCTGGCCTAGCAAACTGAGCATCACAGTGTAGCTGGGGCTAGCTTACGTTTTCCCACAATTCCCATTATTTTCCCACAATCAATTTCCAACAAAAGTATCACTCTAGGACAGCCTCCCCTGCCCTGGTTCCTCCAGATGTTGTGGACTACAGTTCTCATTAGCCGCAGCTAGTGTGGCTGATGTTGGGAGTTGAGATCCAAACCTTATGGAGGGCAGCAGGTTGAGGAAGGAAATAAAAGTGTGCCAAAACTCACACACCTCATGCTGCTTGCAGTTTTGCTCAGAGAGTTCCTGCCTCATCTTGTCACCAACAGGTAAGCCCAAGTGTGCCCATCAATAGATGAAAGGTCCACCAGAGGTCACTTTACCTAGGGTGCTCTCAAGCCCAGAGCTTGCCCTACTGTACTTCTTTAGTAGACATCATCTGCTATGGCAGCAAAAGCACTGCCTTTGCCTCATCATAAAATTGGTTTTATAAAGGACCAGTTTGCACATATTTTGAATCATCTGGTTTGACCTGCAGCTTACTGTGTGAATTGACTCCATTGTGTTGGAGGCCCTTTAAGGTGGAGAGTTGTGTCCATGGTCCTGTGACGTGCATGTTTGTAAAAGCCAGAGTCCCATGCCACATTAAAGTTTAAGACTAACAAATGTATCATGGCACTCAAACCTTTATCAAATGCATGACTCACCATGCAGAGATATCAATGGACTCTGTTGACTTTGCTTCAACATACTAACACGGACTATGCATGAGGGAACTGGGCACTTGCTACCACCAGTAATAACTAAACATACAGTTATGTTTGAACATTATTTTCTTACTTCTGCACTTCAAAATCACTGATTTTGTTGGCTTTAACCAAAGCATGGCTTAGCTACTTAATACCTTAATTATAATTTGGTTTCTTTGACTATATAGGATTTAATGAAGCCTTTCCAAAAACCAAGTGCTGTGAGGGAGAGATGAAATCATTCTCAAGATGTGCCCAAACATCTGTTTCCAAAACAAAGTAGTCAAAGACATAGGGGGAAGCTACCCTGGGAAATATGTTACTTCCTGGCCTATTTACATGCACCTAAATGTGCATAAACTATGGATAGAATGAGTTAACACCAAAACCCTAACAATAGTAGCAATCCTGGGTCCTCTCTACATTTGTTTCAAATATGATCGGGACGGTGAGTGTGTCATCCAGTTCACTAACAAAAGTATCTTTCTGCTTAACTACAGCCAGATGTCAACGGCACCTGAGCACATCTCACAAATGTTGAAAAAAATCATAATTTAATCAAGCAATTACAGAAAACTATTTTCAAACTGGGGTTGGAATAATTTGAATACAAATTGCTGTTAATCAGCAGCGTTTAGCACAAGGATATTTGATTAAGTTTCCCCCTCAAAACAACTTATTCTACTAATGAAAAGGAAAATACTATTTTTCAGGATTTTTTTGTTCCTCACAAAGATGCTTCTAACTAATATTGTTTTATCTTTCGTATAATTATTATCCCTTATACCTTTCACCTTTTGAAGCATCTAATTGTGCAGTCCTGTACATATCTCCTCAAATGTAAGTCCCAATGGGTTCAATGGGACTTACTCTTTGGTAAGCGATTTCAAAAAATACAGTTATGTATTCCTTGTGGTCACATAATCTTTTCCATTTTCTTCCCAACCTTAAATGCCTTTTAATCTATTTGGGGCGTGGGGGTTTTTTCAATAGAAAAAACAGTTGTCTCAGCGTTCCATTAGAACAGGTGAAGAAGAAGAGGAGGAGGAGGAGGAGGAGTTGGAGTTATGAACTGCTTTCCTAGACTTGTCATTGTATTTTTTATTTATCTGATAGGAAAACCCCAATAGACTTGGGGGGAATGGAGCAAGGATGTGGAAGTATAGGTCAGACCAGGAGGTTAGACTACTTTCTTACAAAATATATGCTTCTTCTGAATGAACTTATGTCTGTGGGATGTCTCTTATACTACATGGTAGTCTCTTCACAGCGGGCCTGCTTCATCAGTTTTTGGAACAGTAATTGCCAAGATAAAATTCAACCATATAATTATTTCTTGTTGGGCTATTTTTTAAAACCCCATTGTTATAAACTACCTACTTCTATTAATTCTAGCTTTCTGACACATGTAAGTGTATAGTGTTTTCATTTGCAAATTGAACGTGAATTATGTAGCTACACATGAAAACATTTTACTTGTTTGCATAAAAATGTAATATGGAAATGGATGTCCCTGAGAATGATACAACAAATGGTTGTATTCCTCTCAAATTCGGCTTTGTAGGTTCCAGACATATAGACATAGGAAAATGTTGAGCAGACTGCTCAGGTGTTTCCAATCATGTGGGGGGAGGGAATATGTGCTTGCCATCTACACCCCCATCCCCAATATCATGTTCCTGATACCTCTCTCTATCACCGTCCACATGTTGGGGCTGAACATCTGCAGTGGGGAGCTGGCTCCATTCATGGATGCTTTCCATATGATTCAGAACTCTGTGCCATCAGTAGGGAGGGGTGATGCCAATTTTGGTTTCAATCAGTTTCTCATTTTTTGATCTCGTGTTCAGCTCTCCATATTTTCACATCCATGGGGGGGGGGGTTTAAGTTCCACAAAAATCTGCTAATATTCACATTGTTCTGTGCAATATTGGCAAAACAGATTTCTGAAATGTCATACATTCGTGTCTCTTATTTTCACTAATATGTGCATTTTTATACACAGTTTTCACTAGTATATCTGTTTTTATACACATTGCGTGGCTGGCGAACTGCCCTGCAAAGTTCAGAGAAATACGAATTTTGAAGGAAGCCTAAATTATGGTTCTGTATTGTTTTGCAAAGTATGAATTCCGTGACTTCAAGTTTAGATGTGAACAGACTTTCTCCCCATCCCTAGTGATCAGGGCTATAAATTGCATAGGAAGCCTCCACAAGTGGAGCCAGTTTCACCCCAGTGCTTAGAGTCCCAGAGCCTGGTGATGTTAGGCCATTTGGAATGTAACAAAAGAGATGGAGTAGCAAGTGCTCTCTTGCTCTCCCCTTTCATGTGATGGAAAACATATGAGTGGGGATGTCTGAATGGGGCTTTGCACACAGACAGAAGTTGGAGATATTGCACAAAAGCCATTCTCTTTCATATGCTGTCGAGATACCCAGCCAAACACTGTTTTTGCTTGTACATGATCAGATCAATATGGTTCTGGACAAATTGCAATCTTCCTTCCTCATGGAAGCTGTTGCTCCATTGAGCAGCCCTAACTTCTACAAAAGTTGAAGATCAGCCTTCTTGGAGAACCATATCCTGTTACAGCTTAACTTTGCAACTATGGAACACATTCAAACAAATCTCAGCATAATCCATCATTATGGATTAATCCATAATCCTGCTCAAGGGCCTTCTGGTGATTCCCTCACTGTGAGAAGTGAGATTACAGGGAACCATGCAGAGGGCCTTCTCAGTGGTGGTCCTCCTCTCTGAAATGCCCTCCCATCAGATGTCAAGGAAATAAACAACTATCTGACTTTTAGAAGACACCTGAAGGCAGCCCTGTTTAGGGAAGTTTTTAATATTTGATGTTTTATTCTGTTTTTAATATTCTGTTGGGAGCTGCCCAGAGTGGCTGGGGAAACCCAGCCAGATGGGCGGGGTATAAATAATAAATTTAGTAGTAGTAGTAGTAGTAGTAGTAGTAGTAGGGACGCAGGTGGCGCTGTGGGTTAAAGCCTCAGCGCCTAGGGCTTGCCGATCAAAAGGTCGGCGGTTCGAATCCCTGCGGCGGGGTGCGCTCCCGCTGCTCGGTCCCAGCGCCTGCCAACCTAGCAGTTCGAAAGCACCTCCAGGTGCAAGTAGATAAATAGGGACCGCTTACCAGCGGGAAGGTAAACGGCGTTTCCGTGTGCGGCTCTGGCTCTGGCTCTGGCTCTGGCTCTGGCCAGAGCAGCGATGTCACGCTGGCCACGTGACCCGGAAGTGTCTCCGGACAGCGCTGGCCCCTGGCCTCTTAAGTGAGATGGGCGCACAACCCCAGAGTCTGTCAAGACTGGCCCGTACGGGCAGGGGTACCTTTACCTTTACCTTTAGTAGTAGTAGTAGTAATAATTATACTGACCTGCTTTCCTCAATGTTAGGCTTAGAGTGGGATAATCAAGAGGGATAGTAGAGGTCAAATACAAGGAAGCACAGTTCTGGAACTTGGGTCAGAGCAGGAGTGATGATGTCACATATCAGACAGTCAGGTGTAATTGACAAATCCCTCCTTTCCCTAGCAAATGAATGAGTGAAAACAAGGCTGTCAGTTTTTTCTTTTGTTTGTGACAGTTTAGCACAGAAAAGGTCAGAAAATGAGGAAAATAAGCAGAGGATGAATACTTCTTTCTTTTTCTTTGTTGGGGTTTCCACTTCATGCTTGCAGTTTAATGGTAGCACTTCTTTGTAAGATGGTTTCAATTTCTAATTGAAAACTAAAGGTTCTATTTCAGTTGGCTTAAAATCTCTTTTGGTAAAACTCAGTGTGGTTGTTTTTTAAAACCTTTAGCAGTCAGAGATATCACTGAACTCAATGGGACTTACTCCAAGGATACAATACATAGGATTGCAGCTTTTCTGATCTTAATAAATTAGGGTTTATGCTACCTACTGGTGAGCAAGCACTTTGGCTGGTAGGTTGCCAGTCACAATATGATGCGTAAGAAGGCCTTAAAGGTGCCTTGATGGGCCTCCCGGATCTGATTTCCATATTCAAGGCACCTTAAGAATACATATGAATATATGAAAATGCCACAGGCAAAAGTCATTGCCTATCATGGAGACAGAAATATTGAGGTTTGTTTTATGAATCCACCTTCCAGCATAGCTCTACACTTGGACTGCATTATAACAGAATTATTATTTGTATATTTGCAAATGAAATTATCCTCTGTATTGTTACATACATATCAGTGACAAATTGCAATGCATGACAGTGTCACTTAGA
The DNA here is from genome assembly GCF_951804945.1 of Podarcis cretensis. Taxonomy (NCBI): domain Eukaryota; kingdom Metazoa; phylum Chordata; class Lepidosauria; order Squamata; family Lacertidae; genus Podarcis; species Podarcis cretensis. The sequence goes on along the minus strand of NC_137180.1, from coordinate 30,000,393 downwards.
AATACATAACTACATTATGATACTGTAGGTGAAACAGATTATAGTAATCAGGTGCCAAATGCTATAATTAAAGCTGAGATTATTTTTTCCCCATTTTACAAACCCCCATTTCATTCATGCTCAATTTTTGTAAAAGAGGTGGGGGGAAATCTCTTGTTTACCAAACTATTTGACATACATCCATGTCGGTGGATGGGAACAATTAACTCAGAGCATAATTAAAGCAATCAAAAGGGTTTAAATAGCCATGGAGTTATTATGTACCTACGTGATAATTAAATGATCAAGTGACTACACAGTAATTTCATGGTGATTTGTGCTATATACAATATTTACTATGCACAAAACAAACAATACTGTCAGTTCAAAAAGAAAGTGAAAAGCCATATGTCAACATTAAAATGTGTGCATGATATTTTTTAATGTTGATTTACTTCCACAATTATCACTTTCTCGCCACATTTTATGGCATGTTTTCACTGCCTTGCCTGTGAACAAAGTGTCATGACTGGTTTAATGAAAATGTAAACCTTTGTGTGTATATGCCACACTATAGAAAACAGTAATTGAGAATCTAAATACTTGAAGTATAAAACAAAACTGAAAGGAAAATGTTGTGACACATACTGAGAGCCTGATCCAAAACCAGAATTATGTAGATCTTATGGTCTAATAAAATCTAAATGAAAAGCAAACAGATGAATGAATGACACAGCTTCATCTGATTTCCAGCTATTAAATATGGTGTAGTTCATGGCTGAGGAACCTGTGACCCCGTCTGTTGGAGGACTACAAATTCCCTCTTCCCTGACCATTAGCCTGGGACTGGTGAGCACTACAGTCCAACAACATTTGGATGGCCATAGAGTCGCCACTGCTAGTGTAGTTAATAGTCTAGAGAGTGCCCCAGTTGACCATAGAGATGATTGGGCCAGCCAGTAATTTTTCAGTGCCGATAGGTTTTTGGATGCTATTGGCTTGTCAAACCAGAGATGCAGAGCATAATTGGCACAACTCTTTAACCCTATCCTACCAACCTTTCCTACCACACTAGTAGAGCAATAGACATTTTCTTGGCTAGTGTATCCTTCCATTTGAAAAATAAATAAATAAATTATGTATAGTGCAGACCCCTTTAACTGGCTTGTGAGGAAGGTCTTGCTGTGAAGAGTTGGGCAGAGAAAAGAGCCTGTGGTAAAGGTGGAATATGAGTGCTTCTTCAAGAAAAGCACCTGTCAGAGTCACTTAGCTTTGTAACTGGTTTCATTTTCCAGTCACTCATGCCTCATGCCTCTGTCAGCAAGTGAGTGCCTGGGATTGGGGGGGGGGGGGCAAACAACCACAATTAAGCAAGACTGTTGGGTTCCAATATAATCCCAAACCATAGTTAAATCTAGCCATGATTTTTAAGTCAACAAAAAACCTTGGCTCCATATCATGGTTTGTTGCAAGAAAATAAATCATCATTAGTCTGCAGGACTGGGTTTGGGTATTTAGGCAAACCACATTTTGACTAAACAAACCATGGCGTAGTATTATGTGTGAGCCAGGCCTATCCGTCTTTAAAGAAGACTTTAGATCTACCACAATGATCCTCTCAATGAATAGACATCTGAATAGGGAAATTGTCCCAGCAAGCTCGCCACAGGAAATATCAGATAAGGATGCTTTAACAGAAGTCAGTCCACTTACCAGTAGGTGCTACACCTGGCCATTTCAAACAGCAAGTTGCCTCCTTCCCTGCCTGTGAACCCACCTGAGATGCTGGAACTTTTGTAGTTCAGTTGCTCACAGTGGCCTAGTAAATTTAGCTCTCATTGAACTCAGTCGTTCTTACTTCTGAGTAGGCATGCTTAGGGTCCAATAGTATTAGGTAAACAAACAAATTCTGCTGAACTATTCATGCTGCCTTCCACAGACACAGAAACAACATTGACTCAAATTCAGCTACAGTACCTGGGAGAAAGTGTAGTTAGAATTAATAGCAATCTTCAAAGTACAGGGTTGTCTTTAGCTTGTTACTTGATTAGATATTCCTGGATTACCTTTTTCCTTGTTTTCATTTCTTTCAGCAACCAATATTTTGATCCCAGTCCTCCGTAAGAATTTGTGCACTAATCACCTACCTCTTACACCCAAGCTATTTCATCAATTGACCCCAATCCAATTACTCAGCAACCGTGTCTCTACCATTTACAAGGTCCTCCTCCCACCTCTCCCTTAGCTTGGTCCTACCAAAAGACATAAATTTTAAACACAGAAGAGGAATATGTTCAGGCTCCAGGCTCCAAACTTGAATATGATATGCATATTGAGACCTGCCTATTGTGAGGTTCATCCACCCAAGACGTTAGTCAACAGATTTTGGAGATTAGCTCTCTCTTTGGATTAAAAACTCATATGGAACTCAAATACTTAAAGATAAATCTTTAATGTTCTCCCAATGAATCATTGACCATTGTGAACTGCATGAATCTGGGCCTTTGTTTCCAATTCTGTCCCCTTGCTGCCATGCATTATGTTTGCCACTAGTGTCTCAACAATGCCACAATGCCATTCATTCATCCCAGTGGCATGTAAAGATTGATGAGGCAACACCAGCTTCGCAGTTTGTTTCCTAAGGCAACTTTTTCCAGTATCTGATCTGTAACTGCCTGATGGAAAAGATGTGCAATGCCTCATGCTGCTACTATGCAGTTTAAGAGTTTTCAAAAGTTCAGGAGTTTAAGTAAGGCTTTTGACAAAGTCCCCCATAATATTCTTGTGGAGAAGCTAGTAAAATGTGGACTGGACGAGGTAACTATTAGGTGGATTTTTTGCTGGATGACTGACCGAACTCAAAGAGTGCTCACTAATGGTTCCTCATCATCCTGGAAAAAAGTGACAAGTGGAGTGCCACAGGGTTCTCTCCTGGGCCCATTGTTGTTCAGCATCTTTATAAATGGGTGAAGGAATTGAGAGGATGCTCATCAAATTTGGAGATGATACCAAGCTGGAAGGGGCAGCCAATGCCACAGAAGACAGAATTGGGATTCAAGATGATCTTGTCCAATGAACTGGGCCTAAACCAATGAAAAGATTTTCAAAATGGACAAATATAAGGTTTTACACTTCGGCAGGAAGAACCAGCTGCACAAATATAAGGTGGTGGACACCTGTCTTGCCAGTAGTCCATGTGAAAAGGATACTGAGGTCTTAGTAGACCACAAGCATAACATGAGAACGGTGTGACACAGAAGCAGCAGCAGCAGCAAAATAACCCCCCAAAACAAAACAAAAAAACCCACAAATGCTATTCTAGGCTGCATCAACAGAAGTAAAGTGAATTCAATGGCACTTTCTCCCAGGTAAGTATGCACTGAATTGCAGTCTAAGTGATATCTTTAGAAAACAGTCCCCAAACTGCTTTTGGTGTTCCACTGAACTGAAACAATAATTAAATGCAAGACCCTTTAAAGGGGAAATTGGAGCAAGTTAGAGCAGGATTGAATGGCACACTGCACACCAATAGTCTTTCCTCTTTGAAAATAGCTCTCATCCAGCACAATCCTATGCCATATGCTCGTCTACTTTGAAGTAAGTCCCACTGAGTTCAATGAGACCTACTCCCAGGTAGGCATGTAGAGGTTTGCAGCCGTAATCACCAAACAGCTTTCTGAACCCAGGGGACAGCAAAAGCCAATCCAGACCTCTGAAACTATCAAAGCCACCTACAGTACATCATGTTGAGTGTCAATGTGTAAAACAGAATGCCAATATTAGTTTTTTAAAAACTTTGGAAAAGAGTTAAGCTCTGTCGATAACCATAAATGTCTATGTGCCAATATCTGTGAGTCTATCAATCTCTCTCTATACACATTTCAGACAGTATTAGTCTATTTGACAAATAAATGACAGAAAACTAATATCTTATTTTGATGTGGTGGTAGAAGCAGTGATAAATCAGCTCCTCTTGCCAAGAACATCTTTCTCCCTTAAAAGGACGATTCTATTAGACTTCCTTCTCATATGTATTACTTCCTAGAAATTTTCTCCAAGCCTGCCTTTTTATTTTGCAATGGTGGGGCTGTTCTCTAACAGGCAAGAGCTTGTTCACAATCTATCCCATCGCGCACTGCATGCTGTGTTGATACAGTCCTCAGTATGTTGCAGTAGTAGTAGGCCGTAAAGGGAAGTGAAAATAACTGATGTTCTGCTGTTAACGTGGCCCCAGCATGTTGCCCCCAGCAGTGCTATAGGTATGGGGGGCTAGCCGGGGTTTCTTGCCCCAGGTGAAGCCTTCAGAGGGGTGTCATTGAGGTTCCCAGCCTGTGTGTGTGCATGTACACAAATGTGTGTGGAGGGTTGCCGAACTGTGTCTTTGACCTGGGTGAAATTAAGCCTAGTTTTGCCCCTGGCCCCCAGAGGGTTACCCTAGATAGAATATGGCTCCTGGGTTGAAAAATGGGTTCCCTGTCCTTGTAACCTTTGCCAGAGCGGCAGATATTAGAAAGGCAACTTGGAAGCTTTGAGAACATAAAAACATACCAGGAACCTGGTGGGTCAGGCCAATGGCCCATCTAGTCCTGCATCCTGTTCTCACAGTGGCCAAACGGATGCCTGTGGGAAGCCAGCAAGCAGCATTTGAGGACAAGAGTGCTCTCCCCTCCTTTGGTTTCCAGCAACTGGTATTCAGAAGCATTGCTGCCTCCAACTGTGGAGCCAGAGCATAGCCATCATGGCTAGTAGCTAATGATAGCCTTCTCTTCCATGAGACACAATGGAGCTGCATTGGCAACAGAACCATGGCAAGAATGACTCCAACTGCTATCGGTAGTGAAGATAACGTGGCAGTGTATCTGGATTAAATTTAAAGCTAAAAAATGGCTTGCTTCTTTTCTGAAGTATGTGTGAAAGAAACCACATCATGTTGACATATATATAGCACTTTCCTGTGCTATGAAAATATCAGAGGGGAGGTGATTCTGGACTTTTTCTATTGTTGTGGTCTGAATGGAATTAACAGGTTTTGTTGTGTGCGTGCAATATTAGAGAAACTCCAAAGCAAACACTCTGCTTTTCTCCCCCTCTCTAATGGAACTGGAGAAATGTTTACATAGCAGCTCAAAGCTTCAGAGCAACACAAGAAAGCTAATACTTTTCAAAAAGGTGTCTGGAGACCAAAGGAAATGTTTCAACTGTCCAGCAAATGAGCCTGGTTACAGTCCCCTGACTGCTAGGGAGGTGATGATCTGATTCTTAGTACAAGCAGCAAAGTCTTTACAGTCCACCAGATTAAAGTACTGGTCAAGCCTTAGAGATCAGATATTCCCACATGAAACATAATACACCATGAAATGAGCAGAAGAGAGATGCTGAGCTTTTAACCAGCCACTCTGTGACAAGGGGGTTGAGTGTAAGCAGATGTTGCTGCTGTCTAAACAACTAAGCCCTTTGTCCATAAAGGCTCTAAGAGTTTAGATTGTAATGGACTGGTGGATAGCTTTGATTTACATGGCAAAGCCAGGGTGCGAGAAATACCCTCTTTTAAAAAAACAAAAACCTGACATACAGATAGCCATCTACTCATTTCCCTGCATCTTGCAACCTACAAGTATAGTCATTTAATTTACCTAAGAGCAAAGCAAACACTTAAGGAGCCTACTCACTAAAGGCCTGAACTGCTGTCAAAAGGTAATGGCTTAAGAGTTGGATTTTTGCCCTTAAAGCAAATGCTTTAGAGCTTGAGGATATTTGTTTGAAGCAATCTTCTCACAAGAGCCTCCTAAGTGCTGAATATTTCAAGGCACGCTCCCTGGTGCCCCTCCTCCAGCTTTCAATGTCCTTGGTTCCTTTATAGTTTTTTTTCCCCACTCACTGATTGGGCCTGCCATTTTAAAACGAATGCCTCTGGCATCTATTAACACTACAGTATTGACCCTGTTCGTTGAGTGCCTGGTAGCAGAGCACGGTCCTTTAAGCTCATTCTTAAGGAGTCAAATTAGCTTCCACGAGACAAGTGCAAAGTCAGAGCTTTTGGAATTCTAATGATGTGAACAAATCTAAGGACAATCCGCCCCCTCTCTGCTCCCCTCTGTGATGGGGTGCCTGTACACTGAGCCACTACCAGGAAAGGAAGATTTGTTGTGTCTCCCATATCACCATCCAGCTCTTCCTTGCATCTGGATACAAGTCACTCAGTAGGGCAGGAATGGGGAACCTGTGTCATCCTCATGTTGTAGGACTCCAACTCCTATCAGCCTCACACAGCATAGACAACGGTCCAAGGTGATGGGAACTGAACAACATCTGGAGGGCCACCAGTTCCCCATCCCTCCACCAGGGCATGTTAGCTGGGGATATGCATGGCAATGCATGGGCCACTTGTTCATGGTAATCGCCCAATATTCTGCAGTAAGTGTGCATGTGTGGTGGGGGTAGGGGTGGGGTAGAATACTCTAGGGCCCTTGGGCTATCCCTTTGATCTCAGGCAGCTGTGTGCACATGGGGATGACTAGTGCTCCTTTGGCTTTTGCCTAGTAGGTACATAGAACACAGAAGTAGAAGGCATTCTATTCATTCAAAATAAACACTCACATGTTTAATAATGTAGAGCCTACCTGAGAATGCTGTAGGAATAAGGGGGAGGAAAGGCACAATGCTCACCCATGTAGTTTTGTAGTAGCACACAAAAATGCTATACTCCAATTGTGATGCCTTCACTCCATTTCACAAGATCTTCTGCATCTAAAGAGAGGCAGTTCTACATTATGTCGGGTTTCAAGTTTGTGCAGCAAATAATAGGCTTTCACTGTAGATGGTATAGTAGCAATAGCAAATGATATTTCATTGGCATTGATACATAATATAGTCTCTTAAACAACACATCTGGATCTGAGAGTATTCCCCCTGTGCAAATGTTATGGCTCATTTACAACATACATGAAGAGAAAAATGATCACATAATTTCCCAGCAAAACAATAATGGTGTCATGATTAATCATTAAGATTGCTGTGATTGATCTAAAAGTCCCTATACCATATGTCTATCGAAATTTCTGACTACAGCAAGACTGATTCAGATTTGTTGTATGAACAAGTCACTTGAAAGAAGCATGAACCAAGCATTTCAGGTGAAAAATTCCAGAGATAATTTACATATAAATTTAGGTGTGCAATCCACAGACCTATTTGCATATGAGGCTATGGTTCTCAGTAGTGGCAGATGAAGAGATGCACAGACACAGGACAAGGTTATTGGTAACCTTGCTCTACCCTGGTTACCAATAAGAGGCTTGCTTAGTTATATGTGGGACTGCTGCCCTAAAGACGGAAGTCCTAAAAAAATATTTCCTGTAGAGTGATCCCATTAAAGTCAGTGGAATTTCATAAATTTTGGGAGAATTTGAGCCACTGCGAGGAAGAGTCATGACACGGTTGTCAAGTATACAAGAAGTTCCAGGTTCAATCCATGGTATCTCCAGGTCGGGCTGGGAAGACACATGTCTGAAACCTTGGAGAGCCCCTTCCAATCACTGTCAACAAAACTGAGTTAGATTAACCAATGGTCGTACTCAATAGAAGGAGCTTGCCATGTTTCTATGCCACTGTCCACTGTCTGGGAATGGCCCAGCAGCTGGAAGTCTTGGGCTGCAGTATACATTTTGTTCAGGGACTCAATATAAGGGGCGAAATCACATAATCCTGTAAGCACACAAGAGCTACTTGCCCCTCTTGTTGCCCTTGATCTTTATTCTTCCCATCCTAAGCTATCAGTTTAGTTTCTCTAAAGTTGAAATCATGTGATCACTTTTGTACAAACAAAAAAACAAAAAAACAGATAGTCCTTCAACACTCCAGATCCCTAGGCAGGGATTCCTACCCACCTACCAGAATGGCCAGCAGGGGTGAGAAAGTTCAGAATCTGGTCTACTCACAAGATCCATACCTCTTGTTTCATATCTGTGCGTTTCGTTTTCATTAAAATCTGATTGCCTGGTGTTAAAGTATTTTCTTCAGGAACAATTTATGGTGTTGTGTAGGCATAAGCAAAATGGGTTAGAATCGCCATGTAATGTGGATTTAAGATTCATTTTCTCACTCAGTCAAATTCCTAACTAGCTTAGAGGGACTATTCTGCACTGAGCGAAAATGCTCTGAGTGTTTACCTTGTTTGCTGATTCTAAAATGCTGTCAAATTCAGATGGTCTTGGTGAATTTGGAATTGTCCATGTCACAGCCCACCTCAATATTTGGCAGTAAACAAATACGTTGAGTGTTGGTTTAAAATCTCCTGACTTGAATTTTCAGACAAAACAAGGTCAAAGAACAAATAATGCACCAGATAAACTAAGAGCAAAGGTCAATGATTTCTAATGCTGGGTGATCAATATGCAAAGCTTTGGGATTTTGTTGGCATGCGGGGTGGGAGAAACGCACATCTTATAGGTCTGATATTTCCAAAGGGACCTTCTTTTAAACTATTTCTTTCAACAGACAAACACCTTCCAAACGACAAAAGCCTTGAAGTCTATGGCACAAGAGACATGCAAAAGTCATTAAGGCTTATCCCAAGGGACCTTCTGGAGTTGCTTCACATTGGAGTGGGTGTAAGTCTGCTTAAAATTAAATTACCTTAAAATAAAGTTAGAGCGCTAAGCAATATCCTGCCTTCAACCCAGCAGGGTTTCCCGTGAGAAAAGAAAGTAGGCAAAGAGAGCTTAGACAGACAGACAAACATATTTACCCCTAGGTGGAAGGTACAAATTAAATTAGCTTGCCACAAAAGGGGGATGTTTTCTCCTTCTGTTCAGATGTCATGGTAGTGAGGAAACATAGTCTTGGGGCCAAGAAAAATGGCACAGATGCATTCATCTAAACTACCATTCATCCTGTTCCAAGGTCTAAACAGCACACATAAAAGAACAGCGCTGTTGAGCTACTTCCTCTCCTTAGTTACCAAGTGGGGGCTTGCACAGGAATAGGGGAGCAGAGGGTGCTGATTTTTCCAGAAGGTTTCAGTGTTGCAATGGAGAGTGATTGAAGAGGTTATCAACCTGATGAAACCTGGAGTAAGAATATCATAAATAAACCTTGATTTCGTACTTTGTGGTGAATTTCTTTTTCTTTCCTTCTTCTTTTCTTGTTCTGTGGGGCTACAATTCAATTCTCTCTCTCTCTCTCTCTCTCTCTCTCTCTCCAGCTGTAAACAATACAAGCACTACTTCCTGAGTCAAGTATATCTTTTATTGTGCCTCATTAATATGCATGTTTTTGGCACTCAGTTGGGTTCAGCTGGTATGCTTTCCAGTATCTCATTCTTTATTTATATGAGACTGGGAGGTGTGACCTATGGAGCCAGTTGGCTGTCATGAATTGGAATATTCATTAAGCCTTGTGAATTATGCATCTGACTGCTTATAATACTGTGATCAACACTGGATGGTGCCAGAACTCTGAGCTACTTCCTGTTAGGTGGAAGGCTCTGCAGCTGGGTCAAAAAGTGCATGCGCTCCATGCCCTTTGGAAATAAAGCTGATTGACTGTATACTTCCAGCACTGGAATGCCATGGGGGTTTTGTGACTTGTGTGTGAGAAAATATTATTGGGGGCTTCTCTCTCTCTGCAACCCCAGTCAAATGGTGCTGTCTGGTATTTCAGCAATTTCCACCCCCAAAACAAAGCCTTTGTGTCATATTTATAGTATGTTTCCTATCACTTGGTACAGAATGTTGGACACAGCAGCAGAAATTACCTGCACCACAGAAGTGTTGAGTCTTGAGAGCCAGTTCAGTAGAGTATTGGACTAGGACGGAGATGACCTAGCTTCAAATCCCTAATCAGCCATGAAGCTCACACTGAGTGGCTTGAATCAGTAACTGTCTCTGCTGCTTGACATCATGTTTGGGGGCACATGATGGAGCCACCTTGCTGAAGCTAAGTAGGTTTGAGGCTGGGTCTTGGGTACTCTACATATGCCACCTTTGGTTTCATTATGGAAGAAAGAAGTGGAGATTTAATAATTAAAACATAATAGGAACATTTAATAACAGGAACATTTAAAAGTGACAGTGCACATAATACAGAAGGCCTAGGTTCCATCCCTGCCATTTTCAATTAAAAAGGATGACATGAAAGCCCTTTCTGAGACCCAGGAGAGTTTAAAGTGCTTTCCTATTTATATGTTTTTATTGTTTTTATATGCAGTTTTTTAAACTGTTTATATATGAGTAACGTTTATATGTAAATCACTTTGAGGTGCTTCTTGAGAAGTGATTTATAAATAAAATAATTGTTATTACTGTTGTTGTTGTTACCAGTCAGAATATACAATACTAGACTAGATGGAGAAATAGCTTCCTATGTTCCTGCTGCTACAGCTGTCCCTACAGTTGCATCAGGGTGAGTAACTTCACAGTGTTTTATGGTTTGCTGTGTTGCAAAACAATTTGTGTGTGTGCATGTTTTCAGGTTGGGGTGGGATTGCTCACATTATTGCACACTGAGAATGGATTTAGATGTGAGGCAGAACAATCAGATGACCACTTTGCCTTGAACATAAGAATAGGACTTCTGGATTAAGCCAGTTACTCATCCATCCAACATCCTGTTCTCACAGTGGCCAACGTACACCCACCTATAAAATTCACTCTGAATTCATCACATGCATAGAGCCAGGTGGGGTGGTATTAATCAGACCTCAGATTGAAAAGTGGTTGGTTCCATATTTGCTGCTCTTCCTCTGCAAATAAATGTTTTTCATATAAACACTTTCCCCTCATAAATTGCTTGAGAAAATTCCACTTGTGTCAAGACTACCTTCCTGTCAACCTTTGTATGTCTATATTGCCTTTTCATTAAAAGCCACTGGTTTGTGTGTTTTTAATGTAATAAATAAGTGAACTAGAACAGGGATATCTTTGAAATCTGCATTGTTTGAAATGTAGTGTGTTTCACTCTTAAAGAATACTTGTAGCAGAAATAAGATTTTTTAAAAGGCTCGGCACAGGGAGATTAATGAAGGATTTTAATAGCTTTAGTAATACCAATACCCATATAAGCCTTAAAGCAGAGACTTGTAGCCTTATGACCTATAGTCCTGAGGGTTTACAGTTACAGGATGACCCCATGCAAGCTGAAACTATAGAATGGTCCTTTTGCATAAAAATAACTTCATATTTGGTTGAAGCAGGAACTCTTCAGAGTCAGCATTCTCAACACCACTATGAGCAACAAACTCTCCGACATAACTGCCAAAGGTGAAGAGCGATTAAAAAAACAAAGTCTGTTGAGATAAAATATGAAAAGTACAGCTTACAGCATAATCTATAGTCACATTATTGTGCTTGATGGGTCCTGCAGCCAGGCCTGGCCAAGCCATAGATGGGCTGATCTATATAAAGGTCATAGGTGAGCCCTGTGTAAAATGGCATTGTTTACAAGTTTTTTAGTAGAGAGATTAGCTGTCACTTATTTTCACATACCTAACTGAAGAGCTTTAAAGGTTCCCAGTGAGAGCATGCTCTCTTCTCTTTCTCAGCCTGTCACATCCTTGTCAGTTTCAATAAAATTACTTACCTGAATTATGCAGATGAGCTTTTGTTGTGTCCAGCACCCATCATTGTTCCTCTCCACTACAGCTGAAATTTCTAGCAGGCTTCTTGCTTTTACTGTCTGATTCTAGCACTCCTTAGGTCAAGACCTTTCAACCTCAGGGCTTGACTTATGCCACAACCATTTGACAAATCGCCCAGGCCCTCACAAAAGCTGGTTGAGCTCTAGAGTGAGTACTCTCTATGCACCACTGTTCCTCAGTTTTGACATTTCCTTCTCACTTTGCCCTTCGGTGATTAGACAAAAGAAGAAAAAGACATTTGTGTCCAAGGAATGCTTTCATTTGAGACGTGATAAATGGGAATCCTTTCCAAGAAGTCGTGGTCTCACTCTATGGCAGAAAGTTCCTTCACAAGAATTTCGAGATGTGAAACTTGCCCTGTAAAACATACTTTTAAGCCTAAACCCTACATGAATTGTTCACTGGATCTTTTTGGGCCTTTCCCCTCGCTCCATGTTCCAAAATGTACAATAGCTTTGTAATAGACTACCTACTCGTGATAACCTGGCAAGGAATTGCTGCATCGGATGAATGAAAAGCAAACCTTTTAATAAAAATTAAGATCCCGAGAAGAGGCCTGCTGCAGTAGACCAAGGGTCAACCCATCCAACATCTTGTTCCCAGCAGTCTACAGAATGAGGCTTCAGGGGGACCCTCACACAAGGCAAGGACGCAGCTTCCTCCATAGTAGTTGGTATCCTCAGATACACATGGGACCTGCAGCAAAATTCATGTCCACACCATACATTAAAGCACGTGGCTTCTCCCAAAGAATCCAGGGAATTATAATTTACTTCTCACAGCAATACTGTTCCAGCACCCTTAACAAACTACAATCTCCAGGATTCCTTGGGGGAAGCTATGTGCTTTTAATCTATGGTGTGGAAACATCATAGTGTAGAGCAAGTATTCTTAAACTCAGCCCTCCAGATGTTTTGGGACTACAGCTCCCATCATCCCTGACCACTGGTCCTGTTAGCTAGGGATGAAGGGAGTTGTAGTCCCAAAACATCTGGAGGGCCGAGTTTGGGGATGCCTGGTGTAGAGTGTTCCCCTTTCATGATATTCTGTCCCAATCCCTCTGCCACCCAGTTTCCCATTCCCCCCCCCCTTAACTGTCAGTCAACATTCTGTGGCAGCTTAGCACACTCAGTACTCATTGGGCTATGTTTGTACTTCTGCAAAACTTTGGGACTCTAGTTGATACCTCTCTCTTCTGCATGGGTGGTTCTGTTTTGGCTACCTAAGCAACAAAGCAGCCACAGTCCTGAACATTAGGAATAGAGAGGATGAAACCACCTCTGAACGTTGAGCCTACAGCAACTGATTAACCTGTTCCCCAGATGGAAAGACATCAAACAAGTTAAAATGTAATAGGGGTGGTCAAAATTTATTAAAGTGATGCCATTAGTAATTTTCTTTTCAATGATGTGTCTATGAACCAAAAAGAAATTGTAAGCAGGGACTTCAGAGTAAAATGCAGTAAAGGACCCAAGAGTCTTTTCAACCCGTTTGCACTCTTGGCATGCACAATATGCATTTGCCCAGAAACACACACAAAAAGTTTGTACATCTGCTTTTTAGTTAGTCACACTCTTGCTATGGCTAATCTCTCTTTGATTCCCCCCCCCCCTTTTGTTTTGGTGGCACAGCATTAACTGGAGTGTTGCCAAATCAAATCACCAAATAACCCAAATTACTTTTATGAACCACTAGCACATCCTACAGAGGAACTCTACAAAGCTAACCCAAGAACCAGTTTTTAGGCATGACAAATAAATCCATCGAAACTAAGGAACTGCATCAGGATCAACACACAGCACACACACAATTGCTTAATAATTCATTACAGGCAAGATTCTTTACCAGATTCTCCTAGTTTTAAACACTACAGTCCCCTGATACCTTTTAAAACTTTTTCTTGCACTTACACACTGGTGAAAAAGGGGTTACTGTTGAACTGAGAAAGTTTTGTCTTCTCTTTCTGCCCATCCTTGCTTTTCCTCTACAAAGTGTGTGAACAGAACGGGAAAATATAGGGTTATTTGTCAAATGAATTCTTTTAATTTGTCGTGCTTTATAGGCTTTACAAGAACAAGGGTGTCTTTAGAAGTTTTGCATAGGTATGCATTAGACTAACATCCTGATGCCTGCAATAAGGCACCCGTAGGCCAAATATCCTGGATGCATTCCACTTAGCAGTTCCTTTCCACTGCACACAAATGCATTCAGTGGGGAGAAGGAAACCATGGGAACTCAATTGGTCAAACTTTAACTAATATACTATATAGTTAGATGATTGTTTCAGTTAACTGGCAAGAGCCAAGCTACGTGTCCGAACATGCAGGAAATACACACACTGCATAATAAATTTACAACCTGAAGGCAACATCCTGAAGTCCCTTCCCAGGCCAACTTAACAGGGATGCCTGCAGAGGTTCTACTTGAAGAAGCCTCTTGTTTTCTGTCTCAATTGTTTGTAATTAGGGGTAGAAGGAACTGTAAGTTTGGTCATCTCTGTTTCTCTTTTTTCAGGTTTCTGAAGCAATTTGCAAAAATAAAAAATAAATTGCACAAATTTCTTCTAAGAAGCACATTTTTGTCTGCAGTTTTGGCTAATGTCACGACCGGTCCCAGACGTTTTGGCAGCAGAGGCGAATTTGAAATTGGCAGGGGTGCCCCATGTCCATTGTGGTTTGTTAAGGGTGCTTTTTTTGGCGCTGTGGGTTAAACCACAGAGCCTAGGACTTGCCGATCAGAAGGTCGGTGGTTCGAATCCCTGCGACGGGGTGAGCTCCCATTGCTCGGTCCCTGCTCCTGCCAACCTAGCAGTTCAAAAGCACGTCAAAGTGCAAGTAGATAAATAGGTACCGCTCCGGCGGGAAGGTAAACCGCGTTTCCGTGCGCCGCTCCTGTTCATCAGAAGCAGCTTAGTCATGCTGGCCACATGACCCGGAAGCTGGACACCGGCTCCCTCGGCCAATAAAGCAAGATGAGTGCCGCAACCCCAGAGTTGGCCACAACTGGACCGAATGGTCAGGGATCCCTGACCATTTACCTTTACACACACACACATCACAATGTTGATCTTTGCTCCCCCTTTCTTTCCAGTGCTGATCTTCACTCCTCTTTTTCCCCAAGTTGATCTTGCTTCCCTCTTGTTTCTGATGCTGATCTTCATTCTCTCTTGTCACTGCATTTCTCTCTTCCCTGACAGAGGGAAACACCGTGGCTGTGGACCAACCCTCTTCCCCAACCTCTAGATCTTTTGGACCACAACTCCAATCAGCCTCTGCCAGCATGACATTTTGGATGTCTCCCAAAATGAAGAAGATAAGGACTTCTGGGTTGGCGCCTCCAGGCAATGGCAGAGTTCCTCCGATCGGGAGGAATTTGCTCCGTGGAAATTAGGGTCTGACCGCCACGGCGAAGGCAGAGACCTGTTGAAATCACAGGCGGGAGAAGCTTGTGAACTTGGGATTCGGCTGGCACCTTTTGCGCCTCCCCTACTCACAGGGAAACCCTGATTTGGGGATCCGGAGCGAAGTGGGGTGAGCGGTGCAGTGCTTTGAATCGACTGCTTCTTTCACGGAGTGAAGCCGCATCACTGTTGCCGGAGAGCGCTGACTTTTTCCTGTGGACAATTTGACTTTAAACAACTACCCGTGAGTAGAACGGAAAATTGGATCTTTAAATTCATTAATTTGGCATTGAAGCGGGAAGGTTTTAAACAGGAAGTCTGCCTTCCTCTTTTGTAAATAGATTGAAGCAAAGACATTGCAAGTTAAAGCCTTGGAAAGTATTTTGTAAAGGAGTAAATCTCCATCGGTTAAAACTGTTAAAAAAAAACCCTTGGAAGCAGGAGAAGAGGGGGAAAATTTTGGACTTAGTGAGCCTGCAGGAGAGAGTGAAAAATTAAATTACCACTGCTCTGAAACTGGAAAAGGGCTGCCAGCAGAATTAACGTTTTGGGAGAGTTCATTGACTGTGAACGGATAGCATGTTGACAGATGGCTAAATAAGAGAAATATATTGTTTCCATTGTCCTCTTCTGCGTTCAAAAAGGAGGAAAAGTAATTGAAAATTGAAACTAACTTTATATTTTAAAATGCGCATGAAAGGATCGATACAAGTGGAGACTGTTTCCCTCTAGAGGGAGCTTTTGAAACTGTTACAAAAGTGGGGTTTTTCCAGCTGCAGGATAAGAGCTCTGAGAATCAGAGATTGACCTTGGACTTTAAGAATGTTGACAGAAGGAGCTTTAGTGACTGTTTTATGTAAGATAAGCTACTCACTGGAACAGCTTCACAAAAAGACGGATGTTATGAATTCCAAACTTGAGAACTTGGAACAAAAAGTGATAAATTTGGGACAAAAAGTGACCATTAATACAGGATTTGATACAGGAAACTACTTTGACAGGACAAACTGGGGAGAAGAAGGAGAAAGTTGTGGTTGTTGAACCTAAAGTAATACAAGTGGAAGCCCCAGCCTTTCAGAGGCAAATCGAGGTATAAGTGGAGACCTCTTATGTATGAATATAGAAAAAGTCAGAATTTGAAGATTGGAGCCCTGCCTGCACTGGAGAAGGAAGGTTGGATAGATTCTTTCATGCAGGGATTTATTGACCTTTGGGTTCTGAATCTGGTCAGCAGGTGGAGTTGTGGGGGTCTTTGGATCTGGAGGAGTCTTGAAACATGATTTGAGATATTGAATGGACCTTGGTTCTAGCTGTGGAGAGTTGGCTGGCCCGTCGAGAGGGAATGGGGGCATGGCTGGGTTGGGGCCTCCCCGAAACTTGCTCTTCAGTATTTTCAGCATCAAAGAATATGAAGAAGAATTGCAGAAGGGACTTGGAAAAGATTTAAGAACCTCGGACAGAAGATCTCCAGGTTGATTAACTATATGGAATGGACGGAAATGATTGGCAGAATCCGAGACCAGGGAGAAGAGATGGTGGTAGAAGATTGGGAAAGTCTAAAGTTTGTACATAGAAATATTGTAAAATTAATGAGTGTTTGAAAATTGTTGGAATGAAACTTTATGGCTTTAGCAGAAATGCTATAAGGAGTTAAGTATAAATAAGTATTTTAGTATTACTGGAAAATAAGGTTAAAAATATGTTAAGACATTCATAATGATAAAGATAGAGAAAGATGGAAAGGATTTGCTGAAATAAGTAACAGAAGTGGAATACAAAAAGGGAGGTGAGAGGAAGTCGATGAAATAAGGGAATGAAAGATAGACTAATGAAATGGTATGCTATATGTTTTTTAAATTGTTGTTGTTTTGTTTTGTTTAATTTAGTGTTAAGGTTGTGTTTTGTATTGTTTATTGTATTGTTTCTTCTTTTGTTCTTTTTCCTTGTCTACCGTAAGTTTGAAAAGTAATAAAGATTATTACAAAATGAAGAAGATAAGTTAGGCGTCCTGCCTCACACTTCATCCAGTTTTTAAAGAAGAGGTGAAACCAAGGCGTGTCTACCGGGGGGCTTCTACATTCCTACACTGCTTGTCAGATAAGGAAACAAACAGATAAAGTGTATGTTGAAACTGCTAAAACACCAGCCTCCCACTGAAGGAGGGATAAAGCAAGTAGAAGGTACTCCAAAACAACCTGACATGGTGTCCGAGAATTAATGAACTGTTGGGAAGTATAACATATACCATGCAGATTAGGAGTCTAGTTCATTAAAACAGCCAGATACAGACTTGGGAGGATCAATAAGGAGTAAGGCAAGTTTTCTGGGTAGGGGTGCCAACTTGATTAAAATATTTGGGGGCCCCAGGTAAGTCCCATCCTGCATAATTGATCACATGGTGCGGTGTACACACACCATTTGAATGACAATGCCCATCAACTGGGGCATTGCACCCCCACAAATATTTTAGGGGGGGGCAAAGACCCCTCAACCCCTAGGAGTTGGGTCCTATGTTTCTGGATATTTTTGTGTTGCAGAAAACAAAATGGCACCTCTAACTAGGTGGTACAGTTGGAAGACTAAAGATCATGGGAAGGGCTATAGCACAGAGATAAACAAGACAAGGCCACGGAGAGCTTTAAAGAAAAGTTGAAAGCATTTGTGCTGGATACAGAATTGACACAAGAGCTAGCCCCATCCCATAATCTTCTGGGAGGAGACTAATGGTGACCAGCAGCTGGCTGCCAATGTTCTCTCCTGCTCCCTTCCCTCTTGCTCTGCAGTTCTCCTCATGGGGGGAAAATGAAATGGCCAATGGCAATGAAACCACAAGGGCCCATAGTTGAGGAGCCTCACTTGTTCTGCATCATAGAGAGATGTGGATTATTTTGATAGCAGAGTTCCGGATAAAGTTGAGAGGACTGAAGCATAACAATGGGCAGGCAAAAGAGAAAAGTTACAGTCATCAACGTGAGTGTCAACCACAGCATGAACCAGTTTTAGCCAAGGGAAAGAGAGAAGGTAAAAAGAGCGGGAAGGTTACCACCAAGTAGGATGACTTGGTGACAAGTTATACACGGCATGCAAAATTGAGGAGGGAATCAATGCTAATGCCAAGGCTTCATGTCCAGTCATCAGGATGGGTGACGGAGACAAAAGGCTCAAATGAGGGAAGAAGGCTTAAGAAGAAAACTGAGCAGAACATGTCACATTTGAGAAGTCAATGAGATGCCTACATACAAATGTCAGTTGACTGAACACATGTGTGGAAGTCTGTGCAGACATGACATGAAAAGTTGAAAGTTTTCACCATATAAGTGGTACTGGAAGTGACAGGATTGTATGAGGCTGTCTAGAGAAAATAGAAGGTGGCAAAGAACAGGTGGCAAAGAACAGGGCCATGATTAAACTGAACAAAGAGGAAAGATTGTGGAGGTTTCTCCTGTGATAACACTATCTCTTGTGATATTGCACCAAAGGATGATCAACAAATTAAAATCATACAGCAGCTGCCACAATGAATTTCACTTCTTTCAATAGGCATGAAAACAGTCATCAAGTCATCCACCAAGAAAGCTATTTTCAAGTGGTCCATGGGGGGGGGGCACTGGGGAACCCCTGGCATTGGCTACAAATGAAAGTCCTTATATAGTATTTATAATATTCAGAAATCTTCATGGAACAAGAGGATTCCATCAGTGGATGCAACAGAAGTGGCGAGGTGGGTAGATTTTGTGAGAGCACAAGACAGCTTGCTTATCTTGCTTGAACCTAAGTCAAACGGCAAACAAACTTCTCACAATAGCAATAATGTGTGTCACTATATACAATAATGTGTGCTCACTATATACAAGTTTGTACTCATCTTTCAGTTTATTGCAAGTGAAATGTGATACCACTGAATTAATCACACAAAAACTGAGTAATTTGCATCTCAAATAAGCGACACTGTTAATTTTTACACAAAGTTTAGCATGAAAAAATACAGTATGTGCAAAAACACCGGGAATATACATGTTAAATAGGGTTCTGACAAAAAAAGAGTTCCACACTAATTGCTGTACCCGCCGTGCCCACTTATGCCGTCACCCCTCTTATTCTAGTAATAGAAGCTGAAGATTGCCAGCCATTAAACACTGTTAGCAACTGTGGCTAATGCAAAAAGCATTTTTATTAGTTACACTCAAGTCCCATCAAATCTTTAATTTGTATTGCTGGTTTTCTCCCCTTTGATCTCACGCTGCATTTCTGAGGGAGGGGTGGTAAAGAAGAGCAGAAAGAAGCAACAATATATATATATATTAGGAAGAGTAAACGTGAATTGAAGAGTGGGGGGGTGAGAAAATTGAAACTGGCTGAAATAAGGAGAATTCAAAATAATAAGTGAAAACTTTAGATTGCTTCCAGATTGGGCGGGGGGGGGGGCTTAACACTGCAAATGGATCATGAGCAGCAGTAGCCCCACTCCTGAAGGGTTTGGATCTGGTATATTTAATGCCAGCTTAATTCAAGATGTCATAGATTGCACTAGCTTTCCACA
This sequence comes from Podarcis cretensis, assembly GCF_951804945.1. Lineage (NCBI taxonomy): Eukaryota > Metazoa > Chordata > Lepidosauria > Squamata > Lacertidae > Podarcis > Podarcis cretensis. The sequence goes on along the minus strand of NC_137180.1, from coordinate 29,980,839 downwards.
CTTATGATTTCTTCCTAAAAGTCTTATTCAGGTGAGCTGATGCATAAATTTATTAGGAGAGTAGTGCTTGGAGATCTTATATACAACATTCCCTAAACCAAATTTGATTTGTGCAAGGACAGGGCAGTGCCTAGCTTGCATACCTGTGCCTGCCGAATAAAGAAAGGCTCCATGAGAATTATTAGTATTATTTATAAGATTTATATACCACCCTTCATCATAAGGGCAGTTCAAGTTCACAGAATAAAATAAAAGAAAATAAGTAAAAGAAAACAGCAAAACAATATTCGCCGCCCCCCTTCCCACTGACACATTTAAAACGCTGTAGAATATTGATCAGCCAAAGGTCTGGTTGCAGAAGAACCTTATCGCCTGGCACATATATAATGAAGGCAGCAGGCAAACCTCCCTGGGGAGAGCATTGCACAAACAGGGAGCCACTACAGGGAAGGCCACCCTCTGTTGCCACCCTCTGGACCTCATGAGGAGGCACACGAAGAAGGGCCTCAGATGATGAACACAGAGCCCAGGACGGTTTATATGAGAAGAGGTGGTCCTTGAGGTATTCTGGTCCTGAGCTGTTTAAGTCTTTATAGGTCAAAACCAGCACTTTTAATTGGTCCTAAATTAAATTGGTCCTGACTAATTGGCAGTCAGCACAGTTGGGCCAGGATTGATGTAATAGTTGTGGGTGTGTACTTTTGTGTGGATCTTAGTTTAGAGTAGCGATGGCCAAACTTGGCCCTCTAGCTGTTTTTGGACTACAACTCCCATCATTCCTAGCTAACAGGACCAGTGGTCAGGGATGTTGGGAATTGTAGTCCCAAAACAGCTGGAGGGCCGAGTTTGGCCATCACTGGTTTAGAGCCAATGCCTCGTTTGCCAGGCTGCTGGGTGGAACTCAATAGCCTTCTGAATCTGAGATGTGGGCACTCAACATAGAGGAGCACAGCTCATCAGCAGCTGTGAGCCTTTGACTCAGAAGCAAATATCATTGATTTCATCGGAATGCGCTTCCTTTCCAGCAAAAATGATTACTATCGGTGGCTGGGCAAATCTTTGGCTGATTTGCTGTGAGCAGAGCCCTGTGTATGACGCTTTTGTGTTTAAAAGAATTTCCTTCATATGCCTTTACAATTTTCTCATGGTTTTGTCCTGGGAAATTTCTGTAAGAGGAAGCAGAAACATTTAAATGGCACAGGCTGGGATTTATAAACTGCCTTTTGAAGAAAGCTGAGAGAACTTCCATTTCCACAATAGCTCGTGAGAGTGGTGATGACGAAGCCCAGCTCATAACAACGTGCTTAGCTCACTTCTCTTGCCCTGCTAGTTATTCATTTCGTTTTCCCATCATTGGAAAAGAGTCCTATTGTGGCTAACAGCCTGATCCCAACAATCTGTGAAATCTCCAGCAAGGAAAATGAGCAGCTTGCACCGCTGCAAGTTCACAGCAGCGTCCTGTCACAGAGCCATCCTCTAAGAGGAAACATTCTTTGCTTTAAAGGAGACTCCCCCGACCAAGGGCTCTTCAGATGTTTTAGACTACAATTCCCAGCACCCAAGCGGGGAAAAGCTGTTGATAACCAAGGCAAGGATCAGGGTTTGTGCAGCCTTCAGAAGCCCATTGGATGCTGATTAAGTAGATGGGATTGCCCCCATCCCATCCAATCCTCACACACTAAGGTGGGAATAAAAGCCCTTATTTGGTCACTTTTAATCTTATGGGGACAAGAAGGAAAAAGGGCTGCCAGAGTAATACACCAACACTAGGACTACGGCTGAGTTCTGTCAATGACAGAGGTATGTCCCTTAGTTCGGCAGTTTTCAGACTAAATCTGGGTGCTATGGTATGAAAAAAAAATAAAGGGCTTTTTACTGGTGCTTCCCCCACCCTTAGGCAGTTAAACTATATATAAAATGGCCAGTGTAATGGGATGACGTCGTCTTAGAACAAAGCCACCCAAACCATTTTTTAAAAATCTTTGCAATTTTCATTATGTTATATATTATATGTTCTGTCAACGGTACAATGCAATACTGTGCAATCATGACAATTCTTCGTAAATGCAAAGGTCATTGAGTAAAAGCCCCACGCATTCACTCATGATGGATCAGGGCCAAAAACAGCTGAATAAAGCTACAGAAGAAACATATTCTGAAGATGTGAAATAACTACTTTGAATGACCTAGTAGTTCGCATCCTTTTGTAGCTAAAAAGGGATTAATACAAATTAGGAAAAATGTGTATCATCACTGCTGTTATTGTTAGCCATTACTTTTTCCTTAGTATTTCCTTTATTTTATTTGGCATGCAGAAATTTCAGGATATTAAAGCTCTTCATAAGGAGACAAAAGACCTTATATTGACACTTTTTGTAATCCCCTTAACACCCACCGTGTCTCTTGGAATTCTGGTTAACACACACACCCTCCCACAAAATGACAGTGCTGCTTTTTATTTAAAAAAAAACCCCTCTGTTTTAGTATTTACAACTACATTAATATAAAAACTACAAAAGCAAGACCAGGTCTGCAATGAGGCAGAGTAAGGCAGCTGCCTTAGGCGGCAGATGCTGAGGTGCAGGGAGGGGCCAGAGCTGTGAGTGACATGTGGTTTGCCCTGTACCCTCTACACTAGCCTGCTGCCTTCAAGCACAGTGGTAGATACTGTACTTTCACCAATACTGGACTAAGATTCAGCTACCAGTCCAGCTGGCTTCTGTATGTGCCTTGGGGAAGGGCGCCATCTTGTCCTTTGCCTCAGGCAGCAAAATGTCTTGAGCCTGCCCTGTACAAAAGGACTTAAAAATCTTCCAGTTCCATTAAAGCAATTAGAAGACATATAAATAGACATATAACCTTGCTGTGATTTACATTGGATAAATCACTGCCAGATTAAAGTTGAATCAATACTGAGGAGTATCTCTCCCCAAATAGCCTTATGATATTTGGACAAGGTTATTCTCTGCGTACCACTGTCTCTGATGCGCATTATGTGGTGATGTGAGAAAGGACCTTTACTGTAGCGGCTCCCCATCTGTTAAATGCTTTCCCGTTGGAAGCTCACTTGGTACAAACATTGTGAAATACAGACTTACCTACCTGCCTAATCAGAGTTTTAGTGTAGCACCAACTGTGGAAGACAGCCTGCTGTTATTTTACCTGCCCTTGTTGTGAACTCGGGCATTTAATGTCACCAGTCTCATTGCCATGGAAAATTCTTCCAACAGAGATTGGAGGAATCTCGCTTCTGACTCTTAGGCATCCGTAGAATAATTTTTCATGCCAACGAGCCTATGTAATCACTTAAACGAATAGCCAGTCATTTTAATTATGGTTGTGTATTGCTTTAAATGGTTTTTATATTACTGTACACTCCTGGTTTTTAATCACCGGGGGGAATATATAAATATTTTGATAAAAATACTCCAGCTTTATGGCTATTTTTATGTTAATCTGTGGGATCTGTATCTTGTACCCCAACCTGGGTCCTGAGAATGAAGGGTGGGGGTTATAAGTATTCTTAATACACAAGCAAATAAAGTATAAATCAAGGCCATTTCTCTCCAGCAGACTTTCTTTGCTTCTTTTATTTTGTCTCCTCAGTCAGTTTTGATCTGTGTTTTCCCGTACATCTGCTGTCTAGTCCAAGAATGCTCCAGGTCCTCCCACCCGTCTTCTGCAGAAGCAGTTCTACAGAATGTGGCAGGCTGTAGAGGCAAAACGCTCTGCAATGTGAAGTGAAACAGCTGCCTGTAATCACTTGCACAAGCAAAGACTTCGGGGCTTTGGTTTCAGTCCTCATCTGCCTGGAATCTTGCATTTCCTGTGTCCAGATCAAGTGTCAGAGACAATGCAGATGCCGTATTCCTGGTTTCATTGCGCCGGGCCTTCTCTTTCATAAGTGCTCTGCACACTTTTTAAGTTGATAGTGTTTTTGGGAGCCTTTGCTCAAAGTCAAGTTAAGTGTCATCCCTTCGGAAAGAGGTATGTGTATGCACAATGCATGCTTTGGAGCCATTTCTCCAGCCAAAGGGAGGGGGTGATTAATGGAGAAGTTACATTGCTCACCAATAGGGAGGAACAAGCGCCTCGGAATGTCAAGTACATACAGCTGCTTGCAGCAAAGAGAATTTCATTCACCTCATTTCCTTAATGCACCTTGACCATCACCTAATGAGAACATCCGTCTCTCACAATTCTATTGTATACTTCACTTAGCTGGGCTTGCTTTATTGAACTGTCACTGAACTGAACAGTCAGTCCTTTGCCGGCACAGACACCTTGGCACATAAGACTGCAAGGGGAGACAACAAACACGGGATGTTATGTCCCCAGGCAGTTCTCTGAGGACAAGGATTAGCTACATAGATGACAAGAAATCCTCGCTTCTTTTCAAGTCCCATAACAAAAACATGCATGGTTTGGAACATAATGATTTTATACTCCAGAAGTAGGTGAGACAACAGGAGAATGAACATAAACCAAAGATCAGGAATCTACTTTGTCCCATGGTGCGTGGTTTGGGTCACTTGCTTGAGCCACCTGAAGTTGTGTGCGGTGCTGCACAGTTATAAACTGCATTATTTGTTTATTTCCTGTACCTCTTAACATGTCAGCGCAGGTGGAAATGTTTCTTTTTGGAGCCAAACAGGATGTTTAATCCAAGGTACCCACCTCAGAGAGGGACGCGGGTGGCGCTGTGGGTTAAACCACAGAGCCTAGGACTTGCCAATCAGAAGGTTGGCGGTTCGAATCCCCGCAATGGGGTGAGCTCCTGTTGCTCGGTCCCTGCTCCTGCCAACCTAGCAGTTCGAAAGCACATCAACGTGCAAGTAGATAAATAGGTACTGCTCCAGCGGGAAGGTAAACGGTGTTTCCGTGCGCTGCTCTGGTTCACCAGAAGCAGCTTAGTCATGCTGGCCACATGACCTGGAAGCTGTCTGCAGACAAATGCCGGCTCCCTCAGCCAATAAAGCGAGATGAGTGTCGCAACCCCAGAGTCAGCCATGACTGGACCTAATGGTCAGGGATCCCTTTACCTTTACCCACATCAGACAGCAGGTGGAGAAAGCAAATTATAGTGAACTTGCACCTCTTAGCAGGGCTCCCACAAGGGCAGAAAAAGGGAAGTGGCAAAGTGGGATGAGAAAACTCTAGGCCATACCATTTAACTGCCACAGGGTGCAATTAGAGGCACCTGTGGCTGGTTATAGAGCACCTGGCATGGAGCCTAGTGACAAAGGGTGGAGACCTAGCAGCCACTGGGCCAGCCTGGAGTCAATGATCTCACCTCAGCTAGTGTCAAGAGCCACAGGAGTAGGTCAGTACTAAAAAAAACCCACCAGTGTCCGTGAAGCTAACTATACAGCCCGTCCATGACAGCAGGAGCATGGGAAGGAGGGGTGGTGGGGGCGGGCCGCCTGGGGTGTCATCCCAGAGGGGAGTGACAGAATCCCCCTGGGTAGATCACTGCCGCACCAATCACACCCCAGGCGGATCGCCGTTGCAACGATCGCCCCGCCCCCAGGGCAGATCGCCCCACCCCCAGGTGCACAGCATGCTCCAGGTGCCCGAGCAGCAAGCTCCGCTGCTGCATGACAGCAATGCTGGCTGGAAGGAGCGGAGCTGGAAACAGCAGAACTGGAATAACAACAATGAGTGACCAGCATGAGCCAGGTAGCCTGCATGACTACACTTTTGCTACAGCTGAGGTGTGCTAAGTGAGGCAGTCAGGCTCCTCCACCTTTGAATCTTGGGTGTGGCTCCATAGCCAGGCCTGCGTACTTCTGCCTAGTATGCAAGCATGCACCAAACAGGCCCAACTTGGGGAGGGAGGGAGGGTGCTGGGAGCAAACTGGTCAAGTGTTGGGAGTGCTGCCTATTGCCACTCTTCTCCAGCATCTAGGGTTTCACATGCTCTCAAGGTGACTTCAGAACAGCCTGCTGGATCAAGTCAGTGGCCTTTCTAGTCCAGCATCTTGTTTTCACCATGGCCAACCAGAGGCCTACCAGAGGCCAACCAGAAGCACACAAGCAGGATGTGAGCGCAAGAGCGCCCTCCCCTTCTGTGGTTTATAGCAACTGGTATTTGGTTGTCTTCCCCCAATGAGTTGGCATCCCTAGCTTCACACAATAATGGTTACCAACCTTTTGAGGGCTATGGGCATGTTTGCATTGGAGATACTGTTGAGGAACCACATGCACACACAACTACCAAGAACAAGCCACAACATATTCTACAGGCTACAACAAAATGCTTCCTTCAATAATAATTTCAGTGGGGGGGCAGAGGGGACCCTGTGGCCACAGGGAAGGCTTCAGCAGGCACATGTGGACCTGTGGGTGCCATCTTGGTGACTCCTGCAATGACCTAGAGCTGGGCTTCCCAAACTTAGGTCTCCAGCTGTTGTTGGACTACAACTCCCATCATTCCTAGCTAACAGGACCAGTGGTAAGGCATGATGGTAATTGTAGTCCAAAGACAGCTAGAGACACAATTGGGAAAACCCTGGCCTAAAGAAATTAGCTTCCTGATATGCATCTCCCATAGAGTCACAGCCCATCAGGAGCTCTCAGAGGGATTCATTTGTCTCAAACAAATGTGTTTATAAGTGCAATGCATCAGTCTTAAGGCACAATCCAACTGAAGTTCAGCATTTTTCAGCCCCATTGTCAATGGTGAAGGTAAGCATATCTCTTCCACTTCAATGAGTGAACTTTGGCTAGACAATGTCCCCTTGATATGTATTATACTGGCACACACTGAATATATAACATATGTACATTCTGAACTATGGATTATATGAACAACACCTGCTAAAAATATTTGGGCATTTGGAGTCCCTGGTCTCACTAAAGAAACTATAGAATTAGATGGGTACAGATTTCTACAAGTCTTATATTGTTACGGTTTCATAAGCAAATTTGCAAATCTTGCTGTAGTGATGATTAATTAGTGGAGGGGAAACCCCAAAATCTTCTAGTAACTCCCCTTTTTATCAAACTGGACCTTCAAGATAGCTTACAGAAATATAAAATGTATAACAGTAATTAAAATTAGGAAATGCCTCTAGTTCTGCAGGCTTCATAGGTCCCCAGTGGGGGAAAAAGTATTAAACCTGATTCAGTCTGCAATCCTCAGCATACTTATTAGGAAATAAGTTCCCAATGAACTCAGTGGGACTTGCAACTAAATATACTTCGGATCAGGCTGCCACTCAGCAAGAGAGCATCTCTCAGTATTCAAAGCATCCTTGGGGATCCTATGATAAATGACAGTACAAATGCTTCGAGGATGTGATGTTACTCCTTCGATCCATAGGGATAGCACTGCAGTTACTGGGTGTAACTTCACTGGAGAATATGCAGCATACGAATGACCCTGGAGAGAAACAGGTGCCACAGAAGGAGTGACAGTAATCTTATGTAGCAATTATTAAGAAGAAGAAGGAAAGATGGGAATGCATAGGAATTTTAAAATCTTCCCTTGTTCATTTGTACATTTCCATACAGACTTAATGAAATTTGCTTCATCTAGCAAATCACCAATTAAATGTGCAGACCAGTCCTGTTCAATGAGACTTGCTCCCAGGTAAGTATGCAGTGGATTGCAGCCTAAATGTTTAAAACAAACAGGAAGCCTCTCGCTCTTTTTTCCAAAAAAAAGTAAGAGCATATAAAATAAAATATACTATTGAATTGTTTTCATGTGATTTTTTGTGCAGTCTGGAAATCATTTGATTTATGAATCATTCTGCATTAGCTCGTCTACAACATCTTTACAAACAACTTTCTGATCAATGGAGCTTTGAAATATGTGTAGTATGATAATACTAAATGTTCATTGCTTTCAAATCCAGCTCTCTGTTTACTAAGCGTAAAGACAAGTGCTGACTAAAGTACTTTCGCTGTACACCTCTCCTGTTTCAGTGCAGGGACAATTATCTCCTTCAATTTTTAATGGTCTAATCCTAAACAGACAGTGCTACAAGTGTAGGCAGCGGTCCCATTAATGTGCTGTTAATTTTCGAGCTTACCAGCTAAAATGGACTATAGAGTTACTGAAAATGAGCAGAAGCACATTTCCCCAAGGTAAAATTCACTCTGCAGTTTCTGTATAATGGGATTAAATCTTTTCCCCATAGTTCTGTTTAATGGGTTAAATCAGTTCACTCCTCCATGTTCATCTGGTAAATATATCTTCTCTATGTGCCATGGAAGGCTTATAGGACTCAACAGTCAGGAAGCTAGCTAGACGAGAACTTTATTGCATATTCAGACCCAGAAACCTCCCCCCCCCTAAATAAATTCACGCTTGACTCAAATTTTGGTTTGGTTTTTGGCAGAATTTAGGCCACAACTTTATTGATTACAGAAAGTGACTGGTTGCATAGGCTCTGGTTCAACTAGCTCCCTGCCATGTACGTAGCACTGACCCAGAGCACCAGCATAGGTCAGCCAAGGGTGAATACCTGGATAAGCAGAAAGCCGGGCACAGGCTAACTCCGCCACCCAAATGTCCCCCTGGACTCACGCATGGGCACAACCCCCTCTCAGGGGTTGACCAAACCATTGAGTCCCTGGATTCCTTTAACGGAATACCCTTCTCATAGGGATGTCGAGAGCCTTCTCCCATCCCTATCACCTGAACCAGAGCCTATCCGCAACCTTACAAGTTGTATAATTTGCTATGTGGCAGGCGAAACCCAAATGGCAACAGCCAATCAGCCAAGTGGGGGAAATTCCTGCCATGCCCCTGTCCCAGTGAAGCAATGCAAGGTAAAGCACAACAAGCCCTAAAAGTAGGGAGAGGTGGGCGGGTGTTCCGAATGCATGCACCAAAAGAGGAAGCTCTGGGTCACGTGCATGGGCATAAATAGGTCCCTCGAACCTTTTATACTGCATCCCATTGGCCAGATTGTACCCAGCTTTGAGGAACCTACCAATCGAGTGTTGTGGCTAAGCAATTGTACCCACCCACAACACAGGGTGTCGGTTGTCCAGGTCTCACCGCAATACGTGCCCCCTTTAAGGGAGGACCTGATTTGTTGCTCTTAAACAAGGCAGAACAGCAACAGGAAACTCTTGACGTTACCCAGATACATGTCCAGTGCCCCCTAGTGGTTAAACTATATAATGACACTATCCACCCAGTGATCGTACAATATGACACTTACTGAGGCAAAGTTTAGCCTTACTGAATGAAATTAGGTGTGGTTTCTCTCAGGTTTACACGTTTTCTCTCTTTTTCAGTTGACATCTGAAACAACAGCACTTCCCAAGAGACTGCCTTCTGTTATAAAAACAGGGGTTATTATTATCTTTACATTTTTGTATTAGAGAATATCTTAATGCAAATATTATATTATAAGCACTAGAATGAAAGAAAGAACACTCACAAAAACCATCAGCTAGATTTTATTTTTTTTAAAGGCAACCACTAAAAGTGTGTACCCCATCCATGATAAAGTTGTTTAATTTTTCTCTATGGGTTGATAATTATCAAATGCAATTTCTTTTTGCAATGATTAATGGGAAACGGTCAAAACAAAATGCAGAATAATTTTTTTGGAACAGCACAACTCTGTGCCGTATTTTGAATTACACTTGCAAAGGAAGGAAAGCCTTGACTTTTAGTACTAGTCTCCCTAGATTTCCTGTAAAATATTTCCTCCTAACTATGTGACGTAATATTGAGGCTGCACATATTCAGCAAAATTATGGTCTGTTACCATGTCAAATTGCTGCTGGCTTTCTAACGCCACATCCCCATGTGGAAAGCTCCTTGTAAGTAGAAAACTAGATTATGGGGAAAGTTTCTGACCTAGCTCTTTTCCATTATGCCTTAGGTTTTTTTATGTGCAGAGATATGAATTTACTTGAAAAGCATTCAAAAATACGATCTTCCACTTTTTAAAGTCTAAAATCAATGAGGATTAATATTCATTTCTGCCTCCTGCATTTGATACGTGTTGCAAAGCAAAAGCTCTGAATGCTCATCCTCATCACATCCAGTTCAAAACCTTGAATATGACCTTTTAAGGACAGCTTTCCCACATGTTCTTATTTTTCCACTTCTGTTTTTAACCCAACTTAATGATGAGATTGGCTGTAATCCAGTACATGCAATTTGCATTGAGCGGCATCCATTAACTCCAAGTTTTACAAAAGAAAGCCAAATTGTTTACTTCAGCTGATTTTATGACAGAAAATATTGTATTATCTACTACAACTGAAATTACCAAGGGTATTAGATCTGAAGTCTCTGGGAAGACTTTCACTGCAGCTCATGAAGCCAAAATTCAATGCTTTGTCTGTGCCTCCCATATATCCCAAGAAGATAACACAGGGATAAAACCCATTTTCACATTAAAATGCAAAGCTTGGCTGCAAATCTGATTATTTAAAGCCTTATTCTATACAAGCTATTAAAGTATATGTTCCACATTGCCAGAGTTTTAAGGTTGCTCCGTGTTCTTCATTAGTCTCTCTAAGTTACACTGTAGATCTTGGACGGCTAATTAAATATTAAAGGTAATATTAATGGAAAAGAACAAAGCATAATGAATATTCCTCAGTTTATTAGAGAAAGTAATGAAGATTGATGTGTCTATTGCAAAGTATTTTGATAAGGGATAAAAAGTTAGACTATATTAAATGACTCTCTTTTGTTTTGCATCATAGGGCCAATAGGATACTGTACTGATTTCTGCTTCTCCTCCCCCCCCCCCACTTTCCTCATTAAGCTCTTTAAGATAAGTGTGGAAAATAGAAGTACCAAAAAAGCAGGGAGAAAATTGGCTGAAGGAAGGAGTTTCCATGTTGTAAGAACAGTGAGATGTGAATCTGACACCTACAACTGGTAGAACTCTTCAAAGCTGCTCCTTTATTTGTGAACATGGCCTTTATGTCTGACCATTGTGGCGTTAGTTATAATAACATCCTCCACTCTCCAGTCATCAGCAGATGTCGAACTTGGTCCTGATGTTGTTAATATAATGAAAATATTTTAAAAGTTCTAAAATAACAATTTATGAGGCAATCAAGCCAATTTCTTAAAAATTAGAAACATATCTGATACATTTACAAATCCTTGAAGACCTCTCTCCTAATGAACCCTGTGGCACCAGTTCTATACAGATTATTGCAGTAAGATCTAAGGCTGTTTTCAGATGACCTGTTTACTGAGCATTCATCCTGACTTGTTTGTACAATGTTTGTACAATGTTTATGGGAAGGTTAGAGGACACCAGCAATTTATTAAGCATTTCTTCATATTTCCTTGTGGGGAGGTCAGATTATATTGCCTCAAACAATTGTTATCCCACACTTTACGGTGCATTTTCTCATCACTTTCCTTACCACAAGAAGCCTGGTTTTTTTGTGTGCAACCTGCATTTATGGGTATGTTACTTAATCCCGAACCAAAATAACAGCACCTTGAAAGCACCCTTTGAAACAAGGTGTAATGTAGAGAACCAGCACAGTCTATTGGTTAGAAAACTAGACTTGGGTTTAGGGGACCTTGGGGATGCCTTAAAATAAGGATACTCTTCATGTCCTTGACCACTCTTTGACAACCTTCATCTATTTCTTACTGCTCAAAGGGAAATACACTCCAGCACTGATGAAGTAGCAACATTGGTAGTGCATTGAGACATTTTGTTTTACTAATTTCCCTACAGGCAAAATAAATAATACATATTAATTTTAATGTAAATAATACATATAAATTGGGGGTTTTTGTCAAAGCAAAAAAACAAACAAACCACTTTCCAAAATATATCATTTTTTTGATGTTATTTGCACTAATATATTTCACTTTTATGCAGTTTTACAAAATATATGCAATTTTTTAAACTGGTTGGTTAGAACTGCATCACAAAATTTGGATAAGTGCAAATTTCAAAGACTGGCTGTGTTTCAGTTTTCATATTGTTTCAGAAAGTATTAACTGTATTTTGGTAAATTCCACTTTAAATGTAAGCTGAATAGAATTTCTACTCTATCCCTAATTAGGACTAATTGCATTGTCAGCCTTGACTTAAGAGTCTTGATTTGAGACTAACTTGTGTCATTAGTTATTCCATTCATTTCAATGGCACTTAGTCAAGGTTAATCATAGCTGGATCAGCACCTGCGGCTTTAACTGCACTACTGTTTTCAACTCACCTGACCTGCATTAACAGTTAACTTTGTCAATGGGCCTCCTTATCACTGAAGAGGTAAGCCTGAGACTGGGACACACCACTTCACAGTGCAGGTGGATTCTCATATCTACACAAACACAGACACAAACAAACATCCTATACATATGGATCTAGATATCAACAAGCAGAATTGGACCATTGCCTTCTCCGTGAAGGGAGCATTGCCACATACTGAAAAGATCTGTGACATGGGCTGATAGCCATACCCACTCCATGAAAATGATTAGATATGTCACCATTTTGCAGAAGGATTCAAGGGCACATAAAGCACATAAAGTTTGGGGTTTTGTTAAGCCTCTGTTTTAAAATTAAATTAAAAGGTATATATTTGGATTACTTTGATAGCATGGTAATTTTATAAATGCAGGAATACATTGGGGGAGCATGCAATCATGGGCGCCCCTACGCCAGGATTCCTCGCCCTCGGCCCTCCAGATGTTTTGAGACTACAATCCCCATCATCCCTGACCATTGGTCCTGCTAGCTACGAATCATGGGAATTGTAGGCCAAAAACATATGGAGGGCCAAGGTTAAGGAAGCCTGCCCTACACTTACCTAGAGAGGGTCTAGTGGTACAGTCTGTTCATAGGTTTAAGATATTTGTGAGAATCAGGCCCTCGTGTCAGGTTTATATGAACGAAAGCCTCAAAAGCACAGTCTGCTAATTGTTATGAGCAGAGACCTAGCACTAGAATGGCATGTGATGCTGCAGACAGACTGAAAACCCATTGTCTGAGGAAGGTTGCATAATTCTCCCCTACCTGTGTTTGATTAGACTAAATGCTTTTATTCCAAATTCCATTCACGAAAAGGTCAAGAGGAAACTTTCTCATGCATTTCAATAGTCCTGATCTCTGCAGATAATTGATTATCAGTGATAATATTATAGTAGTAAATAGTGTATGATGGGGGGAGGGTGGAAATCCCAGACCTTGGATCTTTGTGAATTGGGTAAAAATATTGATTTTCATTTTGTTCAAAGAGCTTCAGTGAGTGATTTAAGAGCTTAACATCTATATGAGTTTGGCCGTGTCCCCAAAATAATTCATTACATGGTGGTTATTATTCTGCATTTGCAATTAATCAGGTTGGTAAAGTGCTTCATTTGGTGGGTATGTATTGTTAAAATAAATCTGGAAACACTAACCTTGTCACGTTCAGGGGTCGAGTGTGGGAATGAATCTTTAGAACACAGAGGGTAAAATACTTAAAGGCGTAGCCACAAGAGATTTCGGCTGGACAATCAGAATTTATTTTCTAAGCGGATGGTGTACCCAGCCAGCGCCATGGCATGTTTTAAGGTCTCCTTAACCTGTCTGAGCAAATTGTATAAATCACGGCAATAAAATCTTCCCCATTCAAAATGCTAGCGCTGAAGAGCACTGACCAGCTTTTGACCTCCTATTCTGGGCCCCAACTGACCCTAACTTAGAAGTTCAAATGGTCAATAGCAGGTCACTGAGGGCAGTTACAGAGCCATTTTAATTTCAATTTGATTGTAAGGTTAAATCTATGCAATACAGGTACGCTTTCCAGCTTTCTCTAGTCTTTCTGCTCACTGGAGAACATGTGGATCTCATGAAGCAAGCAACAGCTACAGCCTATGTTATGTTTTTCTCCCTCCCTCCACCTTTCCCCTTAAAATAAATGTAAAGGGGAGGGGAAAATCAAACAGGTTGCTTTCCTTCTGGCTTAAACCAAGTTGGTCGTTTATCAGTATAATGGATCTATGGACAGCCTTAAACAATTGTCAAACATTCTTTTAAAAGCCATTAATTTTTTCAACTAATATATATCTGTTTTGTGCATTTGTTGAACCCTTCACTTGTCATTGCAAAGGGCCTGTAAAACTAAGCAGAGGCCTGATCAGTTTTCAGTGAGCTCTGAGCCTCAGAGTTCGCCTGGGTCACCCACAAGATTTATGAGACTTAGTACCAATGTCTGATTGGAACTGTTAGGCCTAGAGAAAGCTGACTCTCCCTCCCCTGCACACTGAGTCCAGTAACTCCACTCATACATTCCCAGTGGCTGTCAGAGAGGCAGCAAAATTGATGGCCTGTACAGATACCAAAGTGGACATCAATAAAAGGAGATGGATGTGAACCAGTCGAATGACATACCTCACTGCTGGGGTGGCTGGGGAGAGGGGGGAACAGGTTAAAAAAACACCGGAAAGTTATTTATTTAAGCTTCAAGGACAAGGAGTTTGTCACTACTTGCTTAAGGATTTAATCTTCAAATGCCCTATATGCTGGATTCCATCATTCTCTAGTTAGCATACGTGCACAAAGTCAAATTATTGCAGTGGCTAAGTGTCGTAGCACTTGGCTCAAGCATAGGAAATAATATGCAAAGAAAGAAAAAAGATATCATAGAGTACTACAGAACTCATTAAACACTGACAAAATTGAGGATACCACTGAAATAAAGCTATACAAGCCATTTTGATGAAAGAGGAAATGAGTATCCTTTTTTTATAAACAGCCACCAAATTGGATCTAAGGGAACATCACCACTGCAATCTGTAATGAAACCTTACAAATACAATCCTTTCAATAAATGTTCAGGCTTTATTTGGAGCAGTTTGCCACCTTAAATTAATTTGCTTTGCTCTTCATGTGTCTTTATTTCGTTTATTTTCATGTTATGTTCATGAAGATGAAGGTGAAAGGAAAAACCAAATAAACTCAAGGCAACGTCTTTCTAAAAAGCACCCCCCTATCAAATGCTGTCTTGTACCATATGACACAAGGTCAATCAATATAAATTAGTATGTGTGCCACCAAAACTGCTTCATCTCACAGCATTTGTAAGAATAATAATTGCAATAACAATAATAATTTTAAAGTTTTAAAATTATTTTTATTGAAATCCACACCCTACCAATTGGTAGCATAGGCATGATACACAAAAATAGTTTAAAGTCCTGTTAAGATGGTACTTAACTCCCACAATGTTAAACGAACATGTAAATTAATAAGTGGCCTATATTATAAGGACTGTAGCGAAAAGGGAACCTTTATGCAAGATGGTGGAGCTGCGCAAGTTTAAGGGTTTACAGCTGCATGTACTATTTCACATGTTCTCCCAAACACAAGAATTATAGAGTGGTGAGCATGCAGTTTCAGGAGGGGCCAGCACACACAGCACAGTGGACTTCTACACAGGATTAGGGTTTTCCTGGGGAAGGTGGAGAAAATGAGGCACTTTTGTGCATATCTGATGAAAATTCTCCTGCAATGCTATTTTAGAAAGGATCATAAAAGTAGATGCCTCTTTTATGCATATCAGATCTTAGGTGATATAAAATGGAATTAGCATTCCTTTTATCTGCAGTTAAGCAACTGATTGCCAGGATATGGAAATCAGAGTTGCCTCCATCTTTGTGCTCTGCTGCAACCCAACCTCGGGCATTAGATGTCAATCCTGTTATAGCCAATCAAGTTCTAGCTTTCCAATGAACACATGTCACTCAGGCTGACTTAGAAAAGTTTTAATCAGAAATTAAAACCACAATAATAAAGAAAATACAATGGAGGCAGGCAGAACAGATAATAAATAAATAAATTTTAAATAAAAACAGCATCTTCCCAGCAAGGAAAAAGCCTGCTAGAACAAAAAGTCTTTATTAGCCAGTAAAGGGCGGGGATAAAGAGGGGACCATCCAAACCTCATAGTGCTTAAAGTTCCATCGTTTGGGTCTAGCCCCAGAAAAAGCCCTGACACGTGTCACAGCCAACCCTGTTTCCACGATAGATAGAGCACAGCAAAGGGCCTCTCAACCAGATCTTAAACAACAGAAGAATGATACCAAGGGGACAGGTGGAGAACCCTTCAATTATCCTTGACACAAGAGCCTTAAACATATTTACTAACAACTAAGAAGAAACCTGTGGGATCAGACCAAAGGCCCATCTAGTCCAACACTCTATACTCACAGTAGCTAACCAGATGGCCATGGAAAGCCCACAAGCAGATATTGAGTACCACAGCACTCTTCCAACCTGCAGTTTCTAGCACCAGCTATTCAGAGGCATACAGAGACAGTGGAAGTAGAACATAGCCATCATAGCTAATTGACATTGATAAGTTTATTCTCCATGTCTTTGCCTATTCTCCATGTGCATATCAGATCTTTATTCTCCATGTCTTTGCCTAACCTTCTTTTGAAGCCATCAAAGTAGGTGGCCATCACTACCTAATGTGGGAGTGACTTATGTCTGGAAACAAATCCAGCCAGGATTTGTTGCAAGATACCTATAGTGTGATCCCATAGGTAAGTGCCCACTAATACCAACCACTGATATGCTGCATTCTGGACCAAGTGAAGCTTTGAAGACTCTTCACAAGTAATCCCAAATCAAATGTAATGGAATAGAATAGTCCAGCCTAGTTATAATGGAGGCATATGTTACCATCTTCATGCAGCAATAGATTATACAGTAAAGAAGGTGCTAAAAGAACTAATTCATTAAAATTCACCTGTTGGAGAGATCCTTCAAGGCACTACTAAACCAGCAATTTTTGTATCTGTTCCAGCTTTCATGAAAGAAAAACAATGAAAAAAAACACTTCAGAGTATGCTAGGGAAAGTGATATTGTTGTACAATTCCGATTACTATCTCTGGTTTTTCTTTTTTTAAAAAAAAGCCAAAGAAACCAACAAAGGAACTATTTCTAAGACTTCTTCCATTTTTATGCTCAAAGTGTTTATTTGCCCTCTGGGACATTTCCTGCATTCTTATGTATTATGTAAATGAGATCTAAATCTAAAATGTGATCTGTGTACTTGGAAGCATTATGCATTCAACCATGTAAAAAGAAATGGCAGATTCTCCAGATCATGATGTTTACAAAGGACTTTTTTTTGTGTACTTACAGTACTCTGAATTGATAGAGCTTTTCCAGTGAAGAAACAAATGGTCTGAGGCGGTGCAAGTAACAAACATAGAGATAACAGAGTAGAAAATATACCCATGAAATATTAAATATATTCTGTTGATAGAGCTGAGCAATGAAAGCCAAACTACATAAGTACTAATTCACTGACCCAGCTTTGTTTAGATATCACTCTCAGTAATGAATACACATCAATTTTATTGAGGTATGGTGAGCCAAATTCCATTGTTTGCCTCTGATCAGGGGGTGCCTTACCCACAATTCCTTGCTTTGAGGAAGGAATGTCCTCAAAGTCTTTACCCTCTATTCGATTTCTCTATTCAGAATTAGAGCTATGTGTGCCACAAGCTTGTCATTCACCCCCTAAATTACCCTCAGATACATCAGAGGACACCATCCCATTTCCAGATTCAGCTGCTAGTCCAGTCAGCTTCTGTACATTGAACAGAAGGGCTGGGACACTTATTCTTCTTTCTGTCAGGCAGCAATATGTCTTGGGACAGCGCTGAGGCTGAACAAGAGAGGTTGCAAAAAATCCTCCTCATACCACTTCAAATACAGTGGTACCTTGAGTTACATATGCTTCAGGTTACATACACTTCAGGTTACAGACTCCGCTAACCCAGAAATATTACCTCGGGTTAAGAACTTTACTTCAGGATGAGAACAGAAATCATGCAGCGGCAGCGCGGTGGCAACAGGAGGCCCTATTAGCTAAAGTGGTGCTTCAGGTTAAGAACAGTTTCAGGTTAAGAACAGACCTCCAGAACAAATTAAGTACTTAACCTGAGGTACCACTGTAGAGGCATCTCACTTTCCTAGAAATTATCTTTCAATATGACTATAGGTTTCTTTTGGATAGCTTGCAGCAGAATCTTTTAATACAGTGGTACTTCGGTTTTCGAACATAATCCATTCTGGAAGACCATCCGAGTTCTGAAATGTTTGAAAACTGAAAACTCAGTACGGAAGCCTCAAAAGGGAAAACTCAATATGGAAGCCACGTTTCATGTTCGACTTCTGAGGCACATTCGAAAACCGAAGCATTTACTTCCAGCTTTATTTTTTTTAAAAATAATAATAATATTTATTACTTTTAAAACTTACAATAAGGAAAGAGAAGAAAAAAGATAAAAAAACAACAACAAGAAAGGGAAAAAACAATACAATACAATATATAAACAATACAAAACACAACATTAACCTAAACAAAACAAAACAAAAACAATTTAAAAACATACATCATACCATTTCAGTAATCTATCTTTCATACCCTTGTTTCATCAACCTCCTCTCACCTACCTTTTTGTATTCCACTTCTATTAATTTTCTGTCATATAAATATCTTAGCTTATTTTTACCCTTATTTTCCATTAATACTATAATACTTATTTATGCTTAACTCCTTATAACATTTCTACTAAAGCCATAAGATTTCATTCCAACATTTTTCTAACACTCAGTAATTTTACAATATTTCTATTTCTGAAAATAAACTTTAAACTTTTTCCAGTCTTCTTCCACCATCTCTTCTCCCTGGTCTCGAATACTGCCAGTCATTCGTCAATTCCAGATAGTCCATCAACCTGGTGATCTTCTGTCCGAAGCTCTTAACTCATTTCCAAGTCCCTTCTGCAGGTCTTCTTCATATTTATACATGCACTTTACTTTGTCTTCTACTGATCTTGTTCTTATTTTCCTTCCTTTGATACTGAAGAGCAGATCTCGGGGAAGCTCCAACCTAGCAATGCTTTTATTCCTTCTCGACAGGTCAACCAAATCTCCATGGTTAAATCTAAAATCCATAAGGACATGTTTCAAAATTCCTCCAAATCCAAAGGCCCCCACAGCTCCAATCTCCTCACGACCCAAGTCCAAATCCCAAAAGTCAGTAAATCCCTGCATGAAGGGATCTATCCAACTTTCCTTCTCCAGTCCAGGCAGGGCTCCAATCCTCAAAATCTGACTTTTTCTAAATTCAGTCATAAAAGGCCTCAACTTATGGTCCTCAATTTGCCTCTGTAAGGCTGGGGCTTCCACTTGTATTGCTTTAGGTTCAACAACAGCAACTTTCTCCTTCGCCTTCTCGACAATTTGTACTTCCAGCTTTATGGCATTCAAAAACCGAAATGTTCATCACCAGAGAGGCTCAAAAACTGAGGTGCCACTGTATACTGTCTCCTTCTCAAAAGTTAACATAGGCAGCCTCCATCCATCTGAGCCCTCTCCACACCCATTTGGCTCCTCCTCATGGTCTTTAATTACTTAGATATGCTTTCAGTCTCGCTTGTATCCTGGCTTTTCAGCAGCTGCAACATTTTCAAAAAGTCCAGATCTTACTGCACGTGCCTTTTTATTATGCCCCTGATCTTGACCATCAAGTCACACTTTGTACCTTCCGGGAAACCTCTTTCCTCACATAATGGAAATGGTCATGCCATTTGCAACCTTTCTGCATCATAATGGTCCTTTTGGTGATGTCTGGGACACTGTGGAACTATTAAAGAAATCATTTTAATCTATCTTAAATATTTCAAATACATATTCATTTTTATTCATCAGTGCAATTAAACCAGGATAATAATAATAATAATAATAATAATAATAATAATAATTTATTATTAATAATAATAATAATTTATTATTTATATCCCGCCCATCTGGCTGGGCCTTCCCAGCCACTCTGGGCGGCTTCCATAAAATACAGTAAAATCACACGTTAAAAACTTCCCTGAACAGGGCTGCCTTAAGATGTCTTCTGAATGTCAGGTAGTTGTTTATCACTTTGACATCTGCTGGAAGGGCATTCCACAGGGTGGGCGCCACTACCGAGAAGGCCCTCTGCTTGGTTCCCTGTAGCTTTGCTTCTCGCAATGAGGGAACCGCCAGAAGGCCCTCGGCGCTGGACCTCAGCGTCCGGGCAGAATGATGGGGGTGGATTATTAAAAGATTATTAAGCCTGATTTAAGATTAACTCATCATAGTCATCATGACTTGGGAGCTGTATCTATAGGAGAGGCAAAGATTCTCCTCGTTGCTTCTAGATAAAGGCACTATTACATCGATCAGCCAGGCCTGCCAAACACTGATCTCTTTCCAAATATGTGGGAAACCCAACTGTTAATCAGAAATCAGGTAAATGCTCTTCTTCAATAACATAATCAATAGCAAAGTGGGGTTTTGAAAGCACGCAATATTTCATTCCCGAGAAAAGGTTTGTAGGAAATATTTGAGGAAAACACACACAATATGCACATTCATACCCCTGATGAGTTTAAAAATGAGCATATCAAGAGGAGGCATATATCTGCTAATGTATAGCTTACAACACACACATATATATATTAATGCATGTGAAAATATTGCTTGAACAGGGGGCATGGCCTGGGGAAAGTCATGAAGAGCAGATAGAGAGTTCTGGAGGGTTGTAATTGCCCCAAGCCTGAAGTTCACCTCCTGAATGTATGAAAAAGCCCCTATTGGGCTTCCATGTGACTGAGAGCCTCACCAGTCACACAGAACATCCTAAGCACATAGTGGTGCCCAGTGCTTTTATCCTTTAAAAATGTTTGTTGTTGTTTAGTCATTTAGTCGTGTCCGACTCTTCGTGACCCCATGGACCAGAGCACCCCCAGGCACTCCTGTCTTCCACTGCCTCCCACAGTTTGGTCAAACTCACGCTGGTAGCTTCGAGAACACTGTCCAACCATCTCGTCCACTGTTGTCCCCTTCTCCTTGTGCCCTCAATCTTTCCCAACATCAGGGTCTTTTCCAGGGAGTCTTCTCTTCTCCTGAGGTGGCCAAAGTATTGGAGCCTCAGCTTCAGGATCTGTCCTTCCAGTGAGCACTCAGGGCTGATTTCCTTCAGAATGGATAGGTTTGATCTTCTTGCAGTCCATGGGACTCTCAAGAGTCTCCTCCAGCACCATAATCCAAAAGCATCAATTCTTTGGTGATCAGCCTTCTTTATGGTCTTTCACTTCCATACATCACTACTGGGAAAACCATAGCTTTTACTATACGGACCTTTGTTACCCCTAAAAATGTTTAGGGGTACTCTCATTTTCCTACTCATATTGAAATGCTGCCCCTCAATGAGGCCAAACTTAGATACACAAACTGTTTAGGGGGTATGTGTACCCCTGCGTACCCCCAGGAAAAAAGCACTGGTGGTGCCTTACGTTCATACTTCTAGGCAATGGCCAGAGGGATGCACTAATATTGGGGCCAGTTCTGGATAGCACAGTTCTGCTCCTGTCCACATCTTCAGACAATGCCTGGAGGGGCTAATCTTGCAATGGTCAGTCACCAATAACATTTCATCATAAGCAACGTAATGGGGCTTAAACTTTTGGTGAATTATGGCTGACCAGGCCTTTCAAAAAATAGTAAGAAATAGAAAGCTGATTAATGATCACCAGTAGAATTTAAATAGATAAAAAGCTGGAGAATACCACAAACCATAGCTGTGATCCTAAGCAAACGACAGGGCATGCTTTGTGGAAATCACTGAGACTTTCTGAATGAACTATGCTTAGATTTCTTGATTATCAATATTGCAAAGCCCAGTGCCAACGCAGGTTTCAGTGATTTACCTTGGCTACCCAATCTAGCATTTGCAGCTGATACATTAATTTCCAAGCATGTGTTTAGGTACAAGTTTCCAAGGATGTGCATTCCATTTATCTTTGCTTTAGTGAGATTGACATGGTGAATTATGAAGTCAAACCCTAGGCTACAAGATGCCTATAAAGATTAAGGCATTTCCTCCTTTCCCTAACAATTAGCAACACTAGGCTGCTAAACAGAGATCAATTGTAATTGGGAAACTGAAAGAAGACAATAAACAAATTACTTGTGTTTTCACTGAAGCCTGTTGGTTTACAAGACCAACTGTTATTTAATCCCAAAGCCTTGTTGTAGGCTGTAAATTACCCATTACAGTTGTCACTGGGCCCTGAACAAGAGTTAGTTACTCCTAGTTGCGGGGGTGGAGCACGATCTAGTTATTTACTTTAGTTGAAACTGAATACCGCAGTACATAAATAACTTCAAAAAGTTTGCTGTTTATGTCTATGTGCATGAAAAATACAGGTACTGGGAGGAAAAAAATGTAGCACATATTTAGCTGTTTATCCAGGCTGCCCATCAGAAGACTCTGGTTTAAGTTAAAATAAGTACAATCGGGTGAAAAATTCAATGTTTAACACTCTTTTCTGATTAAACAAACAAATAAATAAGAATGCTATATATCTATATACGTATAGGGGGGTAATTGGGTTGTTGTTTTTATTTTGATTGTAAATTTTGTGGTTTTATATTTTTATTTTTTCAGTGAACCGCCCTGAGGCCTCTGGGTATAGGGCGGTATATAAATTCAACAAATTATTCTTCTTCTTCTTCTTCTTCTTCTTCTTATTATTATTATTCATGATGTTTCAGGAGTATCTGAATCTGACGTATGGCAAACATTTACATGAGGAGCAACCCATTTCTCTCATAGGGTTGGCCCTATCTTTAGGAATTGTGAGGCATCTATCTTAGATGATTCTGAAGTTAATGAAAGGTCAGCAAATTGTTAGTTTTACAACATTTATGTACTGCTTGATTGTAATAAGACCTCTAAGCCAGGCATCCCCAAACTCAGCCCTCCAGATGTTTTCGGACTACAACTCCCATCATCCCTAGCTAACAGGACCAGTGGTCAGGGATGGTGGGAATTGTAGTCCCAAAACATCTGGAGGGCCGAGTTTGCCTATGCCTGGGTTAGTGAATTTATAAAGGTGAGCAATAACTGATGCTGGCAAAGAGAGTTATCTCCAGAAAGCATTTAATAAATAAACAACCACTATCCAAAAAACAACAACCCAATCATAGTGAAAGCCAACATTCTGCAAAGAGTTGGATTTGTTGAACTTGGAGGCCACCTCAATCCTATCATTAATTGTTGCTTTTATCATATTGTACTAATGAAAAGATTTCATTCTGGCACTCATTTCCTATTATCTTTGCCAAGACATAACATAAAGTTTGACTTTTTAAATAGAAATGCTTATATCTTGCCCCGGTAGTGGCCATGAATTAACCATCTGAGCAGATGCAAAAACTACAGCACCACCATAAAATCACAGCGTATAACACTAGACTAACAATGTTTTGAGCTACCACAAAGTCAGCTGAATTGACTCAGCTTCTGTGGCTATGGTAGGAAGATAGAAAATTGCCTTATACCACCAAACTATTGCAATATAGTTCAATGCATAGTTCAGTGTAGTCTACATTCTTGGCAGTGGGTTACAGGCAGAGGTATTTCTCAACCCTATCTGTGGTTACTGGAGATTGGACCTTGGACCTTTTGAACATAAAGCATATGCTCTATTGCTGAGTATTATAGAGCAACCTATATGTTTTGGACTGAAGTTCCAATATGAACAAATGTGGCCCCAGATTGATGCAATACACAGCAACAAGCTACATGTTACAGTCATCGTTGAACACATCCGCATAAAACTTAGTGGTGCTATTCCTTGGGGGGTGGGGGAAATACTCCCCACAACCTCAAGGAAATGTTTGAAGGAGGGGAATTATGAAAGCTTTGTAGATCTTCTACAATAAAAGTGAAATTGTGAAAAGGGAAAAGGCATTAAGTTTTTCAGAAGCTTAGCAGGTGGATAATCAAAGCTAGCTACCATCAGCAGCAGCAGCACAGAAACAGTAGCCAACAATTAGGTTATCTTAGCAATAACAGCATCTAATTAGGTATTGCTTAGCATTAAGTAACGATCCGAAGACTAGTCTCCCAGAAACCATAGCTAGAACAACAGTATGGTTTAATTGACCACAGCTATGGAGTAATCAGTAGGGTGCAAAATAAATAGCTTAGTATATGGTTTGCTACAAGGTGCTGAAATGTAAAGTGGTTCTTATAAGCACTACAGAATTAAAAGGGACCTCTTATGCTTCTCTGACTTTATGACACATATATGGCCTAATCACCAAGACATTACCTCTAGCCCATTTTCAACATATGCCATCTCCTGTTTTAAAACAACTCTCATTTATAGCCATGCATTCTCAATTGTACATCTACTCCTAAACAAGAGCCAAAACAGTATTTGAAAATGAAATTCATTTAGGAAATAATAATAAAATGGACACTTTTCTGTTAAAGTGAGTTTGTTATATTATTAAATATGTAGAATTATCACCACCATGAAAAGGGACAGCATTTATAGCATGACTTGGGTATATAAATGAATGCTTCCTTAAATAAGTTAAACACACACTGTTTTATTTGAATGTTTCATTCTGTTTCTGCTATTAAATGGGAACTAAAAAACCCAACTTCAGTCAATCAGTAAACAGGATCATTACTTCTGTTTTAGATTCCAAATCAAGGGTTTCATTTCATTTTCCTAGCACAATAATGCATACAGATGAGGAAGTCACATTGCAAATAACTTGTATCAGAATGGTATTTACTATGCTTATGGTAAGTAATTGACATTATTGACTTAATTCAGGGATGTAGAAAAACACCAAGACTAAATTGATGGGAAGAATGAAGTGCATCAGTGTGTTAAAAATCTGAAATCAGAGTAAAGCCCATTATTTAGTTTGTAACTTAAATATACATATGCACATATGGGTATAGAAATGTACAAATAATGCATATGATATGGATTCTAATTTCCCACAGGGCAAACAGAAGAATACTGATGGTTCAAATGGGTATTCTAGGATTCATTATCAATATACTATAATACAAATGTTGGATACGTACTATGGAGTTACTGTCCCCATTCAACTTGTTCCATTAGCAGCTAATGGCCATATAAGTTTTTTTTAATCATTTTATTGCTCAAAGGATCTTTATTATTGAAAATTATATTATACTGTTGTGGATCAGATCACCCAAACTGAAAATGCGACTCAGTCATTGGGTGACTTGCCACACACTTCCTTGATATTTTTTGCATTACTTCCCAAACTGAAGATTAGCATCACTTTGTGGGTCACAAGTGCCTTGCTGGTCCAGAACAAAGTCAACCAACAGCCTTTTTTGTTGAGTCCTTTTTCAGGGATTCTTTTAGGTGAAATTGTCCCAGGACTTACATATGGAGGGAGCCATGTCAGCAGTGACAAACAGTACATTCAAGTGGGCAGGTTGATGTTGAAATGGGTATACAACTCTTGGGCATCTCACATTCTTATGGGCAAGGAGCATTACACACGAACACACAAAAAAAACTTGTGAAGAACTGTGTGTGGGGAGCTTCTAAAATAGTATCGACTTCTTAGGGTGGCCATTTTCTCAAAGGTGGTGCCATCTTGGAGAAACACAGCTGATGCTTCTCTTTGAAGAGGAGCAATGAGGAAGCAACAAATGTAGCTACCAATGAATTTACTTTGCTACATGGAGTAGGCGGTCTCGCCCTGCCTTGAGATCAATTGGGTTGCCTTTAGGCAAGAACAAATGCTTACAGCCATTTTCATCTTAACTTCAAAACTCCTGGTAATCATCAGATGGTTGGACTTATTCTGGGTTTGTTCAGATAGGATTTAATCTGCATTTAGCAACCTAATGTACTTCCAGGGTCAAGGCTGCATTTCTGACAGAGCCGGCCCTCCCATTACACAGGGAGAGTGTTCAGGTCCTGCTTGCCACTGTTTGAGCCTGGCCACTGTGAAAGCAGCATGATGGCATGATCCAGCAAAGTTATTCTTATGTTCTTAGGCCATTATTAGGTCTCAGGCAGCTGATTTGGGCTGGTCATGAAAGGCCAGCAAATTGTCAAGTATTTAATGTATGACAGTGGTACCTTGGGTTAATAACTTAATTCGTTCCAGAGGTCCGTTCTTAACCTGAAACTGTTCTTAACCTGAGGTACCACTTTAGCTAATGGGGCCTCCTGCTGCCGCCACACCACCACCGTGCAATTTCTGTTCTCATCCTGAAGCAAAGTTCTTAACCCGAGGTACTATTTCTGGGTTAGCGGAGTCTATAACCTGAAGCGTCTGTAACCTGAAGCATCTGTAACCCGAGGTACCACTGTATTGTATTTTACTGTCATGACGGGAGAGGGGTACTCGTGGGATCTACTGCTTCAGGTGCTGAAATAACTTGGCTGGCCTCTGGTACTGTGCATCTTAACTTTGGGAGGGGGGCACCATTTGTTAATCCTCCTCAGGCTGGAAAATGTCTTCAGCAAGCTCTTGCTCCAGAGAATGTGAAGTAATAGTTATAAGATGTACTCTGTGCACAAAATATGGTGACTTTAGAACAAACTCAAATAAACTCCAGGCATGACTAAAGCCCACCAGAAAATGGTCTTTGGTTGCCTTAGGGCCTGGTCTCTAGAGCTTTGTGGAAGGCCTGGACTGAAATTATTCCAGACCCTGGTGAAATATAAAACATAGACCGGACACCCTAGCATTCCAACAGAAAAGAAAAGTAAAATTCTGAGCATGAAAATGATACATTTTCCTCAGTAGACAGCCATCCTTCAAATAACTAAAGGTCAACCTAGGCTTGATGAGAATTGCCTAAATACAAATAGCATGCAGTTCTTTGGCTATGCAAGAAGCAGGTGTGGGGGAGCCCAAACAGCCTCAGGGTTAGAGAGGGAAAGTTTAATTCCATATCTCCATGCTAAGGTTTGGACAAAAGATGCCTCTCTGAAGCTGCAATTTGCAGCCCAAGGGAAATATCTTTTGGTGCCAATATGCAATTCCGCCCCCTGCCCCAAGCTAAATTAGGTCCAAGAGGAAAGCTTTTCTTCACATAGCAGCAAAGGAAGAAAGGGTTAAATTCCCCCTCCATGTCTGTTCTGATCCCATTATTATCACCCACCCACCCATGATGCAATAAATATTTTTAAAAGTCTGCATGTTTGCTGCAAAAACTCATTTAAGATCACTGAATAAATAGAAAGTTATTTGCACAGATGCATATACATGTTTAAAGTCTGTACTCCTAAAAAGGGTCATTGTTATATATATATATATTGTATTTTACTCAATAATTTAGTAGGAGCATTTGTGAGCCTAATAATATATAGGGAGTATTCATATGCAGATAAAGGAGGCATTAAGAATCTTTCACAATGACAAATAACTCATTCAGCTCCTCCTGATAAGGTTAAGAAATGGAGAGTTTGGCTTCCCTGCAGAAATCCTTTCCCCTTTCCCCTTCCTTAGAGAGAGAGGGCTCCACATCCTCTTCCACAATAAAATGTTATTTTTATGGATCCATTATTTTAGTTGCATCTCATTGTCATTGCATATTCATGCCTTCACGACATTATGTCATTGTTATGAATGTATATAAAAATACTATATAAATCATCCTAATGAGATAAACAATCAGTAGGGCCACCTCTTAATCATACCAGTCATCATTTTGTGACCAGGATACATTGCAAACACACAGCGCAGGCTACAAAGAATATTATGCAACAATATTATTTGACCATGTCACTCCTAACAAACTCAGTCAATAGTGTTCATGTCATGACTTGGCTCGAAATATCTCAGGGGTTACCCCAACGAAGCACCCTCAGATCGGTGCAACTCCAGTGTGTAGGTAAAGCCTATAAAATCCCAAAGAGCCTGCTTGTCGTTAACTAGCTTATTTCACTTCCTTCCATCCTCAGTAGACAGCATTAATTCTGTTTCTAATTAGAATTGCACAATTTAATTCTTCTGCTCTGGGCTATACAGAAGATATGGTTCATGTAACAGCAGCTTGGAGCGTACACACTTCTTGTAATCTGTTTGTAACTCGTGCTGCAGATGCTCTAAGAGGCAGTACTTCTGATGTTACAAACTGCAGTTGGCCGTACACCAGGGATCATTTCCCCAGCATGCTCGAGGATCACTCTGCGAACCGCCCGCTGCGTTTCTCCAGTTGAAACCAATCTCACTGCTGCTGTAAAAGAGCTATGCTTCTGTTAGCAATGATGACTCAGTACATTACTGTGGATTTTCCTCCTTCTGTGAGTCAGGTATCATATACAACAGCCAGTGGAATTTTCTGTTTGTTGTTCATCTTCCTGTAGCAAACCATTAACTTTAACAATATATATATATGAGAAAATTATATCGAATTAAGCGTCCGTCAACCACTGAATAATAACCACTGAAGCGATCCAAGAGGAAATGCTTCTTGGGAGCCTGGTCAAAACACACAGAAAATATAATGTGTTCTCTTTGTACTGCATTACTGCAGGCAGAATGTCTTGTAGAAGATAAATGGACAATCCAAAAGATCCAGATGCACATGGATATCTGACACATGCAGGCTTCCTAGATCATTTCAGTGGAGGAATCACTTATTTATCCAGACAGCAACAGAAGCCAAGTCCTCCAAAAGGTTCACTGTCCATTTGTCTGTCTGCAAATCAGAATAGAGTTGCTGAAGTACAAAAAACCTCCAATCATATACAAAATGCACATTCTATTTAAATCAATGGTTGATGTGGATTACCGTATATCAATGAATATCTACAAAGCTGCTTTCCTTCTATAACCATTTTCATATGGTGTTTCAAGTCTTCTTACACCACAATAGCAACTTTTCCTTCTTCTTGAAAGCTTTATCCTACTACCTGACTTGAGCTATTGCTGATAGGCATAAATGCATGCTAGCGAACAAGCATTTATGAAAGCTTACACATGTTACACTATGCTTGTTTAATAATCAATCACGCAGTGTTCACCCAACATATATGCTGTCATTTTGATTGAGACAAAGTGCTCCACACAGACTTGCATTGTGCTAGAATAAAGGTGTGCTAATTGCAAGACAAACTTTTATGGTACGTATCTCTTGTGATTTATGACAAGAGGCTTTTTTCCTACATACTGAGAAAATGTCAGAATATGATACTGCTATGGTTTGAGGAGTTTGACCTGATTCACATGCAGCGCTAAGCCAAACCATGGCTAAGCATGAATGTGCAATTGTACAGGTATTCATAGCAAAGATCTTGGCCGTTTCACTTCTCTCCTGGTCCTGCTGCACTAATACCTAGTTTTGCTTAGAGGTTTGTTCAAATACAGGCTCATGGTTTGTCTCACTTCAGATAAACCACTAACCATACATGGCATGTGGCCTACAAGGATGGATGCTGGTGTCTATTCACATCCACACTGGAAGATGGATGAGGTAATACATCTCTCTATACATCAGAGATGGGGAACATACAGCCTTTCAGATGCTGTTGAACTATAGCCCCCATTATCTCTGAATACTGGCTGGAGGAGTCCAATAATGTCTAGAGGGCAACAGGTTCCCATCCTGCTATACAGACACTGCAGTGATGTGTGTGTGGAGCGTTGCATGTGTGTCAGGGTTCTTCACAGCAAGCAGGGCCTGGATGCTTTGTTCACCCCAATAATACTAAGGTTGTGTGACATTTTACCATCTGAATCTTCTCAGCAGGTAGGAAAGGTAACATGTACACAGTTACAACACACAGAAAAGCTGAGGCAAGGATTTCAGCCCACAGCAAACTCTTAAAGGTATTTAACAGGAAACAACCGTTCTAACTATAACTAAGTGTCTCTGTAGGAAGACACACAAAGGGTTTAATTTAGCAACAGTCTGCACCATAAAATATTAGTCAAGTGCTAACATAGCCATTAATACTCTTTTTTAACAGAAGGCAATTTCACAGACTCATTTACCAACTGGAATCTCCCAAGTCTAGTTGGTAATTGTGCTTTTTATTCATCTCTGTAAATTCCATTTAGTGCTTTTTAGCTGTTTCTTAGCATAAATGCATTGAATGTTGTTAAATTGGATTAATAGGTTTTATATGTAATATATATTATGTATTCATTTAACTGGAGGTGTTTCAACTCATATTGCCGCAATCTCTTTTTTAAAATGTCGTTTTATTTTGCAGATTTTATTTTATGGACTTTTTCCCCCTCTGGAAAGACTTGCAGTATATGTTTATGATGTATGCTTTATAAATAGAGATATACTTACCGTAGAAAGTTGGGGTTATGGTCATCTTTAGCTCAGTTCACATTGTTTTGGCCTGAAGCAAGCCAAAGGAGAAAATCAATTCAGGTGCATTAGAACCTATATGAGAAATCACAAAAATATTGTAGGAGCATTTAAAAGAATTATGTAGCTGCTGTAACTTAAAATAGATACAAAGATAGGGCATTGTGCTCCAGCTCATATTCTCTAGAAATTTTATGTGCAGCATAGTAACATTTTAGTAGATGTGAGCCTAACATATCTCATTATATGAATTGGACTTTCTCTACAAAAACGAAATGAGTAGACTGCTGTTTCTATGAAATCTGTTCTTAAAGAAATAAAAATAATTTAGATTCAGATTTAGCTGTGACATCAGTCAACAGCTTAGTTGGTTGATCCAAAGAAAGCTGATTGGCTCAATCACAAGTTTTTGTTATTAATATCCTACATTAATTTTACAAATTAAATTTCAAACTGTAACTCATTTATAGAAGATAGCAAATGATGCGGAGAATGAATTTATAAACCAACTTGGGAGATTAATTTATCCTGAAAGGTAGTTTAGAAATCTGTTAACTAAAGGAGGAAAGGAGGTACATAAACACAAAATAAGAATAATAACAGCAACTATTATAATTTAGTGTCAGTAGGGATGGGAGAGAAGCATGATTCAATTTATATTTAAATGTGAATCTCCTCATTCTCTGTCAGGAATAACAGGCCGCCCAAAAAATAAGCAAAAAACACTTATTGTTGTTATTTATTTATTAAGTTTAAGAATCACACTTCCTTCAGAAGGAGCACAGATATGATGTACAATAAAAGATAAAACAACCATGTATAACAAATAAATAAAACACACACAAATAACCATTACTATCTATAAAATAACAAAACCATTCAAACACAGGAATCATTTGGCATTAAAATAACAGAATCTCTATCAACTAAATGTAAAAAAGGGATAACAAACTCAGCTCCAGGTGGGTGGGTGGGCGTTCCAAAGTGAGGGGGCCACCACAGAGAAGTCTCTGTGCCATATATCCCTGATTCATGTAACCTAGCAGCAGCCATCAACAAAACCCCATACCCACCAAATCTTAGGGATTGAGTTAGCTGGTATTGGAGGAGTTGCTCTTGGATAACACACACACACACAGAGAGAGAGAGAGAGAGAGAGAGTGTATTACTGGATATAAAGATATTCACCAACATTCTCAAAATATGGCAGTCTAGCTGTTTCAACATGCAAAGTGATTATTTGCTTTGTCCCAAGCCAACTAAAATTAGCCCCATTGAAGTCGGTGAGACCAATAATTTGTGATTAAATTTAATACTATTGTTGCCAGTCGAAGTTAGCCTGCAATTCTGTGCACACTTACTTGGGAGTAAATGAAGTAAATGGAACTTACTCCGCAGTAAAATTGTGCTGCATGTCACAACTAACTTTAGCTGAACCGGAGTGTTTACTTTGAATATAAATTTCTTTTTTAAAAAAAGAAAAGGAAAGGAAAAAAAGGCTATACTAAAACAGATAGTTAATCCTTACCACCCAAGCCCGCCCACCTTCTGAGTCTCTTCTTTTCTTCTTTCTGCTTTGTGGAAACAGTGTTCTTTTCATTCCTTACTGTGGTTTTCAGCCTTGACATTGTAGAGAACAGAGAGATACTGTGCAGTTCTAAGAATTATCACCAGTGTAGCTCCCAGCATGAATTGTCCTGTTCCCCTGTTATTGCCGCACACTAATAAAAGCTGAACAATATTTGCAGGTTTTGTGAGATAGAAAGAGTGATTCATATTTAATCTTACAGTTGTTCACTCTGGAAAAAAAACTTTCAATCTTCCATCTGATTCCAAATGTGTTCTTGTCATTTGCATACGAGGTATATTTTATTCAGATGTTTTTATCTCTGAAATCTATATCATTTGCTCCTTCTTGGGAAGAAGGTTGTCAGTGAACTGTTTATATACTCTGGCTTTGGGTATGGATTTGGCAGGCTTTTCCCTCCGCCCAAAAAAATCCTCACAAACAGCATGGAGGCTGTAGATTTCTGTTCTGAGCACAATAGATCAACAGCTTTATAACAGGCAGCAATTCCTTGATAATTATTGGCCCTGCTTTTTTAAGTGTACCATTCTTAATTTAATGTACAAATATATTAGCTGTGGCCTATTTCTTGCCACTTCCAATATGTGTACAGGGTTTTAATTTCTACACCAGGTTAAAATATTGTTTTAATGTCACTGTAGGAATAATAACATCAAAGAGTGACCACAATCCAGCAAAAAAAAGTCACACTAATCAGCAGAAAGTTGACTGTGCATAACAGATTTAATAAATAATAATAATAATAAATTTTATTTATATCCCGCCCTCCCCAGCCGAAGCCAGGCTCAGGGCGGCTAACAATAATCAAATAATCAAACAATTAAATAATCACACATTCTAAAAATATTTCATTATAAAAATTAATTAAAATCAAATTAATGGCAACCGATTAAGCAAAATTCTGTGCAGGTTGCCAGAGGAGGGAGTCAGGCTGCGCCCTGACCAAAGGCCTGGTGGAACAACTCTGTCTTGCAGGCCCTGCGGAAAGATGTCAGGTCCCGCAGGGCCCTTGTCTCTTGTGACAGAGCGTTCCACCAGATTGGAGCCGCAGCCGAGAAGGCCCTGGCTCTAGTTGAGGCCAGCCTAACCTCTCTGAGGCCTGGGACCTTGAGGGTATTATTATTTGCAGACCGTAGGTTTCTCTGTGGGGCAGAGGAATTGTTTAACTGCTTTAATTGCTCTGCTGTCTTGTTTTCTTGTGCAAATAATATATGAATGTTTATATTTTAACTGGTTTTCACTTTGTAAACAGCTTAGAAGCCTCTCTTGACACTAAGCAGCATATAAATTACATTATGAAGACCTTTCTGTTCCAGCAGGCATTTAAAGTAAGTTACATTATGCCTATTTATGGGGTTTATGTTTCTTTACCTTTGGTTTTTGTCTGTTTTGAACACCATGTTAGTTGACGGATGAATTATTCTATTGATTTTTTTGTAAACCAGTTTGTGACCATCTGTGGTAAAAAGCAGGCTATAAAAATTGAAAATATATAAATGTGCATTGGTTTGGGACCAACATATTTAATAATGATGCCACATATCAAAAATTATTCCCACCTCCCAAAACTACTACTACTACTATTATTATTGTTATTATTATTATTATTATTATTATTAATTCCTTAGTGAATTGTCCTTTGTTATTACTGTGTAACAATGTCTAAATAATACTGCCTCAGCTACTATTATCTGTACTACAAGAATCACGATGGCAGGAAAATGAACTATTGTTCCCATAGAGAAATGACAAGCCTGAACTGAGTTTCAAACACCATACAGATCAAACTTGGGGAATAAGAATGGTTCTATTTCCTAGACCAAATTTGATGTGACTGACATAAAATGCTGATAAAGAAAACCAGCTTCCCTGATGAATTCCATTCATAGTGTTTCTTTCTGTAAGAAGAATTGTCCTTGACTTTCAGATATATTCTCTTATGCTTCCAAAAATAGGTGACTCGTAAAGTCCTGATCATCAAAATAAGACTGAAACTGACATGCTTTGTGTCTTTGTTGACTTTTGAACTGTTGGCAGTGGCGCAAAAACCTAGGTGCCATCATTGATTCCAATCACATAGTGACTGGCTGCAGGTGCAGAGGAGGAAATAAGGTTTTCCACTGTGCTGTGGCCATCACTACAAAAGCTTCCTCTGCCTTTAACCAGGTAAAGCAAAAACAGCAGGTAGCCAAATACCCTCCCTCGGCTGTGATCTCAGCTCATACACATACACTCCAATATGTCACAGATAAATATGATAAGTACTTGTAACACTCCTATTCCTACACCTCAGAGCCTGTTTGTGTACATGCACACAGACACTGTTCTACATTGCTAAAGGCTGTTCACCTGAGATTCGTTTACACGGCAATAGACTGCCTTGAGCTAGCCTCTGTATCAGCTGTGTCCATAAACTGATTGTAACAGCTTCCCTTTTTGACCTAAAAGAAAAATAGATACTGTATATGCCTCACTTTTCAAACATCAAGTGGTGTAAAGTTTGTGCAAGTCTGAAAGAATGTTTGATCTCACATCAAAGATTTGATTGCATTTATTTATAGAATCATTACAATCTAAGCAATATTTTCAGCAATATTTACTTTCTGCAAAGTAGCTATGAGAGAGGGGGATGGAAGGAAAGTTGGTGCACTTGTGCCCAACACTAAAACGTTTAAAATAGAAAGTGAGGGTCAATGCAAATGTATGAATGAATCTGAGAACATCTAAAGGACCATGATGTGTTGGGGCAATGGCACTTACCCGACCTCCCGAAACTGAGTCATTGATGCTTACTGGGAGGGAGAGAGGGAAAGATGAGACAGTGGTGAATTCAGCACCTGTGGAGCCAATTCAGCACTGCTGCCAGTGTGTTTGCACCTCGCTGACCACTGCTCTGCCTCCAGTAAGCAGCAGTGACTGAGCTTTTGGAAGATCAGATAAGTGCTGCTGCCTTACCATGCCATCCACTACTGCCCTCAGGTGCTTTCTGCACTGGGGAGTACTGGTTGCATAGCTGTCAACTTACAGATTTGAAAATAAGGGACCAGCAGCCTCGAAAATAAGGGATCAAAAGCCAAAATAAGTGATTTTCCAAGCACAGGCATGTTCAACTTCTGAGCCCCTCCAAGCCAAAGGCAGAAAGCCCAGCCAGAAGCCAAACGAAGCCTCAAGCCTCAAGGAAAACCACCATCACCTCTCCGCTGGGAAGCGCTGAGCAAACACAGGCAACACAGCTGATTTGATCAGCACAAGGCATGCAAGCTTACCCCCCAGTCATTCTTAGACTTCTTATTGGGTGAGCAACGCTGCCAAGCAACACAGCTGGAGCCTCTCTCCTCCCTGGTCAGCAAGGAGGGAGGGAGAGGAGCTGCTTCCTTTGAAACCTGGGAAATTTAAGGGACATCATCAATAAGGGACAGCAGCGGGACATGGCGCTGGGATAAGGGACTGTCCCGCCAAATAAGAGACGCTTGACAGCTATGACTGGGTGACTGCTGGCTCAGCAAATCTCAGAGTTGTAGACAAGAAGGGAAGAGAGGGAGTAAAACCTTCGAATAGGAGGAACATGCCTTCATCAACCTAGTGCCCGCCAGATGTTTTGGACTATAACTCCCATCATCCCAAGTCAGCATAGTCATGCTGGCAGGGATGATTGTGAACTGTAGTCTAAACCACCTGGAGGGCATCAGGTTGGTGAAAGTTGGTATAGATGATTGATTTAAAATATGAGTCAATACATTACGAAATTGTGTTTTCCCCTCTTCTCAGCTCTACTGCATGTACTCACAAATCAGAAAAAAAGACTAAAGTCCCTTAGACTCCTTGACTCAAATAATTCCTTAAATTATATCCAAAGAGTTTTATAGCTAACCTGTATCACCTGCGACTGCCACAGGTAAATCTCAGATTGGAATTGCTGTTCCAATCTAAAATGGATCCTTTCTCATATTGCCCTCAGCTGCCTGGTTTATGAATTTTGTGGTGTGTTGGGATACCATTCAGAGATAAGAAAAGAACAGAGATTAGATATGTTCTGTGTAAATGTTCTTTCTTTCAGGTGGCTGACAAAGGGTGGGGGTGGGGAGAGCAACCTTTAAACTTGAAGGGACGTCTCAAAAATCTTTCCAGAATTGATATGTGGTATATTTCTCTTTCCTACTCAAGGTGACAGTTTATGTGAGATGTAAAGACAAGTTCAGTCAGGCAATTACCCCTTGTTGATAGTAGATTATTTCCTCTACTAAACTCAAAAATAACTTCTTTGTGTATAAGTTACTGCTGCTCTGGGATACTGCAATTTACACTTCTGTCTTTTTTTATGAGTAAATTTATTTTAATCAGTACAGTTTGGAATAGTTTTTTTCCTGTACTTCCATCTCCTTTGCAGTTCTACACCCTCTTAAATGTAACATAGGAGGCAGAAAGGGGTCATGAAGCATAACCAGAGAACATTTTTAATGTCAGAAATCATATCCCACATCCTTTTTCCCATAAAAAGAATGTACCATTTATTTTCTACAGCAGTGGTTCAACTTTATTATTTTCCCAAATATGATGCTCAGAGAATTAATAGGCACTGTAACCAGCATCTGGGAATAGTGTCAAAAAAGACTCATATCCAAAGGAAGTAAGTTATGCTTTAGTACCATTGAACTCAGTGCAAGTTAGTCATGACTATAATTCATGCCACCTTTCAATAAGCCAGGACTGTGTAGGATTGCAGCCTTTAGTATGGTTAGTCAGGCTTTCATCCTACTGATATCCATGGGGAATAGGGTGTGCTATTTTACAGGTGAAACTTCATTTTTGCAAATTTCTTCAGTGAGGGCTCTTAAAAATATGCTATTATTTTTGTGATCAGACAACATTTAGCTTGGTTTGATTAAAAAGCACATAAATTCCTCTCAGAAAACCAAAGAAGTTTTCTGAGAGCATCATCTGAAATGATGTCAGATATGACATCATTTATACTCGGGCATATATAATATAACTGCTAGCACTTGGTGGTTATTTTTAATTATTTTAATGCAATTTGACATACATTTTTCACACACAAAAATTAATAAGAAAAGTTTAACATTATTGGAAATTCCACAAAAATATATAAAAAGGTCAATATTTTTATGTAGTTGTTTACCAAGTGAAACTAAATTATATTAATTTAAACAAAATATAATTTGAATTCTCAAGTCATCTTACAACTTTTTAGCACCCCTCATTTTTGGAATTTGAAAGCTGGGAAATTCAACATGTCCTAATGGTGGACTGAAGAGAACCAGTGGGATATATCTCTGGATATGAACTGCATAGCAAGGCTTTAAAAACAATTGGACAGTTTCATGAAGGAGAAGGCTATCAATGGCCACTATCTGTGATGGCTATTCTCAGCCTCCACAGCTGGAGTACTTCTAAATACCAGCTGCTGGAAACCTCAGGAGGTTTTGTACTTGAATCCTGGTTGCTGACTTCCCACAGGCACCTTAAGTTCTTCTGTTCTTATTCACTGCAATCTCCAGTGAGGTGCCCAAAGCAAAGTCTAACTAACAGAATATTCGATTTAACCTTTAGTATTGTAGCACCTAGTGAGAGCTGGACCATAAAGAAGGCTGATCGCCGAAGAATTGATGCTTTTGAATTATGGTGCTGGAGGAGACTCTTGAGAGTCCCATGGACTGCAAGAAGATCAAATCTATCCATTCTTAAAGAAATCAGCCCTGAGTGCTCACTGGAAGGACAGATCCTGAAGCTGAGGCTCCAATACTTTGGCCACCTCATAAGAAGAGAAGACTCCCTAGAAAAGACCCTGAAGTTGGGAAAGATGGAGGGCACAAGGAGAAGGGGATGACAGAGGACGAGATGGTTGGACAGTGTTCTCGAAGATACAAACATGACCAAACTGTGGGAGGCAGTGGAAGACAGGAGTGCCTGGTGTGCTCTGGTCCATGGGGTCACGAAGAGTCGGACACGACTAAATGACTAAACAACAACAACAATTGTAGCGCCTACCCTTTGGAATTAGCTTCCATTAAATATTAGAAGTCTCTGCTGTTGTTGGTGCTTCCTGAAGACCTTCCTCTCCCAAAGAAGTCTTTTAAGTAGAAATCTTTCCTTGTATGCATCTGTATCAGGATAGCTTTTAGGTGTTTGTTTTATCGTTAGTGTATTTGCTGCCTTGGGCTTCTTTGAGAGAAAGGGTGGGATATAAATTTTATTATTATAATAATACACTTGATGGTTTGCCTCAATTCACTCTTGATGTATGATCAGTGGTTGAGTTATACGTGTTGCTGGATTACACCTGGTGCTGAGTTTTTGGAGCAGCAATTGAGCATTTGCAAACTACTGCTTGTGGCTGGCACAAGCAGAAACCAGTTGCACACATGGAGTTTCCCTGATTTACCCCAAAGGCACTCTCATTGCAAAGCCAATTGGACACACAGTTCTGGGGCATGTACAGAGTTCCTGAGAAATCAGGCTGCTCTGTAACAGCCCCATGAGTGCAAAGATCTGAAGTTTCAAGCCATCATTTCTAGCAAACCATAGTTTGCAGACAAATTGAGATTACAAACCACGATCAAACACCTGTGGAGGTTTGATCAAACCATATTTTGCTGTGTTTAGATGACATAGCAAATATGATTTGTCACAAACCATGGTTGCAAAATTCTAATCTCTGCATACAAGAGGACAGGCGAAGAAGAAGCAGCTCCTGGATAGCATTATATCTAAATGCTTCTTTCCTTCTCCAATGTCAGGATGTTTGTCCCCCTGCAAGTGCAACTGGGCAGTAATCTGATTGAATTTATCCTTTTCAGAACAGGAATAAATGTTTTCCGTGGCACCACCTAGGTCAATATGCAATTACAGTCTCATTGATAAAATATTAACTTAAAAAACTATTCAAGTAACCAGTTAAAAGTATTCATAATTTAAAGCAAGCAGCTCGTGCTTAAATATTAAGATGCAAGGGAGTAACCCACATTAAAATTAATGGGTGTTATGCGGATGCCATATGTTTACTTTTGGCTTAGGATGGGAATTATGTGTGCTCTATACACATCATGAAGTGGTAAGTGTTGGCATATGCTGACTTCTTAATCACTGCTACTCTATAGCTGCTGATCGCTTTGCCCTTCTTTCATATGTGATTTATATTTACTTTCATTAGGCTCGCTTAGAACATTAATCACTTTTATGTTATTTCCTGTTAAACTTATTGCACAAAACATATAAAGGAAGGTCAGTAATGAAATAGTAATGGTACTATTTGGCCCAAATCATGTGTAGCCTTCTTAACTGTGCATATGTTATTCAGTGGTACTTTGGTTCTCAAACGCCTTGGTACTCAAACACCTTGGTTTTCAAACGCCAAAAACCTGGAAATAAGTGTTCCAGTTTCCAAACATTTTTCAGAAGCTGAACATTAGATGAGGTTGTTGGCTATTGTTTCCAGGGTGCCTGCACCGATCAGAAGCTGCACCTTGGTTTTCGAACATTTCAGAAGTCAAACGAACTTCTGGAACAGATTAAGTTTGGCACTTTTGTTTTTCCTATTTATTTTGCATTTTTGTGGCTTTTTCGGTTAATTTGTTTTTGTGACTGTGTGGAACCCAGTTCAGCTACTGATTGATTGATTGTGTGACTGCAGAAATTGATCACCCATCCAAACAATGACTATCATCAGTGCAAGTAAGAATATATATATATATATATATATATATATATATATATATATATATATATATATATATATTATCATCTACAGTACTGTCTTATTTATTTTATAGTACAGTACATTGATTATTGCTTTCATTTTATGGATCAACAGTCTCATTAGATAGTGAAATTCATGTTAAATTGCTGTTTTAGGGGTTGTTTTTAAAAGTCTGGAACGGATTAATCCGTTTTGCATTACTTTCTGTGGGAAAGCGCGCCTTGGTTTTGGAATGCTTTGGTTTTGGTTTTATTTAGAGTAGATCCACTAAAATTAACGTCAATTGGTCACGATCATTTAGCTGAATGGGTCTACTCTGAGTAAAACTTAGTTGGCTACAATCCTTCGCTTTAACTCTGTGCTTAGGTTTGTTCTTTGCAATTGACCACATAGAACATGCCTACAGTGATAACCTCACACCTCTAAGGCAGCAGAATTTGGGATCTTCCAATTGTCAACCCCAAAGCAAAATGGTGATTGTGAACAGGATCTGTCAGCTTCAGGTTTGGACTTCAGTCTCTCTTCCTTTTCTGACAGCCCTTTGGCAAAAGCAAGCTGCTGATCACGGACTGAGATGCTGCAGCTAGGAAAAAGCATTCAGTTCAGGAAAGCTAGTGTAGATGTGCATTATTAATTCTGAGCTCACAGTTTAGATTCCTTTGGCACAGAATTTAATGGTTTTTAATGCACTTTCTTCTTAAGCACTACTATTAATCACTCAGGTTCACTAAACTACTTGTTTGCGTTTCAACAAGATGTTGGGAAATCTTTCTTTTTTGCACCTACAGGAAACGTCCTACATTTTTTTCATGCTAAGCACTGCTAAGTTCATACACATGCCCTCCATGCCCCCATAACTCATAATCTTCCATTCTATTCAGTTAATTTAAAAAAAACACCCACATAATGCCCATTGCTAAACCAGCTCAGCCAGATGCTGCACTGGCTGAGGTCCTTGGGTAGTGGGCCATGGTGAAGATGGTTGGAGCTCTTGGGCCTACTGCTGGTGGCAAGGTGAATGTTGACTCCAGGTAGCCCACCCAAGCACTATTGATGAGGAACCTATCCACATCGTCCTCAATAACCAGGAGGTCCATTCCCACTTGAGAACTCTGAAATGAGCCCGTCCCTCACTCTTCATTGTGGCAATATATGTAGATGTATTTATTTTGTGGCAAGGAAACAAAGCAGTTCCAATATGTTTCCAGGACTGCCTTCTCTTTATTATTGAGCTGGCATTTGGGAATGCAATAAGCTGTGTTTCCAGGCCCCAATAAGTGTCTTCTATTTAAAAGATCGCGTCCTTTACTCCTTCCCAGAATAACCTACAATTTGCAGCCCACTAGAGCTCAGGTTTGTTGGCAGTTTCTGAGTGCTGATATTTCTGTTACACCTTAAGTGTGGTTTTGGCTTTGGGCTTCCAAGCTTCCTATGGCTGTTTGGAGGTTGTTCTGGGTTTTTTATGGCATTATACTTTATGTTTGATGTGTTGTAAGTCACTTAGAGACCTTAAGGTAACTAGTACAACTAGTAGTAATTAATTCAATGCACATACTACAGTTGCCATTGTAATAGAAAACATGGGGAAGAGGGGTCTGGAGTGGGGCACTCAAAGGAGGTACAAGGAAGTGGAGAAAAATCTGAAAGATTTTTCCAGGATTCTACCGGGGTCCTGCTTTCTTCATCCCCTTCCTTGTTTTTCCAAACTTACTTTTCCTTTTTATCAGAAATAAGCTTCAAAGAGAAGGCCCCAATGTGTTTAATGCCTACCTCTTTCTTCTCCTTGCTACAAGTTTTAACCTACAGTTCTATCACAGCTGTGCTGACTCCTACAACTGCTGCTAGAGATATGACAAATGCATTGTGACATTTCCAGTGCAAACCACATTATTGTCCTCTGAGTACTAATTTTAACAGCAAAAGCAACGGTAATGCTTCTGCGGAATAGCTAAACAAAATCATTATACCACATTACCAGCTTGCATCAGGGGCTTCTGTGGTATCGTTTGCAGCAGCCCAAAACTGCAAAGCTGCTATCTTTATAAGAACAATTTCTCTGCCGTGTGATTTGTGACACCAGACAAGGAGCCATTCCATGCACTGCATCACCACCAATAGCAGTTCAGAATCAATGTGGGTGTTAATGACATTGTGAGTAGAAAAATACAGGGGCCGAGATCCAAATCCCACAGCAGCCTTCCTACACTTAGCGCCAGCTCTGCAAATGGCATATTCTTGGACTGATTCCAAGGAGCTCACAAGATGAACTTTCCTTGACTTTGTGCTATGCTACCACCCAGTCCCCATAAATCCCTCCTTCAGACAGAGTCCCCTAGATGTGTATTTTTCTGCGGAAGTGTCAGCCAGTGTGTTCTGCCTACACTAAAGACTACAATTGTTTAACACTTTGTCTGACAGTTAGCGAGGGTTGTATCAACACACCAGGGTGCGTCTTTTATAATTTAGTTTGAATGGATTTTTGACCCATGAATCAATGAGCCCTTTAGAGGCTGAGTAATATTTGCTTCCTGAAAGACTGTACAATAGCAACAAGGTCACAGTTTACTGTCAATTTTTAAATAACAAACTTACACTTGGGGCACTTAACATATTTTGACAAGGTGACCCACAATTATCCATTAGCATTGTATTTGTCTAAGCCCCTCTGCATTGAGATGCAAGGACTATGAAATAGTTCATTGATGTCCCACTTGGGGGTGGGGAATAAGGCAAGTGGGACTTTTCCAAGGTCTTTCACAGCCAGAATACATCTAGCTATTGCTGTATTGATTAAACATTTGGGTAGTTAATCAACACAGCTAAGCCCTTTTAACCTGCCATGTGCTGTATTCAAAAAGAAAAGTCTATTAAAAGGAGCCATGAAGATGCAATTTTTATTTCTAATATAGCACAGAAATAAAATATATTTGCCAACACTAAGATAATCAAAAAGACATTGGGTTAAAACATATCCCTGGTGGGAATACTGTCTTTATGTAGCCCTGCTTATTTGTTTATACCAACATTTAAGTTTTTACTGCATCCTAAACTATATTTCTACTATGTAGTGACAGAAATGTTTGTGATTCAGTGTGGTCCAGTGAAAATGCATTCAAATCTTTCACATCACGCATCCTTATGAACACAGCCACCAGAATTCATGGCCCATTTGGAGTGAGTGTTAAGGACTCTTTCTTGCGCAGGGGTGGGGGAGTCCTGCCATGTTTGTGAAAATCATTTCTAGGGGAATGTGGTCAAGTCACTTGAGATGTTACTTCCCCCATAGGGCTGTGTCTTGGGGACATTCTGTGTGGAGGGTTTTAGAGTATCAGAACTGGCGCCAACAGGGCAGCTATGGTGTGATTGGCTCGCCTCTCTGGGGTCTGTAAGAGCCCAGCATCTTCATATGGGGCAGTCAGAGAGATGGCAGCGGCACACTCCTGCACCTTTTTTTAAAAGCAGCTAAGGATTCTAAAAGAGTTTTATGGCAAGGGGGGAGGAATTGTTAGCAAAGTGTTCCTGGATGTGTATTAATCATCC
The DNA here is from genome assembly GCF_951804945.1 of Podarcis cretensis. Taxonomy (NCBI): domain Eukaryota; kingdom Metazoa; phylum Chordata; class Lepidosauria; order Squamata; family Lacertidae; genus Podarcis; species Podarcis cretensis. The sequence goes on along the minus strand of NC_137180.1, from coordinate 29,937,867 downwards.
GAGTGATATAAATTGAAGTAATTGTTGGTATTATCAAATGAGGAGATCTAGTAGTAAAATAATCTAGTGGTAAAATTATATGGGTTGTTCCAGAGATTACATACATGAGTTTGTGTGTGTGTGCATGTGAAACTGGATCATAGCTAACTCAAAAAAAGGATCCCTTTCTGTCTCCTTGATTGACACTTGGTGCTTCCTCTCCCAACCACATTCCGCAGCTTAGGACAGTAGAAACTGGGAGAAGGCCTCTCCTCTTCCATGAGGGGAGGTGATGTGAGCAGGAGCCGTTTTCTGCGTTAGCAGGGGGCGTGTTCGGCCCCCTGAGTCATTTCTCTGCTGCCACGCCACTCCCTTGCAGGCTGACCAATAGGGTTGGCTCAGGGGTGGGTTCTTGTCGCTTTTGAGCAGATGCAGCAGCACTTGAGCCTCATTCAGTTCCTCGGTGGGTGGCGGGTCCTCGACTCACAAGTAGTCAGTGTGCCAGCCACTAGATATCCATGCATGTTTGCCTGTCCGTAATAGAAGCATCTATCAGTGGCATAGCGTGGGGGGTGCAGGGGGGGCCGGCCACACCGGGCGCAACATCTGGGGGTTAGGGTTAGGGGGCGCAAATCCATGGGTTACGGGGCGCAAATTACTTGCCTTGCCCCGGGTGCTGACAACCCACGCTACGCCACTGGCAACTATAAACTAGGCTGCTTACTGGAATCCATTGTCTCCCAGCATCAAGAGACCTTACTAGACCTGAACAGAGCCATCTCCTTGCATAGGAGTATTATGACCTACATACCATGGATTAGACATTCTCTGCAGTTTCTCCTCCCTGTTGCTGGATGTTCCCATACATTCATGTGGCTTTCAGCCCTTCATGTGTCATTATGAGAACTGTATTTCCTATACTCGGTTCAGTAGCATTCAGGCATTTTGCAATAGAGCCTTTCCTAATACTCTTCTCTTTCATTGTCTTCAGAGGGATAGAAGAGGTGGCATTCCACACCTGGTAGAACACAAAGTGTGGCTAGACACCAGGGACCTTTCAGAATCAATTGTATCTTACCATCCATTCTTGAAAGTCCCACCTAAAACCCACAGCAAATCCTACCCATGTCACATGGACCCCTCCAAAATCCAACTTAAATTGTGCTAGGGGTATTTAAAGCAAGTTAGCCATTTTGTTGATGGCAGCCTAAACAATATGAGCCTGACTATTTCAGATTACCACCTGCAAATGGGCTGTTTGAATTTCAACAGTCCCATTGAGAACTGTTCTCTCAAGCTCTCCACACACTCCTTAGATACTTACACTGAGTTTACAACCTTGTGCAACCCTTAATCAAGCAGCTATCACAATTTTTAAAAAATCAAATGGAAATAAATATCCCCCCACATCCCCACAAAAAAGCACAAGTCTCCTTTGACCGTTGTAAAATATAGCTAACAGTGAAATTCTAACCAATTCTACTCAGAAGTAAATCCTGTTGAATTCAGTTTGGCTTCTTCTCATGTAAGCAGGGTTAGGATTGTGCTTTTGAGTACTTTATGGGGCTTTTTAAGAAGGTTTGTGCATGCAGGCACTGTGCTCTTCTCTGAGCTCTTTCAAAACTCAGCATTGGTGGCCCAGTTCTAGGAAATCTATGTTTGTAGATCAATTTAGGCAGCTTGTTCAAAATAATCTTCTCAACAATATGTTATTTGTGTTTGCCTTCCCTTGTCTTTGGTAAATTGCCTCAACATTTCACCATACTGAAATTAATACCTTAAAAACAAGGCAGTTAATTCACAAGGAACCTCCACTCTATTGACGATCCTGGAGGATATTATTTATTCTTGTGCTGAAAATGTACCGTATGGCTGGTACCCAAGCATTCGTCTGGGGAGATAATGTCTAAACGTAACTTTTATTAGCTGTGAGAACGCAGAGCAACATAATAATGTTCCTGAACATTTGAAAATCTTTTTGCTTTATTGCTTTTAACACATCTTTAATATTTTACATTCATCTTATTAGAGTCAGAAGTCTTGAGATGCTGGTGCTCTTTTTGCACAGTTTTAGAGTTCAATGCACAGGGACAATTCTGAGGGGAGATTTCACACATTTATGGAAAATAAGGCATTTTTTGCAGTAAAGTTGCAAAGTGTGAAAGAATTCTTGTTTTATCTGCCTTACTTATCCTGTTTATGAGTTATTTTGCCTGGAAGTAAATTGACAAGTTGTCAATGAACAATAGACAGTGCTTCAGCTAGGCTTTTCACAGGTTTGAATGCCTTTGGGCAAAAAGGGCTAAATCTGTAGCTTGCAATCTAGCATATGGAGGAGGGGGGAAAGTGGCAATGGGGTGAGAAACATTGACTGAGAAATTTCTGTGGCTGCTGATCTCTAACAATCCATTTGGCCTGGGGTTTAGGAATTCATGTAAAAATGCTCTTGCCTCAGATTCTGGGAAAGGGTTTTCAGTGTACACATAATGACCCTGGTTTTTTTGTACCTGGAATACCACTGGTGTGCTTCTCAACCTAAATTTTTAATAATAAGGCTCAATTTAATTTAAAACAACAACAAAAAACAAACCATGCCACAAGTGTACGTTTTTGTTCCCCACCTCAATATCGGCTCTATAATTGCCCTAATTAGTACACTATTGATATCTCTCTCTCTCTTTCTCTCTGCCCTCATTATTAGCACACCCTCTTGAGGTGTCAAACGTATTGTACACTTTCTAGAGTCATTAAGTGAATTTCATAGGCACGTTAACATAGCAAGAGGGAAATCGTCCAAGTCTCCTTGCCTGTGATGTCTTATTTTGTCAGGAGAATCTGCTCTGCAAGGCTGGAAAAGGTGATACCAAAAGCTTTGAGGATTTCCACAGCCTTTTAAACAACATGGTTTGGATATGAATGCTGGAAAGCAGGATGCACAAATGTGAGGAGATTCTAAAACACGAAGTACAAAAAGAAGCCTGTTCCAAGGGATAGAGAATATGAGCAGAAACTTGGTAATTTATTCATGGGGAAAAGAGATCTTTTTAGATATTTATGTACTGTTGAATTTTTATTCTTCATTAAAAAGGCTGCTAGTCAAGAGCAAGTTTACTCTGCATTATATTTTTGCTACCCAGTGTGTGCATATAGCTTTGCTGTGGAGCACTTAAATAAGATACCAGGATTGTCAAGAACCATTTGTGCAGTTTAGTGCATTATAGTGTGAAGTAGTGCACTTTCTACTAAATAAATAACTGAGGAAAAGGGCACTAGATTAGGTTGGTTACCACAATTAATTAACACACTGTAACACACTATTATTTATTGTAGTCATTTCCTTACATCAGGCAAAAGGGGATAAGCAGCTCCTTTCATTCACTAAAGTTCAACAAAAAAAAATGAGTGATAGAAATTATAAATACAATTCATCATGTAATGTTTTCATGCCCATGAATAAAGCAGTCCCCATCACAACTAACGTACACCCTATTAATTTTGATGTGTCTTAAGCGTGACTAAGGCTGCAATCCTAGCCCCACTTACTTGGGAGTAAATCCCATTGAATTCAATAGTATTTATTTCTGAATGGACACGGTTAGGATTGCGTTACAACTTCCTGAAGTCATCGTGTAGTCAAATCTGATTGCATGGTTATGTGATTTCATCATGTTGCCTATGTGATTCTTGACTGGATGGTACCAAAGACGCAGATCAGGCATAGAAGAAATTACGAATACATGCTGAACAGCATAAAAAAGGGAAAGAGAGGCTTCATAAAATCCCCCCTCCCACCAAAGAGAACCTCCCATGCTTCCCTCAGATACACATGGGTAAAAATTCAGCATAGCCCTATTAGTTTCATCTGTTGATTGTCCAAAATTTCAGAATTGCAATTGGTTGATCTCAGGGATCTAGTAAAAAAAACAAACATGGTAGATACCGCAAGCATGAATTCTGCCCACTCCTGCCCTAAAACATTGTGGCTTTGTTTTTCAGTTGTCAACTTCTCTTCATAGTAGTTGCACAACGGCAACTTATTTGTGAATAAGATTTAAAATCAATTACTTTGTACTCCAGGCACTATGTGCCTACAAATAGGGAAGGAGAGGAACAGCAAGGTTAGGAAAGCTATGATAATCTCCTTGAACTGGAAATAACCATGCTCATGAAGCATTGCGGTATCCCTAATTGCAACGAACAGTCTCTCACTTTTTCTCCTTTTCTGTGTGGCATTTGACAACTACTCAAATATAACAGAAAGACCTGCCTTGTTACAGTTGTTTTCTTATGCCTTAGCTAAGTTTTCCTTAATTATTTCTCCAATTCTGTCAAGCAGTGTTATTGCCCCACTAGTTTAAAGGTTAAACAAAGCACCAAATCTGTCAAAGTGAGTGAAACCAACTGGTGAAGAGCTATCAGAAAGTAATCAGTGCTAATAGGTACATAATGGCCAACAGTGAGCTGTTTGCACTCAGATGCATCACGGCAGACAGAATGTAGCCTTCACCAAAGTCAGAGCTAGAGAAAACATGGTGTATCTACCTGGCACTGTGTGTTTGGAAAACATATTTTAACACTAAGGAGAGGAAGGGAGCGCCCGCGCTTGAAACAAGCTTCTGAAACAGTTATGGTGTTATGCTTAACTCGTCGTACCCAAATTTATCAATCTAATTCATTTGTTACACTCCTTATTTGTCGAGGCTTAAAATGGGGAAAATATGCATAAGAAGCTATGCTGGTTAGAAAAGGAAACAAAAGAGGTATGGTTTTTATGGCTCTTTTGATCCCTTCTGCAAGTGGCCCAATAGCTGAACATGGAGACTGTACTAAAAATACTATTGTAAGTTGAATTTTACAGCAAAAGCACCTGGCTGTAATGCTGTGGTGCTTAGAGCTAATCTTGGAGGCCCATTAAGAGCTTATCCTGCAATATACTCTTTATCTAAAGCAAGGTGCTGAGTGGCACTAAGTTCTGAAGTTAATCGCTTCTAAGGGACCTGATGACTTTATATGACAGGGCCCTTAGTTACCCTATGGTTTAATACTGTTACTGGCCACCCCAATCTCTGCCAAGCAGTGCATGAGATTCCAAGGTGTCTTCTCAACTAGGGTCTGTATTCCATTGGGGAAAATGAGGCATGGCAGAGTCTGCAGTGTCTTTGAAATATGATTCATTTACACATATTTACACTGGAAGCTTTCAATAAAGAGAGATTTCATAGCATGCACACCTCAGGAGGAACCCATCCTTCACAGCAGACCAGCATCGGATATCCAGATATCTCTGCGCCTCTCTTCCAGCCTGACTTCCCAAGAGTAAAAAGGTAAAGGTAAAGGACCCCTGACAGTTAAGTCCAGTCGCGTACAACTCTAGGGTTGTGGCGTTGATCTCACTTTACTGGCCGAGGGAGCCGACGTTTGTCCGCAGACAATTTTTCCAGGTCATGTGGCCAGCATGACTAAGCCACTTCTGGCGAAACCATAGCAATGCATGGAAACACCATTTACCTTCCTGCCGCAGCAGTACCTATTTATCTACTTGCACTTTGACGTGCTTTTGAACTGCTAGGTGGGCAGGAGCTGGGACCGAACAACAGGAGCTCACCCCGTTGCGGGGATTCGAACCGCCAACCTTCCGATCGGCAAGCCCAAGGCTCAGTGGTTTAGACCAGTGTTTTTCAACCACTGTTCCGCGGCACACTAATGTGCCGTGAGATGTTGCCTGGTGTGCCGTGGGAAAAATTGAAAAATTCGAAAGATTTAAAAATAAAGTATTTTATAATTTTTCATATTTCTGTTTACTTACTATTTCATAATAAAGTAATTAGAAAATACTTTCTTTGTGTTTATTTGATTTCTATTCAAGAGAATTACTTTATATATAGTCAATATAGGCACAGAGTTAAATTTTTTAACATTTTCTAATGGTGGTGTGCCTCGTGATTTTTTTCATGAAACAAGTGTGCCTTTGCCCAAAAAAGGTTGAAAAACACTGGTTTAGACCACAGTGCCACCTGAGTCCGCCTTTCCAAGAGTAGTTCACACTGAATTCAGCAGGACTTACTTCATGGTTAGATTTTCATGCATCCCAGAATTTGTCAAGTGCTGCATAGGGAATGTGCTGCCCAGCTGCACTGCAGTGGAATGACTTTTGCCTGGCATCTGCAGAATCGTAGCAACTTGTGGGCATTCTGTGGCCTTGTAACATATGTCAGAAAATGTGCCATTCAGATTTAGGTTCCCTCTCTTTTGATATGTGGCATGTTTTGCCTTTCATAAAACCTGTCTAGCACCTAAGGCAAAATAAGGATGAGCTCTCTATTTTTCTTCAGTAGATGGAAAAGCAGCAGAGAATAGGAATGAGTATATTGCCTAAGGTTAGAAAATTACAGGAACCACTTTTTTTTTGTTAATTAAAGCTACCCCAAAGCAACTGCAAGTTGTGCTATCAGCCATTCAACACAACATCGCTCCACATTTTTGGCTAAATTCCAGGTTGTAACATTTTTTTATGTGGATTACCCATTTACAGCTGATTTTACAGCAGTATCCAGAGTCCCACAACAGAGTCAACACAAAGAGTGAGATGTCTGAGGCTGTCAGACCATTACTGCTCTCTAGCTCACAATTGGCTACTTCTGGTCTAATTTTAGCAGCTCTCCAGGGTTTCAACTTTACCTGGAGATGCCAGAAACTGAACCCAGGGTCTTTGGGAAGCATGTGTTCTACTATTAAGATAGGAGTTTCAGGTTTATTAGGGATTGAGATGTTCTAAATGCAGAATGTGTGAAAATCTCTGTGTTCATTTACTCCCCCCACCTAAATAAATAAATAAGGAGACAATTGTGGGGGGGGGTGCTCTGGAGTCTCTCCAAACCTTCAGAGCAGATGGGGGGGCATGCAGGAGGCCCATGGGGGAAGGAGAAGGAAGGAAAGTTCCATTGTGCGACCAGAAGTTGTTCTGCTCATACAATGACTTCACTGAATTAAACCCTTTGACCTTCATTTCAATAATCCTGTGGTACCATATTTATCCATAATATTCTTAATGGTACCTTATCATAATCTGTAATGACAACATTCATAGTGCATTTTCCAGTGCATAAATTCTTAACGTCAGGGCACTAATAATCTAACTAGAATGACTGAAATTTGTGCTACATGGTCACGGAGACTTTTGAAACTCTGCTCTCTCCATGTCAGGGAGGTGCATTCCTTTCAAAATCTGGCCAATTCACAAAGGTCCCAGGGCTACAGACACACAATGCTATGTATTCATTGCCTGTGGACAATGGACCACAGCAGATATTTTAGCTTGCAGCCCTTCAGCAAATGATAGGAAGCTAGTGGGATGCCACAGCTAATTGAAACCATTGGGTAATTTAGGGGAACAGAACACAATAACTCAAAGCGGTATCTGATTTAGAAGATGTCTGTCCTCTACTTGCAAAGTATATCACAGTCACCTTACAAATCACAAGAATCCGCTTTTTGAAACATATTTCTTACATACATCATAGCACTTAAAACAGTACAGATGTCACTTGGGGCACTGGAGCATGCCAGGCCACTGGGGTTAGTACTGACTCAGAGGAAAGAGCAAATCAACAGCATAACTTTCGTGTAGCACCTGGCTTTCTCTTGGCCATGTTTTGAACAGGCTTGACCTTGTTTAGTTTGTGAGATCTGATGAGGTCAAAGCCCAGGGTGGAATGAATGTTTCCAGAGAAATCATTCACAAGTGAAGCAAAGAGAATTTAATAACAGTTGCAAAACTGGAATTATCCATGAGAAAATTGAGAGGCAGATCAAGGAAGCAAGGACGATAACACAGGGAGAAATGGAATGTCAATTAAAAATAGTGGAGGCCAATTTTGGGAAAGTACTCCACCCCCTTTTTTAAAAAAATCTGTATTCCATCATTTTTTCAGTAAACAAAAGCAACCACTGTTTCCTATTTTTAAGCAGACTGTTGTTGGTTTTTTGTATGCATATGCAACACTAATAGTTTCGGGTGTTGTTTATGCCTTATTAGTAGCTTTTTGTGGTTCTTTGAGTTAGAAGTTGGCCTCCACAAGTCACTGGTAAACTGAGGCCTGCTTTGCATGTAACATTTTCAACCATCATTTAAAATTAACCATGGTTTAACATGAATGAGCAGCATGCTGGTTCACACTAGTCAAAACTCCCTGATTCACTCATCCCCTGCTTCTGACTTTGTGAGGGTGGGAAGCAGAGAATGGCTTCTCTCCAAGCAAACCATTTGCAGGAGCCAAGGTCATTGTTTGTCTGGGAAAGCCAACCTCTCATCTGATGCAAACGTGCATCAGCATGCTACTTGTTGATTTTAAACCACAGTCAATGGTTGGCACCTCCCATACATTTTGAAATCAGATACAAATACCCAAAGGCAATGAGTTGTGAAGGTCACCTGCATATGTAAGATGGATGGAAGCCACAACTGGACACAGATTAGACCCATTTCTGGTGTTTGCAAAGAGGACTAATTTGCATCCTTATCAGGGTGTTGCCACCACTGTGCAACACTTTGTATTTTTCTAAAATTACAAATTCCTTATTAATAATATCCATTTTCTCTTCACTTTAGACCTGTTCACACATTGCACTAAACAGAGGTACAAGTTATCTCAACACATCTAGATGTATTTGTGCAAAAGAATAGTCACCTGTTAATTTGTAACACTCAGCTGTTGTGTACGCAGATTGTACACTCAGTCAATGTAATGTGCCAACACCTCTATTCTCTAGCACTTATGGAAATTCTGGTGTTCAAAACTGATTTAAATGTGTATGTCTGGTAGTTAGCCATCTAAAAATGTATTGTGAATATGTTCCATTAAGATGCTATTGTGAATAATGCTTAAAAAAAAAAGCTTATATGAAATGTGATTCTTGAGGTTGCAGACCTCATAATGCCTTTTAACCTAAGATGTCAACTTGAAGTTCTCATAATTTAAAGAAAGTGAGGAAACATTTAAATTTGCTTTAAACTCAAAGCATCTGAAATTGTTTGCAACAACAACAAAAGTTAATGGAGAAAGAACTTTCTGTGCTTTTCATTAAACCATCTGATTCTCCTGCCTGTTTTTGATTCCCCACACACCCAAAGACATTTATTTATGTTTTCTAATATTGAGTAATGCTGTTGCAGGAATTCTTTCTTAATCACAGAATGTGTCATTTGCCCTTGAGCACATTCTATGTGCTCTAAAAATAGAACAGGGCATATTCCACAGGTCATGTAGCATGGCCATTTTGTGACTGGTTGTTATAAATAAGGGCTCTGGGGTCAAACCTGTCTTCTCTTTGAAGAGGTTAGAAGGTTTTATCCTGAAAGCAACACCAGCCCCAAGCCTCAATAACCACTTCCCGAAAGGATTTTGTGGGCAAGTCGGAGATAAATGGCACATCAAATGTCATCTTATATAAACCCATTTGGAAAAGAAAAGAAAAGATCAGGAAATAGGATCCCTTTTGCAGGGGAAGAAATACAATTTTTCAGATGGTCTCTTTTAGGGAATATTTCAAAAGCTGTTTTGCTGTCTTTCTATATAAAAAGTCTGCGTCAATGGTCGAATTGTATTTAGAGGAAGCAAATCACTTAGTTCTTTTTTTAAAAAAAAAAGTATACAAAGTGACCCGGACAGAGGGTTGCTTTTGTCTTTTCTGTTCTAGTGTTCAGCTGTGTGCCAAAGTGTCTGACAACCACAATACATGCTCATCAGCATGCAAGAGCCCTGAAACATAAAGCAACTTGCCCTTTTGCTCAGCTGTTGGAACCCAGTTTCGCCCTCCTCTTCCATGCTAGAGGCCAACTCCAAGTGTTGCAAAGGGGACTCAGGCAGTCTGAGGACCTGTTCTCCTGAGGCTTGCAAACAGGTTCACCTCATGAAGTTTCCTCTGGCTTTCACTGCTGGCCAAGGGGTAAATTGCCCAGCTCAGGTGTGGATCTTCTGGAAGTGAGCTGTGAAGTGAGCTCAATCCCCGAGAACATCTCTGTACATGTCAAAACCACACATCCCTCAAAACACAGGATCATAGCACTTGTGGAGATGGTGTGTGGCTAAAAAAGAAGTTAGATTTTCTGCAGTATGGAACAAGACAGAGAACTTACTGGGATGTCAGGAGATGATTGGAAATATATGATGATGCCATCTGGAACTCCTGTAAAATATGAGTGAATATATAACCACCCAATGTGGAGGAAGCCTAAGCAACCAGAGAAGTAGTAATGCTTTTTAACTGAATGTTTTAAATAAGAGGCATGTCCACTGGTTTCTTTTCCTGTGAGACTGGAGTTGTCAACAGGTCACTTTTCTAGGTCATTTTTTCTTTTCCTTTTTTAATAAATACAGGGAAGTGCCAAAATATAAACAGATTCTTCTGGTCTTTTCTTTCTGCTCTGGCAGCTATGTAGCCCAAGACAAATAAGCTTAAAAGAAACTGAGTAGCACATCCCCACAGACAGTAACAGGCAAGTGCAGTCGAGCCCCCAAGTGAAGTTGGTAGCTGTAACTACCTGTACTTGAAACTGCTCTGCACAAATTAAGATCTGTGATATGCAGAGATTAAGTGGGCATAAATTACTTGTAAAAAAAAATGTTTTATATGGTGGTCTTTAAGAAATATGCCCTGACCTCCATGCATATATCCCTTGCTTGAAGCTGAATTCTGCATACAAATGAGTGCTGCAGATAATTCTCCAGCCTGATCCTGCAGTCAGAGCCACACATACATTGCCTAGTAAACAAAGTTGGAATCCCGTCAATCAACAACTTGGGTGAGGAAGTAAAGGGCCCTGCTAAACATTCCTCACCAAACCCCTGACCAGTGATAACTCATCTTCTTTGACAGGCTACACCTGTATTAAGAAAATAGAAAGCGCTCTTCTGGTTCAGGCCAAAGGACTATCTAGTCCAGGAGTGCCCAAACTTTTTTCAAAGAGGGCCAGATTTGATGAAGTGAACATATGTGAGGGCCAACCAAAGTTGTTGAGCTTTTTCTTTACAATTTTACCACAAACTTGTTGAGCTTTTTTAAGAATTGATGTTTACCCCAAAGTTGTTGAGCTTTTCTAATAATAATAATAATAATAATAATAATAATAATAATTTATTATTTATACCCTGCCCATCTGGCTGGGCTTCCCCAGCCACTCTGGGCGGCTTCCAGAAAAAATATTAAAATACTGTAATACATCAAACATTAAAAGCTTCCCTAAACAGGGCTGTCTTCAGATGTCTTCTAAAAGTCTGGTAGTTGTTATTTTCTTTGACATCTGGTAGGAGGGCGTTCCACAGGGAGGTCGCCACTACCAAGAAGGCCCTCTGCCTGGTTCCCTGTAACTTGGCTTCTCGCAGTGAGGGAACCGCCAGAAGGCCCTCGGTGCTGGACCTCAGTGTCTGGGCAGAACAATGGGGGTGGAGACACTCCTTCAGATATACTGGATAAATCCACAGATATATGGCTAAACCTCATCTCAAGGGTGGGGGACCCTGTGGCCCTCCAGAGGTTGGTTGGTTGGTTGGTTGGTTGGTTGGTTGGTTTTACTCTAACTCCCATCAGCCCTAGCCAGCATGGCCAATGGCCAGAGATGGTGTGAGTTACAGTCCAGCAATATATGAATGACTAGAGGTTCCCCACCCCTGCCTTGTGTGCTCTTGAATGTTGAAAAATGGTCCAGCAATGAAGTTTCTGACCTGCAGCTGCATAGAGGAATCAGGATCACGAATCAATTTTTATTGCTTAATCAAAGTGAGCAGAGCAGAAGTGTAAATGGGAGGGGGGGAATTCTTTCTGTGAATACTGAATAGTTTTATTCTCTCTTTTTTAAGAAGCAAAAAAAAAAAAAGCTTGGACAGTACAGCAGCTGCTCATAAAAGCTATGGAGGCACTTTATAACAGGCACTTAGACACAGTTGACCTAAGGTAAATATTTTAATCTTTTATACGCAGAGTTGAAGTTCTACCAAATTGTAACCTGCTATGTTTTTCCATGGCACCCTATTCTGTTATCCTTTTCGTGGCATATTATTTAGTAAATCCTTGTATTGCAAAGATGTTGAGGTAAAGAAAGTTGATTTTTGACATGAGTAGTCAACCTCTCATCCTGACATCTTGATACTTATCTAGGAAATCAATACGAGCCTTAAAAGAAGGGACTGTGATGTTGCTTATTATTACAAAGTACAACCATTCATTTATCCTCTCACTTGTTAAGTGGGTATGTGGCAAAAGTCCAGACCTCGAGGCGAGTCATATTATTACAAGGCTAGGTTAAAGCAAGGCAACATAAAATGAAATAAATGGGAAATTATGCAGATTCTGAGGGAACATAGGAACATAAGAATCAGGGCTCAGAACAGCCCTCTTCCACATAATCAAGGTGCAGCGGGGCTGGCTGCTGGCCCTAACCCTGAAACTATGCAGTTTTCTCACCTTTCCCTCAAAATCCATGTGTTCAGCTTGCATATCTGCAGCAGATAAACCCAAGCTTATAGAGGCACCCATACATTAATTGATGTAAAAAAAAAAAAAGGCAGCAGGAAGTCTGCTGGTGAGACCTCAGTATTTTTTCTATACAGCAATGATTAAAGGTAAAGGTAAGGTAAAGGACTCCTGGATGGTTAAGTCCAGTCAAAGGCGACTATGGGGTTGGGGCCCTCATCTTGCTTCAGGCCGAGGGAGCTGGTGTTTGTCCACAGACAGCTTTCCTGGTCATGTGGCCAGCATGACTAAACCGCTTCTGGCGCAACAGAACATTGTGAAGGAAACCTGAGTGCATGGAAATGCTGTTTACCTTCCTGCCGCAGTGGTACCTTTTTATCTACTTGCACTGGCATGCTTTCAAACTGCTAGGTTGGCAGGAGCAGGGACAGAGCGTCTGTGACCCTGCAGATACTGTTGGAACTTCCATCATTCCAGATCATTGCCCATGCTGGCTTGGACTGATGGTAACTGAAGGTGAACAGTTTCCTCACCTCTACTGTACAATACCAGTTTTATATCAGCTTCATCTACTGGTTGAACAGCTTTAAAGCCCTAAGTAGTTTGGGTTGAGGACATCTGAAATCATGTCTCAGCATACATGCTACTGACCACATGTCATTATTATCAAGGGAGGGCCTGTTATGCATCCTTCTGCTTTATGAGGTGTGGAGAACAGGGGTGTTTGATGGAGGCTTTTTATAGAATCGTCTAGGCTATGGAATTCACTGGACCAGAGCGATCATCCTCACTTTGAGTGTTCAGGCATCATGTTTACATGGACTATTTAGAGCATTTCATAGGCCTCTGTTTCTGACCCCTGATGAATTTTTGAAGTCTTCTATTTTGAACATTTTTGTTCAGTATTTCTATTGTTGAATTTCTGTTGGTGTAACAGTTTGTTACTGTTTTAATTTGATTTTGTGACTTGATTTTACGAATTTATATTCATTTTATTAATCTATAATGAAACATTTAGATATTGCCTATTCCTTTTTGGGAAGCTTCAATGTTCTTTCAATAACAGCTAAGAGCATACATATTTCTAGCTTGAAAAGTAGGTCTTTGAGGAGTAACTTTTTAATATAAGATGTGGCAGTGGTAAGACTCCTAAAAGCAGAGTTGATGCAAGGACCAAAGAGCAAGAAGTCAACAGCTCACACCAACCATGTGTGTGCACAGTTTACTTCCATGACTCTAGCTTTCCAATAATTGCACTTGAAAATTAATCTTAGATACCGTAAATTCCCATTCTGCCAGATATATGTTAACAATACTATAACTGTATTGCAATGGGATTGGTGGCCTAGAAACAACAACAACAAATACAATGGTAAACAAAGAGGCCTACATTTCAGCTTGGCTGAATATAACTAAAGTTTCAAGAGTTTAAATAGTCTCAGACGGCCACATTCAAAAGCTTGAGACTTTGGCAGAAACAAGGAGATGTCTGCCAAAGTATATACATAGGCCAAGTTTTCAAAAGCTGTGCTCTTATTTTTAATCTCTTTCTCTTATTCCTTTCAAGTCCAAAAAACCATTTTAAAGGTAGCAAAACACATTAAAATCTACATTGAGATTCTAAATATATTATCTCTCCCCTCCTCTTATTGCATCTTCTTTACTTATATATATTGGCTTGTGATGTTGCGTATTAAGATCCCAAGACCTCCCCCAATAAATAAAGACACAATTGACACAGAATTTAGTTTAAAGTTATTGGCATAATTTTGGCCACAGCTTTATTGATTACAGATCGTGAGTGGTTTGCTTAGGCATTGGTTCCCCACTAGCTGCACCTGACCTTGGCAGGGTAGCACTGACGACTGGACTCTGGCAGAGGTCAGTAAGGGTAAACATCCTGGGGGAGCCTTGGACCAGGCTCGGACTCAAGCTCACCCCAAATGCTCCCAGGGGCTCTGGCATGCCCCTAACACATGGGCAGGCAAACTAAGGCCCAGGGGCCGGATCTGGCCCAATTGCCTTCTAAATCCGGCCCGCGGATGCTCTGGGAATCAGCATGTTTTTACATGAGTAGAATGTGTGCTTTTATTTAAAATGCATCTCCGGGTTATTTGTGGGGCATAGGAATTCGTTCATTGTGGGGGTTTTTTCAAAATATAGTCCGCCCCCCCCACAAGGTCTGAGGGACAGTGGACTGGCCCCCTGCTGAAAAAGTTTGCTGACCCCTGCCCTAATCCCTGGAAGGGGATTGGACAAAAGCAAGGTGAGCCCCGGGACTTCCGGGTTGGCGCCATCGCCGAATGGCGGACTCCCTCCGAGCTCCGGAGGGAGCCTGCTCGGCAGGGGCTGGGTTCTACCGCGCCGGTGATGCGGGGACCCTCAAAAACCATGGGCGCTGAAACCCATGGGCATGGTGACTCGGCAGGCACCGTTTGCGCCCCCCCGACCCGCGAAGGAGCCTTTTTAAAGGCTGCGGAGCGGGTGACGGGGGGGTGGTGCTGTGAGTCCTCCGCTTCCCCTGCCAAGCGAAGCCGCATGCCATTCGACGGAGAGCGCTGACTTCTTCCATTGAAAATTTGGTCTTTAAAAGAATAACCCGTGAGTAATTGGAACTTGGAGGGACGCAGGTGGCGCTGTGGGTTAAAGCCTCAGCGCCTAGGGCTTGCCGATCGAAAGGTCGGCGGTTCGAATCCCTGCGGCGGGGTGCGCTCCCGCTGCTCGGTCCCAGCGCCTGCCAACCTAGCAGTTCGAAAGCACCTCCGGGTGCAAGTAGATAAATAGGGACCGCTTACCAGCGGGAAGGTAAACGGCGTTTCCGTGTGCGGCTCTGGCTCGCCAGAGCAGCGATGTCACGCTGGCCACGTGACCCGGAAGTGTCTCCGGACAGCGCTGGCCCCTGGCCTCTTAAGTGAGATGGGCGCACAACCCCAGAGTCTG
The DNA here is from genome assembly GCF_951804945.1 of Podarcis cretensis. NCBI lineage: Eukaryota > Metazoa > Chordata > Lepidosauria > Squamata > Lacertidae > Podarcis > Podarcis cretensis. The sequence goes on along the minus strand of NC_137180.1, from coordinate 29,922,480 downwards.
TCAAGACTGGCCCGTACAGGCAGGGGTACCTTTACCTTTACCTTTAATTGGAACTTGGATTAAAAAAGGGGAAAAATTCTATTTAAATTCGGAGCGAGCGGGGGAGGTGCAAAAAGGAAGTCAGCCTCCCCCCTGTTGTAGAGGAGCTAAAGCAAAGGATTTGACAACTAAGATCGAGTGCAACCTTTTTTTGATAAAGTTATTAACTTCGCGATGGAAAATTATAAGACTGGGCTGGAGGAGAAAAGTGGAATGTGAATTAAAATGCAACCCCCCCCCCCCCCCCGGAAACCCCGGGAGCGATCTGTAAGAGCGCCAGGAGAGGAGAAATAGAGGTTTTGACAGCTGTCAAAGGAGCTGTCAAAGCGGAAGAACAAAAAGAGAACTTTGTTACGAGGACTTTGCTGGTCACATTTGTTACAAATTGGATATAAATTGTTCAAAACAAGGAATAATAAGTTACTTTGACTGTTGGGTGTGATCGGGAAGGAAACTGAGTTACTATAATCCCTCTAGAGGAGCTGTGGGACACTACAAGTATTGCTGGCATCGAATTTGAATAGGACTTTTTATCGCCTGGGAAACTGCAGAAATGGAACACTATTTTGTCTACAGAGGTCTACACACTAAAGTAGACAATAGATTTATCTATTGAAGAATAGAAGGGACTTGACGTAATGTTTTGTTCCTGAATAACAAAGCCTCTGCAGAGGAATTAGAAGCTTTTTGGAATTAGAACATTTGTGCAGGAGAGCAGGGGGAAAAAAAAAAGAGGAGGAGAGAGAACAACAAGAACAATAAGAATAACAAGAACTGGACAAAGTTGGAAGATAGACTCCTTCCAAGATTGGACATGTGAAACCAAAGATGACCAAAAGATGGCAAAGACTAATAAAAAGACGGCAAAGCGGACTGGTGAAGGACTGTGGTTTAGATGTGGGAGCTCCAGGTTGACAGTAGACATTGATGGACATTGGGAACGCAACCGGGAAAGGGGGGAGGGAAATTTGGAATCCAAAGGGTGTTAAATTACATTTTATTCTTTTTTTTTAATCTTTCTGTTTATCTTAATCTGTATTGCATATTAAAGAGGGGAACTCGTGGAAGGGAACAGGTCGATTTTAGGGGATGGGAAAATATTTTTTTTTAAATTGGGCCAATGATAATAATTTTAAAATTTGGGGTAAGAATTTATTGAATCTATTTGAAAGAATTGGAATACAAGAGGGGGAGGGGAGGGGAAGTCCTGGAAAGATGCCAATGAAAATAAGGTTTTAAATTTGGATGTTTTTCTTTTTCTGTTATATTTGAAAATCTTTAATAAATATTATTTTTTTTTAAAAAAAAGCAAGGTGAGCCCTTGGATTCCTTTAATGGAATACCCTTTCACACATTGGAGGGGCAGGTGTGACAACCTCCCCTCCACATTGAACCAATGCCTAACTGCCAAACCTTACAAAGTTGTGATGATTTGCTACATGGCAGGCGAAACCCAAGTGGCACCAGCCAATCAGCCAAATGGGAAAATTCCTACCGGGCCCCTGTCCCAAAAACAGATGACCCACGACGGCATAGCAAGTTCATAATAAACCCTAAATATAGGGAGGGTGGGAGGGTGATCAGATGCACAAAGCAAAAAGAGGAAGCTCAACACAACGTGCAGTGGTACATATGGGTCCCTTGGTTAATGCATGAAACAATCCCATTGGCCAGAATTACTCCAGCAACTGAGGGACCACCAATCGGGTTGTTGTGGCTATCCAATCGCTCCCACCCACAACAGCAGTGAGGTCAGCCTTGATGATCTCACCGCAATGTGTGCTCTCTGGGAGGAGGACATGATCTATACAACTAGGATACAAAACCTGTTTCTGATCCATGAATCATCACATATTGACCCACATATTATTTTTTATTTAAACAGGTTTTCCCAACCATGCAACCTTCATTTTGAACTTCTTATTCTGGTATTTTGTTGCAGATTTATGACATTTATTATTTTATATTGTTCACTGCTTTGCTCACCGTGTGTTTTATGATCAGCGGTATACAAATGTAAGTAAATAAAGAAATACACTGATGTCTGAATCAGGTCTACCTGTCTCTGTCTCAGGGATACGTCAAAAGCATACACAATTACACATTGTAACCAGTTCTGGGTGTAACTATAGGATACATGTTTTCGCAGTTATGTTGGTCACAGACAGGACCAAAGCATATGTAACAGGCAGCAGCAGATAACATGGTGGGGTGGATGATGATGATGATGATGATTTTATTTATATTTATTTATTGAATTTATATACTGCCCTATACCTAGAGGTCTCAGGGTGGTTCACCGAAAAGATCAACATAAAAACCACAATATATATATATATATAGTCAAAATAAAAACAACAACCCAATAACACCCCCCGCCAAAAAAGAGCCATGTTTTAAAAGGGCATAGGACATCAATCAGATCAACCTGGTTAAAAAGGAGCCTGGATGAACTCACCTGACCTCCCCACAGCTGAGTCACTGCTGCTTTCCAGGAAGGGGGTGGTGGGGAGATTGACACAGTGCAAACACACTGGCAGTCCCAATGCAGAATCTCCTGCTGGTGCACTTGCACTGTACAGATATCCCTGCCACCTCACCCTCTCCTTCCCAGTGAGAAGTAGTGACCCAGCTGTCAGGAGGTCAGCAGACACCACCCCATTATGCCATCATCATTCCCTCTCTGTCCCATTCTCATATAAAGCAGTGTATATGTGTCCGTGTGGGTGTCTTACTTTAAAAGGAAAAGAAGCATCTAGTCAAAGGGCACTGAACCCTCTCTCCTCCTGCACTCTTTTAACTATCAAAGAAAGCCCCACAGCCACTTTATGTGCATGCAGGATAAAAAGAAACACCTCTCCACCACCGTTACTTTTCCATTTTAAGGTGTTCACTTTAATATACACTGTTGGGAGAAATAATGTAAATACAGTGTTTTAAAATCCCTGAGAATTCCCCCCTCCATTATTATTAACTGCAAATTTTATTGTATCATCCACTGTTTTTACATTTCTTTTATTGCACAAGGCCATGAACTTAGCCTCTCTTTCAGTAAGCTGGAAAAAGAAACGAAAGTCATCTCCATTGTGAACTTATCCTGACAAACAATGTCAGGCCCTCAGCCTCAATATATCAGTGTCACTCACTCGGCACTCACCCAGCAAGTAAGCTGCTGTTGGATTTAGCCTTCAAAAGCTCCTCATTGTTTGACAAGTTAGAAAAGGTGGCGATACTGCAAGTAATTGGAGGCCCACAACTCCTTCCCTGGAGGTGGTCCTGTCCTTAAACTAAACCCTGGCCATCTCTAAGTAAAGCACCTTAATTGGCAGTGTGGTTACTATGACTGTTCCTTCCACTCCTCCAAAGGCAGATGTTGAAGAGAAGGCATGAGTGGAAAGGAAATTGGGACAATATGGTGCAGAGATTAAATGCTGTTATCTCAAATCATGCTGGGGTATTTTGTTTCAAGCCGCCTTTGAGTTTAGGCTCACCTCTCTCATTTTTCGTTCTCTTTCCAGGCACTCTAGCTATTAATTAACATGCATACACCAGCTGCGTTCCAGAGGAGCTAATAGCACACCCACAAGAAATAGTTGTGTCACAGTCAGGGTTTTTAACCTTCATTACTGCACAAGCTTGTCTTCTGCATATTAAGGGTGACTTATAATTTCAGCTTTAGAAGCCAAGGTACAAGGACCCTAGCACCCAATACTCTGAGTTACTGCCGCAGCTAAATAGCTCATCAGATCAGCTGGCAAAGCTAATGAGTGCTGGATGGGCAAAAAAAGCATGTGCTTTCTTCTATCAGGAGGCTTTGACTCAACAGTGAATGCAATGATCAAATGGATAAATTGCCATAGCTTGGGTTCCTGCCATTTCAAACAGACAAGCATCTCCTGCTAATCAATTGGAAAGCCTTTGAATGCTATGGACACCTACCTGTTGCACTGATGGGACATTTGTCTCTGGCACCAGGTTTTTAGAGGAGCCACCTGTTGAGAGAGAAGTGGTAGGAGGAGGTACAGTTCTCAAAGATGGGGGGGTTAAGAAATCAATGGGCAGTGAGATGTGTCCTGGGATGGACAGGCAGCAGGAAGAAGGGGGAAAATCATATGTCTCAGAGTCAGAGGAAAAGGCAGCATTAACCCTGACACAATTCTCTATACCCAGCTAAATTCCTGTTGGAAAATAAAACCCCTAGGTGGTTATCACCTATGGAAGCCAAAGAGGTGAAGAAACTCAACATGGAATCTAAATGGCCAAAATATTTTGAAATTTTAGAACAAGAAAGTGGTAAATTTAAACTACAGAGCTATGAGAAAATAAAGTCTAAAGTACGAGATTGGCTCCATTATTATCAAATAATGGAGACTTTTAAACAAGACAGGAAAATTGGATTCCAGGTGGAGAAATCGAAACTAGAAACAGAATTGTTAGAACCCAATACTAAGAATTTATCAAGAATGTATAACCTGTTGCTGAAGTGGAATACAGTAGATGAAACTGTTAAACCAGCTATGATTAAATGGGCACAGGACATAGGTCATGACATTATGTTTGCTGACTGGGAACAGTTATGGACCACCGGTATTAAATTTACAGCATGTAATGCCTTAAAAGAAAATATTATGAAAATGATTTATAGGTGGTACATGACCCCAGTCAAGCTTGCGAAGATTTATCATCTGCCCAATAATAAATGTTGGAAATGTAATGAAGCTGAAGGTACCTTCTTTCACCTTTGGTGGACCTGCCCAAGGATTAAGGCCTTCTGGGAAATGATTTATAATGAAATTAAGAAGGTACTTAAGTGTACTTTTCACAAGAAACCGGAGGCATTTCTCCTGGGCATGGTCGGCCAATTGGTGTCAAGGAGGGATAAGACTTTCTTTATGTACGCCACTACAGCAGCAAGGATCCTTTTAGCAAAGTATTGGAAGACACAAGAACTACCCACACTGGAAGAATGGCAGACGAAAGTGATTGACTTTATGGGACTGGCAGAAATGACCGGCAGAATCCGCGACCAAGAGAAAGAGACAGTGGAGGAAGATTGGAAGAAGTTTAAAGTATACCTTAAGAACTGTTGTAAAATAGAGGAGTGATAAAATGTCAAGGGGAAGGAAGATGCAGAATTGCAGCTAAAACTGTTTGATGATTTAAGGTAAAATTGAGAATGATAATGAGCTTAAATTTAATTGGCAAAAAGAGTTGTTGAAAAACTGTAAAATAAGGATGCAAAAAGGGTGAGGTATGGGGAAGTCCGAGAAAAGAGGCTTATGAAAATGAGGTTAAGAAATGATATCTTTGTATGTGTTTGTACTTGTTGATGTTTGTGTGTTGTTGTTGTTGTTGTTGTTGTTTTGTGTTAAAAATTGGAAAATTAATAAAAATTACTATAAATTCCTGTGACCAGTCCTGTACCTGTATATGCATGCTTAACCATGGTAACATCTCCAAACATCTGGAATTCAGAATACCATTATAGACCTGAGTTCAAGGATTCAGAAAGGAGAAGAACAGTGCTAACCAGGACTCATGGATGAGTGGGGAAGGGCACTTTACAGGACCAGTCTTGATGGCCATCCCAGCATGACAGAATGGTGAGACTAAATTGTACACCAATTGAAGATTATTGAGGAAAACTTGCAAAATCTTGAAAGATCTTATGAGCTGATTTCCGGCAGCCAGTCAAAGGCATTGTCAAAACAAAACAAGCTGCTTTCTGAACAGTGAGCTGCTGGCACAAGTCCTCTCAGGCTTTGAGGTGCAAGGAGATAGACTACGAAATCTATAGATCAGGACATTGCATTTTGGGTAAGTTAAGCTGGTGGGTGGCCATTGAGGATGGAAGTTGAGTTTGGCTCCCATTTAAATGTGGCGCTGCTGCCCTTCCCTCCTAAGAGGCAGTCCAGGGGACCAGCAAGGAGGGCAGGGAGTGGTGGTGTTGCTGCTGCCATGGCAGATGAAAAAAAATACTGTGCAGATGATGAAGTGGAGATCCACTGACACCACTGTGCCCAGGGCTTTCTGAAGTCTGGTCCAAGCTCCATAGTTTCTGCAGGCATTTTTTGGACAGAGGCAAGGTGGGCCAACAGGATGTGGCAGCAGCGAAGGGCAAGCCTCATAATAGCAAGGGAAACTGTGAACTCAGAAGCAGCAGAAGCTAGTGGAAAATGAGAAGATTTACAGGCCCAAGAACATACGTTAGGTCTCTTGACTCCAGAACATGAGGAAGAACTGACACTAGACCACAGGGACAAGGAATCATGATCAGGGCCAGTCCTACCATTAGGCTAAGTGAAGCGGCCGTCTCTGGCAGCTCCTTTCGGGTGTCATGATTTATTACTTCTTAAATTTATTGTTGTTGTAAAGTTACTCGCAAAGAGAGGCACTTGTGAGACATTCTGCCTCAAGAGCCAAGTAACTCAATAATCTGCCCCTTTAGTTTGGGTTAAAGCCTCAGCGCCTAGGACTTGCCGATCGAGAGGTCGGCGGTTCGAATCCCTGCGGCGGGGTGCGCTCCCGCTGCTCGGTCCCAGCGCCTGCCAACCTAGCAGTTCGAAAGCACCTCCGGGTGCAAGTAGATGAATAGGGACCGCTTACCAGCGGGAAGGTAAACGGCGTTTCCGTGTGCGGCTCTGGCTCGCCAGAGCAGCGATGTCACGCTGGCCACGTGACCCGGAAGTGTCTCCGGACAGCGCTGGCCCCTGGCCTCTTAAGTGAGATGGGCGCACAACCCCAGAGTCTGTCAAGACTGGCCCGTACGGGCAGGGGTACCTTTACCTTACCTTAGTTTGGTGCAGGGAGATACCATTTGCTGTTCCACTTTTGCTTCAAACAGCAATGTATTGAGCTGTGTGTACACTACCAGCTTAAAATGCACCTTGGTCATTCTTTTTCTCAATTTGGCTCAAAGCTGGTTTGGGGAAAACACATCAAAATGCAGTATTTCATAAGGAACTACGGAATAGATACAAATTATGGATAGTGTCATGTGTATACCGCTTCCCAAACCAGTAGTGGGGGTTCACTGGATACAAAGTAAACAGGAACATGCACACAGCCTTATCCTTAGTGTGTTTGTGGATGTGATCCTCTGCATGCTTCTCTGGAAATAAAATCTCCTTATTTTAGGTTGCAATGTGTCTATTACACAAGTGAACTGGGAATGCTTGATGGGGACTTGTTCAAGGACTCCAGCAAGACTATTGAAGAGACATAATTTGAACTTGGATCCTGGTCAAGTTATCCTGGTCGATATATTTCATATACAGTGGTACCTTGGGTTAAGAACTTAATTCGTTCCGAAGGTCCGTTCTTAACCTGAAACCGTTCTTAACCTGAAGCACCACTTTGGCTAATGGGGCCTCCTGTTGCTGTCGCGCCGCCGGAGCACGATTTCTGTTCTCATCCTGAAGCAAAGTTCTTAACCCAAGGTAATATTTCTGGGTTAGCGGAGTCTGTAACCTGAAGTGTATGTAACCTGAAGCGTATGTAACCCGAGGTACCACCATATTGATTACATTTCCCCATAAATGCAATAATAATAATGCAATGATCTGCTAATGTATTGTATTGTTAATAGTTGGTTTAGGGTTTACCAAGTCAATACCAGAGCCTATTTTCACACTGTCTTTGTCATAAATATCAATATCAAATGAAAGAGTGTACAGTTGGTGTATTACAAGGACCAGCCATAGTAACACATATGGAAATACAATGTGCAGGCCTTGGAAACATAATAAATAGGTTTTTTTAACCCCATTCTTCTTCAAGCAACTGGCTCATGCTGACTTTTCAAAAAATTGATTTGCATTTGAGCTACCCAAAAAATGATGGTGTCACAATTACCGTAGAAGTGCATTAGGGTAATAGAAATCTTCCCACAATACTGAATATATACACATATAACTCATTTGGTTATTAGGTGTAGGGACCAGGTAGATACTGAAGAGTGCAGGTTCTGTCCCACCAATAATAAATTCATTTATTTTTTGTATTTATAACCCACTTTTCTTTCATCATGGAAACCAAGGCAGTATATATGTGGTTCTCAGGTCCCATCCAGGACTTAACCAGAACCAGCTAACCCTGCTTCACTTTGGCAAGGCCGTGGCTCAGGCTATATCCTGGGACTATAATAGGAACATCTAAGAGCATTTCCAGGGAATGACTGGCATGAGAGCTGATGCCTGAGGGGAAAAATTGGACCCCCTTCAGTGCCACCCAGCTCTTTTTGAAGAAAAGAATATATGCTTGAAGTTTTAATTAATTATTTAATTAATTATGGAGTGCCAATTTAAGGTGCAGTTTGCCCTTTTAAAGATATGAGATACTTATCTATATTTATACTAGGGTAGTGTCAAAGCAGTGTATGGGAGTCCACATTTAAGTCACCACTATTCTGAATTTGAATTTCCCTCATACTCAGCCCACCAATATGGAGACAACGATCATGATGATACTGTACTGATGTTGTTGTAAATATTATTATATTTATTTATATCCTGCCTTCTTCCCTGATGGGACTCAATGAAGCTTACAGATAAAAGTAAGAACTGCTAAAAATGTAGAAAGAACAATAATGTAAAAACAATTAAAATGTGCAGGTGCTGGGAGCATGGCTGCTGGGTGCCAATGCTGGAGTCTCAACTAACTGATATGATTTCAATGGGACTTGGTCGTCACTAACTTTTGTTAGATAATTTTTTGGGTAAATAGGATGCAATCAGTGCCTATCTGTGTTGGAATGAACGCATATGGGCCTTTCAGCTTGTGAATGTCAGAGGCATAGCCAGCAGGCACAATCCTCTCTCTGGCTCTGTCCTGATCCACACATCATATTAAGCTAGTTTTAAAAATAAATAAATGATGGTTTAATGTGAATGCAGAGTGTGATGGTACACACTACCAAAATATTTTCAGTCCACTGCTACCCTGCCTCTGTTGTAGTTGCACAACCAGGAAACAAACCAGAGCCAGGAATGTCAAGACATGTGAACCTGGGGTTGTGATGTGTTCCTCTCCTAACAAACCACAAACAGCAATCCAGGTTTATTATTGGCTTGCTGCTTATACAGTTGTACCTCAGGTTAAATACTTAATTCATTCTGGAGGTCCGTTCTTAACCTGAAACTGTTCTTAACCTGAAGCACCACTTTAGCTAATGGGGCCTCCTGCTGCCGCCACGCCACCGGAGCACAATTTCTGTTCTCATCATGAAGCAAAGTTCTAAACCTGAGGTACTATTTCTGGGTTAGCGGAATCTGTAACCTGAAGCATATGTAACCTGAAGCATATGTAACCTGAGGTACCACTGTAGTTTGTTTGAGGGAAACAAACCATGAGTCCAGGGTCAAACATCATGGCAAGCCGGGCACTGACTTTTTTCCCAATGTCCCAGTAGTAGCAAGAATGAGAGACGAATGGAGCAAAAACTTTTAAAGCATTGTGTGTTCATAAGAAACCATAGTTTGTTTTCTAACTATGGTTTAATGTGATATGTGAGCTGGACCTCTCTTCCCTCCCCTCTATATATATCACACATACACACACTTTGTTCATATGCATATGCTACAAACATAAGCACAGATTTGACAACAGACAGAATTCCCTGTTGTTATTAGTAAGTTTCTGGTAGATCCTTCTCTGCTGTAGTAAATTAACATTAAAATATTAGAAGCGCAGTCCCATTAACTGACATTGCAAATGTTATGCATGGTCTTTCCTGTATCAATGCAATGCTATAACCTGCAACAGAAGTGGACTCTGGACAGAGTGCTGGTGCCAGAATATCAGTGCATGTCCCTATGACCACCTGATCGATGTACCAGTGCTGTATAAGAGATCTCCTTGGGCATTTGAGGAGTGGAGAAGCATCCAAAATCTGTCCCCGTCTGTGTAGAGGGGAAAGAGGACACAGAGCCTGATGCAACAACAGCCTTAGGGAAAATAAGAGAAAAATATGGCATTTTATATATGGCATTTAATTTTTAAGATAAAGGTGCCCTCCATCTTAAGTGTGATGTCTTATTTTATTGTATTCAAGGACAACTAGATAGGGCCTTGCAAGCTCAACGGATTTGGCACTGAGAGGGTGGATAACGTTCTGGGTTCAGTCAGCCTTCAGTGTAGCTATATCCCTTGTGGCTTAATTTACTTCCTCCTCATAAGGCTATAATAATATCTACCCAACAAATATGCTCTTCTTTGCTCTGAATATTAATATTGGTTCTTGGTACTACCCCTTGGAAAGCACGATGGTGCCTAGGACCCAATTAAAACACACGTTCCTCAGAATATCATGCAGTGTGTGATTTTTGCCCTTATTACTTAGTCCTTTCCCTAGAGGAAGATCATACAAGATTTTAGAAATTAACTGCCTGTCGAATGAATCCCTTCCAGTCTATATTGCTGGCTTTGTAATTCAGCACTAGAATAGTTGAGCCTATGAAACATTCGTCAATAACCAAATGTAAATATTTAATTGAATGGCAGTAAGTTGCAGCGCAACTAGTGTGTAGTATACCGAAGGCAGGCAGCCTGGCAGATAGACAGACAATTTCTTCCATGATCTTTTATTACCATAATCAGCACTAGAGACTTCCCTGCCACAACTCCAAAACTTACCTAGGTAAGTTCAAGACTTTCTTTTTAAGTCACCTACCCCCCTGTTTCATTAAAAATACCTTTTCCTGCAGGAAAACCCCTTCGTATTCCAGACTTAGTAAACTAATTATAAAGACCAGAAGGGTTTTAGGAGCAGTGTTCACCATTATGGACCAGAAGTGGCTCTTTTGTATTGTTACAGAGGTTGTGCACCTCCCACAATCTCTGCCAAGTGGTAGTAAGATTCCAGGGAGTACCTGGTGCTTACCCTAAAGGAAAAAAGAGAGAGAGATTATATTGAGATTTACCCAGTAAAAAGGCATTGGGTTGGATCAATACTCTAGAACTGGGGGGGGGGGGGGGACGACAACTCCAAAGTGGGATAAAACACAGGGTACTCAGGTAAAGGGGTCCAAGGGTGGAGTTCTGTCCAAAAGCCTGGGTGGAGGTCTGATGGGCCGTATCTGAATGGCATCCTGGTGGGATTTCCTCATTAGATTTGCATAAATAGATGGTATCCAATCAGGTTGGCTGATTCAGGATACATTTCTAATGCCTATGCCAAATTCTGACTTACATCTGTAAAATAATAACAATAGCAATAACAATAATAATTTATTATTTATATCCCACGTATCTGGCTGAGTTTCCCCAGGCATTCTGGGTGGCTCCCAATCAAGTGTTAAAAACAATACAGCATTAAATATTAAAAACTTCCCTAAACAGGGCTGCCTTCAATCAATAAAGTTGTGGCCATTTTGATCCCAAGCTGGTGCCATGTCTTTCTTACTGCATAAGCACTATCAATCCCCTCCCTCAGTAATCACCGGCCCGCTGCTCTGTGGCCTACAATGAGACTTACCCAATTTATGAAAGATCACTATGATCTTACTTCTGACTTCATGCAGAATACAGTGAGCTTTAACAAAATATTTTCAGCTAGCTGAAATGCAACCTTTAGAAATGCAAACAATATTGCAAAGAAGTAGTACAGTGGTACCTTGGGTTAAGAACTTAATTCATTCTGGAGGTCCGTTCTTAACCTGAAACTGTTCTTAACCTGAAGCACCACTTTAGCTAATGGGGCCTCCCACTGCCGCCACACGATTTCTGTTCTCATGCTGAAGCAAAGTTCTTAACCCGAGGTACTATTTCTAGGTTAGCGGAGTCCGTAACCTGAAGCGTCTGTAACCCGAGGTGCCACTGTAGTATGTATGCTAGCACAATGTAGAAAGCCCATGAAAGGAAAAAAGTATCCAGCCTCTGCTTAATTATCTTCCTCATTATCTGACTTCCTCTGTGCAACCTGCCATGAACATACTTGAAAGCCTCATTATCACCTAATTCACTTGCCAAAACAAGGAAGGCCTGTCACTTACCCTTGTGCTCCAGCATATAATAATAATAATAATAATAATAATAATAATAATAATAATAATAATTTATTATTTGTACCCCGCCCATCTGGCTGGGTTTCCCCAGCCACTATGGGCGGCTTCCATAAAAACCAAAAATACACTAAAAATATCACAGATTAAAAACTTCCCTGAACAGGGCTGCCTTAAGATGTCTTCTGAATGTCAGGTAGTTATTTATCGCTTTGACATCTGATGGGAGGGCGTTCCACAGGGCGGGCGCCACTACCCAGAAGGCCCTCTGCCTGGTTCCCTGTAGCTTTGCTTCTCGCAATGAGGGAACCGCCAGAAGGCCCTCGGCACTGGATATTATAACATCATCCCTGTTATGAAAAAAAAAAATCTGGAGCTGCACTCCCATGTTCCCTCTCCAATCCACCACTGGGAACACATTCCCTATATGCTCAGGCGCACTCTCTTCTTTAGCAGTAGATCACATGGTCCATTGAGTTAAGCCCCGATGAACCCTGGCAAAAATTCAGCTTGCATCTGTCACAGTAAGCCTTTGAATTTTGGCTAAGCACTGTTTTCCCTCTCAGCCTCTTCCTCCCCAAATCCTATTAACACATTGTCTTTGCTTTTGAAAACAGTTTGAAACTAATGCACAATGCTAATAACAGTAAGAGAACATAATAGATACTAATGTTTCACAGAGGTGTTGAGCAAGAGGACTATTAGGCTCAAGTATGAATGAAAATGATGCAGTCATGTTTAATAAGTTGTTTTAAGCAGTATCTTATTAATTTTCTGAGGAGCAGGTACAGACTATAGTGCATTTATAAAATAATTAGAAATCTACTCTAATTGTTTTTTTAATTAACAACAAAACTTTAAAAATACTTATATCCATCTCCCTATCTCCTTCTGTATTAATTTTTAGCTGGGCCCAAGAGATTTTCAGCTCCAAACTCCAGAGCAGAAAGGAATAAGGTGGGTGCATTATTCTAATTTTACAGTGTCAGAGAGAATCCTCATATATGTTACTTTCACTGTTTGTTCAACCTGTTGATAAGTTCTAGCAAGCTTACTGCCTTTTTTTGTGATGCAATAACTCAACTGTAAACCAAAAGTGACTCTTGATTAACTGTTGTTGTCTTTTTTAACTTACACATTTCTCACACTGCCCACAGATCTCACTTGGGGGTAGAGATTTAGTGGAGGTGAACTATTTGAACTTGGATTTCTCTTAAGTTAATGAGTTGTTTATTTGACTGCTATAAGTATACTCTGGTGTTCCCCACTCTATAAGCCACAGGTGGCTAACATTTGGCATTCAATATGTTGTGGGACTGTAACTCCTATCACCTCTGACAAGTGGCCATGCAGATTGGGGCTGATGGAAGTTGGAGTCCAGTAACATCTGGAGAGCAACAGGTTTAAGTACATGGTGGAGAACCTCTTTCCTTGAGCCTAGAAACCACTACTGGAATTTCTTCTCACACTGAACAAGGTGTTTAGCCTGTTGTAGACAGGTTTGCACTTCTGCTGTGTGCAACATCAGGCTGAGTATAATCCTGTCCAAAACAGGCAAAATATTATGGACAGTGTTATGAATCTGATCCTCTGGGGGCACAAATAGGAAATCTGTGGCACTGCAGATCAGCCTCAATCAGCATGGCCAATGGTCAGGAAGATGGGCATTCTAGACAAATATCATTGGAAGGTGACAGGTTCATCCCCATTTTGCAGGATTACTGTCAATATCATGTCAAGGTAATGCACATGAAGCTGTTTGAAAGTGCTATATACATGTTGAATGTGGTGGTGGGATTTTGGGGGAGCCTATGGCCCTGCTGGGACAGCCAGTTTTCAGTTCCCCATCCCTGGTGTAGTGGTCAATGTGTTGCATGACATATGGGAAGATCTGCTTTCAAACTGCCACTCTTCCATGAATCTCACAGAATGACCTTGAGTGAATCACCATCTTTCAGCTTTATCCACCTCACAAAGTTGTTGTGGTGAGAACAAAATGGGAGGAAGAATGATGCATACTGCCTTAGGTACTCTGAAGGAAGTGTGGAATCAAAATGTTATAAATAAAAACAACTTAGTCCATATCTCCAGTAGCAGTTTGAGACATAAATGCTGATGTTAAAATAACAACAACTTCCTGAAATACTCACACACATATTAGACAAGTTGTCATGGAATTTTCTGTGCCATACTCAGAATTTCCTGCTAATGTTTGGAATGAAAACAGTGCTTTATTCACAATATGGAATGTATTGTGTCACTCCAGACAGTAGCAGCTTCCTTTTTTATCATTACCCTCACACGAGTGCTATTAGATCATGAAAGTAAGGTTGCCTCAAACCTTGCTTATGTTAATGTTTTTATTTACACTTTATTCGACATTTTCTGTTCTGGCAATTTATTCTGCATCTTTCTTTCCAATATTGCTTTCTTCTAGGGTCAGATTCCTATGTTGGAGCTCTTGTTAAATTAAGAGGTGTGTGGCTCTTAGAATTTTGCCTCTCTTATGTTAATAAAAGATAAGCATGTGAAAACATGTTAGCTCAGCGGGGAAAGGGATGTGCGATATGATGCCAGCTCTAAAGAGAAATTACTGGTGTAAGGATGGCCTATGTGAAAAGTCTTGTGGTGATGCTGATTGAAAGTGAAAATTAGTCGCCTTTTCAAGAACACACGCTATCGGTCCAGCCGTGTGTTCTGTAAAGCAGGTAAAAGTATAATCAAGGGTTGCCACACTTCTGGAATTAAAAGAAATATTTCCACTGACAGCAAACCGGAATGTCTAAAGGGGGACAAAAGATTACCTGCCGCGTTTGCTATGCAGGTGTCCTTCATTACTGTCTCAAGTGAAGAAAGTCATTTCAGCACAGCTTTGGCAAATAATTAGTTCACTGTTCTTCCACTAATCTGGAACACAATATTGTCAGACAAAGAACTTCTGGTACATATTTTTAGTTTGAATGAAGTTTGCAATTTGGGAACTAACATGTTCTGAAATTATGTACCTTTTAAATGTGGAGGGAGAGGTGACCTGTTTTTTTTTATTATTTAAACTGAGCTTTTAAAAAAATAAATCCTTCCCCACACCCATTCAAAGTCTTTAAGTAGGATAGATTTCAGTTACCTGGTTAATTCTTTCCTGTAAGTTCATTGCCATCACTTATGGGTTAAATCAAGACAAAGGATTTTTATCACATTACTTGTGTTAATTCGCTTACCAATGCCAAGATATCTGTGCTATCTGCAATAGTTTCTTACAAATGGTTCCCTGTCCCAACTACAGGTGTTAATACAATCATCTCAGCAATGCCGACTAAATTATCACCAGTGATCTATTGTAAAAGGTTAAAAGGTATATCTGCTTAGCATACATTTACGCTCTGATTCATTTACTGTAGTTTATGCATCTCATTGCCATTCAGCTCCCACCTTATAGTTTTCTCCATTATATACTTGCCAACTTGATTTCTCTTGGTGTATTTGACAAAGTGGATTTGAGTTCACTAAAGCTTGTGCCAAAATACACATCATAGTGCCTTTAAATCATGTATACAAAGAGAGGGGAAATATTAATTTCAGTTAAATTAGACCCTCGTGTTCATTTATTTTTGTTTTATCAGATTTGGAGCTACAGGGCTTTGTTTTGTTTTGCTTTTTTAAATTCCTGTTTCAGCCTTCCTCCAGCTGGGAAGGTGTGAAGGGCTTTTAAAAAGTGGTCTACAAAAGCTACTCCTCTCTCCCTGGAGACCAATTACATATGAGAGGTTGCCTGATCATTTACTGGTTTTGCCAGCAGCTCATTGTACAGTTGTCATTTTGCCACCTGATCAGTCTCCTTTCCTTGCCTATGTTTGAAACAGGGGGTTTGAAATAGGGTGCTCCCAATCTTGGATCCATGTCAGGGCTCATGTAATGCTTTGGGCAGCACTAGGGAATAGATTAGCATTCTGATGTTGCTATAAAGCCACATGGTCATCATTATAAGGATCCCATTAAAGATAAAGGGACCTGCTGCAGAAATACAGAGGCAGATAATGTAGCTCATGCAATTGAGTGATGGTATTAAGTGCTTTAATTGATAAAAGCCTTCAGTGGTTACTGCCATTTTTTAATAGTTAATAGGTTATCATGTTTCCTAATTGCATTATCATTCGTTCATTTTCTGTATGTCCTTCACAACTGTGAAATGTTGAAAGAAGGGAGGAAATTAAACTATGTATTTTGTTCTGAACTGACTAGGCTCTTAAATGAGTATCTGGGACAGATGTGGTCTTGGTCTAAAAGAAGAGGGAAAGTTGCCTTCTGGAACAATCCGCAGAATTTGTAGGGTGTGAAAAATGGCTAATTAACAAATTAGTGGACATCAGACTAAATGGGCTGAGATTACAATATCTGCCAGAAAGGCACATATTTCTCTGCTCCAGAATTTCTGAACAAAGGGCATTTCAGAGCTCAGGGAGAGCAAATCTTGGCAGCCCAGCCTACAGTAAAAATCACATTTTATTTTTCATACATGTATTGTTTGTTTGAACCATACATTTTGCTTTAAAAAATAAAAAGGAACATCTCTGTGGGAATAACCCCAGGATTTTAGTTACAGGATTCATAGACATTCGTGATTCTATGCTTTCATGATTTGTTTCCAAATACAGTGGTACCTCAGTTTAAGAACAGCCCTGTTTATGAACTATTTGGTTTACGAACTCCGCAAAACTGGAAGTAGTGTCTTGGTTTGCAAACTTTACCTCACTTTACGAACAGAAGCTGAACGATGGAAGGGCATCAATGGGAGGCCTCATTAGGGAAAGCGCGCCTCAGTTTAAGAACGGACTTCCGGAACTGATTAAGTTCATAAACTGAGGTACCACTGTACATATTGTGCGATGTGTATTCTAACTGCAGCAAATGTATATAATACTATTATTATTATTATTATTATTATTATTATTATTATTATTATTACTACTACTACTACTACTACTATACCCAGGGCTTTTTTTTTCAGGAGGAATTCACCGGAACTCAGTTCCGGCACCTCTCAGGTGGGCGCCACTGGCATTCTAAGAGATCGAGGGAAGTGTTCATGGTGAATTCCAGCGCCTCTTTTTCTAGAAAAATAGCACTGATTGCACCTAACAGAAATCTGCAATCTTCTGAGGGTGCCATGTCCATTTAGCACAGCATTAACCATACTTGTAATTCTCTATGATAAATTAACAGGTTGTAAAGGGATCAGCCACCAGACAAAATAGATGTAAACAGATGCATTTTTAATGCCTGATATTAATTACAGAATTTGCTACCACTACAGACTCACCAGAGGTTGGGTGAGAGCAGTTTTCGTGAGTGTTAGAAAGCTTATTTGTATCATCTGGCCTGTGGGATTTAGGATTATACAGTGGTACCTCAGGTTAAGTACTTAATTCGTTCCGGAGGTCCATTCTTAACCTGAAACTGTTCTTAACCTGAAGCACCACTTTAGCTAATGGGGCCTACTGCTGCTGCCATGCCGCCGAAGCACGATTTCTGTTCTCATCCTGAAGCAAAGTTCTTAACCTGAAGCACTATTTCTGGGTTAGCGGAGTCTGTAACCTGAAGCGTATGTAACCTGAGGTACCACTGTACTAGGAATGGGTGGAACAACTTCAGGGAGTTTCATTTACTTGTATTCTGCTCTGTAGAATGTGTGCAATTCTGTTGCTCTTGTTGATAAGTTGCTCAAACTTTCAGGAGGGAGCAGGCTATGCATCAAATGGAAGAAATATTAAACTAAAATATGTATCTATGTGAATACCACAATTGCACATCATTGTTCCAGCCCACCTGCCTAAGCCATTAAAATAACGTTGTAAAGCTATTATGACACCCTGTTTTGTGAAGCTGAAATGACACAGGCAGTACATTCTGTTCTAAGCACTTATGTGCTGGTACAGAAAATCTTTCTAAGAAAAGAAAATGGCACTAAAATCAATAGGTGATGTTTACATATAAATGACATCATGACGGAGGTGTAAACATGATAAAGTACTATGTTCTGTTAAAATTCTTGTTAAAGAACAACATCAATGCAACAGCACCAGATCCCCTAAACAAGGCTGTTTCTCCTGACATTTTCTGTAGTAATAGCTTGGCATAATTTTCTAGAAATTAAGTTGGATAGTTAGTTGCGCAAATGTTAGTGAGCACCTTCATTTGTAGGGGTAATTAAAATTTCCTGAAACTAGAAAGATAGTTAATTAAAAATCAGAGAGAGCAGAAAGGAAAAGGCACGTTTTATTTATGCTATCGGTTAGTATTCCAAAGTATTTCACTTTCATAGAATCTGGCAGTTAGCATTTAAGTGAATTAAAAGGGTACATTTTAGCTCCACACATAGCATGTTCTGAGACCAATGATATTCATAACTGAGTCATAAGGATGCATTTAACAAATGTACTGTTTAGTAAACAGAGGGGCTGCCCCAGTTCATGAGCTTAATGGATATTCCAAGTCCCTTCTGGCTTTAATCATCAGTTTCATTTTGAATTCCCAATATCAAAATTAATTGCAGGTGTCTGCTTCCAACAAGAGTGTAGTCTTTAAATTATACATGTCAGTGCATCACTTACACCATGTCACATCCTGTTAAATTTCTTCTCATTGTAAGTCTATATAACAAAATGTGACATTAGAGAAGTTTTAGCATATAACAGTGTACTGGTACTTTGAGTTATCACTGGATGACCAGGATGAATAGACATAATTATTGTACAAGCCCCGGATAAATGACACAAGATGGGTCTTATGGATCTCATTTGAATTTGCCCAAAACCTATTGTGGGTTTCTTTGTGTACCACAGCAGATATGGAAAATGCACTTAATAGAAACATTTGTGACATGTCTCCCCGCCCCGCCCCCGGCAAAAAAACCCCACAACAACTATAAATGACATCCAAAAGTCTTGTGGCAGCTTAATTAAAAAAAATATATTATGGCATATGTTTCATGGACTGTAGCTCATAAAAGCTTATACTATAATAAACTGGCTAGTTTTAAAGTTGCCATTGTTTTCCAGACACTGTTTTTCAGAGGCACTCCTCTTACTATATAAATAACATAAATGGATACTGGAAAGATATATAGAATGTTAACCACGGAAAGCCAACAAATGGTGATAATGGATGGAGTCTTGGACCTAGATCAGAGTGTTAATTGTATCTGCTCAAACATCGAATTCCATGGGTGACCTTTGGCAGAAACTCCCTTCTTCTTACCTGTCCTTGAGCAGGGAAGTGAGAAAGACAGCAGTGCTATAGTTATAAATTACAACGCTTGTCTCCTGTTAGGGTTAAGGACGTGCACATAAATGTTAGGTAGGAGCCAACTTTGCTTGAATGGGGATAATTGACGTCTTGCATCAGAATCAATGAACCTGTTAATAACATAAGAGCCCTGATGGATCAAACAAAAGGCCTATCTAGTCCAGCATCCTTTTCTTATAATGGAGAACCAAATACCTATGGAAAGTTCACAAGCAGCATTCTCTCTGTTTATGAGTCCCACCAACTGATATTCAAACGCATCCCACCTCTGACACTGAAGATAGAACATAACTGTACACTGATATCCTCCTTGAACCTTTCTGAAGTTCTGAACCCCTTTCAAAGCCATTGGTGGCCAGCACTACATTCTGTGGTTGCAAAGTCCATAATTTAACTGTGTGTTGGGTGAGGAGTACTTCCTTTCGTTCGTTCTGAATCCTCCAATATTCACCTTCACTGGATGGCCTTATAGTCTAGTATTATGAGACAGAGAGAAATTAAGTTCAGAAAGTAGGTTTGAAACATCAGAGCTACCCACTGTCAACTATCCCTTGCTATTCCTATTCTTCTTCCTATGACCTCCTGGCCCTATGTGAATGTTTTGTGGCCTGAGAGCCTTCCCACTATAACCACTGGGCCTTCTCAGTTTTGTTTTGTTTTAACGTGCATAGATGCACATGAACAGCTGTTTCAGTAGTTGCTACAGCAGTGACAGCAGAGACAGGTATCAGAGGAGCATCCAGGAGAGTAATATTTGTAACTTGGTATTTAGGGTAAGTTTTCTTTCTCCCACTGCAGATTACCTGATCAGTGGTGGACTTTGGGCTTTTAAATTTCAGCAGCGCCCTGTGTGACACCAAAATTTGGCGCACACACTGCCTCTCACCTTCCACTCTAAGTCATTGTTGTGGTGCCCCCTGCAATGTGTTCTCAGTTTGGCGCCCAGTGTGGGCGAACTAGTCTCACTGCCCTAAATTCGCCTCAGACCTGATGGTGGTGATGATGATTACAGAGCTACAATTCTCAGAATGGTGAAAGGGGTCTCCTGACAACTCTCAACACCCTTAACAACCTACAGTTCCCAGGATTCTTTGAGGGAAGCCCTGGCCATTTAAAGTGATATGAAACTGCTTTAAATGTATGGTGTAGATGGATGATAACACATGAAGAGGCACCAACAATATGGTCTGAAAACACATTAGGGCTACCAGCTTGTTGAACACAAGCAGGTCTTGTGGGAACCAAGTGGGTTCTATGATAGAAGAAAGGCAGGATATAAATGTAAGAAACTAATAAATAAACAATTTCTAGCCTTTGCACCAATCCCCTGACACAGATACTTTATTTTGCAGCTTTGTTTTCTAACAGAATCCATGAGCATAAAAGAAAATTAATTACCTATTGCTATTTCATTAATTTGGTTCATAATGAATCAGTTTTCTTCACTGAGTAATATATACAGGTATTTGTCTTGTTTCACAATAATGCTTGGTATGTAAGGACAAAAGTAGCAAGCTCTTTGAAAATGCACAAGCCAGATTAAAATAGTAAAGAAACAAGAAACTATCCTTTATTAGCCATTTTTGAAATTGTCAATCTATCCCATAGCAAATTAGACTGATGCGGTTTAAGGCTTTTCACCCTTTTCTGAACTTCTCTTTGAAGCTTCAAGTATTGAAAGTAGTTCAGAATCATGCAAATAATGTCTTTTTGTTCTTGGGGCTGAACTTTTCACATAATATTCTATTACAGCAATGAAGCAATTCAAGTATAATGCTGCTGCCTACTAGCATTGAATTGATTTTAGGTTCTATCAGTATTTCCAGAGATTGCCTCATTTCTTGGAAATTTAAATTTGGCCAAATATATTCTAGAGATATTTTTAATGCAAGGGAAGAGATGGCTAACAGTGGGGGCATGATTTTCAAACTTCTGGCACAGCACTGAGATATGTGGAAGCTCTGGAGCCACCAAAATTCTTATTTGGATGGGAAGGAAGAACATGCATTTTAGATCCAAGCCCAAATTATGCAACAAAATCCAGTTTTTGGTTTGGGCCAAGATGCTAACTTAAAATACTCTAAACTTGGGAAACATTTAGGCATGATATGTGTCTCATTCAAGATATAGTGTCACATCAGTAGAGCACTTTTTAAAAGTCCTTTATAGTTTCTTCCTCTTTTCAGCCTGTACCAAGCTGGTTTTTAAATACAGTAGTCCCTCGGATGTTGAACGGAATCCACTCTGGAAGTTCGTTCAACTTCCAAAATGTTTGGAAACCAAAGTGCAGCTTCTGACTGGCTGCAGGAAGCTCCTGCAGCCAATCAGAAGCCATGGATGCCCTGTCAGATGTTTGGCTTCCAAAAAATAGTTCACAAACCGGAACACTCACTTTCGGATTTGCAGTGTTTGGGAGCCAAAACGTTCAAGAAGTAAGCTGATTTTAAACCAAGGTACGACTATATGTGATTTAAGGTGGTTTTTAAATTTACTGCAACGATTGCAGACTTATTCCTGTTAGGAACCTTACTACATGATAGTCCCAATGTAGAGTGCATTTATGGAGCCCAGACAGTAGTCATGCTGCTCAGCTGATTGACAGGGAGGTGGAGGTACCCCTCAACTTGATCAAAGTTATCACTGATCTTCTAACCAGTTTCCATGTGTTTTACCCCAGCTGTTGGATTGGGAGAACAAACATTGGTAGCATCGATTTGCACAGGCATCTCCTCACATAGCAATGATATACACTCAGTTAGGCCCATCAATGTACATCGGTCTTCTTTGAGTAAAACTTAGTTGAATACCACCCATGGCCTCTAACTGGATTGTGAAAGTAAATTGAATTGTTGGGGTATTTCTATTTCTATTTCTGGAGAAGGAGATTGGTTGATTTGTATGTCATTAAAGACTTTCTGAGCGTTCCACTATTGGGGGGGGGGATGCTTCCCATTGATTTCACTGTGACCTACTTCCAAACAAAAACTGAGACCCTGTGCATAACTACATATGCATAAATTCATGGCGGTGCCTCAAAGCCAGGGAAAGCCAATGTTGTGCCCTCTGGATGTTGCAGACTACAACTTCCATCAACCCCAGCCAGCACAGCCAATACTTAGGTGTGATAGAACTTGTGGCCAAAATATCTGAAGAGTGCTGCGTTGGCTTAGACTGCATAACTAGCAGAGAGGAAAACCAAATTCAAATCTCTACTCACGTTACCTTGCGAGGGATGGAAGGAGCCATGTATATCATCCTCAGCTCCATAGAGAAAGGGTGGCATTAAAATGTCAAAAGGAAATAAGTGAAGTTAAGTTTAATTAAGTATTGCTGCACTGGATAATAGCCACTGCTCATGATCCAGAAATTTCATGCAAGTGTGGAGTCTCATGGACAGAGACTTCTCCTTCCCTTCTGGCAGGCATTTGCCCCAAGAGAAAGTCTACAACATTGCTTCAGTTACTATCTGTTGGATTATGCTTTGGGAGATAGTATGAAACACTGAATATTAAAGGTAGCAGACAGAAAGCCCTCAGAAAGAGACATAACAATAATAATTAGGAGAAAGGGAAAGAAGCCATGCCATTATAAATGAAGTAAATCAGCTTTAGTGACAGAACAGGTTTATATATTGTAATGCATGGCATTTACAAAAAAAATTCAATGCGGGGGGGAGGGGGGAGAGAGAGAGAAGTAAGAGAAAATTAAGTTATTCATAAAATCTTGCAAGACTCTCCACCAGACAACATTGGCATTTTGTATTCTTCCCAGTATTTTCATTTAAAAGGGAGTTGCTGTGCAAAATAATGTCCTTGTCTGTCCCTTCCTCATACAACCCTCCAATCAAATTTAATAAAGCTAGTTTGATACAATGCCAGCCTACACTTGGTTTACCCTTGGTCGACTTTAATAGGGTCAAAAATATTTTCGCATTGGCAGTGTACGCATTAATCATTTTTCCAGAGGATTTAGAAAATTGGAAGAGACAAGGCCAAGCAAAATTTTAAATTAATTGGGCCTACCCCAGCATTCAAGGGTCACCTTGTGTCAGTTATCCCACATTTTCCAGGTCACAGACTTCCTGTGCATCCTACAGCTGCATGAGGAGAGATCTGTGCTGTGGGCACACAAAGGTGAAAGAATTTCCCACAGAAAGTGCGAATTTTCCTGCGGGCAGCCACCACAATTGTAGCTTCCAGATTGTCGCCAGACACCAACCACTTAAATAATGCATGCTTGGCTGACGTCTCTACTTGGTGCATTTTCTAATCGAGTAGTCAGGAAAATTTGCAAACATTCTGTCATTTACCATAAATCTTATGCCTGCCCACAACTCCAGAGTAATTAATTTTACTGCTGTTCAGAAATATTAATTTCAGCTGGGAAATCCATCTTTCCCACTATTTCTACTTAACCCCTTTTCAAATTTCAAATATTTCTTGATAGGGATCAGAACATCAAAGCACTATTCTTACAAAGAAAGGACTATTTGTGACACCAATAATTGTTCAACATTTCTCATCATAACCTTTAATAATGCCCTCTAAGTATTTGGCTGGCTGGCCAGATGAAAATGGCAATAGAAAATAAAGGAGGTATGTGGAAGTCTTTCTTTAGAGATGTAATTAATTTATTGGTTCCCAAAAGGGCTTGCTGCCTGGCTGGCATTGTGCAAACCTTTTAGCTATTGCTGTGATGTAGGAGCAAAGTGCCACAATCTCAGCATCAAGAATAACTAGAGGCAAGAAAGTTACCATGAATGATTTATTGTGTGTTTAAAATGTTCTAAGAACAAAACAATATGAAGAAGAGAAGAATTAGGTCAG
Organism: Podarcis cretensis; assembly: GCF_951804945.1. Classification (NCBI taxonomy): domain Eukaryota; kingdom Metazoa; phylum Chordata; class Lepidosauria; order Squamata; family Lacertidae; genus Podarcis; species Podarcis cretensis. The sequence goes on along the minus strand of NC_137180.1, from coordinate 29,898,314 downwards.
CCAAGACAATGATATCCCATTGATTTATATGGAGAATGTCATCCTAAAATGCAGAGTGGAACCAAGAAAGAAAATTTCTTTTAGAACAGGAAGTTCCACCTGTTGACATAGTCCCCATTAAACATCTGAATTTATATCATAAAATAGAGATGGTAAACCTGTGACCCTCCAGATATTGTCAGACTGCAACTCCCATGATCCCTGACCATTGGTCATGTTGGCTGGGGCTGACTGGAGTTCAAGTCCAACAATAATACTCAAATAATAGTAATCAATAATAATCAAAACAATCCAAGATCTGACTCCTGCCTAGAAATTATGCTGGATCGAAAAGTAAATTTCCTGCACAGCCCAATGGATAGAGATCTCTTGTACTGTTTTAAGTCATGGCTCAACCACAGTTGTATAAATCTCTTCATACCACTTAAAAATTAAATTTTTAATGCATATTCAAGCCATTCACAACAGATCCATGTGTTTCAACAACAGATCCATAGTTTACCACTATGGTAAACTATCACTTTTTGCCTATCAGAGGGGGAAGACCTCATACAGCACTGATCCTTCTCTACCAATATATAGATATCATCATAAGGAAGAAAGTAAAGATGCAACAATATTGCCTTATGCAACCCAGACTAGAGCTTGCAGACCTGGGAAAATCATAGATGCATCACCATTGCCCAGAAAGGACAGTCATAACTCCCAGCCTTGAGCCTTGATTTTTCCTCCTCTGCCCCTATCTGTTAAATGGGAGCATTAACCATCTAATATTTGGGTGGACAGCTCCTGTATTCTCAGGGGCACTCTGTTCTACAGAAGTGGTCTGTGGGTGGAGGCATATTTTGTAGCACAGCCTGATCCTTTCTTGAGGGCTCAGGCAAGATCAGCAATGTTGATGACACCTAGCAGTAGGAATTCACATGGGCAGGATAATGGTGTCAACAGGTAATTGATGGCTATGAAATTAATTGAGGAGCTGAGGAAAACGTGCTTCCCAAAAGATTTCCCCGTGAGATTGGCAATGGTTCTTTACCTTTCCTGCAAATACACGAGGTAGCAAGTCTGCAGTGCAATAAAAATATACATGAAATACATATGGTGCCTTATTGCCTCTCCAAGTACCTATCAAACTGAAAATCAAAACCCACAAAAAAATGAGTTCATTCATATGCAAAACTCAAAGAGAAAGGTAACATTAAAATAAGGGGGGAATCCACTAGTCCAGTTATACATGTGAACTAGTGTTATCATCATCATCATCATTTATTATTAATACCCCACTCATCTGGCTGGGTTTCTCCAGCAACTCTGGGCGGCTTCCAACAAAATATTAAAATACAATAGTCCTTAGATATTAAAAGCTTCCCTAAACAGGGCATTTCCAATTGTCTTCCAATGTAAAGTAATCATATGTAAAACTCAAAGCTTTTCAGAACTATGTTCAGTCTTTTGTAGCTTCTGCAAGCAATTTTATTTTCCTTATAATGTATCTGCACCATATATCAGTTGTTTCATGGGCAGCCATCATAGCATCCCAAAATCTATTTTCCCCCTTGTTCCTGTGTGAGTCTCTAATTCAGTGATGATGAGCAGTGACTCATTAGATACCCAACGGGCATCCTCCTCTCAAAGCAGAAAAACAAGCTGTTTATCCTGCTGAAGATCAGGATAGAGGCAGGTAGAATAAACAGCGTGTTCTGTATTTGATGAACTTAGTATGGTACAGTACTGAACTCAGCAGGGTAGCAAAACTTATCACGGACCTTTAATTTTCTTTCCAACTGAGCTTGTTTTAATCAAGAGCTCTCAGCTATGCTCTTTTTCTTTCTTTTTAATAAAACAGTTTCACTTTGGATAATAATGTAAATATTATGACAACATGAAAGGTCCAGCCTTATTAATTAAACAAAGCCTGAGTTACAGAATTATGTAACCAATGCATCTCTGACACAAAATATTAGGGAACCGTGGAGGGATTATATAGAATAGTTTAGATGTGCCTGCATGTGCTCATTTTCTGTGGCTTTAAATAGATTTAACAGCTACATGTAAATATCTGGATTTAATTATTACGCCTATGAATGTTGTATAAAGTTACTCAGATTACTTACACTTATTAATCAAGATCACTTTAACTTTAATTTAATTCAGAATATTTGGTTTTAAAAGCTGCCCTGTGCTGCTCATCATTGTATTTTGACAGCAAACGGAATTCTTGTTCACAACTACAGAATTTGTTTAGCTCCAGGCATCTGTGTTTGGATTACGAGAATGCTGATTGGTTCATTGCCAGGGGCACATAAAGGTCAAGCTGTCCTTTTAAAGGCTTCTCTCTTTTTTTCTCCCTTTTTTGCGCCTAAGAGTTTGGCTCATTAATCAGAGTTAAAAGTAAGGGGAGGGGGAGGAGGCAGTGACTTGAAATCATTTGATTCTTTTACAAGGCATATTCTAAAAAGCAGGACTCAAATGTTAGTGTTAGAGGTTGAGTCGATGTTTGTACGGATCATACTGACATACTTCTGACAGGTGACCTGAAACCTTTCAAACTGACATCTGTCACAGAGACAGACAGAGGTTTTTTAGCCTGAGAGCTTGTTTTCATGACATTTCTTCTTCTTTTTTCATCAGATTTTGAGAGAAGGAGGAAAAAGAAGATGAACTTGAAAAATCTTGCCAGGGGCAGAAAATGAGATCAGGTTTTCTGCAGCTGTCTCACTCACCTTTAAAGGTTAGAGGTCCAAGAAAAGTGAAGACAAAGGTCTCATTCTTAGATTAGCCAAAAGAATAGATTAGTCCTTTAAATGTATGTATAATAGCTGACTTGCCAGGACAGGCTGGCATAATAGAGTGAGTGGCTGAGATATTTGCATTTCCTGAGATCCGCTCCTGAAGATTTGGGATCCAAAAGTCCAACTCTCTTGTACTCAAAGACATTATAAGGATGATTGATTCTGCATTATTTTCCTGACTCAATAAAACAGATTGGCATAAGGCTTGATTACACATCACATGGAAAACAGGTGCGCACTCTCTACAAATGTTTGTGTGCACGCTTGTGGTTTATGCAATCAGTTATTGCATAAACAAGTACACACATGGTGCATGCGTTGAGCGTTACATGTGACTAACAAGAAAACTGCATGGCTCAGCTGTTTGTCTACACAGGTGCATGCTCAGTCGAATGCTCAGACTTCTTTTGCCCAAAATTTGATTATATTAAACTGAATGCATACAAATCTCAAATGACAAGCAAATTATAGGGTGCAGAGACTACTGTTATCAAGACTGAGCAAACGGTATCTTATGTGTCAGGGCACAGAAGGTATCCCACTTCAGAATGTAGAAGTCAAGCTTTGGCAACCAAAGCTATTCTCTTCTTAACCAGGGCTGTTGAAATCATCTCATCCATGCCACAGTTCCTCAGTTCCTGAATTCCACCTGATAATTCCTGTTTGCTCCATTATATTGTAGTTGCACACAACTTGCTCATCCTATTCTTTTGCATAGTCACAAAAATTTGTAGACATTGCTAGGGCTTGAAAAAAATATAAAATTCCTAAGCACTAGAATGGAGTACCAGCAACTATCATCCACTACTTTAAATGCTGCTGCACTTTACATGGGAGTAACTTTAAAGAGTTATTTGGAAACTTCAGTTTGTGGCCTGTCTCTCGGCATGGTTTGTATGTTTAACAAATGTATAAACTGCTTCTTGTAAAGCCATCAAAGTTGTGTATAATATCGAAACAGAATAAAACACCAATGTATATGGGTGTAATGTATGTTGGAAATTTGATGGTTTTACTTATTTGCTGGTTTGTTATTTGAAAGTATATTTATTGTTTTCCCACAGGCTTTTTAAATTAGATGGGGTTTTTAAAATGGAAGTAAATTATAGTACAATTCTCTGCATGTCTACTGAGAAGGAAGTGCCACGGAGTTCCATGGAATCTAGGCTGCAGACACACAATGCATTTAAAGTACATATTGCCTCCCTAATAATAATAACACTACACCAGTGTGGTGTAGTGGTTAAGAGCGGTAGACTCGTAATCTGGTGAACTGGGTTCGCGTCTCCGCTCCTCCACATGCAGCCACTGGGTGAACTTGGGCCAGTCACAATTCTTTGAAGTCTCTCAGCCCCACTCACCTCACAGAGTGTTTGTCGTGGGGGAGGAAGGGAAAGGTGATTGTTAGCCGCTTTGAGACTCCTTCGGGTAGTGATAAAGCAGGATATCAAATACAAACTCTAATAATAATAATATTAATAATAATAATAATGGGAATGATAGTTTACCCCTCACAGAGCTAAAATTCCCAGAACATTTATCAAACTGCATTTTTCAAGATTCTTGGCACAGGGGGTTTAAATGTCTGCAGCCTTCCTCCCAAGTTACTGCATATAGCTTTGCAGCCTCAGTCATCAAACAAATACAGTGGTATCTCGGGTTAAGAACTTAATTCGTTCTGGAGGTCCGTTCTTAACCTGAAACTGTTCTTAACCTGAGGTACCACTTTAGCTAATGGGGCCTCCCGCTGCCGCCACGCCACTGCCATGCGATTTCTGTTCTCATCCTGAAGCAAAGTTCTTAACCCGAGGTACTATTTCTGGGTTAGCGGAGTCTGTAACCTGAAGCGTCTGTAACCCAAGGTACCACTGTACTGGGCAAGTTGGCAACAATATTCTCCACACCCCTCCCTTCCCTCCCTTTTCACAAGATGACACAGTGTTTGTAGCCAGAAATGGGATTCGAAGAGTAATGTAAGGAATTAAGACAATTAATAGCCTCACAAATAATCCAAAAGAAGCCCAACCTATCCTTTTTCTAATGCAGCATTTTACTCTTGCAATTCTATTTTGCTTACCATATGTTTCTACCTTCAGGAAGCAGCTTTTGACCTTTTTGGCTGTGCTCTGATTAGCCTTTTCTCCCAGCTACAATCTGCCCAGGGCTACCAGCCTTGAAAATTAAGCACCAGATCCATCAGGTGCCCATCCTGAAGGGTTTACAATGAAGATAAAGGGGGAGGGGGAATCACAGAGGAACACGATGCTGCAGCAGAAATTTATATGAGAAAAACTCAGTCTCTATATGTGTCCACTATTATTATTATTATTACTGAATCACCTCTCACAGCGATTTACAATCATGCAATAAAACAACTCAGAATAAGTTTAAGAACAATACACATAAAAGCCCAAGGCAGAGACCTAAATATATTTTCCATTCAGCTGGAAAAGCTTGTCAAAACAAAAATGTTTTCAATTGTTTCCAGAAGATGCAAGTAGTGGATGCCTCTTATATCTCACCAGGGATGCTGTCCAACAAAACAAGGCCAACCACAATGAAAGCCCTGCTCCCAGTTGCTGCAGAGTGGGCTTCTGGTGATTTGGGGACTTCAATGAGACCCTTTCATCAGAATGCAGTGACCTGCTGGGTATCTCAGAGCTAAGGCAATATCTCCAGTAAGAAGAAGAAGAAGAAGAAGAAGAAGAAGAGGAGGAGGAAGAAGAAGAGGAGTTGTTTGGATTTGATATCCCGCCTTTCACTCCCTTTAAGGAGTCTCAAAGCGGCTAACATTCTCCTTTCCCTTCCTCCCCCACAACAAACACTCTGTGAGGTGAGTGGGGCTGAGAGACTTCAGAGAAGTGTGACTGGCCCAAGGTCACCCAGCAGCTGCATGTGGAGGAGCGGAGACGCGAACCCGGTTCACCAGATTACGAGACTACCGCTCTTAACCACTACACCACACTGGCTCAAGTAACTTGATCGTGAGTTGTGTACAGCCTTATAGGTTAGTATGATGGTTGGCCTGATAGCAGACAAGGGTTGTATAAGCAGCCTAGTACCCTGTTCTGCACTAGCAGCAGCCTCTAGGCCAGTGTTTCCCAAACTTGGTTCTTTAGCTGTTTTTGGACAACAATTTCTGTCATCCCTGACCACTCTTCTTGCCAGCTAGGGATGATGGGAGTTATAGTTCAGAAACAGCTGGAGACCCAGGTTTGGGAAACGCTGCTCTAAACCAACCTCAAGGGTAGCTCTATATAAAGCACATTGCAGTAATCCAACCTGGTTACCAATGCATGGGCAACGGCAGTGAAGCTACCCAGGAATGTGTCACCAGACAAAGATATTAAAACATACTCCTAGCCACCAAAGACAATGAAGGCTCTAGTGACAGAGCTGGATCTAGGAGCAAATCCCAGAAAAACATTCTACATAAGTTTATGGTGGATGCTAGAATGAAGGATTAATGCACTGCACATTTTAAATGATTTACACAAATCTAGCCACCACCCTAATGCCGAAGCAACTGTCATTGTGTATGCTAGGGATATCTCTAGTTCAGCAGTGAAAATGACCTCAGGCATTTCTGCCACTATGAGGACTACTAGAAAGGGACTTTTAAAACTAAATCCTTAGTTCGTTAGTACAGCACATGCTTTGCATGCAAAAGTTCACAATCCCTGGTGAGTCCTGGTAGGTCAAGGAAAAAAACTCACAGAGAACCACTGAGAGTTGGCGTGGACAATACTGAACTAGACAGACCACTGCTGTGACATGGCAGAAGGCAACTTTTTAGGTTTCTATTGTGGAATTCTTAGCCAACTAACAGGATCCACCATAAGCTGCAGTCAAGTATTTGGAGACCGCAATTTGCTCACCACTGATTTATGTCAAACAAAGGGCACACTTTTCATTGTTCTTTTGGTTTTTGCTTACTTATTATCTCACAAGATTTTATCGCTTCTATTAATTTTATTTTCTCTGTGATCATTTTTCGAAGCTGAAAGAGAGCTAATTTGCCATGAAAATAGGATTTTTTAAAAACATAAGCCAGAGATCTCAAACTGGCAAATATCCCCTTGAAATAGTGCCTTACAATATTGTTGCATTAGAAAGAGTTCCGAGTGTTTGTAGTACATCTAAAATGTATAGAACTTTTACCATTTTTGTGTGTTAATGCAGACCAAGTGTATTGAAGTTAGAACCCAGTATGAATTAATCAGGGATACTTCCTAACGAATCTTGAATGCATCCCATATTTATATACAGGCTTTCATTTTAAATTCACTTAAGTAAGTGTTATACCTGAGAGAAAGCAGAAGGTGAAACTTTTCTAATCAAATACACAATGAGCCAAACAAAAGTACCAATCATCGGATGATTAAAACAAAAGCCACTTTCTGCTCCAAGCATGTGAAGCACTTACAGAATCCTGTCCTCACCCCATCCCCAAAAACTCCACTTGGCTCATCTCTTGTGGCCTCTAAGCAAAGGCTTCTTATTATTCTACTAAGCTGTTCACTTATCTTATTGTTGTCCCCTTAAATGTCTCACTTCGGGTGCAATCCATGCAAGGCAACTTTGCCTTACGGCATCAGACCCAGAAAGCAGCAAACAGGAGTGGAGAGAATCCTCCTGTCGGGTCTCAAGAGAGGGGGAGAAGCCTTTAAAAGTTTTTCCCCTAATGGCTTGGGACCATTTTGCCCCTTGAGCTTCCCACCCACATTCCCTCAGGTTAGAGCCTTCGCTGAGCAATCTGGATCACTGGTTGACAAGGCAAAAAAGGAAATTTTCCTCTCAACCTGACTGGCTCTCGGTTGTTGTTTCTTTTCTCCCCTTTCCCTCAGTGAAACTTATTAGGCAGAATAACATTGTGTATGTAAAGGTAAAGGGACCCCTGACCATTAGGTCCAGTTGCGGATGACTCTGGGGTTGCAGCATTCATCTCGCTTTACTGGCCGAGGGAGCTGGCGTTTTGTCCACAGACAGCTTCCAAGTCATGTGGCCAGCATAATAATAATAATAATAATAATAATAATAATAATTTTTTATTCATATCCTGCCCTCCCCAGCCAAAGCCGGGCTCAGGGCAGCTAATTCAAATCAAAGTGATGGCAACCATTGGGCCAGAGTTCTGTGAAGATTGCCAAAGGAGGGAGTCAGGCTGTGCCCTGGCCAAAGGCTTGGTGGAACAGCTCTGTCTTGCAGGCCCTGTGGAAAGATGTCAAGCATGACTAAGCTGCTTCTGGCGAACCAGAGCAGTGCGCGGAAATGCCGTTTACCTTCCCGCCAGAGCAGTACCTATTTATCTACTTGCACTTTGACATGCTTTCGAACTGCTATGTCGGCAGGAGCAGGGACCGAACAATGGGAGCTCAAACATAGGAGAAGCTTCCTGTCCTTCTCACACTGCAGCCCAAAGGCGTGTGCATTTTTTCACACTTCCTCCTCACCTTGCCTGCTTCAAGTACTAGGGTCATGTAAAATGTAGTTATTTCTAGTGTGATTATTGCGGTAAAGTAATTTTCGGGGGGTGCCAATACAGCCCCTTGCCAAGGGCACAAAGGACCCTAGGTACACCGCTGCTGTTGGGTCACAAAATGTGCCTGGCAGGACAAATGTTTTGCTCTTTTCCAGGGCCTTGCGGTGCCATTTACACATGTGACAATGTGTCAGTTTCCCCTGAGTTACTTTTGCTCTGAGTTCAATAGTGAAAGAGTTGAAATTCAGGAAAATATATAAGTGATTTTTAAAAACACTTTCATAATTAAATGTCTGTCTTGCTAAGCAGTTTGTGTATAAAAAGCTGCGTGTATGGTACACCATGTTGACATTGCCTCCTAATTTACCTATCATTTTAGAAAGTCCCTAAAACTTCTTCTCCCAGGTTATATCTCATTCAGACTCCACTTCCAACAGTAAAACGGTTTAGCCCTGATCTACGTGGACTCACCTAGATTTTGTAATGTTCTTCCTTGTAAGCCTTCATGCTGAGGTGCTGCTTCCTGTACAACCCTGTTACAATCCTTGGTGGCAACAACAGCTGATCAAGACTGTTATTCTTGAGTACTAAAGAGGAAGAGAAAATATTGTTTTATTGGTTTTTTCCAAAAGACAGAAATTGGTTAGTGTTTTTCTTGTTCTGGTGTATTACAGCTTGGTCCATTGCCAACATTTTCTTGCCTTGTAAATTGATTTACAGCCCAATCCTCCAAGTGCTCTTCTGGCACAAGTCCCACAGAAGTAAAAACTTCCACCAAGCAGGGCTGAGAGACAACATGCTAAAAGATAAGGTTAATATAGTAGTTCCTTTATTTGCTAAACTTCATAACATTTGGAATGAAACAAAAAAAAAAAAATTGCATGGATGAAGCTAAGTGTCTGTGTACTTCCCTCCTAGTCAGGAAACATGGTTTGTTAAAGTGTTTAGTCGTGTTATGATCTCACACCTCTGAGGGATGTGTGTTGATACTGCAAACATATGGACATTGGTCTTCACCCAATACAAACCCCACCAGGCCGGATGCTAATCAGGTTAGAAAGGCCCATCTGATAAGCCTCATCTAAATAGTTGCAAAATTCACTCACCATCCCCAATAGTGATGGACTGCGCTACTAGAAACAGATCCTATGCTGCTGCTTGGAAGTGTGAAGGAGGTCTTGCACTGTTTTTCTATTTTGTTTATTGTTAATGAGAAAATATTGCTGCTTTCTTCTTCCCTTGTGTAATTTCATAAACCTCCAACACATTGAGTCCCAAAACTGGGGCACACGTATTCCAGTCTATGCTTCCACGAGTCACGTGATCCATGTGAGATCGCAGAGCCCAAAAGATATGCTCTTTTTTGGAGCCATGCTCTCACGGCACCAAAAACTGCAGGAAACCACTTGGGCCCATGCTTTCTAGGCACTGGACAAGCGGAATGAGTGGGTGAGCCTTTAGTCACTGTTTCAGCTCACTGCAGATCCTTTAAGCTCAATGAAGTCGTGGTCGTTCATTTGCCTCTCATCTCTTCATTCATGTGTCCAGACAGAATATGGTGGGCTAGAAGTTTGATGAACTAGTTGCCTGGCATAAAAAGGGAAAGATGAACGCATCTCCTTCCTATAAATAATCAAGCTTAACACTGTGAGGAAAATACCTCTTCAGATGTTAAAAGAGAGAGAGTCTATAAATGAAGGCTACAGACATATCACAGCAAGTGTCCACCAAGCGAGAACACGCATTTATTTATTTGAAATACTTATGGATGTGTTCTCATGTAATGAAATATTTATTGCAACTGCTTCTGTGGCCCTTTATGGTTGTTGATGGAGTTGTACTATAATCCAGCAGGAGGTCACAGAAATAGAAGTTCTCTTTGTATTTACTTATTTATATTTCAAGGAATATATTCAATAATCTGCATTGGGGAGGAGTAAAAAAATTGCCTATATGTTAGCAGGATGTTTTCCTCACCTCATTTTTCTTTTTTAATAAATGAGATACTTTCCAATTAACATATTTATATGCTTCATGCAAGATTTAACGCTTTCTCTCCAAAATGTATTTTCTCCTTATCTGTTCTGGAATTTTTGCCGTCGGATCTTTCCATCCCTTAAGAATCAGTGTCGGTTTACCAAGCAGAGAACATTTTCTACTCTTTCTTCCCTTTGATCAAGATACATTTATCCAAATTAGGAACATGCCTGCCCAAATTGGAACGGACAAAGACCCCATATAAGCAATTATTTCAAACAAATCTTAAAACAAAACAGCTGTACAAGCCATGCTCAGAAAGAATGTATAGTATGTGTGATTCTAATGTTCTCTACTATACAAACAAAAGATTTTATTTAGGATCTATTCAGAGAGTGCAGGGTAATAGTGGAATAGGGAGTGGTTTTGTGCAATAGCTTTTTTAAAAAAAGTTCATTAAGAGCTATGGTTCGTGGTTTATTGACAAAGGTTGTGAATCTATAGACCAGATACAGGAAGAAAGAAAGAAAAGATCTTCTCTAGGCCAGCTAAAATGCTATGGGAAATTGTTTATGTATGTTATTACTGGCTTTTACCAAGATGATAAATTATTCTACAATGCCACTGGTTTGTGGCATCACATTAAAAATATTGGGCACAATCCACCAGCAACTTCTCCTCTTCTAGGCCCTTTGAAATGAATGGAAGTTGCACAAGAACACGTCAGTGCTTTTGTGTAACTTCCTTTCATTTCAATGGGGATTGCATACAGAGTGGTAGCATTTGTGATCCCATTGCAAATGTTCAAAGCTCTTGTCAGATTCATACACTGTGCAGTGCTAATTTACTAGACTCGTATGCAGCTTATGTTAATCTCTTTCTTTGCACCTCTGTGTAGCGTGTATTACAACAACTTGCTGTCTTCCTGCTTATAAATTCTTAATACTTTCTCATGTGAATATTTCTGAGACGTCTGTGTAATAATAACAACCAAAATGATAAATTTATTCATCAGTGACTTAATAAATATATCTGTAGACATTTGACACAATATACACCCCTCCCAATTCATGCCAAAGAGAAAAGAACATGCATTTCTCTCTCTAATTGGAAGAATGATGGGTGAATAATCTTTTGAGTGGAAAACACACCAAGTATCACAGTGATGTGCCAAAATACACCACTGAAAGAGAGCTAATTCATACAACTATTTTAAAAAATATATATATATGGACTGAAATCGATGTGCGTTTATTTCTCCTGCCCCCAGTGAAATTAAAGTGTGCCTTGATCTCATCTATCTTGTTTCAGGCCATTGTAATAATTTCTAAAACTTTGGGCTTCAGTTCTGTGTAAACCACTCCACTGGATTCAATGGAAATTACTTGTAAATAATCATTCACATCACCAGACTTGCAGTGGTAGAATAAATGTCAAAATGGTGATCCAAAAATAGCCATCTTTTTATTCCCATTCTCCATTAAAAGGAGATGAGGGTTAGGCAGGGGAAAGAGAGAGAACAATTGGCATTGGGTTAACTAAGGCAAAATTGGATTAACTTTCTTGTGAATTTTGGGGATATTGTGCAAATGAAGGAGCCATCTGTGCACCTATCCTTGCATTACACTGGTCAACAACAAATTTGTTGTCTGCATTTTTTCAGTTGATTTAGGACGAATCTGATGCGCTGAATCCAAAAATCACATTGGTTTTGCTCAATCAGGTCAAGTTTTTAATGACAAGAAGTATTCAGGTCCGATAGTTCAGGGTGATTATGTTGAAAAGGGATCAGTTTGAAGTCATAAAACCTCGAAATCTTCCATAAATTGGTGCGGCAAAGCATAAAGTTGGGGGATCAAAACTAAGTTAACGGGGCAGCCGCCCCATGAAGAATTGTCAAAGGACTCTGCCAAACTGTTGGCATCCAGATTGAAGGAAAAAAACCTCCTCTCTGACAGTGCTCACATCAGCTTCTTCCGCAACAGGCATCAAGAGTACCTCCATTTTTTCTCGGAAGAGAAGGACTTGGTGTACTGTGCAAATATTGCACAGCTTCTGCTCAAGCTTGGAGTGCCACAGTACGAACCCAAAGATTGGAGACTGTTCATTGACAGCAGCAAGCGATCACTGAAATGTGTTCTGCTACACAACGGCAACCAGTTTGCCTCCATACCCCTGTCTCACTCGAGTACACTGAAGGAGAACTATGAAGCGGTGAAGTATGTGCTGGAGAAAATTGGTTATGATCAGCATAAGTGGTTTATTTGTGTTGACCTGAAGATGGTGAACTTTTTGTTGGGACAACAGTCTGGCTTCACCAAGTACCCATGTTTTCTGTGCATGTGGGATAGTAGGGACCGTGCTCAGCATTACAGGAAGAAGGACTGGCCTGTGCGGGAGGAATTGGTGCCTTGCAAAGAAAGGAATGTCATCAACGACCCTCTGGTGGACAGAGACAGAATACTCTTCCCACCACTGCACATCAAGCTCGGCTTATCAAGCAGTTCACCAAGGCTCTGGACAAGGATGGTGACTGCTTCACTTACTTGTGCCAGGCTTTTCCAGGATTGACCATGGAGAAGTTGAAAGCTGGCATCTTTGACGGTCCTCAGATCCGTCAGCTCATCAGTGATCCAGAGTTCGGAAATTCAATGAACTGGAAGCGTGGAAGGCATTTGTTCTGGTAGTGAAGAACTTTCTTGGCAACAATAAGGCCAGAAACTACGCAGAACTTGTCAACAACATGCTGACTGCTTTCAGAAACCTGGGCTGCAACATGAGCGTCAAGATGCACTACCTATTTTCACATATGGAGTGGTTTCCTGAGAACCTGGGTTCAATGAGTGACGAGCAGGGGGAGAGATTCCATCAGGACATGAAGAGATGGAGACCAGGTATCAGGGTCGCTGGGACGCAGTCATGATGGCTGACTACCGTTGGACTCTGAAGAGAGACCTTCCTGCCGCTGAGCATTCCAGGAGTTCCAAGAAACGGAAGTTCAAGCCCTGAAGTTTGAAAAATGGTGAAGCAACATGCAATTTACGTGTACTTACCTTTATCAATGCCCACCATTCAGTGTTCAGTAATCGATGTTTCTATCAGGTAATCAATATATGTTGTTGGAAAAACATTTTTTTCTCTTAAAAACATATTTAGGATGATATGTGTTGACAAAAATCAGCTGATAATGCCACAAAAATGTAATCGATTTTGTCACAAGATCTGTTTTTTTTCAAATCAACACAGTACAAAAACCTGACCTGATGGAGAGAAACGGATGCCATTTCCTGATTCAGCAGTGCAAAAATACCCTAAATCAGTTATAGAAATCTAGACAACATTCAAAAAGTAAAAAATTGTTGCCCGGTGGTATCTTACAGCAAGCCTAGTGAGGCCCTGAGTTGAAGGAAGTATGTTGTCTACCTTTACTCCATCCAGTCACACCCGTTTAGCTGTTGCCAGGTGGAGAGCACAGTAACCTCAGCATATAAATTCACAACTTTAGCACCACCAAAGATAGTGCTACACAGATATACCCTACACAGATATAGCAGGAGATAGGCATCACAGAGCTAAAAACTAGATGCAGGAGGAGCAAGGATTCAGATATTTTACATATCTGGCATTGAGAAGTTCTAGAAACTTTCACATGGACAAAATTAGGCTCATTCCCCAAGTTCATTTTTTATGAAGTAAAGTCGTAATGTCAATTTCACATGGTGAAGAATATTAATTATGAATGTGCCGACATCTAGTTAAAGCTAGTATTAGCCACATCAGGGGGGAAAGCTTGAGAATTAATAGGCTGCTAAACACCAGCTGTCAACATGCTGTGGTGGGGATATGGTTCTAAAGAAACATTCACCATGAAACATTGGTGAAAGAAATCTTCTAGTGAATGCCTTACTGCATCAGAAATAAATATGGGGATTAGTTCTCACCCATGGCTCGTTTACACCATAGGTCTTAGACTAGCAGTGGCTAATCTGTGGCCCTCCAGATATACCCATGCAGAGCTTGTCTGAGGCCCAGGGCAGGAGTCTTGTTAGAATAAAGTTATAAACTCTAGTGCTAGACCATAAAGAAGGCTGATCACCGAAGAATTGATTCTTTTGAATTATGGTGCTGGAGGAGACTCTTGAGAGTCCCATGGACTGCAAGAAGATCAAACCTATCCATTCTGAAGGAAATCAGCCCTGAGAGCTCACTGGAAGGACAGATCCTGAAGCTGAGGCTCCAATAGTTTGGCCACCTCACAAGAAGAGAAGACTCCCTGGAAAAGACCCTGATGTTGGGAAAGATGGAGGGCACAAGGAGAAGGGGATGACAGAGGACGAAATGGTTGGACAGTGTTCTCGAAGCTACCAACATGAGTTTGACCAAACAGCGGGAGGCAGTGGAAGACAGGAGTGCTTGGCGTGCTCTGGTCCATGGGGTCACGAAGAATCGGACACGATTCTTTAGTAAATGACTAAACAACAACAAACTCAAACAAAAAAAGATGAGTCCTGGCAGGGCCCCCGGCTGCCCCTACCCAGCTGACTCCAGATTTGGTTGGACTCCAAGTCCCAACAGCCCTAGTCAGCATGACACTGGTGCCATCTCCAGGGGGTCCTGGGGGCCCAGGCTCCCACAAAAAATTTTCTGCTCGCTGCTGTTGCTGCCTTACCTCTGGAACTCCAGCACTGCTGCGGTGACTGGACCGGGGTCTGTGCCTCTGCTGTGGGGCCTCTACTGGGTCCTGCTGTGGCTGTGGATGTGCTTCCGGGATGTGCTGGCAGCCTCAGCCGGCAACAGTAGAGGCCCCGTGGCAGAGGCATTGGCCCTGGCCCAGTCGCTGCCATGCCAGAGCACGCATGCCATGGTGTCACACCATGGCACATATGCACTGGGCACCCACAGTCTGGGGTCCAAGTCGGTGCCGTTGCAGCATGGCCAATGATCAGAGAAGATGGGGCATCTGAAGAGCCAAAGATAAACCAATCCTGTTTTAGAAATTTCAAGTTTGTCTTGAAGCTAGGTGAGCTTGGACTGCAGCCTCTCAAAATACTTTGCCTTACTTCTTGGACAGAAAAATTTGGGGAAGCGCATCACCAAATTTCTCCAGTGGAAGAAGAAATTCTCCCCAACAATCTCTTGGGGGTGCAGGCTTCACCATTCACACCAGCAACAGCACAGTTTCTTTTTTCCTAAACCTTCTTTTTCTCTTTTCTTTTCTTTTTCATTTTTGCTGCTCCTGTAAGTGACAACAGCAACAACAATTGTGTCACAAGACACAGGTAAGCAGGGCTCGTGGTGCTCTTGCGTAATTTTTCCTCCAAAATATAGTCTGGCCCCCCACAAGGTCTGAGGGACAGTGGACCAGCCCCCTGCTGAAAAGGTTTGCTGACCCCTGCTCTAGAGGGTCAAGGGACCTTCCAGAACAACATAGGAGATAGCACGGGGAGCTATCAAGGCAGGTGGGGGATCCATGAAAGGGCAAGTTAACATTGGAGGATGAACGGTTGTGTTGCCTGCTGCAGGGTCTACTGATTTCCAATATGCTTTGCTTGTGTAAATGAACAGGCATTAAAAAGAACATGAAAACTTAATGCCCTCTCATTACAAGAAAACAGAGACCGCTCCTGGACCTATCTAATGTGCAGGAAAGTGGGTTAAGCCCCATTTTTGTAACAAAAAAATTGTTCCGGATATCATGCCAAGTGTCTAAAAAGTAACACTGGAAGAGATAGTAATTTCTGAAATTTATTGACTGTGCTTGAATATGCATACCAGTGACAGCGGCATACAATATATTGCACATGTTACCTTTTAAACTACCATTTACCGTGCATCATAAATGCATAAACTCCCTTACAGAAATGTATACCACAGGATTCTACAAGAAATCAGTTGGATAAATCACTTTATGTTTAAATTATATGCACAAAGGTTGTGCATCATGGCCAACAGCTTCCATATTGTCAAAGAAGAAATCAATATGATTTAACCTCTTCCTTACAAAAGGGCCAAAATATTTCAAATGGTAATTTCTCCCAAATTCCTTACTTTTTTAGGAATATGTTCCATTTCTTCGCGTTGTGAGACAAAGGTACATTGTAATTCTGGTTGAAATTATGTTACAGCCGGTAAAAGCATCTCTTTTAACAGTTTCAGTAATTTTAAGAAAAACAACACTTTTTTCCACTTTGTATAGTCTGCAGTTAAAACATGAGTATCATCTGCAGAAACTAAATACTGGTGAGTTTTCTAATCCTCAACAGGTTTACTTCCACTGATTTTCACAGAACCTTACTTCCAAATTAGTACGCACTACAGTAGATTTCAAGCTGAAACACTTTTAATAGGATGTAAAGTAGAAATTTGCTTGTTACCACATAATAAAAGGTTTGCATTCTGAGAGTTCCAGTAACTTTATAGATTCGCAAAAATACTTGGGAGCAGTGGGTGACACAAAAATGTAAAAAGCAGTGGAGCACCTAATTCTTTCTCATCCTCCTCCCCTCAAGTTGCAATGAAACATTTTTTTCCAGTGATGATAAGTTTAACTATTTATTGATTTATTATGAAATCAATACAGGGAAAGTTAAGGCTAACTAGCCTGTAAGAGGCGTTTGGAATGCAACATATAAATCCATGTGGATTCATTAAGAGAGAATTTTGCAGCACAATCTAATATGTGGATTTTCAAAAGTTAAGGCCCACTGAGTTGAGTGTTGTTTCCTACAAAATCTGTAGTAGAAGATTGCAGCCTTAGGTTGCAGTCCTATATACACTTACCTGGAAGTCAGTACCATTAAACCCAGTGGGACTGACTTCTGAGTAGAAATCTATGGAATTATACTGTTAGTGACAATGTAATGACTGATGCCCACAATCTGATTTTATGTCTGTGCATGTATGAAAGTTGAATAAAATATCACAGCACTGCTGTATTGTTACTAATATATATGTATTCCACCTCACTACAAATGCAGATTGTTTAGCAGGGTAAGGAAGTCAAGGATTCTGAAAAACATAAAGAACAGGTGACACCAAAGAGGAAAGAACTTGGTTTAAGTTCTCTTTATTCTGTTCTGTAAATGTGACCGCTTTAATGTGCCAAAATAATCTTGCTCTTTCTTGGCTGCGTTGACCAAGAGCAAAGTTATTTTAGAACATAGCTGCATAGCTCTCCTTTAGTCTTTGTGATAAAGCGTGTTCTCAATAAAGAGAGAGCACGTGTTGCGGATGGGGCCAGACAAAACATCCTATAGTGGCCAGCCAGGCTGGTGCAAGGTACTTGGGCCAGATTGGTGGCTGTTGTTACTGGGGAGAAATTGATGTTGCCAATTTAGGGGTGGGATCAGAGGGTATTTATTCTAGGTCCACAGCTTGTTCCTTTCTCTTTCGCTGTGGACACCGGATCATTAGCATCGGAGTGATTACAGCGAGAGTTTGGTTGTATACTCTTTCCTAGTCTTCCCCTCGTTCTTCCTTTCCTTTCAATTTTATTATTTCTATTCCTCCTTAATTTATTTTTCGTTTTTTCTCACCCCTCCGTTTTGTTCCTAAGTTTTGGTTCCCCCATAGGGCCTGAGGGCTCCGGGGAGCGCCCCGCGGCCTAGATCGGCCCGGCGGGGGGGGGGCTTTTTTCCCCTTTTTCTAATTTAATCAGTGGGGCCCCCAGGGGAGACCCGCCTCCCGCGGGCCTGTGGAATTTCGCCCGGCCGGGCTCCAGGGGCGCCGGGGGAGGCCCTGATCCCTGGGCGCGGCGCGCGCCCGGGTTAGTAGGCCCGCGGCGCGCGCGGCGCTCCGAGCCGCCGGCCCGCTGCTCGGGTGGCCGGTGGGCGCCGGGGAGCGCCGCGAGGCCGCCGGGGATCGCCCCGCGGCCCGCCTTGGTCCGGTTGGGCCTTCTCCCTTGCCTCCCTGCATTTGGCGCCTGGGGGGGCCCTGATCCCCGCGCGCGGTGTGCGCGCGGGATTGTTGGGCCCGGCGCGCTACTCGGGCCGGGCTGGGGCTTGGCGGGGCCTTCTCGCCCTGCAGCCGCCGGAATCGCGCCGGCGGCCTGCTCTGGCCTGGTTGGGGCGTTTTTCCTTCCCTTCTCTTTTGGGGCGCGGGGGGAGGCCATCCGTTCTTCGGAGGCCGCTTACCTCCTTTCCTGGGTCCTTTAGTGGCTGCCCGGGGGGCTGCTGGCTGGCTGGGGACGTGCTGGAAGGGGCGATTGTAGGCCTTACAGCCTGAGGATTTTGGCGGGAGCGCCATTTTGTTTCCTGGTTGGGCCTAGTGGTCAGGCCTTGCAATTGCAGGCCTGGCCTGGAGCTCAGTAGGGACCTCTAGCGGTCGCTTTGGGTAACAACGGGGCATTAATTGCTCTCTTCCTCTTCTAGTGGTGGTGATATTTGTTGTTTGCATTGTACTTCTGCTGGAGATTTAATTCACTTTATTTTATATTGTTCTTGCTTTCACCTATTAGTTTCTGTTTCCTTTATTATTAGTAATTTGTAGTTAATTTCAATTCTTGTTTTGATTTTAATTTTATTTTGATTTTACTCCAGTAGTAGGTATGGCTCCAAAGAAGGCAACAAGGAAGCCTGGTTCGGCCGTCTCTGCGAAGCGACCGATAAAAGGCCCGTCTCAGGCCTTACGTTCTCCCGAGCCCAGCCAGTCATTGAAACGCATTCAATCCATGGTTTCTAGTTTAGCCAGCGATCCGATGGCACTGGCAAGGGTGGAGGCGGAGATGGATGGCTTGATGCATCGTTGCTCTACCCCGTCAACCTCATCGGCGTTGCTGGCTCCTCCTGCGTGTGCCTCTTCTCCAGCTTCGTCATCTAGTGGAGAGGAGAGAGTATATTTGTCGGCTGAGGGCTTATTACCTGTCACGCAACCGGCCCCGGCCCCTGTCCTGCCTGGGCCACAGGTTGCTACGCATAGGGGGCGTGGGCGTGCTAGGCTTGGAGCCAGAAGAAGGGCATCGGCGCGGGGCCGTGTTGGGCGAGGTTCCTCTGCGCAGTCTTCTGTGGCGCCACGTTCTACCGTGGATCGTTCTCAGGTTGTCTCTTTTCAGTCACTTCCAGGCACTGTGCAGCATGATGAAGTCTCTGAGTCTTCTGTGGAGGACAGCCTTCCTCCACCTCCGAAGACGTCTTCTGGCGGTCACCGGCGCCACAGGAGGAGTTCCAGGAGGCGGTCTAAGAGAAGGCGGAAGCACACTTCGTCCTCTTCTTCAGGTACTTCCCAGAGTTCCAGTAGCAATGATGAAGCTTCCCTCAAACTTTATTGGGGCTTCGGGGAGACTTCGGGGCTCCCAAAGTGGGTGTGGGAGCGGAGGGCAAACTCCCATAGGGCCAGGTATGGGGCGGTGCAGGATTGTAGAGAAGGGGTTTTGGTGCCTGACATAAAAGCCTCCACCAATTCGGCTAGGGATATTATTCCCGGTGCCCACCTGTCTACAAGGTTACGGTCCAGGATTCTGAATGGCCGTTATGTTGATATATTTAGCCTTGCCCCACCGCTTGACGGTCAGGAGCCCTTAGATAGGGGCTTTCCTCCCTCTAAAAAACGAGTCATCGTGCCCAAGGCTGAGAGGACTTTTGAACGATGGTTAGACAGTTTCCAAGTCTTTGCTGGCGTGGTTTCTGCAGCCTATCCGCGGAGATCTTTGCATTTATGGGTGTATCTGTCTATAGTCCGTTCGGCCTTCACGATGGCTGGAGAGGCGGCTGCGTTGTCTTATGACCAAAATTTTAGGCGTAGAGCAGCCAAGATTCCCACTGCCCGCTGGGACCGAAAGGACTTGGATGTCTGGACCACTTACGTGGCCCCACGTATTGATAAAAAGGCCTCTGATCTGCAAAAACTCAAGGCCTTCCCTCAAAAGGCGGGCCGCAAGCTGTTCTGTTGGGATTTCAATAAGGGTGTCTGTCAACGACAACCCTGCAGGTTCTCACACTTGTGTGAGAAGTGCTCAGGGAATCATTCGGCATCCGTGTGCGCCGGGGGGCGGCGCCCCTTTCGAAAAGGAGGGGGCTTTCAGCAGCCCCCAAAAGCCGCTACCCAAGTGCCAGCCGCCGGAGCAGGAAAGTAGTATCCTATACTCATTAGCTTATACACCGGTTCGGCTGCAGCCGTTACTGTCCTTATTGAGTTCTTACCCTGACAAAGAATCGGCGTCCTATTTGCGTGATGGTTTTTCTTTAGGCTTTAGGATTCCTGTGGCTTCGGCCCCCACTGCTGGAAAGCCTGTTAACCAGAAATCTGTTAAGGATATGCCAGAGGTGGCGCGCAGGAAAATCGGTAAGGAACTGGCTTTACATCGTATGGCCGGTCCTTTTTCCGTCCCTCCTTTTCCTAATCTGCATGTTTCTCCCTTGGGTATAGTACCCAAGAAAGCCCCGGGGGAATTTCGCCTCATTCATAATCTCTCTCATCCTAGAGGCACGTCAGTAAATGACGTGATTCCCCCGGAGCTTTGTTCGGTGAAATATGCTTCTCTTGATCACGCGATCAAGATGATACGGAAGTTTGGGCCTGGTGCCCTATTGGCCAAATGCGACATTGAGTCGGCGTTCCGGCTGCTTCCAATCCACCCCGATGATTTCTGGTTGCTTGGTTTTCAGTTTGAAGGTGGATTTTATTTTGACAAGGCCATGCCCATGGGCTGTTCTGTGGCCTGTGCAGCTTTTGAGTGTTTTAGTTCCCTTTTGGAGTGGGCCTTGCGTAATAGAACTGGTTTGGGCGGAGTCACGCATTATCTCAATGATTTTTTATTGGCCTCAGCGAACAATACAGGGGACTGCGTGGTATTGTTGCAGGCTTTTGCTTCCTTAACGGAGGAGCTGGGCGTTCCATTGGCGGCAGAGAAGACTGAGGGTCCCTCTACGGAACTCACTTATTTGGGTATCTGGCTGGATACCGTGGCCCAAACCTCCAGCTTGCCGGCCGATAAGATAACCACTTTGAAAAGGGTCATCGAAGAATTGCTTCCCTTAAAGAAGGTCACCTTGCGACAGCTGCAGTCGCTGTTAGGCCATTTGAATTTTGCTTGCAGGGTGGTTGCCCCTGGGCGACCATTCTGCTCCCGTTTAGCCAGACTTACTGCGGGATTGCGTGCCCCGCAGCATAGGGTGCGCCTTTCTAGCCAGGTGCGTGCTGACCTTCGCATCTGGTTGGAATTCCTGGGGGAATTCAATGGGGTGTCGCTGTGGCAGGACACCTTGAACCTCCATAACGACTTCCAGGTGCACTCAGATGCAGCGGGGTCCCTTGGGTTTGGTCTGTTCTGGGACGGGAGGTGGTGTGCGGAACGATGGCCTCCTGCTTGGCGTGGGGAGGCTATCACTCGGGATCTAACTTTTCTTGAGTTCTTTCCCATTGTAGTGGCCGTGCACTTGTGGGTTGAGCATTTCAAGGACCATCGTGTTTGTTTTTGGTCCGATAACCAGGCAGTGGTGAATGTACTAGCCAAGCAGTCTTCACGATCTCCTAGGGTATCAGCCTTGCTACGGGCTTTTGTTTTGCATTGTTTGCGTTTTAATATTGTATTTTCTGCTCGTTTTGTTCCGGGCGTTTCTAACGAGATTGCTGATGCTCTGTCCCGTTTTCAGATGGAGCGATTGGCGCCACTGGCTCGAGACCGTCCGGAAATTTTCCCGGATCATCTCTGGAACCTTGGCAGCACTTAGTTTTACAGGGAGTAGCTGCATCTGTTGCCCCATCTACGTTGAGGTCATACAAAAAGGCCTGGGCAGATTTTTTGGTATTTAATGGGCAGACGGTCGTTGGGGAGGTTACCGCCCCCCATTCTACCTCTCAGGTCCTCAAGTATTTGGCGCATCTATTTCAGATGCGCCGGGCGGCCAGGACGCTGCGACTTCATTCGGCAGCAATTTCCTTTTTTAGCAGGGCTTATTTTAACAAGGACCCGTGTGGGAAGTTCGTGGTGCGCAGAGCTTTGGAGGGATGGGGGCGACTCACTCCTTCTAGGCCTATTCCCAGACGGCCCATCACATTGGAGTTGTTGGCACAGATGCGCAAAAAATTGCGTAGCATCTGTTGGTCGAGTTTTGAGGCTCGTCTATTCTCCGCAGCCTTCTCGTTAGCTTTCTTTGGGGCCATGAGAGTAGGGGAGGTGGTCCTTGAACCTAAGCGGGATGGAGGTTCCAGGGGCTTGTTGATGCAGGACGTGAGTTTGTCTTTGTCCGACCTGCAGGTTACTATCAGAAACTCGAAGACGGATCAGTTAGGCAGGGGAGCCGTTATCAGGCTCCCGGCAGCTGGGGAAAAGGGCCCTTGTCCGGTAAGGGATCTTAGGAAGTATCTGGCTCTGCGTCCTGCGGGAGAAGGGCCCTTGTTTATTCATGAAAATGGGCACCCGTTGGTACGGCATCAATTCACCAAGGTGTTGCGTAAGGTCATTGTGGCTTGTGGCCTTGAGGCTTCAGAGTTTGCTCCTCACTCTTTCCGGATTGGTGCTGCGACGACGGCTGCCCATTGGGGTTTATCTGTAAAGAGGATAAAAGACTTGGGTCGGTGGAGGTCGGACGCATTCAAAGCGTATGTGAGGAAATAATGTGGTTGGTATACTTACAATTCTGTTTTAACCCTAGGTCCGGGCTCTATTCGTATCTGGATAGTGGGTCACAGTATTGTGCATTGGGCCGCTGACAGAGCTCGCCAGTCTGGATTGGGAGACGGCCTGGGCTTTCCACAGCACATGCAGGTGTCCTGGATCTCCAGAAGGGGGATGCGTTGGAGGGAACTCTTACCACTCATGCATAGACGTGTCCTTCTGGTTGGCCCTCCTTCAGCGATTGTGTTACAGTTGGGGGAAAATGATCTGGTTTCCACTCCCTGCTATGTGCTGCGTATGGCTATGTTACAGGACCTGAGGGACCTTGCGGCTATGGTGCCTAATGCTAAATTGATTTGGTCACAGTTGCTTCAACGCCGCGTTTGGCGGGGTAGTCCCAGCCCAGCGACCGCTGAACGAGCCAGGAAGCGGATTAATTCCGCAGTGGGCAAGTTGGTGGTGGGCTTGGGCGGATTGGTGATTCCTCACCCTCTTATTTCCTTTAAGGCTGCGGTCCTATACAGGGCTGATGGGGTTCATTTTTCTGCAATGGGGAATGATGTTTGGTTGGATGCAGTGGTGTCCAGGTTGAGGGTGTGGCTTGGTAGGTGAGTGGTTGGCGGCGAGCGTTAGGGCTCGGGTGGCGGTTAGGCATTGGTTAAATTGGTTGGTGGAGGGGTATGGATTGGCTGTGCCTACCCCTCCAATGCTGCTGCTGCATGGGAATTCCGTTAAAGGAATTCTGGGGCTTACCATCCCTTTGTCCAAACCCCTGGAATCGGGTGCGGGCCGCGTAAGACCCCAAGGAGCATGCGGGGAGGAACTGAAGGGTCTGTAGCGCAGCCCCAGTTGCCCTGATCTTGTTCCTCCACACTGACTCTCGCTGGAATCCGGGAGTCAGTGCTATCCCCAAGGCGGGGGGGATAGCTAGTCATAACCAATGCCTAAGCAACCACTCACAAAATTGTATGATAATAAAGTTGTGGCCAAAATTATGCCAAAAACCTTAAACAAAATTATGTGTGATGTGTGAGTTATTGGGGTAGGGGTGTTTTGGGGACCTCAGCACGCAAAGCGTGTTCTCAATAAAGAGAGAGCACGTGTTGCGGATGGGGCCAGACAAAACATCCTATAGTGGCCAGCCAGGCTGGTGCAAGGTACTTGGGCCAGATTGGTGGCTGTTGTTACTGGGGAGAAATTGATGTTGCCAATTTAGGGGTGGGATCAGAGGGTATTTATTCTAGGTCCACAGCTTGTTCCTTTCTCTTTCGCTGTGGACACCGGATCACCCGCCCGCCCTCCCTTGAAAGGGCTTCTCCTTGACCTTGCTATGCCTGTCATGGGGTCGTTCGCATTGGTGCGGGGGCCTGGTAGGAATTTACCTTTTGGCTGATTAGTGTGTGCCAATTGGGTTTTGCCTACTGCGTAGCAAATCGTCGCAACTTGTAAGGTTGGCGGTTAGGCATTGGTTAAATTGGTTGGTGGAGGGGTATGGATTGGCTGTGCCTACCCCTCCAATGCTGCTGCTGCATGGGAATTCCGTTAAAGGAATTCTGGGGCTTACCATCCCTTTGTCCAAACCCCTGGAATCGGGTGCGGGCCGCGTAAGACCCCAAGGAGCATGCGGGGAGGAACTGAAGGGTCTGTAGCGCAGCCCCAGTTGCCCTGATCTTGTTCCTCCACACTGACTCTCGCTGGAATCCGGGAGTCAGTGCTATCCCCAAGGCGGGGGGGGATAGCTAGTCATAACCAATGCCTAAGCAACCACTCACAAAATTGTATGATAATAAAGTTGTGGCCAAAATTATGCCAAAAACCTTAAACAAAATTATGTGTGATGTGTGAGTTATTGGGGTAGGGGTGTTTTGGGGACCTCAGCACGCAAACAAAATACTTCACTAAATGGAACAGATAAGACTTGTCAGTTTCTATCAAGCAATATATAAGTACTATTTAAAGATTTAAGTCATTGTCTCAAAGGCCAAAGTTGAATTAATACTTGACTAGGAGAAGGAGGGTGTTCAACATGTCAGTGAATGAGGACTATTCCTTAGGTATGTCACACTTCTAAAGAAAATAGCACAATTGAGATAAAGAAGGTTTTACATATTGAATGAAACTTTTGAATATGTGGTATAAACTGATGGTCCATGTCAAATACTGGGGCAGAGATGGGCTGGTTTATAATTAAATAACTGCTTCTGCATGGCCAGGTCTATTAGTAAGCCTCTTGCTACTTGCATGTGCCTGATTGCTACTGGCATTAGTGGGGATATTGATTAAACCAGGAGCAGGCAACCTTTGGCTTGCCAGATGATGCTGGACTACAAATCCCATCATCCTTGACCATTGGCCATGCTCTCTGGAGCACATGGAAGTTGTAGTCTAGCATCATAAATTCCCCACCACTGTTTTAGGCTTCTGAGCCAATGCACATTTTACAGCTCCAACTGGGAGCACCGTTACATGGAAGCAGTTTTCAGTAGTCTCCAAATGGGAGCTCTAAGACAGGGGTCAGCAACCTTTTTCAGCCGTGGGCCGGTCCACCGTCCCTCAGACCATATGGTGGGCCGGACTGTATTGGGGGGGGATGAACGAACTGCCGCACAAATAACCCAGAGATGCATATTAAATAAAAGCACACATTCTACTCATGTAAAAACACCAGGCAGGCCCCACAAATAACTCAGAGATGTGTTTTAAATAAAAGGACACATTCTAATCCTGTAAAAACACGCTGATTCTTGGACCGTCCGCCGGCCAGATTGAGAAAGCGACTGGGCTACATCCAGCCCCCGGGCCTTAGGTTGCCTACCCCTGCTCTAAGACATGGGGAGGCTAGAGTCATTGACTTGCTCCAGGATAAGGAAAAAGTTGCATAGCCACCTTATTGCATAATAGTAGGCATTTACCTATTCCGATATTCCACTCTATAGAATGATTATACTGTGATCACCATATGTGCTACGGAAGGCAAACTGCCTGAGCAAGATTCTAATTTTAATGAGGCTAAAATCAGCAATGAAAATATAAAGGCAAAAAGAATTTGGGCCGTGTCTGCTGAACGATACAAATCTATTGTACATAGGATTACAGTTTGGCATCCATCACTTTGTATCCTTTAAATGTATTGCCAGAAATATCTCTGGCCACCTCCTGTGCAATGAGAACTCTGACCTAAATTCTAACTGGGAGTGGAAGTAGCCACTGAGAGCCCAAGTAGCGGGTGGAGATCAAACAAGAACCTCCCTTATGCTATACAGCAGCAATGTGTTTTCTGTCTCCATTCAACTTGGATAAAACGGTGATTTATTTTGAGGAACATGTTGCAGATAAGCAAACAGTCATCTGGAAACATTCTTTTTCAAATGGTCAATTTCTGGAAGGTCCCTCGTTTACAAGTGATTTCTGGAAAATTTCTTGATTAATACGAGTCCATGAATAAACTTAAAATGATGCCTTTGTTATTGCTTTGGCACAGTATGTTAACAACACGGCGAGCTCTGCCAAACTGTGAGAGTTCTTTCAAATGGATTATGGACTTGTTTACATATCCAGCTGCAGCGAGGCCTTGTCCGTAGTGGTAATCTCACAAAGTCCCCAGTGGGGGTGCCCATTAGGGGAGAGTGCACTAAGTGGAGTTTAGTTTATTTAAATTGAACAAGAATGTGAAGCAGGACTCTGATCGTTTGGGAACGTGTTGGAATTCTGTACTTTCTGGATTTTGTTTCATTCCGTTTTGTTTGTGATGGGGATGTTTGGCCTACGCAGAAATTGTGGGATACACGGCTGCAACGTACAAGCATTTCAAAAACTTATGTGAACTACGGAGAAAAGAATGGGAAAAGAAGAGACATAAATAACGAAGTATAAATAACGAGCTGAGGCAACACCATGGAATGTTTTGTATTACCCTAGTGAGTAAGGCTTCCTCAGTTGAAGGAGGGGTTTCTTTTTCCCTGTTAGCTGACATGTTTTGGGTTGTTTGATTTTTATGATAAGTAATCTAAAAATAGATTTATATACAAAGTGTCCTGGGTTACATGCGCATGAATCACTTTCAAATAAGGTAGATAAGTGGTTGCAGGGAGGATAGTCAAATCAAAGAGATTATTGCAGAAATATGATAATTTTACAATACTGTGTCTATGAACAGTTACTGAGCTCGTTTCCCACTATCTTAAAGAACCCTGCTCTTGAATACAAAAACTCATAACTGTGAATTTTATAAAATGGCAGCTTGAAAATTACCAGCTAGGGCTATAGTTCATATACGGCACAGCTGAAATAGAGAATTGATAAAGTTTTAGTAGTGTAGTTTCTTTCTCAATCTGAATATATTTCTAACTTCTCTAGTAGATTTGGAAGGCTTCGGTTATTGTTTTGATGACAAATAGTGTTGTCCATAGAAATAAACAAATCAGTTTAAATTCATGTTAAAAGTGGATACTTTACTCCTGGACAGTTTTTACCATCAACAAAGCAGAATTTTAAAAACTTCTTTCTGTCGCTCATAACACTTACCCAGACATTAACAGAAAACCGGTTTTACCTGCATCTTTCTGTTGATTTAGTACTTTATTAAACAAGTTTTCTGAGAGGCTTTTTACATTGGGTTTACTTCTTTCTTTAAAAATATAATTCTTGTATGTCTATGCAGATATATCTGTGTTCAGAGACCTATTCAAAATCTAATTTACCCAGATCCCACAAAATGCTGTTTAGGAGTTCTCTATTTACAGTTACATCTTTGACCATCCCAGTATGTTGACAGGCCTTCTTAGATTTGTGATTGGCTCATAATGACTCATGAACTTTTGCTTTCTGTTCAAGCTTTGAGTTATAGCCAGACAACCAGCCTAAATATTATGTAGTTATAGATGAATGACTGAAACCAAGGCGCATACACCTTTCGTAGCTACTAAAGTGCAATTGTACCCATCATATACTACATACTTAAGGCCAGCATGGAGATTGGGTATATTAAGAAAATGTTCTGGACTTCACCCACAGATGGATGTACAAAGGCTATATTGCTTTCACAGGTGTTCACTCATGTCCATTCCCTCTTGTTTCTGCATCAATCTGTGATCTTAAAAAAATAAAAATAAAAACAGGCATTTCAACACTATTATTCACTCAAAATATTTATTTCTCAGTGTAGCCGTTTTAAAACTTTTTTAAAACTGAAAGTTGCATCAGAGCTTTCAGGGAGTAGGAAAGCTGGTGAATAACTAAGTTCTGAGTTAGTTTGCATTTGGAACTCAGAAAGACAAAATTATTCAAGCATCTTGGCTTCAGCATAGCTCCATCATTGCAAGTAAACAGAAAATATCTCTCTACTTCTCCTTAAGAAAAGTTATTTAGCTGAATCTTGTTTCCAAATGTGGATTAATTTTATTCAAGGTTCTCATTGTCAAATTTTCCTGTTTTAAATCCTAAGACTGGGAAGAAGAAAAAAACATTTTGTCACATCAGCAACCAGAGTAAGGTTTTTATAACAGTTCAGAGGGATGTTAACTGTGATGAACGTTTCCTAATGTCAGCTTTACATGTGTTAATAATGGCCCTTAATATAAAATAAAGACAAATCCTTATATCGCAGGGTTATGCATGATGAAGGATCATCACTGGGCTTATAAACTTAGACTTCAGCTCCAGTGAAAAGCATTTTTCTGTTTCCTTTCTATAAGTACCTGTATTTTATTTTTCAGTTTGAAGAAGCCACACAAGTTTTGTCAGACTGCTGCCAGAGATAAGCCATTTTTGTTTAAAGAACCATTGCTAAAACCTGAGGAGGTCCCTGGGAATATTCAATATTCCAAGCCCAGGGATTATTCCTATCTCTAGTTTACATGGCCTAGAACTCAGAAAACTGGCACTGTATTTGTTGAATCTGTAAATAATTAAAATCTGAGGTTGCCCGTTTATCTGCTTGATTCATAGTCTGTTTTTAGCAAGTTAAGAACTGTTCTTCATCTACACTGACAAAATTCATATTCAGCATTCAAAGTAAATGCTATTGATCAGTACATTTCATTCATAATTATTCCATGCTTTGTTCATGGGCTGAAGAAGTTGCCGAAAGGAGGCATACAAGGCACCATCCAACTGTCTTAGGGACTCCACTCTGGATTTGTGGAGTGTTTATTCCTCAGTCTTTTCTTCTCCCAAAGATATCCTGCAAGGCAGTGGAGGTTTAGGAAAGTCTTCTTTCTCCTCGATGGGCTACGTTTCCAGGTTGACAAGCCCCATCTGCCCTCTACAGCACTTGCAGAAATCACCTTCTTGACCACTGGATCCACTATTGGTCTCATCAGTTCAATCTGCCGGAGCATGTCTTCACAGGGGAAGTCCCTAACTCATAAGCGGTTTGAGACCCATCAACTACCTTCTCCTGGCTTAGCTTGGACGAGTGAAACCAACCACCTGTCTCCTTGATCCTTGCCCATCCTGACTTATAAAAGCTAGCTGGGTAGGGCTGGGCTTCGCGGGGCAGTGAATGCTTTTCTCTGTGAGGGAGCCTTCCCAGACCCGCTGAAAGAGGCAGTTATCAAACCGCTTCTTAAAAAACCATCTTTAGACGTTGCCAATATCTATTGCCAAGTCTCAGATCTTCCATTCTTGGGCAAGGTGATTGAGCGAGTGGTTGCTGAACAACTCCAGTCATGCCTGGAAGAAGTGGACCATTTGGATCCCTTCCAGTCAGGATTCAGGCCTCAACATGGGACTGAAACTGCCTTGGTCACACTGGTCGCACTGGTCGATGATCTCCTGAGGGCTAGGGACAATGGTGAAAGCTGTTTCCTAGTTCTGCTGGATCTCTCAGCGGCTTTTCATACCATCGACCATAACATCCTTCTGGACCATCTTGAGGGGCTGGGAGCTGGGGGCACTGTTATACAGTGGTTCCACTCCTTCTTCCTGGGCCGTTTTCAGAAAGTGGGGGGGGGATGAGTGTTCAGACCCCTGGGCTCTCACTTGCGGTGTGCCTCAGGGTTCTGTCCTCTCCCCCATGCTTTTAAATATCTACATGCAGCCGATGGGAGAGATCATCAGGGGGTTTGGGCTGGGTGTTCATCAATATGGGGATGATACCCAGCTCTACCTCTCTTTCAAATCAGAACCAATGAAGGTGGTGAAGGTCCTGTGTGAGTGTCTGGAGGCGGTTGGAGGATGGATGGCAGCTAACAGATTGAGGTTGAATACTGACAAGACAGAAGTACTGTTTTGGGGGGACAGGAGACGGGCAGGTGTGGAGGACTCCCTGGTCCTGAATGGGGTAACCTGAAGGACCAGGTGCGCAGCCTGGGAGTCATTTTGGACTCACAGCTGTCCATGGAGGCACAGGTCAATTCGGTGTCCAGGGCAGCTGTTTACCAGCTCCATCTGGTACACAGGCTGAAACCTTATCTGCCCTCAGACTGTCTCGCCAGAGTGGTACATGCTCTGGTTATCTCTCGCTCGGACTACTGCAATGCGCTCTATGTGGAGCTACCTTTGAAGGTGACCTGGAAACTACAACTAATCCAGAATGTGGCAGCTAGACTGGTGACTGGGAGTAGCCACTGAGACCACATAACACCGGTCTTGAAAGACCTACATTGGCTCCCAGTACATTTCCAAGCACAATTCAAAGTGTTGGTGTTTAAAGCCCTAAACGGATTCGGTCCAGTATACCTGAAGGAATGTCTCCACCCACATCATTCTGCCCCGACACTGAGGTCCAGCGCCAAGGGCCTTCTGGCGGTTCCCTCATTGCAAGAAGCCAAGTTACAGGGAACGAGGCAGAGGGCCTTCTCGGTAGTGGCACCCGCCCTGTGGAACGCCCTCCCACCAGATGTCAAAGAGAACAACAACTACCAGACTTTTAGAAGACATCTGAAGGCAGCCCTGTTTAGGGAAGCTTTTAATGTTTGATGGACTACTGTATTTTAATATTTTGTTGCCAGAGTGGCTGGAGAAACCCAGCCAGATGGGTAGAGTATAAATAAATTATTATTATTATTATTATTATTATTATTATTATTATTATTGCTTGCCAGTTTGAAGCTGTCTCCCAGGATGTGGCAGCTGTCGCATGCTGACAGTTTCTAGGAGCCACAGGTGAGAGCTGGGTGAAGGGTGGGGACCAAAGGTGGACAAACTACCCTAGAAGGCATGTTCCCCACCACTACCCCTCCCCTAACACCCCATACATTCCTTTCAACTCTGCAATTCTATTATTCTAATTATAAACTGACTGTCTGATCTTGTTCTTTGCAAATGATGTGGCCTTTAACCCAAATCAGGCAACAATGTTTGTTAAGGAAATGTTTTCTGGCAAGAGGAACAGTTAGCAATCCACTACAGGAAAACCAAGGTGGAACTGTTGGGAGGAGTAGTACATGAATGGCTTCTATATGGAGTGGGTCAATAAATATCTAAGAGTTCTATTTACTGAATGCTTATCCTTGCAAGGACATAAATCTGCCACAAAATTGCTAACCTCCTGAGCAGTGCAAAAATCTTGCTTTCCCCCCACCCCCAGCAACCAGAGAAGTAAATCTGATAGTTCCTACGATTAAAGCTTTGGTTGACAAAACTGTTGCTCAGTTGATATATAGGACATAATTCTGGAGGTCTGGATGCTAGGAATTCTATAGACGCTATTCTAATGAATAGGAATTCTAAGGCTCAGAGATAACCTAGTCTCAATTTTTAAGTTACTGTATCTTCTTTGTCTACGTCAAGACCCTTCTGGTGCTACAATGCATCCAGAGGTTGGAGCTCTTTCAGTGAAGGCCAGGGTACATTTCATGGTATTCTCATGCAGGCTCAAGTCACCAGGACATCAGTTCTTTAAGAGATACCTCATGGAACAACCAGCTTAAAGTAGCTGGGCAAGGCAATGTGAAATGCTGCTTTCTGTTTACGGTGTGTGAAAATGATGGATGAAATAGAGTTAGAGCCTGTCAAAAAGTAATTAAATATATGATTTGATAAGAACTCCCTATCACATATGGGAATCACTCCGAATGCTTGCTGTTCACAGTGATACCACTCTTTCAAGGTGGGTCATTCTCAGCAAAAATATTTTCAAGAGCTTACATATCATGCTTTTAAGACTGCCGGTCTAGATGATGCCTTTAGCTGTCTGGGATGGCAGTTATACTGGACTGCCAGCATATTTACCTTTTCATATATACCACCAAAATGTAATTGAGGCTATTACCCATTATGTGTTGCACTGCTTATAGCATAATGCCCTCAGAGATCATTTCCTGTCTAGGTTTTGTACTAGTCTATTGAGGTTGGCAGACCTTTAAATGAATTGCTACCTGCTAGCTGACGTGAACACATTTGTTACCTATAGTGTAATGCTATCTGCATGCCAGCTAGAAAAATTAGGAGTCAGCTTCTGTAAACCATTGTGATATCCTGTAGTGGAGACACTCTTATTATAAATCCTTTCCCCCCTAGGTTTATGTATTTGTTTGTGCATTTAGTCTTCCTCACCCCCACCCCCGCCTCTGCTTATGTTTGGTTTGTACTGATGCTTTTGTGATGGCCCATTGTTGAAACAAATAAATTGACTGGCTGCCTGAGACAAAGTAAAGGCTATACATGCAGAATGCAGCATTCAAAATTTGCAAGCTTTCTCTGTGTTTGATAACAAAATTGCCTTTTAATACCTGTCCATCTTATGACCAGGGTAGTATCACATTCATAACCAGCAAGTGTCATGTGTCTGCTTTTGCTGAAAGACTCCAAAACTGATCAACTACTCTGAGCAACAAAGTGTTGTTCAAAAGCCCCATGGTCTGCAGGCATATGGTTTAATTTGGCAAAACTTATCTATTCTCAGTTCCTTCAAATCCTTATCACTCAGTTGCCAATGCTACGTTGAACAGACTTGCTGTGACATCAGAGAAGGTAACCCAAAGAAACCCAGTGAAGGTATGAAACCTTCCCTTGCGTTGTCAGATCTATGAACATTCTAGTTTTCCTATACCTAACAAATTAAATGCTTATATCCTTTTGCTCCACCACCACCCCATTCAGCTTCTCCATTCTCAAATTTCTTCTCTTGACCCACCTACGGCTGCCCAGGAACACGTCACATGTTCATAATTCTTTTCCAGAAAAAAGGCGCTGGTACTCACCATGAAGTTGTTACAGTCAGTGCCACACTTTTAACCAGTGCTTTTCTTCTGGGGGGGAAAGGTGCTGGTATTGTGTATGCTTCCAGAAAAAAAGCACTGCTTATGGGGGGGAAAGGTGCTGGTATTGTGTATGCTTCCAGAAAAAAAGCACTGCTTATGATTATGCATCAATATTTTTCTAGTGATATAAAAGTGTTTTTCATGTGTAGACAGGATATTATGCAACTCTCTGAAGTTTCCTAGAGGAATGAAAATAAGCTGCTTTCAGACATTACGCTAGCACATGGAGGATTTAAACAGAATTGTGTGCAACAAATGACCACTTTGGGCTCATAAAGGTAAAGGGACCCCTGACCGCTTTGGGCTCATAATAAGGTCTAAAAAGACATTCACACACACATAGACAGTGGTATGTGTGTATAGCATGGGTTGGCAAAGTGGTGCCATTCAGAAGTTGTTGGACTATCGCTCCCACTTCCCTAGCCAGTATGACTTTTTTCTGGGATGATGGGAATTGTAGTCCAACACATTGGAGGGCATTGCAGTAGCTACCACTGGACCTCTAGTGCTCAGTAATCCCAGCTGCACAGATAGCCTCTACACAGATATAGTTGTATGTGCCTTTTTTCAAACTCTGTTTAGCAGCCAGGGAGGCTGATCATATGTAACCTCCCTCCCAACCAACCATGACTTCATATAAGATATTGTGCATACCTGCTTCTCAGGTCAGGGAAAGTTCTTATACTCTTCATTATGACTGGCAAAAGCCTGCACACCATTGACAATTGCTTATAATAAGACAAATGGCAGCCTTTGAAGGAAGTCTTGGGATATAATGATTTCTGTGTGTGCAATGAGACAGAATTCAAGTGGTTTGCCATTTGTCATATTCACCAAGGTGCAGAAAGAGCCTCTATTGATTTCTGCTGGAGCCAAGCAGGGTCCAATAAGCAGATCTTTTTCTGTTTCCTGCTGGAACTCTTAAAGTCATCCAAGTTTTATTTTATTTTTCTATATCCTACTTTCCCCAGGGTTTACTAGCTGCCACTACCTTGATATCAGGCACAGATAAAATTTTGAATTGCTATGATTGAATCATGTTAATAACAATAATTTTATGTGTGCTCTTCAAACGGGGTCAAAATTCGCCAATGCTTTACTCATCAATGTCACTGTGACATTAAATGGAATTTACAAATCAGGTTTATTATGCATATGTTCAATTTCAGTAAACAACAACAACAAAATCCATACAGCTCAGTCCTGCGAACTGTTTTTATAGGTAAATTGCAAAAACATGCATTTATAAGTGACATTAAACTAAGAAAGCCTTTATTATTACAGTGTAAAATATCTGAAATATATATCCAGGTTTTAGCTAGGATGTAATTTAGTATAAAATAAAACAAGACATTTAAACCTGAGGAAAATATATGAGAATGGTACAACTATCAAACTGTGTGTGCAATTTCCTTGTGCTCAAATTGCATTTTCTCCCTTCAGTGTTATACGGAACAAGGTCCTGCCCTCTAGATTAGAGACTTTTGCATTAGAGGAAACTAGGTTATGTCTTCCACTGTCAGAGATAGAAATTATGAGCTGGAGTGCATTTTAGCCAGTCACTCTGAAAAATGTTAGCCCAAGGGGGTAATAATTAGAACTGTTTTTGTCAGGTGACTGCTTTTTAAGCAGTGATGTGTCTGAAAATCTAGCTGAGGGGGTTTAATATAAATATAAATATTTTTTTCAGTCAGCAGTGTGGCCAGATATATTTTGTTCTTTTACTTTTCATTTCAAACGTAAGCACTTTCCCCAGAAATTATCAGCTAAAAACGTAATACCGCTTAGCATTATGGTGACCTGATAATATTATCTCCTTCATAAACCAATAATTCAATGCAGCCTCAGACGTCCTTAGGTATAGCTGTAAACTGCCCCATTACATCTCTTTCATGAATGCTCCTGCTCATATGCACACACAAATGTTCAACATGGGATTTTCAGAAGCAAGAAGCAGGAGAATAAAAATTAAATTATCTTTAAAAAGGAGATGTTTCTTTCTAATCTTTCATTAATATAGTCAGATTTTATGGGATTTCCGAAATGGGGAAAATATGCATTTTAAGAGTGCAGTCCTGAGAAACTCCTGTTTGGAAGTATGTTCTACCACAATCCATTACACTTACTCCCAGGTAAATGTGTTTAAGATCATGTTGTCAGTGAAAGTAAAATGTGATTGTTTTAGGGGATTGCCAATGACAGACTAAAATTTAATTGCCCCAATCCTGCCTTTTGCAATAGGCTTTATGTTTATCGAGGGTACAGAACCCTCTGGAGTAGTTTATAAACTAGTGGGCTGCTCAGTTTAGGTGAGGTGCTGACATGAAGCGCTGACTGCCGGTTATCTTCCAGAGCCATTTCATTAAGCTTCTAAAGTCCATCATGGCAAAGGCCCTGAATATCTCAGAAACCTCCCCACCATTGTCTGAGAACATCTTTTGATTCCAAATACTACACCCATTGGGGTTAGCCAGGAAGATGCAAAAGGCAAGGTTGATAACAAAATAAGTAGTTCCCAACACTTTTGGAGACATACCTCGTTTACACATGGTATATTGGAAGGAGAGGCACTTGTGTCCCTGGCCAACTGCATAATAGACTTACCTGATAAAGACAGTTGAAAATGTTGGCAATTACTCTTGAAATTATAATTGCATGTTATCTTCCTTCCCTCTTGAGTCCTTCATGCCATGGATGGATGCAGTGCAGACCCCTTTGTTCTCTGCACTGCTGTTAGCAACCTTGCATTGCAAGAAGGAAAGTGAGAAGATATGTATTTGAAATATACAAACTGGAAAATTGAAAGGATTTCCAGCTGTCTCCAAAATGCTCTGTTTCTGAAGGTGCTACTTGAATCAACATCAAAAGGCAAAGTTTAATGTGATTTGCTAGGGGTGTAATCAGGTCTCTGTGTATAGGTGAGGTTCAAATAAGTTGATGTGTGTACAGAACAAGATGCACTTGTGGAATGAATTTTCTCCCCACCCCTAAACCTGTTTTGGAGGCTGGGGGGGGTGGAAACCCCAGAAAAGGTTTAGGTGTTGTGCTGGGGGAGGAGAGGGTAGAAACTATTGTTGTGCTGTTGGACCTCACTCCCTACATGTATAGCCCACTTATCACTGTGTTGAATTCCTCAAAACGTAGCTGTAATTGAAACAATATGCAAACTGAAGCTTAGCTGTCCTCTGAAATTTGCACTTTCCTGAATTTTGCATGTCATGTGTACAAAAATGCATATATTAGTGAAAGTAGCATACAAATAAGGTGCGCGGGTGGCACTGTGGTGTAAACCACTGAGCCTTGGGCTTGCTGATTGGAAGATTGGTGGTTCGAATCCCCACGATGGGGTGAGCTCCCGTTGTTCAGTCCCAGCTCATACCAACCTAGCAGTTCGAAAACAGCGAGAAGGTAAACGGTATTTCTGTGCGCTGCTCTGGTTTTGCCAGAAGTGGCTTAGTCATGCTGGCCACATGACCAAGAAAAACTGTCTGTGGACAAATGTCGACTCCCTCGACCAGTAAAGCGAGATGAGCTCCGCAACCCCAGAGTCGCAACTGGACTTAACTGACAGGGGTCCTTTACCTTTACCTTTTTAGCATACAAATATGCACTAATTTCTACGCAAAAAAAAAAAAATGTATATACAGTAGTACCTCGGTTAAGAACTTAATTCATTCTGGATTTCTGTTCTTAATCTGAAACTGTTCTTAACCTGAGGTACCACTTTAGCTAATGGGGCCTCCCGCTGCCGCCATGCTGCCACTGCGCAATTTCTGTTCTCATCTTGAAGCAAAGCTCTTAAGCTGAGGTACTATTTCTGGGTTAGCAGAGTCTATAACCTTAAGCGTCTGTAACCTGAAGCGTCTGTAACCCGAGGTACCACTGTATTAGTTAAAATTGCTTAAAGGAGAAATTTGCACATAACTGCAGATTAATTCTCATGAGGATTTTCTTTTAAAATCACAACTTGCTGCAGAAATGTAGAGACCTGATTTTAAGATTGGAAAAATTAAAAACTGTGAGAACTGAAACTGACGGGTCCATTTCTACCCATAGATAGGTTTAACTACAGTGCACTATGCTTCAAAAGAAATCCACCATAGGATTCTGTGGCTCATCCTCTGATAGTGAAAGGCTGAAGGAAACATGTTACATTTAATCAGGAGAGTTTGGGCTGCCTTCCATATCCTTCCACTACAGTTTAAAGGATTAGTTTTGATCTGCCAAGCTCAAATTGTTTGAGCCCAACAACATGCTGTAAATGCTCGCAGCATGGTCCTCAATTTCACTGCATTCAATGGCCTTTTCTCACTAGTAAGTATATGTAGGATCTCAGCCTTAGAATGGGTACATTATATGGGCAATTTGTACAGGAAAATGATACCAGAGAAATACAACCCTCGAAAATTCCTCTAAAAATAATAACATTGCATTTACTTTCATTGTGCCCTTTGTTTTACCACCTGGGGGTATCTGAAAAGTAATCAGGGAAGAATTGTAGAAGTAAAGTTTCACCATAGTGACATGCTTGTATAAACATTCCCTTATTCATTGGTCCCATGTGGTAGTCTAAGGTAAGTCCTTCCCTATATTCCAGTGAGTTGACATTTACTGAGTACATCCTTTAGGTGAGCCATGCACACCCTAGGTCTAAATATGAAGGGCACATAAAGGGAGGAGATTCCCATTGCCTAGACAATACCCCTCCCCCCCCCAAAAAAAAAATCAAGCCTGGGCATCTTTTGCAAGTGAAATAAGACTTCCCTAATTAATATTGGTTTTGGTAGACTGAATAAAGCCAATATTTATTTCACAATTCAAATATCGTTGTTTAAAATAGCAACTGATGACTAACCCTGCAAGCAGTTTATCCACTCCGAGATTTAGATTTTTTTTCTTCCACAGATGAAAGATAGAGAAATTTAAATACTGATGTCTTTCATTCCCCCCCTCTCTCTCTTGCTTCAAAAATAAATGCTCTAATAGACCTACCAAGGTTAATACCTGTCCTTGCACCTTGAATGAATCCATGGCACGAATGTTTTTTATTGCTCTGCCATAGCTAAAATTGCTTAGTCCATACAATCTATAAGACACATCATTTTTCAAAGGAAAAACTTCCAAGTTTCATCAGGAAAGAGCATATCATCCTCAAAGTGAATGAGTATTACAGTGCAGAGTACATGCCAAACCACTTTTACTGAAGTAAGTACAGTTTAACAAACTCCAGATTTTTATTAGGAAAACCCTCTAACATACTGAAATCCTCATTACTAACTATAAGTTTAACTATTGTTACAATTAAAGGCTGCAACTGTGAGTAAACACACATAGCCACCATAGCAGGGCTGTGCGTGCATTGTTCTGTCAAATAAACCACAATCATGTTTGGCAGAATGAGGAGATTCAGAGAGACAAAATCCAGCTTGCTAGTCTTAGTTCTCCACAGCTGATAAACACCAAGATAGCTTCCTCTTTTATATGCAGCTTGAACGTGGAATCACAAATGCAGTATTTTTATTTGTGTATGAGACTCCCTATACACTTAGGGATATGTATTTAGGAGCCTGATTCCACATGCCCTAAATATATTGCTTGGATGGAGCCATGGACAAGCCAACTCATGAAACACCAGTGCAATGCTTGGGGTACAATTCAAGAGAACCCATACCCCTCAACTGTCCCACTTTGAGCAGGACATCCCAGAATTACAGAAGCCATCCTCGCTTCTGATTGGATCCTTGGCTGTCCCATTTTCGCTCCTGCCAGAATGCAACCCTGAAATTTGCAAATTTGGGGGGCTATGCTCTCACACAAGTCACCTGACTCCATCAAGAGCAGGGCCCCCAAAGATGCTCATTTTGCAGGGCCACGTTCTTGTGCGAGTCACATGACCCTCCTGGGAGCGCAGCCCCGAAAGATGCACATCCCGATTTTCCTCTGCAGCATGTTGGAGGGTATGGATAACCAAGTGAAACTTTTAATAGGAAAAGAAACCTGCTACTTGCCTGACATTCATATGAAATTACTTAACTAACAAGTTTTGGTGTGTCTTCCTTGACTCTCAAAGAATACAAAAAAGGGCTCACAGTTCAAACAGAGCTGGCATAGTGTAGTGTAAGGGTGTGTAACCTCAAGCCCAGGGGCCAAATATGCCCCTCAAGACCTCTCTGTATGGCCCTCAGAATTCTGCCTAGCCAAACACACATCCACCCCAGGTCACTCCCCTCACTGGCCCTGCTTCACATGGTGAGTGTTTTTGCCTGGCAGAAATGTCTCCTTCAACTCTTAAGGCCTCTTGCTTTTCAATATGGAGGTTAGAGAGGGTTGTGTGTGTGTACAAAGGTAAAATTTACATTAGTTGCGGGACTCACTTTCCCCTTTGGCCCACCCACCACTGGCTTGTGATCCTCAGAAAGCTGCCCAGAAAAATGAGCTGTGAGTTGGAAGTTAAGATGTTGCCCAGTCACAACTCACCCTTTTTCCATATGCAAGCTACCATGCATTCAACTACTTCAAATCTGCCCCCCCCCGGCCGCCATTAAAAATGGACTTAATTATACTATGCACCCCACCCTCACTATAGTGTGGTAAATTTGCTGAGATGATGTGTAATAAACCTTGCGATATTCTACAGTGATATATAAATGCTAAGTAATACTGTCATTAATCATTGAGAAATGAAAGTGCTTATGGTTGTAAGTAGGACAACTTTAATGTTGACTCACCTCGGTTGCACATCAAAATAAGGAACAGTGGCTTTCCTGGAGCTTCAAATGTTCTTATAGAGAAGTGGCTCTGCCATGAAAGCTTACTTCAGGCAGTGCATTCCGGGTGCCTTTGAAGGCACTAAAGAGAGATATGGGCAAATTTGGCCCATGGGACACTGCCTATTAGGAAATGCTGCAGCACCAGCCTGACTGAAATGAATAGGCACTGTGCAAAAGCATCCTTCCTATACTCTAATTGCTATTAATTAGTGGGAGAGAGACTCTTTGGATTTCTGCACAAGGAACTAAAATAGTTGCCGGGTGTAAATGTGACTTACTTTCACAAATTATAGAGTCTCCCCCCCCCCCCCCAAAAAAAAGTATAAATTATCTTGCCCATCAAAATTCTGACTATTTATAAGCTGTCAGTCACTTAGCTTGTGCAAATTATTTGGAAGGGGGCATTTGTGTCTGAAATTCTCAGATTCGTCTACATTCACTACAGCATCCTTCTTGAATTCCATGACATATACAAATCCATAATTTAACCAGAATACATATATTTCTTATTTCTCTAATCTGTTGTGAAGCCCTTGGAAGGGTATGTTTTTCTTTTCCTGAGAACTTGCCATTGATGGATCAGATCTTCTGTCTCTTTGACACTTTGGCAAGTGATTAAATATTTCTGGTGTTGGTGCTAGGCTGAAATTTTAAAAGACACAGCATTTCACCTCAATAAAAGGAAGATGGATTTCAATTGTAGCTTTAGCAACAGTTCAATCTTCCATTTCAGAAAGTTGCCTTCTCTTTTTCTGCAAAGCTAACATTGGTTTCCACATTATATTTGTCTTAGGTTTTGGCTTCTCATAAGTTAACAGACTGAATGATGGCTTGCATTCTTCTTTCTCTACCTGCATTCTAAGCTGTTATTTTTTAAAGCACATACATATGCAAAAGCAGCAGCTTCAAATGAAGGGTTAACTTATTTTAAGGCCTTTATATATTGCTGCATATCTTGCATACTTTCCAGGTCATGTACACAGGTAAAAATAATAATATTAGTTTAGCCATACTGATTCTTAGCCTAATACTCAAAGTAAACTAGGCTCAGTTCACCTTTATTTCAAAAGAATTTCAATATTTCTTTGAATATTTTACAAATTATCCACTGTCTGAAATATTTTGGCATTTTGTTAAATAATTAATATATAAAGTTATCAAAGCAGTCCACATTTTGAGGTTTTTTTCAAAGCCTTATGGAATAACTAGATAGATGATAGACAGACAGACAGATGACAGATAGATGATAGATTAGATAGACAGATGGATAGATAAATAGATGATAGATAGACACATACACATATACACACATAAACATATATATATTATATCCATTTATATTTATTTCCATTTTATGTATTTTATATGAAGCAGTTGTATCCTTCATAAATGTTTATCCCAGGATAGTTTATAATGCAGTTTACAATTCAAAGCAAACACAATGAAGCACATAAAACATTTTTTTTAAGAATCAAAACACTAAATGAAACAGCAGAGCAGGAAAAAATGTCTAAAATTACCATTTTAGAAACGAACTTGCTAAAATGTCTAAGAGCATCAAAACCTCATCAAGAATTTAGAACTGAAAAGTATGCTGTAGTTTTTTAATAGAAAAGCCCTGTGGGTACAAACAATGACCAACCAATGCCACATTAGTTATTATTTCACTTTATAACATGTTGAAACAGAGAGAACAATTACAATGACTGAGGAAATTTGAAACCATAAAATAAGCTTGTAGAATGAGTTAAAATAACAAAGTCCAAGTAAAGACTATCAACTATATCAGATCATCAAGTATCGTCGCAGATTTGCCACATCTGTGTCACAGCTGAAATCATGCCGCAGTGGAACTAGTCCTTGAAAGATGGTCCTTGGGAAGAGCCATTGTTTTACAGTGGTGCCTCGGGTTAAGTACTTAATTCGTTCCAGAGGTCCATTCTTAACCTGAAACTGTTCTTAACCTGAAGCACCACTTTAGCTAATGGGGCCTCCCACTGCCGCCGTTACGCCAGAGCACAATTTCTGTTCTTATCCTGAAGCAAAGTTCTTAACCTGAAGCGCTATTCTGGGTTAGCGGAGTGTGTAACCTGAAGCATATGTAACCCGAGGTACCACTGTAGTTACTTTTGGTTTTGTAGTGATGCGAACAGCATGACTGCCGTTCCAGACATTTAATGTTTCCAGTCGAGTGCAGTAAATGGCGATAGAGCAGGACACAGTGCTCTTTCCATGGTGGTGTTTCAGGGCATCCTGACAAAGAGAGTTGTGCGCCTTCATCTAGGGTTGTTATTAGTTTCTGATATTGTGTGTGTTGCTAAGTGTCTCCTTGACCACCACCACCATCATCACCATCTCCATCTGATGTAATCTAACAAGTTGGGCTGCACCCTTCCCCACCTTTGCAGGGACCATCAGAACAAGATACCCTGTGAGGAAGAGAAACAGCAGCAGCTAAACAGGCAAAATACCCTCATTATCTAAGGAAATATGCTTTTGATTCTATTATGTTTTCTTGATTTTAATGGAGAGAGAGAGAGAGAGAGAGA
Source organism: Podarcis cretensis (assembly GCF_951804945.1). Taxonomy (NCBI): domain Eukaryota; kingdom Metazoa; phylum Chordata; class Lepidosauria; order Squamata; family Lacertidae; genus Podarcis; species Podarcis cretensis. Next base: position 29,855,986 of record NC_137180.1, on the reverse strand, counting down.
GAGAGAGAGAGAGAGAGAGAGAGAATGAATTGTTGTTACAAAACTGCTTGGACGTGACCAGTAAAAATATCTGGAATATGTTATACCACCAAGGAAACTACAGTAGGGGAATGGCCAGCTTATTTTTTCGGATTGAAATTCTGAGTGTACCACATCCAATATCCTGAAGAGATCTGAAAACCAGCTTTCAGGAACTGAAAAGATTGGCCAGTTTGAATTTTTCTTTAGAACATTCTTTTATTAATGTCATCTATCCGAGAGTGAATAAAAATGGCCTCAATATTCTCATGGGAAAGATGAACATTTTCACCAAACTCTTGGAAGATGTAGCACAAAAATACTTACTGCTCCTTGCCAAGAATGAAACTGAAATGTTTAGGGCTTCTGATTAAACCTTCAGTGGTATGTTTCTCTTAGACAAAGCATTTGTCATAAGTAGCATGTTGGCTGGAATATGATTTATGCCACTGGACTGAAATTGGCTGAATAATTTATGCTGTTTATTGTTCAGAAAAGGGTTTTTTTAAGTTGAGCAAGCAGTGGCAAAAAGGAGAGTGCAAATATAGATTGGGAATGTGGAGGGGCAGTTATTTTCTGTGTTTAATAGTTAACAGAATAAATCTAGGCGAAATACACCTTATGTAGGGGGACAGCTCTGGTAGGTGCACTGTTGTCAGCATATTCAATGAAACCAATTGGCTAAGAGAAGCTGCCAAATAGGTGTGAAATGAGGTGAAATTACTAGGGAAACACTTTCTTTTAAGGTACTTTGCTTTGTTCCTGACTGTGCCTTGCAGCAAAAAATTTAATTTAAATACTGAAAATGGAATGCTGTTGTATTGATTTAAATTTGCTAAGAAAGTCTTGGAATCTATTTCCTTTTGCATAGGCCCAGCGCATCCGTTTGTGTGTGTGTGTGTGTGTGTGTGTTTCCAACTATTCCGGTTTTTCACTATTTATGAGTATATCAGAGTTTATTAGATCCTGCTATTCTGTGTATTAGCATAAAACACATAACTTGAATTGTCAGTTTATAAAATTTTCAGAATGTACGATTATGGGTTTGCTCTTACTGTAAATTTTTACACAGCTTGCATGATTTATCTTATCTGTTGAAACACTGGTTTTTATGTTTTCCCCATTTTAACAGATAAATTTAATACCCTGAACCTATGGCAGAGGTAGAGTTACAGACAAAAGGAGGGATGGAAAGATGAGTGTGCAGAAGAAGAGAGGGGGAGAGATATGTGGCTCAATTCAGCTGAAACTATTTCACAGATAACTCACTTTATGCCATGTGGCTAAAAATATTTGAAATGTTTACAGGCTGCACAATATATATGTTTGACATATTAAAGCAGGCTCCTATCAGCTGCTCAGTAACCGTTCCAGAGAAACTCCTTAAAAGAAATCAAGCAAAATCACAGCCACTAGTCTGCTGTGCTGTTTCTAATTTGAAGGCAAATTCATCTCTGACACGCAGCAGACTCTGTGCAGGTGGAAGCAAGCCCCTCACTGCTCCTATCTCTGCCAGTCAAATTATGTCATCAGTGAAGGATCACTGGTTTTTAATGATACGGTGGCCTCCATACTGAGAAGCGGGTCCTGGCAGAGCAATATGCATAGCCAATAAAATGGCTGTCACCAAATTACAATTGACACTTAACATCACTAAATCTGCAGTGTAATTCCTTGTGACAGTTGTGTAGGTATATTAGAAGAAAATAATTTACTTCAAACCCAGCATGTAAGACACCATTTCCTGGACATAATTCATGTCATATTTACAGTAGCCAAAGCAAGCAGTCTCCAGGCAACCTTAATTCAGGGAAGAGATCATAGATGCTAACATGTTCATTGGAGTATGATTATTTATGTCTGCAATAAACAAAGCTGGAGCAGTTGCTCATTGCAGGTTTTAATTGTTATTGGGGGTTTTAATTGTTATTGGGTTTTGAATGAATATTAGCCTGTTTTGCTGTAGGGATTAAGAAAACTATAAATATGAAGCAACATTTCAAATGGGAAAACTGGAAACCACTGAAAACATCTTGGCTGTTTCAGGAATGAGAAACCCAATCTGTGTACTTGACTGTATTTTTTTGAGCTTCCCCTTTAGCTGATCCCTGGATATGAAGGTGAACTTTTGAATTTGTAGATAACCATGTGTGTATGTAAGCATCAGCATACAGCTGGTATATTCAACTTCAGAAGTGCTAGCAAAGCTAAAGGGTGTCACCACAAGTGTCAACTTCTATAATTTTTTTCCTCTTAAAGTAATAATCTTGTTGAGGAAAACATCTGAGAGGAGATGGGGGGGGACAGTCACCCAAAATTCTTTTATTCTGGATTGTCTATTTTGATGCATTCATCTCGAGCAGATCAGCAGAGAGCACCTTCCTCAGTCTTCTAAACATATATAAATGTGACATCGTTAAAAGTCTTCACTCTTCGGAATGAAGTGGTTTGAATATCTAGCAAAATGGGTCTGCAAAAAATTCATTCCAACTTTGTCTCTAGGCAATTCACCTTTGGCCCAGTGATGATATGAGTCTTTCTGCTGATGGGGAAGATACAGTAAGTCTGGTCAGGCAGTCTTTAGGAGTCAGATGCCTATTTGTTAGCAGAATGAAGCAGGTGTAGTAGTGTGTGTTAGATTAGTTCATCACAGCGTGATAATTACCTCACAGGGAGCCCTCAAGCTTACACACTTGATACAGGAGCTACAGAAGAGATCCTGTAAATGGCCATGTTTATTGCAAGGTGGGCTTAATTGAGAAAACTCAACATTTAAAAATATGAATCAATGAATCCCTATTTCTACATTTTCCACACTCTCCTTTTGTTTAAAATACAGTCAGCTGAAGCATCCTTGTGTGGGTTTCCTAGCTTTTCTGGTATTTGCTAAAAGTATAGAAGCAGAAAACGCACCTACCCCTACATGCTGGGAAATCAGAAGTTGCTGCTGCATTTATTATTGTCGCTCTCTTTGGGGGCAGAAAGAAAGTAATGAAGGGGCTGACAAAGCTTCAAAGGACCCTTCACTGTCATTCTTCCTCTTGCTGGGTAGGAGGCAAGGTGAGTCCCTTGGACCTACATTAGGCTGGGATTCTGCTCACCATTAGATTCTCATATTCATACTTATGGACACCTTTCATCCTCTCCCCCCCACCCCCACCCCAGAAATGATATTCACTATATGTGGTTCTGAAGATGATTGCTGTTTTCTGACTTGTCACTGGCCCAAATAATTTTTCTTTCGTGGTGTCACTTAAGAATCCTGTGAATGTCTACAGCAATGCACCAAAGGAAAGTATGGATCTACTCATTGGCTGTGCTGCTGCTGTCACTGCTACTCTCTTTTCCTCAGTTGCCTTCCTGCTTTCTGTAATAGCAGGGATGTAAGATGACATCAGTTTCTATTTTTTCCTGTTTTGGTTGCATGCAGCACTGTTTTTGATCCACTGCAGTTCATCTTCTGCTGTGGTGAAATTACCTAGGGCTTCCATCTGTCCAGAATTTTGTCCTTCAAAAAATACATCTGGGAAAACCTGGGCATATGGCAAGCCCTGTCAGAAGTGTCATTTTTCACACACACACACACACACACACACACACACAAAAACCTCAATAACTTTCCCCAAAAAGCTCAACAACACCAGATTTTCCATTTTAGAAATATGGCAACCTAAATTACCTAACTTACATAATTTACATAACATACATCATCATGATGCTACTCTACCACATTCATTTCAGTGCAAAGTAAACACAGAACAATTGGGGGAGGGGTGTAATAAATTATGTATCATTTGTGGACTGAAGGCAAGAGCAACAAATACTGATTGTATTCACTGAGTCAATTTCCATTCTGGACATGGAATGAATAAGCAAACACTGGCCCCAACTGCTCTTCAACAAGTAGGACTGGGTCCAGCAGGACCCCAAAGCTCCTCACCTTATCTCATAGAGGCACCACATTCTCTTTATATTAATACAATGTTAATGTTAATACCAACAACAATGGACATTATATTTCTGGGTTTTCCAAATCTTGTAACATGTTCAGAAGCAGCATTAGCAGATCAGATAAGGCAGCATTCCTCTGTGCTGCTCGCCTCCAGAAGAGTGCAGAGAGTCCATGTCTGACAGCCACTCTCAGTAGGAGTGGTCTCATATATTACTCTAAACATCTTGTTGACTAACTGGGGACGGGTGGGTGTGTAAATAAAGAAATACATTTAGGAATCTGGGAAGGGTAAATGTGCCCCTTTCCCCACCCCTATGGGCACCCATGCCCAGCATCCCTATGTACTAATAGAAAAGACAAAAGCATCCTGTGCAGCCAGTCATTGCTCTAATTAAGAGTTTCCCACAGACATCTGGGAATGGGAACAGGATGCTGGACTAGATGGGCCATTGGCTTGATCCAGCAGGCTCCTGTTATGTTCTTCTGATTTCACTATGGATCACTGAAATGTTTTGGATTGGAAAAATAAACAGACCGAGCTCTTACCGTGAAGCCTTTTCTATGTGTGTGTTTTCGCAGGCTTAGATCCAGCTTGCAATATGCTGGTCAGAGGCCAAGTAGAATTGCTTGTACAGCTTGAAACCTGTATTGCAGGCCACCAAAATCAAGTGATTGAAACAAAGCAAGGGGCGATTTGACATGCCAGTTTCCTGACCCCAGTGTCAACTGTGTGCAGAAGTGTGCAGTCTTTGGCTCCGTTGCCCCTGTAAGTGGCAAATGAACTCAGTGATGGATTTTGCAAGCAAGCATCAAGCTAGAGTCTAGGGTCCATCCATGTCTATTTTAGAGAGCAAACTGAAGCTTCTGGGGAGGGCAGCTGAGGGGCTGTTGGGTATAGAGGTATAGAATCATAGGGTTGGAAGAGACCCTGTGAATCTTCTCATCCAGCACCTGCAATACAGGAATATGCAGCTATCCCTTACAGTGACTGAATTTGCAACCTTGGCATTTTCAGCACCACACTCTAACCAACTGAGCTATCCAGTCCTACCTCTCTGAAGGCAGAGAAGAAGTTCTACCAAATAAGATATCTTTGTTATGCTGGATGAAAGCTTCCCTACTGCTGTTTTTCCACTAGCCATGCTCTGCCAGTGGCAAGCCCCAAAATGGAGTATGTCAGATAAGGCTGTGGATCCACAAAATCCTAAGCCCTCTTGTTTCCAGTACATGACTCCCCACCACAAAAGGCCCTGAAATATGCCAGCCCCAGTGTTGGCATAGTTAATTCCCCTTAATTGGCATCAGGGTGAAATGCCAATCTCCAGCCCCCTGGCCCCATCTCTGCTCTGGCCACTATGGGCCAGCAGAGCTTTGGATCTGGCAGAATCATCCATCCAACACAGTTAAATTATCATGATTTTTCTAGTCTGCATACAATGTTCAAGAGCAAGATTCCTTATGCCTCCTCTCAGCTTACAAAGCCAGGAATATTGTTGTGAGCTTCTTTCGCTTTTTTACTTTTCCTAATGCCAGACTGTTGGCTTTCATCCAAGTGCATGCCGGGGGTCTGTGCTGGGTCTGTGTGATGAGGAGACCCAGTCATGAAGTTTCACCAAGATGCCAGAAAGCATCCTACCAGCATGGTTTACATACCTCTCTATATATTTTATTTTTAAATTAAAAGGGAAAATGCATGCCACTGCATCCCTGCCCTGTGAGATTAAAACAATTAATGAAATAAACAGGTAATAAATATAAATGCTGGATCTGTGAACCAAGGCCTTGACCTTGTGAGATGAAATGTTGCATGTTCTCAGGTTACATGATCAAGATGCTCAGCTTGTCTGCTGCAGACAAGTTGTGATGGTTCAAATACATACAAACCTGTAGCTAAAAAGGAATATGTAATTTCCCTTGAAATAAGCCCCTGTAACTCACATATGCTCAAGACGAGGATCTAAGTTGCTACAGCTCCAAAAATGGAATGAGACAAAGATGTTAAAAAAAAAAAAAAGAGGGAACAGAATGCAACCCTCAGATAAGGACATCTTTGCAAGCATATGTAAAAGTAGCCACTTCAAAAAAATGTTCTGCTTAAAGCTTCTTTCACATGGTGTGAAAGATATAACTGGCTGGTGTGCAGGCAAAGATGAGATGAAAATGTTTAAACTGACTTTGATGAAAGTTTCTTATTCACATTGACTGTTTATGGAAAGGAGAACTTTATTTTAGCTTGACCAGAGTTTTGAAATCAGAGTTAAAATGTATTTTGGTGCCTTATTTACCCAATGGTTTTCTAATTGATTAGCCTTAATGGCCTTTCTTGTCAATCGAGCCCTTCATTTCTATTGTGCATCAGATCTTTGTGTGACTCAGGTAGTGCCCTGCGTGTTTGATCTTTGACCTCAACTCACAGACTGTTTTATGTAGAAAAGCCCCATGATTATTGCCTTCACTTTCTTTAACCTACTTTTTCACCTTGAAGTGTAAAGGGTCACAGCTAGGGCCTGGCTTGTATTACAGTCCTTAAGATGAAGCATATTCTATGAAAAGCACTCTGTTTTTATTTCTTTGGAATTATTGGCTTTCAAGCCTTTGAATTCCATGAAGATAATTACTGTTTTGCCCCCTTTTTGTGTGATATTTGATGCCACTGAGTGGAATAAATTACCTGTCTAACAAGGAGCTTTAATTGGTAGTTGCAGGCCAATGTGCATGCTCCATGCTAACTCCCTTATTATTTTTAAACCACCATATTACCATGTAGGATATGTTATTGTTTTAACTCTTAGTAGAAGTTGCAAGCTACAATCTCTTCCCACCCCCATCTTTTCCCCAATTTTGCTGGGACATTTACATCTCTCTTTCTCGGTGCATAAATCAATACTGTGTCTGTGTGACAGAAAGTCTGAAATAAATGTATCTTTTCTGACTTTCCAGTGGCAAATCACACCTATCACAGTCCCATGTGGACATAACATTTGAAGTCCCTCTAAATTTACTACAGAAAGTGAAATCAGAATATGGCTGATGGCTGTTAGCTCATCAAGATGACCCCAGATCCCATTAAAGCTTGAGGCTAGCACTGCACAAGTTTGAAAAACTCACCTCCAAATTAGGCTAATTGGATCCAATCCGAGGAAGACCGCAAGAATTCAAACTGAGTCCTCATCCTTCCATAGCCTGTGTGCCATTTTCCTATAGAACTAGTTTTATAGAACTTGAACTTCCCATTGGAGAAAAGGTACCCTTTTATTTTATTATATTATATTTGTGGAGCAAAAAGGACTTCTCAGAGGCAAAAATAGTCACGCACATTTCACAGCTATAATTGTGTGCGAATGAAAGCCTTTTAAGAGCAGAACTCCAGGGAAACTTAATAATCCAAAGTAGTTTTGCGGAGAGGTCATCCGGGATTTGGACAGCAGTGCCACATAAGCAGGGCAGACAGGCAGGAGTGTTCTCTCTGCAGCATTGTCATTTTCCGAGATGGTGATGGGACAGGGTGAGGTGATGGTGGTGTCAGGGGAGCTCCAAGGCAGCAGTGGTGGCTCCACAAGTGCACACCTGCAGGTGCTCCCCTGACCTTGCCAGTACCATGCCCTACTCCATCCCCACCCTGGTAAGAACAGCACTGCTGGGAAGGGGTTGCTGCAACATTACCCAACCCTGCCACGTGCCACTAGAGGATTTGGGGCATGCTATCATCATTATACAGGTGGTAACTACTTCTTATTTTCATCTAATACCAAGGGAGCTATTGTGAGCTAGTTCCTGTAAGCAGTAATGAGTTGGGGGATAGCTAACAAACTGAGGCTTAATCCAGACAAGACAGAGGTACTCCTGTTCAGGAAGGAGTCAAGACTCTGGAATAGGGATTCAGACTGTTTGGGGTGCACATTCTGTGGAGTGCTCCTGGATTCTACGTACACTTGTATGACCAGGTGGCAGCTGTAGCTTTGGTCAGCAGCGCCTGGGCTACCAGCTGTGCCCTATTGCTTAGATCATTGGTTTTCAACCATTGTGCTGTGGCACCCTGGGGTGCCTTGAATGATGGTCAGGGATGCCACGGACAACACTGGCCTCTGTCCCTCTTTCCTGCCCTCCTCTGATGCCCTCTTGTGTCGCTGCCCCCCAAAGGCTTCCATGGCTGTTTGTTGCAGCAACCCTGCCTACAAGCTCCCCAGGTAAATGGCGTCTTTGGGGCTGGTCAAGGGGTGCTGGTTGCCCGGAGCTGAGGTGACTTTGGAGTAAGAAAGCAAGCAAGTGGGCGAGCCCAGCCAGCCAGTCCACCAGCCCTTGCTGTTGGGAATGAACTGACAAACCCCAGACACCTGTGAGGCAGTGTGAGGAGGCACCTCTCTTTGGGGCAGGGGGTGGGTGCAGCTCAGAGACCAGGGGCGGCAGCAGCAACTGTCTGGAGGACTTCCAAGAAGAGGGGAGAAGACAGGAGGCTGAGGAAACACTCCACAAGGGAGGGTATTTGAAAAAGTGTGAGGAGTTGCCAGTTCTGCAGGCAAAGGGTGACATAACTGGCACCCACAGGGGTGCCTTAGTTATATCCTGGTTGGAATTCTGCAGTGCAATCTACATAGGGCAATCTGAAGAAGCTTCAATTGTTCCAGAATACAGCTGCAAAGATGTTGGTGGCTGCTTGCCCATGGAATGCCATTAAATGGATCCTGCAACAGTGGCACTGGTTACCAATTTACTTCCAAGCACAATTCAAAATGTTGGTGAGTACTCTTTAAAGTGCTAAATGGCTTTGGTCCAAGAAACTTTAGGGATCACATATTTCCAGACCATCTTTGTTGTTGTTGTTGTTGTTGTTTAGTCATTCAGTCGTGTCCGACTCTTCGTGACCCCATGGACCAGAGCACACCAGGCACTCCTGTCTTCTACTGCCTCCCGCAGTTTGGTCAAACTCATGCTGGTAGCTTCGAGAACACTGTCCAACCATCTCGTCCTCTGTCATCCCCTTCTCCTTGTGCCCTCCATCTTTCCCAACATCAGGGTCTTTTCCAGGGAGTCTTCTCTTCTCATGAGGTGGCCAAAGTATTGGAGTCTCAGCTTCAGGATCTGTCTTTCCAGTGAGCACTCAGGGCTGATTTCCTTAAGAATGGATAGGTTTGATCTTCTTGCAGTCCATGGGACTCTCAAGAGTCTCCTCCAGCACCATTCAAAAGCATCAATTCTTTGGCGATCAGCCTTCTTGATGGTCCAGCTCTCACACCCATACATCCCTACCAGACCATCTTACCTGCTCCATAAGATGAGAAGGAGAGATCCTTCTCTGTGTCCTGCCTAGGGTGGAAGGATGGAGGGTGGGCAGGGAGAGAGGGCCTTCACAATGGCTGAACCCATAAGAACATCAGGCCACAGGCTCATTTAGTCCAGCATCTTGTTCTCACAGTAGCCATCCAGCTGCCTATGGGAAGCCCACAAGTTCAACAGCACTCTCCCACTTGCAGTTCCCAGCACCTGGCATTCAGAGGCGTACTGCCTCCCACACCTTGCCACACCCACAAAGTACAATTGGTTCCCTCTCCTGCTGCTTTTCATCTGTTTCTGAACACTTTGTTGTTCTTCAAGGTTTCCATGTTCTTGTTTTTAACTGCTGATGCTGCATCCTTTTTGAAATGGTTTTATATACTTTCGGGAAACTGTAACATTCTACAACTTAACCTGCCCTGTGTAGTGTTTTTACACTAGGAAGAAGAGATTTGAGTGTTTTAATAAAATAAATTAATAACATCCATGCAGGGGAAAAATGCATTCAGGATACAACATAGAGATGACCACTTATTGGGAGTAATGAGCTAATATTTCTATATTTTTAGTACACCTCTGTCACAAATAGATTTTTTTATCTTGCACAAAATGAAAAATGTCTCTCACTTGGATGTTCTAAGAATCATAATATTATTTAAACAAATATGCCATTTAATACATGGGATTAGTTACCCTAATAGTGCCATTAGCTATCACTATACTCCATAATAAGTGGCTTCATCTTTGTTATGACATGATCTTTCCTACTGTTTATTGACCTTTCAATACAAGGGGGAGGGAACGTTCCCAGCCCCCGAAACCTTTAAGCAGCTACTGTAAAGCTGTGGTTTTCTTCTCAGCTGGAATGTTTAGAAACCCTTAGAGCTAAATACCTTGGTGTACTGCTTAAACACCAACAACAGCCTTATGGGGCCTGGCCCGACCTTAAACACATCTTTTTTTGTTGAGAATATTGCATTCTGTAGGCTAACCCAGAGCTCACATTAAATATACTAGCCTCATTGAAGCTTACTGAATTGAACTGAGTTGCTTTTTGTTTTTTCTCTCTTTACTTCACCCCCAACTGGGACTGGGCAGCCTTTCTTTCCAGTGGAGTGTGCTTTAAAGTAGCCCAAAGAAGAGAATAAGAGGTGGAGGGAGAAAGAAAACCAAAAGGTGCTGCTTAGGCCCATAATTAGTCTTGATCCTTAGAGTCTAAAATATTTTAACGCCAGGTTTCTGATTGCAGTGCGGCAAAGTGGATTTGGGAATGCAGAAAAGTAATTAGGTCTGTGCATTGAAGTGTGGAGAGCATTTAAAAGTGAATGGGTGGTTACTACATTCTTGGCAGGCTGTTTTTTATCTTTTCATGCTCCGCTGTTGTTAGAGGTGATGGGTTTATTGCAGTTTTAGCACTTTGGAGGTGGTTGTGTTTTTCTTAACCTAGCCTTTCACTTTCCTGTCTCTTAAGATGAATACTTGTGGCAGAATGGAGATTGACGAAAAATGCTTTTTTTAAAAAAAAAAAAAAAAAAAGGAGAGAGAAAATCCTTGAAAGGCTGGAATCCTGGAGAGGAGGGGGGAAATCATTTGGTAAAGGAGAACAAGGAGGAATAAGCGTCAGCCTTGAAACAGGCCCTGTACAAAGAATCTGCCTTTAATTAATGACTCACTATCTATAGAAGCAACCAGAGACAATAGTCACCCTGAGGAGAAGAAAAAGAAAACATTTATTCTCTGGTAGGGAAAATGTTCACATAGGGTGAAGTCCACCAAGCCTTGCTACCCCAGGCCACTTCAATCGGGCTTACGCGGCAGCCCCACTGAATGAATAGAGATTGTGCAGCAGCTGTGCTGGCTGGATTGTGACCGCTGTCATCTGGAGAAACCGCCACACTGGGGGGGGGGATGGGGGACTAAATGGAGAGGTATCAAGACCACAAATGATGCAGCACCTTGTAGTAATTTGTAGATTGCTGCAGCTTCTACATAACTGCTGTATTATTATTATTATTATTATTATTATTATTATTATTACTGCTATTATTTTTTTTTTAAAAAAAAAACACCTCACCAGGTGTCAGCTATTCTTTATAGCCTTGGAACCAGGCTGGCTTGTCCATTCGCCATTCAGAATCTCCTCGGCGCTGACCTGAATGTCATAGAAATTCCTGCTTTTTTAAAAAAGGAAAAGAATAAGAGGGGAAATGTGATAGAAACCTGTGCATTTCAGAGTTCTCCCTATGGGTAGAAAGGAAGGCGTCCTGCAGAAACTCCTTTTGACAGCGGTTGTAATTACAGGCTACTATATTAAAAGTGTTGTGGTCAAAAGACACAGAATTACAAGGCTAGAGAAGAATGCAGGAGGGCCACTTGTTAACTTTGAGGAATTGCCTTTTTTAAAAAAAAGGTGGGGGCAAAAAGAGATCTGTTCCAGAATATATATTGACAGTGAACAATAGCTACCTGAGGAATAACCCTCTGGGAAGTTCTCCTGAGAAAGCCCTGGTACAATGAATGGGAGTTGCGCAAGAGCATTTAAATCATTTCAGTAGGTCTTGCTCAGGATAACTTCTAGAAATAGGGAGCTGTGACTCAATCAGCAGTCCTGTGGCACTCATAAATGAGTGTTCTCTTATGTGTAATTTAAACCAATAAGTAATATAACTGTCCAGCTATGTATCAGAGAATATAGCTGTTGAGTGCAGCAGAATTCCTCTGAAACATTTAAAAATCATGGCAGCAGGGTTTTTTATTTGTAGAGTTTTATTTTTGAAAGTTCTCTGTTTTTTTTAAAACAGAAAATAGCTTCATTGGGTGCGAGGTTCTTTTCCTCTGCAGATTCATAGACTATTTATTTAATTAACAGGGTTGTGTTATTATAGATAGCCATTTCAATATTTTCCTCTGTTTACTTTGGTGTCTGGGAAACACACTCACAAAAAGATCTTTTATCTTTTTGAGTATTTAAGTGGCCTTGATTGTGTTAATATGCAGGCTGAATCACGGCGTCTCAAGCAAGCCCTCACCTAACATCCCTATTCTTTAATAAGCTGGCAGAGGAAAGAGCTTCAGTGAAAATTAAACTATTTCTTGGTTAATTTTAATCCAATTACATATTCGCCATCTGTACCTATTTAATCAGTAGAGTTGCAATTTTCCTATGAGTCCCAGTTGCGGATGTGTACTTAATACTGGAACATGTCCTTCAGTGGTACCTGAGAGGTTGGCAAAATATCAGCTTTGGAAGTGATCATATTAATCTCTTCCATTATATCAAGAATGGTCAGAATCCAAAAGCCATGGTTCCAGTTCACTTCTAGTTGTGGATAAGTAGTTTCATGTAACAAGTGGCAACCCTTATGTCTGTTTATGCACATCTGAAGACCCTTCCATCCAGTTCAATGTAGATCTGTATCCTCACTGGATACATGACAAAAAAAAAAACAACCCACCTCATTTTGTGTGTGGATCTCCTTTAGTAGATGGAGTTGTGTAGAACTGAGTAGCTAGATCTGTGCAACCCATTGGAAAATATACAGAGGGATGGCATCTAGTGGTAAAAACCTGTGATTTCTAAGTGGTAGGAAAATGTAGAGTTTAGAATAAATCCATCCCATAAAAGCGGGGCGATCACACTATTTGATGTCTGCTGCAGTTTGATGAGTTACTCTCCCAGGTAAGCAAAGAAAGTGAATTTGTTATCATTATGTGTTTCTCCCAAAGTGCCTTGCTTATGGGGCAGCAGAGAGATACCATTGATATATTAATTATAAATACATATTTTTATTTGACAAAAGTGTACATAATAGCTATGCAAAGGTATGATGAAATATAAAAGCACTTATATAAGTTGGGGGGAGGAGTTGAGGAGAATAAGTAAATATAAGGTGGAAAGATTGGTTCAGATGCAGTTCACATTCATCTCTGAAGTTTCCTGCATTCTGGAAGTGGGGCTGATTGTTAGATGCATAAGTATTCAGTTTCTGAAATGGCTGGGTGGAAGGAGGCCTCTAGTCACTGGGAGCAACCATGGCATAGTAACTGAGATCATTCTTTTGAATTGAGTTCCCACACACTGGCTGGTAGAAACAAGGGTGGAAATTATCTATAACCCTGTTTTGACCTCCGTGACCTTGGGCTGGCCTAAGTCCAATATTTAAATAGTGAAGGTTACTAAAGAGTTTGGAAAGCTCAGGAAAAGAAAAGGGAACCTGCAAACAAACAGTAAGACATACTTAACAAATATTTGAATAGAAGGCTCCTAGGAGCAAAAGGACAAACTAATAAAGAATGTGATATTTGAAGCTATTCAGTGATGGTCTCTTCTTAAATTTAGAGTACCCCATAACAGGAATGCAGTTTAAATAGCTTCAGGATTGCAGGAAGTTAAGTCTACATTTTGTTAAGTACAGTCTTAATTTATTTCCATACTGTGAAACCTACGATGCCATCACATCATGCTCTGAAATACAACAGAAGGCTTAACAGAACGGCTACCCTACAGATATATACATAAAAGGCCTGTTTATGCTAGCACGAAATTCCTGTGTCCTGGAGGGTTAAATATTCCAACAATTGATGGGCAATTGTTACCCCATCAATGCAGGTTTGCTGCCATGGTAACATCCTGAACTCTGCCTTGCTTTTTGATAAGTAGGTTGCTGGGGTCTCTAGAGCACCCTTCTGTCAATTCCATCTGCTGCACAGTCTCCATCCTGTCTTGGAGGACAGGCCAAGCTAATCCAGGATTTATTTTTTTCACTTCCAAAATTGACTGTTGCAATGCCCTTTACATGGGGCTTCCCTTGTTATGATACAGAAGCTTCAACCTGGTGCAAAATTTCAGGCACAACAGTAGGAGGTGAGGAGTTGCTTGGCTGTTGGTATGCTTCCAGGCCAAATCCAAGGTGTTAGTTTAAATCTCTAAAGCTCTACCTTAAAGATGATCTCTCCCTATTCTCAACCTTCCTGCCGTCTTCATTCACCAAATCAGGCCTGTTTCATTCACTATTTGGGCAAGATGAATGTCTACCACTAGAAGCAGAGCTGTTACATTTGTGACCCTGAGGCCATGGGATGGCTTCCTTCCCACCAACACCTTGGAATTGGTAAGTCGGTACTCTTTGCTTGCAGGTGGGCTTCAAAAATTCCTATATCATCTCATCATTGAAATTATTTCCTAGACCCCCATACCCATTGCTACTTTGGCCATACCCATGCCTACACTTTGATCACACCTGCTTTGATATACGGCCCCCAGAGGATCAATCGTGGGTCAATGTGGCTCTTGGCTTGAAAAAGGTTGTCCACTTCTGCTATAAAGGGGCATTGGTTGATAATATTTAGTTTTTTTATTTTTATTATTAATTCACTTTTTATTGTTGTTTTTGTAGGTTTTCCACTGCTGTAAGCCACTTTGCATACATATTTTATCTAAAATAAATTGCCACAGAGGTGTGGGAACCATAGGACCAGTAAAAAATATGAGGGAGCTGCTGCCCCAAAATTGTTGGTGCTCATTTGCCATTTGAATGATGTGTGTGCCTTGTGATTGATTATGTGATTGATCTTGTGATTGATTATGCAAGGGCGGGGGTGGCACTGTGGTCTAAACCACTGAGTCTCTTGTGCTTGTTGATCAGACAGTCAGCGGTTCGAATCCCAGCGATGGGGTGAGCTCCCATTGCTCTGTCCCAGCTCCTGCCAACCTAGCAGTTCGAAAGCACACCAGTGCAAGTAGATAAATAGGTACCGCTGTGGCAGGAGGGTAAACGGCGTTTCCATGTGCTCTAGTTTCTGTCACAGTGTCCCATTGTGCCAGAAACGGTTTAGTCATGCTGGCCACGTGACCCAGAAAGCTGTCTGTGGACAAACGCCATCTCCCTTGGCCTGAAGCGAGATGAGTGCCACAACCCCATAGTTGCCTTTGACTAGACTTAACCATCCAGGGGTCCTTTACCTTTGATATTGTGACTGCTTATGCAAGTCTTACCTGCCCCCCCTAATTTTATTCAAGTTGGGGTCTGAGCTCTTGTGCCAATGAGCCCACCCAGTAAACTCTGATGCAAGAATATATTGATGCTTTGAGGGTAGAAGGCAGTGGATAAAAACAAAGCAAAATATAACACATGCTTTTATATGCCTTTGCTTGTTTTTGCTGCCTATAGGTTGGCATGTCCCAATGTCCTTAGGTGCTTATTTAATTTGTTTATAATTTTCACTACTCTTCTAGAGCAGGTATTAAAGCTGGGGAGGCGGCATAGAAATTTTAAAAATAAAAATGCTGAAAACTAGTACGTAACAATAAATATTTATTTCTGTGTGTCATCAAACTTTAGAATCTATTACCAGGAAAATGTAGCCTCATTTTTGCATCTCTGCCTTTGGTGCACATTTTGGTAACCATTTATCTAGCTTTTGCATTTGGGCACAGCCCAATTATTACAGGGAAATAAAATATTTTAACTTGAAAAATGGAAATGGTGACTCATAAGCTCAAACTGATCATTTGTTTCTACATACCACAGAATGTGTGCTGTAATTTCCAGTAAAACACATGTGTACATAAAGCCAGCTGGTCCAGAATATGGACCAATTTTAAATGGTTGATTATTCCTGTTTATAGAAATTGTCTGAATTATGACATCTGTTAAAAAGCAGTGACATTAAATAAATTATAAACAAAGAAATTAGGAGTAGCATAAATTTTAATTAGAGACCTGTAAGAATACTCTTATCTATTTTCTTTTTCCAACACGCCTCAATATTAAAATGGATTAAGTGCTTTTCTTTGCCTATAAGCTATTCAATGTTTTTGGAAGAAAAAGGGGCTTCCTCTGTTATATGAATATGATTTGCATTTTCCTACTCTAAATACAAATACATTAAACTTATATTTAGAAATGCTACTGTTTCGGAAAATATTGTGGGATGTGGAAATAGTTTGAACATTGAGATGAACAGAATGCTGCTTGGTTGTGCCTCAGAAAGGTTTGAAAGCCATATATCTAGGTTCAGATTCCACTGTTATGTCCAGGGGCAGATCTACTATGAAACTAAAGCTTAGCTTGAGGGCCCCTAATCCCTGTGGGACCCCAAAAGTGACTTTAGTTTTCATTGCTTAAAATTTTTGGTTCTTATAGACCCAATTTGAGTTGCGCAACTCAAACTGATTAATTTTTTGCTGTATATGTTTCAACAACCCTAAAGTCTGAGAGTCGGTAGCACAGTCATAGGTGTAGCCAGGATTTTTGCTGCGGGGGGCCAAGCTGACATGATTGGTCAATTAGTTAAGTACAGTATTTCTATTGCTTTACTTGAGCTAAGTGGGGCAGCTATCTACCACACCCCCTCTTGGCTACGCCCATGGGTGTTATAAAGGTGGAGTGCCATGGTAAGTTAGCCGTTATGTGGCAAATGTATTTTTCTCCCTTTTTGCTAGAGGCCAAGACCCTAGAGGAGTTCACAAAAGTACTTAAGTGGATACCAAAAATATAAAGTCCCGGAAAATTTGTCATGATCTGTCATGGATGACCCTACTGAGGAAGATAACAGTGGTTACCCAGACCTCATTGCTGGTTGTGAAGGGGGCCCCCGTAACAGTTCAAGCTTTAGGGCCTCCAAAATGTAGGTCCACCACTGGTTATGTCCACACTAGATTTCTAAATGGCTATTTTAAGACTCTCAAAACCTGAAGGGGCTGTTAAAAGGGCTGTTGTTTTTACTTACATAGGTGCAGAAGCCAAGGAATGTCAGAGCCATGGGGGAACAGACCAAAGGCCTTTTTAGTCCAGCATTCTATACTCATCGCGATGAATCAGATGCCTATGGGAAGCCCACGAATGGGGAATGAGTGCAATAACCTTCTCCTTTTATAAGCCACAGCAACTAGTACTCAGAGGTGGTACACAGCCATCATCACCTGTTGTTTTTGTTTGTTATTATGTATTTTGTGTTTTTATATTGTAAACTACCCTGTGATCCTCGGATGAAGGGCAGTATAGACTTTTAATAAATAATAATAAATGATAATAATTAAAATATGAATTTGTATAACTCCCCCCTTTTAAAGCACCAATTTTGTATTATTACATCTTCTTAAGCTGCGTTAAGCTTCTCTGTGCATGCAGCTTGCAGACGTTGATGCTGTCATCAGGCTACACCACTGCATGAAGCTGTCATCAAGCTACATCAGTACACCAGAGGAGTTTACACATTTCTGTAGTCTGAGTACACCTCAGAAGCTGCCAAGCCCATGGATGGATTTTGGTATGTCCTCATATTTCACTTGTAGAGGGTTGGGTTGCTCTATGTATTTCACTTGGGTTCCTCCCCATGTGTAATTATATTTGTCTAAATATTACACTCACTGAACATTAAGAGATGAATACGGTGGACTAAAAAGTCAATAAATAAAGAGTTGCTTTTCATTGCCCTTATATCTAATGTAGTTTATAATATATAATCAGCATGCAGAAAAATCAAATAATAAAAACACATCTAAAATCCAACCCATAACAACCATAACACACAAACAATAACCTGCAAAAGCAAAACCTGATCAACTTAACTTTGGAAGAGCATCATCATCATCATCATCATCATTATATTTATTTATATCCCACCATTTTCCCAGACCGGGACTCAAAGTGGCTTACATAAATTAAAACAACACACATAAAACACAAAAGATAAAAACATATAAAAGGTAATAGTCAAAAAGTAATTAAGCTATAATAGAATTAAAATATAAAAATGAATCTATTAAAATACAGATAGTAAAAACAGCACAGCACCATTAAAAGCTTTTTCCTTTTTTAAAAAAGTTCACAAAAATCTGTTATACTAAAACAGTCGTCACCTGTTTGCTGGCAGAAGGACAACAAGGAGGGAACCAGTCTAGCTTCTCTAGGGAGTTCCAGATTCCGTGAGAAGCTACTGAGAAGATGCTCTCCTGTGTCCCCACCAACTGTGCCTATGAGGGTGACAGGACTGAGAGAAGGGCCTCCTTCGAAGATTTCAGAGCCCAGGCAAAGTATGGGGAAATATAGCCTGGGACTGAAGATTTAGAAGAGCGTCATCATGTTGCAAAAGAAGAAGGAAAAGATGGCCAGGTGGTTCTTGCTGAATGATTTTTTATGGATGGAGCAACACATCTGAGAAGGCTCTAGATCCTGTGCCTACTATACTTCGGATACTGGGGGTACTCACATAGCAGGAAAGAAGAAAAGGAGGATAGGCAGTCTCAAACAAAGCACTATGGTCTGTGTTTTCCAGATACTCTTAGCAAAAGAAGCATATATGATACTTAGAGCTTAGAGGTGGGGGAACTTTTTCAACCTGAGGATAACACTCTCTTGTGAGCAACCTTCCAGGAGCATGGCTAGAGACAAAATGTGGGCAGAGGAACAAATGTGACTCCCTCCTTTGTACAGCAGACTACAAGTGGTAGAGAAACAAGAGGCATCATTGCAGCTGAAGAGGACGTGACACATTCTAACCAGTTAGAAGCACTCCAGCAGGGTGCTGAAGCTGAGCCAGTGACGGGGAAATCCTGGAGAGAGTCCAAAGGATTGGAGAGACCAGGAAGACCCCATTTAGTTCCTGGGCCTGAGGTTCCCCACCTGTAACTTGGAGGTTCCTTTTCCTTGTTTCAGCACCCATGGCATGACATTTGAATATAGGACTGGGGCTAGGCTTCAGGCCATTTGCAGTGTAATCCTCTCCAGGTTTGCTCAGAAGTAAGTCCCACTGAGTTCAATGTTGCTTTCTCCCACATGAGTATGTTTAGGATTGCAGACGGGGATTTAAATCAGCACATTGAATTGTGTGCAGCTTTAGGATGAAAATAATATGCACCCCACTCCACAGGAAACCTCTGTTATATTGCTGTGTTCTCAAGGAACTGTCATTTCACACAGAAATCAAGGGCAGCCCCAGATATCTGCATATTAACACATGAGCTAAATTAAAATCACAGTTTTGGAGGTTAAAAATGCTATAATTGGACAACACCCCATTCAAGTCCCCCCCCCCATATATCTTTGGAACTGACATCTAAATTCTTACTATTTTGCTTTTATGCCATTATACATATCCCCCCCCCCTTAGGAATGAACATGGCAGCAGTACATCACTGTGGCAATTTTGTTTTGGCATCAAGTTGTTATTTTCTGTAAAATGATAATTGTCAGATAACGATAACTCAACAACCTAAAAATAAAATAACATAAAAAAGACTCTCTTTCCATTTTCACTTTTGGCTCTCTTCAAGCTGACAGCTGAAAGATACCAAGTTCCATTGATGGCTGTCATTAGGTTAGGATGACTAAATCTCAGCTCCTTGGCAAGTTGCAGAGAAGTCCCCTAGAGAACTTCTATTTTCACTGAGATACAAAAAAAAAAAAAACCTGAAAAATATCTTCTCACTTTCTTGTCTCTTTTTTATGGCGCCTGTTGAATTCTCATGGGTATCTCAGTTAAAATCTTGAATCTGTCATTCTTTTCCTTATTTCAGAACCACCAGTAGCAGAGGCTGTACAAGTCCAAAGTATTATTAATTCACTGAAAGATATTATATGGCAACACCCAAAAGATTGCTATTCCCTCCTACATATTTCTTCAAAGAAAACTGTTTGAATTTTCTTAGTTGTGTGACAAAAGCATGATTGCCAACAAGTTAACGACTCACTCTATAAGGGCCAAGTTCAAATGATTAAAATCCACATGCTTCCATGTCAAATTTAATTAACTATTGAGGCAGATAGCAGAATCTTGGGACATTTTTTCATTTTATGGAATCTTCAAGCTGAAATTGCATCTGTTTATAAAGACATTCTTTAGCTCAACAAAAGAAAAGTGCTCTAATAAAAGACACTGTTCTCATTTCTAAACCAAACCCTCATTTACAAAGAATCTCAGATACATGCTTAAATCCCACTGCAGCACATTTTAGGCTGTGTACACACTCCCATTTACTCTGCATCCAGTGGGCTTCCAGAACTGGTTTGGGAAGCAGTATATGCACGACATTAGCCACAATCTGTATCCCATATGTATCCTGTCATTTCTTATGGAATACTGCATTTTGAGGCATTTCCGCCCCCCAAACCAGGTTCAATCTGAATTGAGAAAACGAACAACCTAGCTGCATTTTAAGCCAACAATGTGTACATAACCTTAATTGGTTGATTTAAGTATAATCTATCATTTCCATGTGGGCTCAGCAGGAGTAGTGAGTTTTAGAAACACATTGGTCTTGATCTATCATGGCTGAAGTGTGCGTGGAGGCAACAGTTCACATGTCTGTCCCCCTACCAGAGTGAAGACAATGCATGCGCAAGATGCTGTGCATATGAGTCTTAACGCTGGATTTCTGGATTTAGCTTTGACTGAACTACTCAATGGTTTGGGTGGATTTTGGCCATTCCTCTATAAACAGCTGGCCAGGCCCCTCCAAATTAAGAGTGCCAGCCACCTCTTGGGCAGCTATGCTTATACTCAGGCAGCAGAAATATAGATATAGATGATATAGATATAGACACATGCAGCGGCACTCTGGCAGCCTACCGCCATGTGTGCATATTTCTGATTCAGAGGCAGCATACAGTACAACAGCATAACACATAAATATAAGATTATTTCAAGGTACAATATCATTGTAAATACACATGTTTAAATAGAGGCATATGTTGATGCAGTCATTTGTACCATGTTTGCAAGCAACACCAAGTGAATATGCATGCTCTGTACACTAAATAAATAATAAGAGAGAGAGAGAGAGAGCATGCTTGTGTAGTATAAATGCTAACTGCACAGCCAAGGTTTAAAAAGCAAACGCAGCCCCTGGGGTGGTGCCACAGAGCCAGCCTCCCAACAGTGGTATCACAGCTGTTTAGGAGGGTAGTATGGGAGCAGGACAAAGCAGAAGCAATTTTTTTTTTGGGGGGGGGGGAGTCATAGCAGCAGGAGCCTGCACCACCCTAACCTCTCCACTACCCTTGTTTAACCTCACCATCGCCCTGCCCCATCCCCTACACTGTCCTCATAAGAGGCAATGACACTGGTACGAGAGGTCAATTCTGTGTTGCTACCACACCAGCCACTCCCGAAAATCAGTATTTCTTTGTTGTGGTAAAGCCACTTAAGGATTTATTTGTGTAGCTGCCTTTTCATCCCACCCTCCTTCCAATGAGTGCAGAGTGGCAGATGTGCCCCTCCCTTTTCATCCACTCTGCCCACAGTGGCTCTGCAATTTTTCACATTTCTGTAACAATTTGCAAAAAGGTTTTTTTAAAAAATGCTCAATAAAATTCTTCAGCATTTTACTATGAATTTCTCCTAACAGGAACAATTTTGGTATGCAATTTTGATTAACGTATGCATTTTTCAAGCAATTTCTCCTAATGTAAGTGCATTTCTATGTTATTTTCACAAATATCTTTATTTTTATTTACATTTTTACCATAGAATCATAGAATTGTAGAGTTGGAAGAGACGCTGAGAGTCATATAGTCATATAGTCTAACCCCCTGCAATACAGGAATCTCTGCTAGATCATACATGACAGGTGGCCACCCAACCTCTGCTTAAAAACCTTCAAAGACGGAGAGTCTACCACCTCTCCACTGTCATATAGCTCTTGCTGTCAGGAAGTTCTTCCTGATTAGTCGGAATCTCCATTCTTGTAAATTGAATCCATTGGTTTGGGTCCTGCCCTCTGAAGCCAGAGAAAACAAGCTTGCTCCATCTTCTATCTCATCTCAGTTTCCTCTTTCCCAGGCTAAACATTCCCAACTCCCTCAACAGTTCCTTATAAGGCTTGGTTTCCAAAACCTTGATAATCTTGGTTGCCCTCCTCTGCACACTTTCCAGCTCATCAATATCCTTCTTAAATTGTGGCGCACAGATCTGGATACAGTACTCCAGCTGAGGTCTAACCAAGCAAAAATAGAGTGGTACAATTGCTTCCCTTTCCACTTTTGTCCTTTATTATGGAAATCTTTGTACGAAATGTTCCTTTCATATCTCCAATTTTCTTGAACAGATCTCTGGTTCTTCCCATTCTATTGCTTTCCTCTATTTCTTTGCATTGCTTGTTTAAGAAGGTCTTCTTGTCTCTCCTTGCTATTCTTTGGAAATCTGCATTCAATTTCCTGTAGTGCTGACATTAAAAGTGCAGCAGCAGGTTGTCCAATGACTCTTCTCTTCCCTGATCCTTCACCCCAGTGCCCAAATTTCTTCTCCAGCTAACATCTTCACACATCACTGAAGAAGAATGGCCTTGAGATGGAGCCTATTTGCTTGCAGTACTTAACAGACTGCAAGTGATTGCCCAGCACAAGGAACTGTTTGGGGCAACGGGGGAGGGGGTATTTATCTGAAGAGACCCAGCCTCTCAAAGCCTCTGAAAATTCCCATCTTCCAAAGCAATGCCTCTGAAGTTTACTTTCAATCTGCACAGTAGATATATGAACAGTTCTACAGTAATGTGCGTTCATTTTGTAGGGTTTTTTCATTTAAGCGTTGTTAAGCTTCTCACACTGTGAATTTTATGAAAAATGACCTGCTTATTGAAACGATTGCACCTCCTGATGTCTTGTCTCTCACCATCTAATGGCGCTTCTTTTTATCTTCTTTCCTATGCAATCTGCCAGTGCTTATGAATGCTGGGACTCTGTCGTTGACAGGCAATCCTAAGGACCACTTAAGAGACATAATGCTTGCAGAAACAGAGGCTCTCCGGTGGGGTCTAATCTGTGAATTAGCCCAAGGCAGAGCTGGCGTAATATTTCAGATAAACAATCAGGCACGACTCCGTATCTTGTTTACTCCTAAAGCAATAAAATGCCAATTTTTTATTTTTTAAAAAATCTATTTTACCGAAGATCTTCACAAGCAATCTTTCTGTTCTTGCTAAGTGGAACGATTTAAAAATATATGAGGTTGGGCGGGGGGGGGGGAGCCATGTGGAGGGGTTTTTTTTATTCATGTGCCGTATGCCCCAGGTGCATAATGCAAAAGACTTTGTAGGAGAAGCAACTCACATTTGGATTTCTCCAGGAAGGCTGTGCATTGCATACTTTAGCTCTTCAGTTCAAAGCAAGATATTTTAAGCCTGGGAACACAGCAACATGCCAGCCTAAGGTTTAAAGAACTACCATACACTGCAGTGGTAGATGGGGATTTGGCCTTTGGTCAAAGACTGACTTGTAAATAGCCTATTCTTCTAGTAGTAGGGTAGCAGTATTTTAAACTTTCAGTGACTTTTATGCAGCTGTCCAGAGGGCATAATCAGATAGGCTTCCCATTTTTAAGAAAGCTCCACCAGGAGGACATTTACCAACAGAAGTTCGAGAGTAATTCAGTTTTAAGAAATTGTCTTCAGGCAATGGGTGACCTGATCCCTTAATCCATTTTGAGGAACCATGCTCAGGTAAAATACCGGTTGTTTTATGTATTCTCTCTGTCTGATTTACTTTTATGTGTGTTTCTTTTATTTGGATCCCCTGTCTTCCTCTGACAAAAAGCAGTGAAGTTTTGATCAGTAGGAAATCAGGGCACTGAATTCTTTCACATTTGTAAAATGGTGTCTCTGTTTAAATTGAATGTATGGTTCATCCGAAGCTGGCTTAGGATATTAATGGGTCTTGGGTAAGCAGCATGTCTATTCTTTGCAGTTGGAAGAATGTATGTCTGTCAGTCCCATTAAAACACTATTTTTACAGTCCCATTAACTATACACCAGAGGTACACTTTGAGATTTAACTGTCAACTGCAACCAAACTTGGCTTTTTAAAATAAAATATTATAATAATTTTGTTGGTTGAATGTAATCTACTGATTATTAATGGTGCATGTTTTCTTTGAAATTTACTTTTTTTACATTTTTAAAGCTGGTTTTTATCCACAAGATTTCAGCCTAATGAGGTACAGTCAGTTTAGATAGCTAATGGCAGAGTATAAGTAAAAATGGTGGTCTTATTAAACATTAATTAAGTTCTGGTTTAGAAACCCTCTTGAAAAGTGTGACAAAAATCAGCTGGGGTGAGTGGGTGTATGGAGCAGCATAAGTCAAAACATGAAAAGACCTCATTTAAAGACTACATCTGTGCTGGCATATCTTTCTTATAATTATTTTCAGTTTTCATTTCCTGATATTGTGGGCTCAATCCAGCCAATGTTAAGCAGCATAAAGTCCCATTCATCTCAGAAAGTCAGTTCAGCATGTTCCCAAATGTCTCCCATGAAATAAATGAGATTTAAAAGTTATTAACTTTGGCTGGAATACGCCCAGTGTTTCAGTGTATTCTCTCATGCTTTCAACATGTCTTCAACTTTGAACTTCTAACATTGCATAATCCATGATGGCTTTGGCTGATGGGAGTTGTAGTCACCCGCTTTCTTTTTATTCAAGTGAGGAAAATGTGTGATTTATTTATTTATTTTTGCACACAGCATGTGCTATCCTGCAGTATAATGCAGGGTGTTCTCAGAAATGGCTAAATACCTAAACAATGTACAACTTCAGATATACGGGGTTTTTAAAAAAAAATCAGATGGAACTGAAAGGTGCTGATTGTGTCAACAACTCAGATGGGGATTTCCAAAATTATTCATGATCCCCACAAAGCATTTAGTGCTAGTGCTAAGGAACATAGTGGCGAGGTTGGCAAAACACCCATTTTCCTACAACACAGTCTGGAAGCTGAGCACAGATTGCAACAGGATGCCAAAACAACCAAAAATTAAATTGAGATTGTACAAGTAATAAGCAATCTTTACTGGGGGGCTGGGGGGAGCATGTACCACACACAAATTGGCCTAGGTAGCTTTGAAGTTACTTAAATTACCTTTTCTATCTTGTTTGTAGAACAAATTCAGAACCTGGTGTGTGTGTGTGTGTGTGTGTGTGTGTGTGTGACTATTAATGTCTCAGATTTGGTGGCTGTCAAGCATGCAAATGCTGGCAATCCCACGCATATGTGTGAATGCCCAAAAAATTCAAAGATGCAGCAGTGATGTTGATAATACACTGTTGAATGTTAATAATGCCCACTGCACAGGCATCTGTGAAAGCTATTCATGTCAATATGAAGGACAGCAAAGAGGAGAAGAGATGATTAAAACCTTAAGTCAAATAATTGGCAGGAGGTGTTGTGGCTGTGTAGGTGGATCAAGGACTAACACAGAGTCAATTGTGCACATTTGGCCTCAGCTTGTTTCAGCTCGCATCTGCTAGTTATTTTGTATCCAAGCAATTTGTGTGTTTGTTGTACAGTCTCTCTCGTGATTATTAGACACTTAATGCTAATCTTATCTAGAAAGAAGAAGACAAGATATATGTAGTACATGAAATTAATTCTTTTCATGTTTTGTAAAGTGCAGGACCAGCCCAAGACATTTTGCCACCTGAGGCAATGGAGAAGAAAGCACCTTTCCCCAAATTCTTGTACAAAGGCCAACCAGGCTGACAGTTGAATTTTACTTCAACACTGGCCGCACTCGTAGATCCCACGCTTGCTATCCAGAAAAATCCCCTGGTCTTGCGCTGAACTTGATCCAACAAAGTCCAGCAATCTTGATCTGACAAACAAGAGCTGGGTGTCGGGGGCTGAAGCGGGCTGTTTTAAATCCCCCCAGGAGTGGACCTGAAGGACCTCAAGTCCACCCCCGATAGCCCAGCCCTCCAAGCCAGCCTGCCATTTGCCAATTCAGCAGGCTGTCACAGAGCAGGATTTCAAGCCGGGAACAAGAGCCGAAGCTCGTGCTCTAGCAAGGATCAGACCCTGACACATAGCCTTGCATCATCAGCAGGAGGAGAGGCGCTGGCCATTCCGCAAAGTCGCCGCACCCCTAAAAGGGGGTAAGTGGACTTATACAAAGGCCAACTAGGCTGACAGTTGAATCTTACTTCAACACTGGTAATGGGACAGCATTTTCCACCTCACCTCAAGGCTGAAGGCTAGTTTAGGAAGAGTAGGACAGGTGGCGCTTACTGTTAAAGCTCTTTATGGCCTGAGACCCCCATTTCCTCAGATACCACCTCTCCTTATATGAGCCCAGATACTCTTTACATCTTGCTCCATGCGCCCAGACTGCTAGAAATGCTGTCTGTGGTAAGGATCTTTACCATAGCTGCTCACAGGCTGTGGAATGACTCCATTGGTGGAGCTTGAAACAGGTCTGTTTGTTCAGCTTTTCAGAGACAATGCACAATGTACAACCTCTGAAAGGCCTGGGGCTGCTATGTGGGCATTATTTGAGGCCCTGTGTTTCTGCCACTGTTGATTCTATGGTATTTATTTATTATTGCTATTAATGTTACTTTTAATGCTTATGAACTGTTGAAAGCTGACTTGAGCCTTGGGCAGGTTAGATATAAATGTTTCGAACAGATAAATAACGAAACACATGTACAGTGGTACCTCGGGTTACATACGCTTCATGTTACAGACTCCGCTAACACAGAAATATTACCTCGGGTTAAGAACTTTGCTTCAGGATACGAACAGAAATCGTGCTCCGGCGGCGCAGCAGCAGCAGGAGGCCCCATTAGCTAAAGTGGTGCTTCAGGTTAAGAACAATTTCAGGTTAAGAACGGACCTCTGGAACGAATTAAGTACTTAACCCGAGGTACCACTGTATTGCCTTACACCTCAGAAACTATCATGTATACCCAGATGTTGAAAACAGCAAATAGGTGCTGTGCTGCTGCAAGAAAAGAGCTGGTCTTAAGAGGGAACACTTCAGTGGTGACTGATAGTGGTGCATGGGGGAAAGTTGTCCGGGTGCTCTGGTGGACCAGCCTAAGAGAATGGCAGGGAGGCCAGCCAATCTCATAATATGGACTAATCAGGGTATTGTGTGTCCACAGACAGTCTCATTGGAGTGGTCCTCTTCCTGGTTGCCTCTCCAGACACCCGTTGCCTCTGCTGGCCTCAGTCAATAACATAAATCTGTAGCTCCATTAAAAACAATGAATGGGCATGTTTCTGGGGGTTGGGGTGTTAGGGGAGGAGTAGTGCCTCTGGTGGGGGACACATTGTGCTCCTTCTGGGGCTGTTTGTCCACCTCTGGTCCCCTCCCTCCATTCAGCTCCCACCTGTGGCTCCTAGAAGCTGTCAGCATGTGACAGCGGCCACACCCTGGGAATGGCTTTAACAGGATGCCTAATCCAGATGAGGGTAGTTGATGGGTCTCAAACCTCCTGTGAGTTAGGGACTTCCCTGCACGCAGAGACACATAATTACTCTATGAGTTAGTGTTCATGCAAAAGTGCAATGAAGTTGCTCCTGCATGACCAACTTTTTGGTTGATTCTGGCATGTTTTTAGGAATCTTATGATTACCAAGATAATTGATGCCATGACTTTTATTTTCCCCTATCCTATCCATAATTACACAGAAGCAAGTCCAACCATGGGAGCTGATTTTTTGGAAGTGACGCGTAATTGATTGATCATTTATTGGAGCTTTTCCCCATAAGCACTCACATGATTGCAACCTAAGCCATTTCTTCCTCTTTAACTGTTGTTGTGTAGTTTCTCTCCCATTATTTACTCCAAAATTATAAAAGCAGTGCAGTGTAAATCTTTATATAATAACCCAGAAACCTTCTTAAATACAAATAAATGGTTGGCCTGCTGTTTGATTTTGGCATACTCATTTACCTTTCTTTACCTTATCTAAAAAGGTTGAGTAGGACAAAATATTAAAACACAATTACAAAAGCCATTATGAAAGCTATAACGGTCCTCATTCAAAGTCTCGGCAGCTTTTCTATGGATTCATATCGGTCTACAAAAGCTTTTCATTCTCCCCCAACCTGATGAGGCAAGAGGTAGTTAGCAGAATATAATGGAATGGGAAAAGAATGTGATGACCAAACAATATTGGTTGGTTTCAGAATAATCTACTCCTTGTGCTGTTACTTTTTGTTTCATTTGCGCAACATAAACACAGTTTATGGACAACTGTGTGGTGAATTTAAAACCCCAGAGCTCACTTCCTATTGCAGATAATGGATTGTTAATTGCTCACTGATAAAGATTGAGGCCCCAGCACCTGCAAACTGCAATAATAGCTGTATTTCATACATATGCATAGCAGTTGGACAGGTAGCAAAATAGCAACATTAACAGTAAAATCATATTCAATAGGGTTTATGTCACATTATATTTTGCGAAGAATGTGTATGACCACTGAATCAGACATACTTCCTTTTATGTTTTGTTGAATAGTACTTTAAATTGCAGAATTAAATGCTCAGAGCAGAAACCTTGTCAGTTGCAGTGTCACTGAATCAAATGCTATAAAGATGAAGTAGTCCTGCTGTTCTTTCTGTCAAAGCCTTCTGGCTATACTTCACAATTTGTACCTTTATTTGTTCCTCCATTTCGATTCCGCAAATGAAATGTTGAAACAACAGCATGTGCTGTGAAACACAGAAAGTAAATAGGAGGACTGAACTTAGGCAGAGGTGGAGAAAAATCTCAATATGAACGACTGATGTTCCCAATTTTGCAAATAAAACATTTTCTAACGTACTTAAAGGAAGATGGGAAGTGTAGGTGTAAAATACATTTTACAAAGCCAGTGCAGATCTTCTCTTGGGACCAAACTAGACATGGCATTATTCTCGTCATTTAGCTTTGCACTATGGCAGCTAGCATGATTTTATTTAACAAATAGGAGCTTAAGCCAGATCAAGGCCATGGAGGGGGAGCTTTAACCCTTTGCTCCCAGCACAGTCCCAATCTAAATGTGGGGTGGAGGGCAGACCCTCCAAGTGTCCCTATCTTCCAGGGACAGTCCCGGATTTACAGAAGCCATCCCAGTTTCTGATTTGATCACGAAATATCCTGCTTTTCCTTAAGACATCCCTATTTTCATCAGATAAATGCTGGAGGGTACGGTAAGGTAAAGGTAAAGGGACCCTAGACCATTAGAATCATAGAATCATAGAGTTGGAAGAGACCACAAGGGCCATCGAGTCCAACCCCCTGCCAAGCAGGAAACACCATCAGAGCACTCCTGACATATGGTTGTCAAGCCTCTGCTTAAAGACCTCCAAAGAAGGAGACTCCACCACACTCCTTGGCAGCAAATTCCAATGTCGAACAGCTCTTACTGTCAGGAAGTTCGTCCTAGTGTTTAGGTGGAATCTTTTTTCTTGTAGTTTGGAACCATTGCTCCGTGTCCGCTTCTCTGGAGCAGCAGAAGACAACCTTTCTCCCTCCTCTATGTGACATCCTTTTATATATTTGAACATTAGGTCCAGTCGCGAACGACTCTGGGGTTGCAGCACTCATCTCGCTTTATTAACCGAGGGAGCCGGCATACAGCTTCCAGGTCATAACTAAGCCACTTCTGGCAAACCAGAGCAGCACACAGAAACGCCATTTACCTTCCCGCCAGAGCGGTACCTATTTATCTACTTACACTTCGATGTGCTTTTGAACTGCTAGGTTGGCAGGAGCAGGGACCGAGCAACGGGAGCTCACCCCGTTGCGGGGTTCGAACCACCGACCTTCTGATCAGCAAGCCCTAGGCTCTGTGGTTTAGATCACAGTGCCACCTGTTTCCTGGGTATGGTAGGACGTCCTTATTTTCATTGGAGAAATGTTGCAGGTTATGCAACACCCGAGCCAAGGAGATAAATAACTATACAACCTTTAGAAGACATCTGAAGGTATAGGGAAGTTTTTTTAATGTTTAATGTTTTATTATTTTTTATGTATGTTGGAAGCCACTCAGAGTGACTGGGGCAACCCAGTCAGATGGGTGGGGTGTTGTTGTTTTTGCTGTTGTTGTTTAGGGTGTCACTATTTTCATCAGAGAAATGTTGAAAGGTATGGGAGTGCCCCACACTTGAAGTTCATAATAGGAAGATATTTGAGGAGTTGTTTCTCAAACTACAGGCCTGTCTGCACTCCTGACCTCATATTTATTTGTTTGTTTGTTTGTTTGTTTGTTTGTTTGTTTGTTTGTTTGTTTAAAAAACACCTCCTCCATGCTCACAAAAAAGAGCATATCAGAAAGTGGCTAAGTTAGAAACTTCTTCATTAGTAAGTTAGAAACCACTTCATGCAGGGACTCGTGGTGTCCCTCAGATGTGTGTGATGCTTCACTACTTACTTTTATGCACTTGGCAGAAACATTGAAAAGTAATAAGCTGAAACACAAAAACTGTAATTTACTGCCACATGTTTAGAACTGCTACAAAAAAAGGGGATTTGGAACTAAATTTTGGATGCAGTGGAGGGATCCCACCAATATTATATTTGGTCAATTTTGTTCAGTCTCTGGTATCTAAAATGGCAAATGGCATTTACCCCAATGAGATTTCATTGCCCTCATTGCTTTCATTTGTATCTGAAACTGGCATAAAGGAGAGAGAATTGAGCGAGGTATCTTGCTTCTCGCATACTTCGAAACCTTTGGTGGTCCAAGGGAGTGAGCTCCCCATCACTCCTTAGCATTCAGTGCTCTATTGATGCAGCAGCCAACCATCTGAGAGTCAATCATCTTTGATGCCTTCCCACATGGATGGAAGCTATGTGTCAATGATGCATCCACATGGGTGGGGCCAATTGCAAGGCTCTTTCCCATGGACTCATTGTCATGTCTCCTAGAATTAGCTTGACCATTCTATCGGGGGAGGCACACAATCTACCCACAGCCACAGGACAGCACATTACGGGAATGTGAATCTCACCTGTCTGGAGGCTGCATCTACAGGACATGATATTCAGTGGAGGTGGAGGTGGCAATGCTCAAAACCAGATACAATCTAAAGATATTGTGTCATCATTAAACATAGCAGATTGCACTATATTTCTTCCCTTTGGTTACAAAGTGCTCTTGTAAGGGGGGAGCTCTAAACAATTACATTTCATTTTGTGAAATAAAAATAGCATTTTGTATTTGGTTGCTACAATTTCTTTTAAGAGAAGGAGCTCTTTATCTTCAAAAACGGGAACAAACATCTCTGCATGTCAATTGATTGTATTTAAACTTTATTTTCAAAAGCATTAAAAGGAACTCTGGAACAGAGAATAATAAAAAAAAAATGCCAGCGCTCTTGTATGAACCCATTTCTGAATGTCAGGTACCTGAACCACACTCACAAATCAGAATTAGATTTCTTTTTCAGGTGTTGTAGGCACAGATTTAAGTTTTCGGCCATTATCTGAGATTCGTATGGCCTGTGCATTGTAAAAAATCATTGGAAAATGAACAAATGAAAATCTAACTTCAGAAAAGCATTTTGCACAGGCTAACACCTAGGCTAATTCTTAGTCCAGAGAATACCAGTAAATAATACACATCGTGCACAATGTGGAAGCATTTAGCTTTCGATCTGCATTTTGAACTTGGCTGTAGATGATCTGCTAGGTGCCGTGGTTTTAATACCTTATTGGCAAAGATGCAGTGTAGACATTCAAACAGCATATTAGTAACTGACTGAAGCCTATCAGCGCATGCACACATGCATACATGCACACATATATGAGAGCTATCCGTAGGATTCAAAGTGATGCTGATCATTCAAAGAATAGGTAGGGGGAAACCTAAAGAAAACCCCAATGAGAAGCTGCTGCTATGAATTATATGAGCTGTTTCTTCTCAAGTTAAGCATTACCCAAGGGTAATGTGCTGGCTGCAAGGATGAAACATGCCTAGGCATGTGCTGAAGCAAGAGACACAAGTGAATCCTGTTAATTAACACTAAATATCTGCATCACTGAAGACCAGCAACACACATAAATTCACAGGGTTGGATCCCAACAAAGTTTGTTGAATTTAGGTCTCACTAAAATCAATAGTAGGGACGCGGGTGGCACTGTGGTGTAAACCACTGAGCCTAGGGCTTGCCGATCAGAAGGTCGGCAGTTCAAATCCCCACGATGGTGTGAGCTCCCGTTCCTCGGTCCCTGCTCCTGCCAACCTAGCAGTTCGACAGCACATCAAAGTGCAAGTAAATAAATAGGTACCGCTCCAGCGGGAAGGTAAACGGTGTTTCCGTGCGCTGCTTTGGTTCACCGGAAGCGGCTTAGTCATGCTGGCCACATGACCTGGAAGCTGTCTGTGGACAAACGCTGGCTCCCTCGGCCTATAGAGTGAGATGAGTGCCGCAACCCCAGAGTCGTCCGCGACTGGACCTAACGGTCAGGGGTACCTTTACCTTTTAAAATCAATAGTACAAGTTAGTCATCATTTACATCATATGGAATGAAGTGCATTGTCCCATGTGTATCAGTCGGGATGAAGTGGATCCAGCACACCAAAACTAGATAAACCTGTTCATGCAACTTTTGCGAGCACACTATGGGAAACAGAAGAAGCAGTCATGGTTAACTCAACCATCTTCATGCTGCTGCTTCTTGCCGGATCCTATCAGTCTGTAGATTAAGGAACTCCAGCATTATGGTCAGATATTTTGCAATACACTGGTTCTGAGGAGGAAATAAATGTTAGAAATAAGGAACATTAAAGGAAGGTGCCAGGGCTATGAATGCTGCCTTGAAGAAGCTGATTCCTTTACTCCAACAGAGTGGTGGCATTATATGAATTAAGTTATCATTTCATCTTTAATAATCATGTGGCCTTTAAGGCAAAACCAAAAAAGAGAAGACACACTATAACCATGAAGACATTGTCTGTTTCCTTATTTTACTCTTCACCCTTAAAAAAATATTTCTGACAGATGACTTGATTTCAGTTGTTGGGTAAAATAAAGCATGCCATATAACTCAATTCAGATGTAATATGTGTAAAATTTACTTGAGTGGATTGACATTATTTATGTTCCTGGGTTAACCCAGAGTCAAGAAACAGCAGGTATGAGTCACCCACTATTTGACTGTGTGTGGCGATTTCCGATAAGTAAGGCGTGAATCCAGTAAGTGTTTGTGCTTTTGATGTTGATTTTTGACCTTGTGGAATGTAACTAAATCGTGTGTGCGCGCGCGCCATGTATGTATAAAGACTTCTTAGTGCATTTTATGTGGGCCCAGTTGGTGATTGAAAGGAAGATGGTATTCCCCTCCGTACTGAATAACAGTTGGAAAGCTCATAAAGGAATCTCCTTCTGAGGGAAAGTTAGAAGTAGAAAGGATAGGTAAAATTATTATAAAGCTTGCTGAAGCCACATGTGAGGGTGGTAGACCCATTTGTTGAAACCAAGGCCTCTCCTAACCACATACAAAATATATGTGTAGTGATTTTAATAACAAGAGAAGTGTGTGCATGAGGGCAACTGAATCCTCTTCGCATAGAGTTTCTGCAGATGAACTTCCCAGAAGTTCTGAATAATGTGTTCGTCAATAAAGAGGAGTCATTTTCACAAACACTTACAGAAATCAGACTAGTTTTATTTTCTAAATATGAATATTGTATCTAACCTTTGGCAATGTCAGTTGTTCTATATACATAATAACTTAAACTAGCAACAAGTAAAAAAATGTGGAAAAGAAAAAGATGGGATAGAGATTACATAGTGATTTTGGGGTTGTAAGCAAGTAGAGCTGGATACTCTTCTTAATGTTTTTCTTTTTTAATCATTTCATTTTTTTAAAAGGCATCAAAATCTGGGCTGCATTGTCACCACTGATGTAACTTCTGTTTTCCTGTTGCTGTTGAGCAAATTCTTAATACTCAAAGGCAGTTCAGTTTCTATCAACTGAATCCTCTTGGAGTTTCCAGATTGTATGGCTAGCAAGTCACTGGCATATCCTGAGGCCTTTTGCTGCTTATGAATTGTGCATCCTGGTTCTTCTTCTTAAAGCACTGTGATAGATCATTATTGGGTATGCATGGAAATCATCGTAAAACAAACTGAAAACTACCTACCAGCATTCCTCCTACATTGGGGGATTTAACAAGTGTCCAAATTAGTCAAAAAGAAATTTTGCCATGTTGAAGAGTAGCAGTCTTGAAAGTGATGTTTACTTAAGTCAGGAGTAGCTACCTTGGTGCCTTCCAGATGTTGCTGAACTCCAGCTCCCATCAGCCCCAGCCAGCATTGCCAGAAAAAAGTCAGGGATGGAAATGGGAGTCCAACAACATTTGGAGGGCACAACCACTGGCTAGCCCAATTTAAATAATGTGTTACAATATCTTAGCAATGGTATTGGAAGTCTAGAATTAAAGAAGTTGGCTGTTGAGGGGAAAACCCAGTCCAGTGTATTCTATCACAGATTTGCAAATACGGTGCTGTCAGCTCTCAGACAGTCTAGCCTCATTATCATGTTCCAAGTTTGGTTGTTTGAGTCAGTGGTCTTGGTCCATGTGAGCAGCTGTTCAATGATACTAAGTCTTACAGATGCTTTCTGCAGGAGAAGCTCAGCAGCAGTTGCTCTTATCACTGTTTGCCCCAGCAGTAGTCACCTACAGTACTCACTCCATTGACAAATCAAGAGGAATACAATGATAGCAGCTCTGGAACACATTTTTGCATGTTTAAAGATGAAATTACAAACTTAACATACATATGCAGAACCCTGAGATTTTGACTAAGCAGATTAGTGTGGAGAAAGCTCCTTAGTGAAAGAACTCTTTTGGCGACATATGTTAAAATGCTGCTACAAAACCCCACAGGGGTTAAAAACTTTTAGAAATAATTAATTCATAGAAGAAACATGCCCTTTGCAAATCAAATTCCTCTCCAAAAGATCCCTAATGTAATTTATTCATTCTCTGGGCAAGAGAGAGGCTAACATTTGAACTTTTATCAGACAAAACTCTGGATTATTTGTATACTACCAGCCTTTCAGCAACCTTACAGTAGTATTGAATGCCTAGTAGCAGTGCTTTTTTTCTTAAAAAATGTTTAGGGGTACAGTGGTACCTCAGTTTCGGGTTACGAACTCCACAAAACTGGAAGTAATGTTCCGGTTTGCAAACTTTACCTCGGTCTACAAATGGAAGCCAAATGGTGGAAGGGCACCAGCGGCAGGAGGCCTCATTAAGGAAAGCATGCTCGGTTTAAGAATGGATTCGGTTTAAGAACGGACTTCAGGAACAGATTAAGTTCATAAACTGATGTACCACTGTACTCTCATTTTGACTCAAGAAAATCACCGGGAAAGGAAATGAAGCTGTCATCGGAGGTGGTAACAAGGAAACTGACCAATCACCATGCTAGATTGCAACTCCTGCTTCACACATTAATCGCTTGCTTCCATCTGAGACTCAGGAAATACCATGACAGCAAATGTGGCTGCCATCAGGGGTAGCAACGGAACTGATGATTCACCCTGCTAGAGAAGAAACTATTTTTTTTAAAAAAAAAAAGTTTCTTCTCCCATTAGCTTCACAAAATGCTTTGTGGTATGCGTACCCCTCCGTCCCCCCAGAAAAAAAGCACTGCCTAGTAGTATTGAGTGCCTAAATGAACTTAAGGATGGAGCCAGGAGGCATTTTTGTTTGTTTGTTTCTATGCTCCTAGTATTGGGGAGATGAAAAGCTGTCCTATTCTCAATAAAGTATACTTAGGACTTCATATCATTCTGATTCAGGATCAGAGAGGAATGTGAGAAATCAACATTTATTCAAACATTTGCCACACTTGTTTACTTTGCTTCTATCCAGACTTTCTACTTTGTATGTTGACAAAAGAGTAGCACAAATGTTTCCAATGATACTTGGGAATGAAATGGGATTCAGTTAGATAGCTTATTGCTACACTGTACTGTACAACAGACTCCTGGATTTTGATTAGCTGTACTCCAGCATCATGCTGATGCAACTAGACCCATTGTTCAGGAAGACTTCCACATAATATGAAAATCAGTACAGTAATTTAATTTCTTTTCTTTTTGGTTGTCCTCCATGCATTCTATAAAATAGCTGTGCCCATCATAAATTTGAGAATTTTGCCCTTTCCTGGAAGAAATGATATTCAAAATTAGCACAGAGCATCAATATAAATGCAGCCTTTATTTGGACAAACAGAGGAAGTGGACTGATCATCGAGGTGCAGACCCCAAACTCTTGTGGATTGCTCATCTTCTAGAGTATAGCCACTGACCTTGATGGTTGATCTGTCAATAGCATTGCTGAAATATGGAACAGCAGGCTGACTTACTCCCCTTGAAGCAAGATTTCTCTTCCTCTGATTCACAAGCACAGCTCTGCCTGGTTTACAAAGGAGCGAAATAGGAAGCAGACAATTAGGCCTGCTTCTAACACCAAGGACAGAGCCCGCTTTTGCTGCTGTGAATTAGCTTTCCACCTACACAGTCCTTCCTATCAGCATATACTGTTCTTTGTTATTACAGCCAAACCATAGTTAGTCATCAAAGCAAAATCAACTGTTTCAACAAACATGAAGGCTTTTAGGGGGGAAACTCCACTTGTCTCCCTGATCAGCTAACATCCCTTTTTCTTTCTGGAAAAGTTTCTGGAATGGCTGGTCATTCTGTGTCATTTGGCATCTAGATCCTACTATTTTCACATTGAACATATGCTATCCTGACTTTCAAGTTAGATTTGTCACTCAGGCTGTACATACAGTATTACAGTAAAAATCTTCACTTAGATAGTAATTGCATCATCCTGATAATGTTAGATCTTCCTGGCGATCTTGATACTTCTAATCACAGAGTACTGGTACTGAGTCTATGACTGCAGTATATGAGAATGATGTTTGTTTAAGAAGCACGCAAGTTGGCTTCACCCACCCTACTGCATTTTGTGACTGCTGCATTGTATTGGAATGATTGCTTTGCATGTGGAAGGTCACAGATTCAGCCCCTAAAAACTCCAGGATGAACCAATCAGCACAGACAATACTAAGCTAGATAGACCAATTGCCTGATGGGTTATATGGCAGCTCCCTAGGTTTGCGTATGCAGGCCATGTAACTGATGGGCCCCAAATGAGGCAGAGTTATAAGGGGAAACCTTGTAATTATAGTCTCTGGTACCTGAAATTCCTATTCTGTGCCAAATAATATATATCTGTTCAGGTTCACCTGAATAGAGCTGTGAGGCATATTAATAAAAGTATCTGCCTGTCTCGTCAAGACACTGTACCATTATCTGACTGTATTTTTAATATAGCCCCCATAGAGAAAAGAATTAGAATTTGCTTTAAGCAGCAGCAAAATCTGGTATTGTGGGTGAGGATGGGGGTGTTACAGATAGTATATTTTCTATTTTCTCTTTGAGAAATTGTGTTTTTTAAAATACCGATATATTCCGTTTATATTCAGCTCCCCAACCTCTGCAGATTATGTTAGCCTGAAGCTCATTGAAATTCTAAAAGAAATTGCCTTTCTGGGTATTTCCTGTTAAAATGCTGTAAGATTGCTCATTCTCTTGATATTTTAGTGAACAACGAAATGATGGCAACATGAAGATTCTGCTTCTGGAAAGGCAAAGGATTCTATTTAACTTCTGTCAGGTTGTCCTAAAGGAATTCTGCATGATAATATTTATTTCTTCTGGGAGACATTCTAGATGTGAATAGAAGGGGATTGGGCACCGGGCAATGATGCAGAGGCAGCTGTGAGCACAAGTACCATATTTTATTGTAGTTGCTAAAGTAACAGCATCCCTCCCCTCCAGTATAGCCAAGAAGAGGCATATAAAGCGAGTTCAACTTACACATGCTGCACCCTTTCCTTTCAGCATCTTTCAAATTGTTTTAATGAAATCCCTGTTTTGTGAAATCGAATACATTTCTCCGCCATATATCACGAGCAATGGTGCCTGTGTGAAAGGGTGAGAAATCAGGCCAAACAGAATAAAGCCCTAACGTATATTTATCCGCTGATTCTGAACAGCAGGAATACTGCCAATATTCTTTCAGCCTCCTTTATTATCCTTCGTTCCACTTTGTAGAAGTGTCAAACACCAGAGGAGTAGCTAGGTTAGCATGTAGAAAGCAGAAAACACAGATAAAGGCTGAATGTGTGAACGGACTTCATTGAAAAGCACTGTGGCAGAGATGCAAAAGTTCTGTCTGTGCTTTTAAATATGTGCTTGCCCATTTATTTATTTATTTATTTATTTATTTATTTATTTATTAATTATTTATTTGAATGATTTCCATCATGGCTTCCAGAGCAACTTATAGATCACTATTTAAAGATGAAAAACAGTCCTTTTCTAAACAGATACAACAACAAGGGAAATCAGTTCCATAAATCAAAGCAGTTGAGTGGGCATAAACAGTGTAACGTGTAACATAAAACATGTATCATAAAGCATTGAAAAATGTGTGCTTTGCATTAAAGGTGCATGCAATTAAAAGGCAGGGTTTGGATGTGTTCTATAAAAAAAACCCACACAAAATAGGATGGAACTATGATTGAACAGAAGTGAAACTGAAGTGGGATGGAGTAAGGCTTCTCAGTCCATTCCAAACTTCCTTGGAATGTCCAAGAAATATCTCTCCTGGCCACAGAAGCTGTCAGTTCATAGCCAGGGACTGGGACTTACAAGTGATTCCTGCCTGTCAAATATGGGGTGGAGGTGGAATTCCGATTTGCTCAAAAATTAATTAGCCAAGCCATTTCCCAGTTTTAGAGGAAATGGCTTTGCTTATTTCTGAGCAAACCCAATGTGAGCCACTGGTGACTCACTCAATAAAATATTACCTTCAGAATCTTTTCCTTCAAGCCAGACCATACATTATGAAGGTACCCGATGTCCACACAGATCAGTATCACAAATCTGCACAATCTTTGTCATTATGTAACTCCTTTTGGGCGCAGCAAAAGAGCCATAAGTTCAAAGCTGTGAAGTAAGAGTTACTAAAGCTAGACTGGTCACATTGTAATAGTAAAATTGGCACATTTGATACCAGCAATGAGTAGCACAATAAAACACATGTATTTAGGACGTAGCCTCTCTTCACAAACACACAAGGAGAAAGCAGATACTTCGTGTTTCCAGGTGGAGGGTATTCTGTTATTTATTTATTTCATAAAATTTATACACCACTTGATTGTAAAACAAACAAATAAACCCTCAAAGAGGATCTGAAATACATGTTGATCAAGCTGTAAAAGACTGAAGTGGAACAAAATCTGGAAGCTATCTCTAGTAAATACAGTCAACCCCCTTCTTCCTCGCAACCTTAGCCAGTTTTGAGTGATACTTCTGTTATTCCAGGATGCTCAATTTCCTGCATCAAGATCAAACTTTGATAAGACAAACTCTCTGTGGAGCACATTTGGTAGTACTGCTAGCAACACGGGCAGCAGTAGTCCTGTTGCTGCTGGTATAGCTGTTGTTGTTAAGCTTTTAAATGCACTACATGCTCTGTGCCCTGTGCTGAAGTAAAATATCTACTTAGAGCATGGTTAACATGCTGTTTCCTTAAATTTAACAAATCAAGACTGATTTGCTCACTGCAAAAATGTGTGGAGGATTTTCTTTTCTTTTCCTTTTCCTGTCCGTTGTCATTAATAATATGCTGAGTCATGTACTTATGGGTTTTTCATCTGTTCTGTAGGCCTTGTAGTTTTTCCTTGCATGTCTGCTAGCTTTTTCCTTTAATTATCCGTACATTGTTGTTTTTGGCAAGGCTGCACTTTCCATCTTGAAATGTTTACCTTCCAAAAAGGCCTCTCTCCTTCTTATCTTCATTGGCTTATTGATATTTCCTGTTCCAACAACTCTCTTCCTCCCCAAATGCTGTGTAGGAACATTAGCCTCTCGTCAGCCATATCCTCACCTTCACAGCTCACTTCTCTCTCTCCCTCTCTCTCACCACATTTATACCATATCTTTAAAGCAGTATGCTACCACTATAAAGAACCATGGCTTCCCCTCAAATAATTCTAAGAGTTGTAGTTGGCTAAGGGTGCTTAGAGTTGTTTGGAGACACACACCCCAAATTCCTCTCACAGAGCAACAATTCCCACAGTACCCTGTGAAGAGGGATTCATTTTTAAACCACTGTGTAGCACTGTGAGAGGAATAGGAGTCTCCTAACTCTCAGCACCCTACAACTCCCAGAATTATTTGGGGGAAACCAAGACTTTTTAAAGTGGTTTCACAGTGCCTAAAATCTACAGTGTGAACGTGGCCTCTCTCTGCTCTCCTTTTTGAGTAACAAGCTATTTCCTCTCTCAGAAGATGTTTTTGGACTTGTTCCCAAATAGCTCTGACATAAATTATGCCCGTTCTACCCTTGTGTTTCCAGTGAACAACCTTCCAGATGGGTTTCATCAACCTAGGCATTTTACTCTGAAATCCTGGGTAGTTCTGAGTATGTAAATCATGTGCATTGCCATGGACAATGGTGATAGGATTGGTGAGCTTATCCTCACTGGTGATATGCTCCATGGAGCTTAGTTTTGATCCACAAGAAGCCTATTGCACTGGGTTGCCCCAGCTGAATCTGTTATATTTATTTGCCCTCAATGAATTTTCAGTTGACTATATGTTGTTACCTTTAACGAAGCTAAGCTTTTTTCTGGAAATCAGTTTAACTGAGTCAAAACAAACAGGACTTGCTAACTCTTGAAAGTGAACAGGTGAACACATCAGTAAAGCAATCCTATGCATGTTTAATCAGAATTTCAAGGTCCCATTGAGTGCAAAAGGCTTACTCCCAGATAAGTGCACACAGAATTCATGCAGTCCTGGGGAAGTCTATAAATTATTTTAAGCAGTTTGGTATTGATTTCTTGTTTTTATTATTATTTATTTATTTATTTATTTATTTATTTATTTATACGTACATGCATACATACATACATACCCCACCCATCTGGCTGGGTTTCCCCAGCCACTCTGGGTGGCTCCCAACAGAATACTCAAAACACGATAAAAGATCAAACATTAAAAACTTCCCTAAACAGGGCTGCTTTCAGATGTCTTCTAAAAGTCAGAGAGTTGTTTATTTCCTTAACATCTGATGGGAGGGCGTTCCACAGGGCAGATGCCACCACCGAGAAGGCTCTCTACCTGGTTCCCTGTAACCTCACTTCTCGCAGTGAGGGAGCCACCAGAAGTCCCTCGGAGCTGGACCTCAGTGTCCAGCCTGAACAATTGTTAATAAGTAACAATATTAAGTAGCTCATTAAATAAAGCAGCAACATATCAGACCAAGCATATGAGTTGCTGCACTGGCTCTTGGGACAGATGCTAACCCTAGCATTGAAAGAGCTTTACTTCCACCAAGTTCTCTATAATAAGTGGTTTGCAGCAAATGGTTTAACACAGTGGTAGTCAATATGGAGTCCTCCATACATTGTTGAACTAAAAACTCCATCAATCCCAGCCAGCACGGCCAATGGTATGAGATTATGGAAGTTGGTGTCCAACATCATTTGGAGACCTATACAATCACTATTCCTGCTGTAAGTGTTCTTAAATTGGGTGACAAGCCTATTCTCAAACAAAATTGCCTGTAATGGGTGACAACTTCAAAAGAAGGGAATTTTAGAATTGCATGCCTAAACATTTTACTATTAATATTACTACTCTGTGAGGAACATGGCCTTACAGGATATGGAATGGTAGCATCTGTCTCATCAAACATATTCAGGAAAGCAGATGTATCCTCTCAAATATTAATTTATTGTTCTATCACTCCATGTTTTTAGTGCCTCAAGACAGCTAATATTGCATTTCCAAAAATGTCTATGAGTAAAAGTTTGTTCAGGTGTGAGTTCTTCAGATAACACATCACTTTTTTAAAAAAATTGTACTAAAGAAGTAGGTTTTAAACTTCCCTCTGTAGGCAAACTCTTGTGTGGGAAGAGATCTTAAAGTGCACAAGGAGATGTAATTATAACTCCAGCAATCTCCCATTTAACTTAAGAAAAGTGTTTAAAAATATGAGCAAAGGGAGGAAAGGAAAACATGTTTCAGGTGTGAAAAGTTCTACAATCTTTGTCCTTCAGTTTTCCCATTTTACAAATAAGGCACTGAGATTATTTGCCTGAGACTCCCAGTGAGATACAGACAATTCACATTTTGCATGGGGGTTACGTTCCAGACCTCCACTCATCAGTGGGGCCCGTATTGTTCCACCCTGCCCCCATTCCACTCTTTTACCGACATTTTTGGGTCAACTCCGGGTTCAGTGCCATGCACAATCGCATGTCGATTGGATACACGTAAATCAGTCCTTGCCTGTAATTGATTTGAATACAGTTCTAGGTCCGCATATTTGCCCCTAGCCAGCAAGGCAAATCTGAAAGCTAAATTTTACATGCAGTTGCATAACTGATGTGGAAGGGCATGCAGATCCTTATCTGTGTAAGCCCCATGCAGCTGTCCAGATGTGGATTTTGATACAGAAGATGTGCAATCTCATAGGGACCATGGACTGTTGCACGCAAGTAGTTGCATCCAGCTAGAACTTGGATCTGAGCCACTATCTGCTCATCTGCTGCTATTCGTATTTTCATAATTTGAAA
Organism: Podarcis cretensis; assembly: GCF_951804945.1. Lineage (NCBI taxonomy): Eukaryota > Metazoa > Chordata > Lepidosauria > Squamata > Lacertidae > Podarcis > Podarcis cretensis. Next base: position 29,813,355 of record NC_137180.1, on the reverse strand, counting down.
ATTTAAGGTAAAACAGGCTGACAGTTCCAGAATCATTATTACCACTGAATATTCCATTAAAAAAAACAGAGATTGACTATGTCAAGAAGAGGTATGAGAGGTCGAGAATAAATGAAGCATCTAGCCCCTTGGGCCTCAAAAGCAGAAGGCAAGAGCCCTCAGCCAATATATTACCCATGACAACATACACCCATGTGTTGGGAATTCATTTATGGATAAATATAGGTCTAGTTGTCTCTTGCCAGTTTAGAATGTAGGCAGCTCTATAGCCCAGACCTGTTCACTACTTGATTGAAATAACCTGAAAGGAAGCCGCGTTTTGAGGACTTGGGTCTGTTTGGTGAGAGTACATCTGTTTTATATGAGACACGCAATCTGTCTTATTCCAACCTGCATTTCTGGGTCACTTGAGACATTTAAACTGCACTTATAATTAACAGCTATTTTTAAACAGTGAAAAAATAGAGCACTGGTAAGGTACAAAAGCATTAAAATTGCCCCAGTTTTGCTTTTCAATAGGACACACTACTGCAATATGCTTCAAGATCAAAGAGAGCTCAGTAGAAAGAGACAGGCTGATCAGTAGGGATAAATAGTTCCCATTATGACGGTGTAAGAATAGGGTTCTTTCAATTGAAACAATTTAATAACCACATTCATTACATTGGTGTCCACTTGGTTTTTTATCTGAGCAATTTTTGCATAACTGGGGAGCAAGTTCAATTGAGCTTATTCTCTAGAAATTAAGATGTGCAGGGTTTGACGTTCAGAAATTGAGCACTAATAACCTGCAAAGCAGTTGTCTTGAGAGTTTTCCCCTGGATAGACTTAGATTTTGCAGACCACTAATTATGACCTTTAATTATGTCAAATACAAATGTGTTCTCCAGAATATATCCCCCCCCCCAAAAAAAAAATGCCGTTACTGGTTTTCAAAGCAGCTACGTTTACACCAGAAGGGCTTTTGGTTGTTTGAGCAACTTTATAAAATTGTGTTACAAAAGCAGGAGTTATGAAACAACAAGGCCACTCACAAACTTCCCCATCAGCAGCCTCGGGAGAAGAGCAAGACCTGATTCCTAACAACCCTGCTAAGCCAAACAACCAAGCAGTGTCACCAGGGTGACACTTCCAGCAACATTACAAAAAAAAAGCAACAAGAGGGTCATTGATAGATTTCTTTCTTCTTGCAATGCTGACTTCAGCTACGAACACCTATGTATTAGAAAAGGGTTGGGTTCTCTGCCAAATGGCTTGGCTCGGAATGATTAAGTTTGTAAGTTCTCAAACGCACAGCGAGGCAAATGTACAAAGTGAGCTGCAGTGTTTTGTGGAAAGCTAGCAAGACCTGCTTGTGCACAAATGTGTTTTCAAAGGAAGATCTGACTCAGAGTTTTGTTCGTGTCCCATCCAAGCTTCCCTACCCATTCCTTCCTGCTATCCTCCTAGCAGCAGGGGGCGGGGGGGGGAGTCATCCACCAAAACCTTTAGGAAGAACAAAACATTTCCCAGTGAATGCTCAATCCTATCTTGTTGGGGGGGGGCAGTGTTTGTCACTATCGCCAAACCACCCAAGAGGAAAGAACTGCTGGAGCATGGACCGGGTGGCAACTTCATGCTAGCCCCACTTTTCCTCTCCTCCTGCCCCCACGTCTTTTTTACAAGAAGACAAAGTGTAAAAACTGTGAAGTCACTCTTGCCTCAGTTAAAAGCTTTTAAACGGATGCTTTTTTTTCCAGAAGCACTTCTCTGTTCACCCTTTTCCCTAGATAGGATTTGCAATATAAAGCCATGCATGGATTTGACACACAAAAGCGGGGGGGGGGGGGGGGGAGAGAGACTTGAACAGATCATGGTTCAGATAAAGCCATGGAGATAAATGTACTTTTCTTAAAAGTAAAAAAATGAACAATTCAAGTCAATTAACATGTTACTAATTGTCCATATGATTGCCAGTTTCTATAGGGATGAGTTGAAAGCGATATAACAGATTTATAAATAGAAAATTATATCATTGCTATCTCTCAAAAACAATTATTTTGTGCTCTGTATGATAGATATACTCAATATTATTAATTTTTGTTTAGATACAACCCTGGCTAATTAAAATAAAGTAGGCTAGCTTTTTTTCAGAATGTTGTTTCCAGCCCTGGAGCTCAAATAACAGTGCAACAGCAGCATGAAATGTGGTTATAATAGCCCGAGACCACATTTCCTGGAACTAAAACATAGGAGATAATAGTGTGAAGGTACAAATTAAATGCAAATAAAACAGATTCTCCATTGTTGCTAATCCCTGGATTGGATTTCAGTGAGGAAATTAGCTGTAATGTTTAACCTCTTTGTGTAGTAACCATTGACACATTATTTGTTTTATTTTTCAGAGTTTATGAAGAAATTATTTGACAATTTGGGAAAGTTACCTTCCAACTTTTAAGGAAGTGATAAGAGTAAATGGTTTAGAGGCCATGCGTTTAAGTTCTTGAGGTAGATTTTTATTTAAAGACAGCCATCAATAAGAAGAGAAATAGCATCTTCTGTTGCTATCTACCCATATTTATTTATACTTATACCTCCATAACTTCTTAAAATCTAGAAGACAGCAAGCCCAAGACATATATATAGCAATCATCATCATCATCATCATCATCATCATCCAAATGGTGCTTCCTATCCAGGGCTGGCCCAAGACATTTTGGCACCTGAGGTGGACCTCAAAATGGCATTTCCCCCCTTCCCTCCCTTTTCCTTCATCTTCACTTCTGCCCTGCCAGTTTGAGCTTGATAGTATGTAAGTTAAGAGTGTTGACCTGCTTTCTTGTTTCCCCCTCACTACCATCACCTTAAAGCATCCTTTAATGGTGTCCAAAGTGGTTCCAGTTTATGTTATCATAGAGTTCACCCTGCTATGGAAAATCTTCAATAATGTCCATGCTAATTATTATTAAGCATCATGTATAGCCATTACTTTAGGGGGGGGGTCAACCGAAATACCCTCTTAGGAGAACATGTAACCACCCAAATCCAAAATGTTTTCTTTGAACTCACATTTGCTTTGGTTTAGTGTTAGGTTCTCCTCATCCAACCACTTTAAGACTGCTTCAAGTCAATTATCATGGTCCACTGATGTGATTCCAAATACCAAAATGTCATCACTTAGATTAAGAATTCCTGGGAATTCTCAGCTAGAAATCCATGTGTGACATTCTGAAATGTTTCTGCAGCAGAAGCAATTCCAAAATGGAGGTGCTTGTAGTGATGGAGGTGCTTGTAGTGATGGAGCTCCAACTGATGATGGTCAGCTGTGCAGTCAAGTTAGGAATATACCTGAAGGAGCGTCTACACCCCCATTGTTCAGCCCAGAACTGAGGTTCAGCTCCGAGGGCCTTCTGGTGGTTCCCTCACTGCAAGAAGTGAGGTTACAGGGAACCAGACAGAGGGCTTTCTCAGTAGTGGCACCCAGCCTGTGGAACACCCTCCCATCAGATGTCAAGGAAATAAACAACTACTTGACTTTTAGAAAACATCTGAAGGCAGCCCTGTTTAGGGAAGTTTTTAATGTTTGATGTTTTGTCATGTTTTCAATATTCTATTGGGAGCCACCCAGAGTGGCTGGGGAAGCCCAGCCAAATGGGCAGAGTATAAATAATAAGTTGCTATTATTATTATTATTATTATTATTATTATTATTATTATTATTCATTCCAGTCTGCAACAATTTAATCTACAGTAGGATTAATGTGTCTCTCTCAGTTAGTGAGTACACAAATCAGGATTTTACCTGGTTGCTTTGGTTTTTGGACCAGTACTATTGAAGAGACGCTGAGGTAAGACCTTGTACTCAGTATTGTCAAGCTCTTCTGGAAGTTTTATTTTTCTTCAGCTATTCTGCAATGCAGAAGGGCATTGGCAGACTTTGGGCTCTCAGATTTTAGTAGCACCCTGGGTGGTGCTAACATTCGGCACACACACACATACAGCCTCTCACCACTGCAGTGTGGCACCCAGTGCAGCCACACCAGTCATGCTACCTTAAAACTGCTTCTGAGAAGGGTACCGGTATATGTCTTTGTGACAGCTTCATTGTCTAATCAGTGTTATGAATGTGAAGTTTTGCTTGCTTGCTTGCTTGCTTGCTTGCTTGCTTGCTTGCTTGCTTGCTTTTTAGCTTTTCAATTCCTTTAAACACTTCTTGATGAGTTTGGAGAGTTTGAGTCAGTTTGTCAACATATATTTCTTGGGTCATCTTAACCAGTCCTAGCACACTGGCTGTCTTGTAACTAAGCAATGCATCAGTGCCATCAGCTGCCACATACACTGAACTTGTAACAGATAATGTCTCTGAAGGTGGGCTCAGAACATGCCACATGCTGATAGTGGTTCTGGACTAGTGGTAGCTTCTGAGGGGATGCATCATATGCACACTGAGCCCTCATATTTACAGTGTCAGTGAAAACTTCAGTCTTATGCCCCTGTATGAAAATGTGGCAGTGTGTCAGAAAGTTCTGTTTGGAAGCAGTTGTTTGCTTGCAGCACACAATGTAAACATATTTGTCCTCTTCTTGTGGAGCTTCAGTCTGAAAATCATTTGCTTGCTTTTGGCTGTAACTGTGTGGTGCAAACTGTCATGAAATGCAGAAACTTGAGTAATTTCTTTTCCCAAATTTATGGGTGGGCAATTATCTCAGGGGGGATAGGATGCTCCAGAGTTTTAGCAGGTTACCTGAGCTGTCTTCAAAGACTTTCGCTGTGCTTTGGAAGATTGATTGTCACCTTGCAGGTATGTCAGCTGCTTCTTGTTGGAATGGACCTAGAGTGCATGGGCTCCATTTCTCACTTTCTATGGCATGTCTTTTGGATAATGAAAAATTACGTTGATTTTGGGGACAAGAAGAACGTCATGAAACTGGAAGCCAAAGCAGATCTCTCAGCACAGGTGTAATATGCCCAGGTTATAGCATTCTGTACCACCATCAGCTTCCAACCAATCCCAAGGGAAGCCCCACATAGAATGCATTACTGTCGTTCAGTCGTGAAGTTATCAAGGCATGAATCACAATGGCTAAATGCGCTCTGCTTTTTCCATGACAGAGGACATCAGACCATATCTATAGGTAATTTTTACTTTTTCTACTTGTATACTTTTTATATGTTTTCTTTATTGTTTATGACTACTTTTGTTAGATTTGTAAGTATTTAATTTTTCACATTGTAAGCTGCCTTTGAGGAAAGGCAGCATACCCCAAAAAATGGTGAATGGATGAACCATACAATGAAAGAGGAAATAATAGAGGGATAAGGACTGGAGAGATATAAAGACTGAGGTGAAGCAGAATTTGGGGAAGTGGAGTTGTTGCCATGGGCTGCTGGAGTAGGAACAGGATTAGAGGCAGCTGGAAAAGGTAGTCAGCAAAAGCAAAAAGGAGACAGTGCAGAGGAAGCAAACAAGAGATTGAACAGGATGGAGTGGAGCAGATGTTTGAGAGTATGATGGTGCCATAAACTCTCTCAGTAAAGATGAGAGTGCAGTAATGTGACCAGGTTTGGGGTCTTTTAAAACTGAAGCACTCCCTGTCAGTAACACTTGAGAAGTCTCTCAGTACTTAACAGTGTTTATTAATATCCAGCAGCAAGGACTTTTAATAATGTGGAAGGAAAACCTGTGGCCATGTATCACTCAACCAGAGGATCAACGTAAACATGAGGCATGTTTGAAACAAAACTGGAATTTTATTTAAATACACTTGATGAGGATTAAAGCTTAATGGTTACTTTCATAAGGCACACCACTTTGTTTCAGTCAGATCACTTTACCAAAGAAATTAAGAATTTTGCTTAAAACTTCAATTTAAACCTGTTCTGCTTAAGCTAAGTCTTCCTAGAATGGCTGTTTGTACTACTAAGCCAGTAAAACACTTTCAACCCCTTCTGGAGCTTTTTGTTCCCCTCAGGGAGACGATATTGGGTGTCCTGCCTAGCAAACCACTAACCACCTATCTAAACCCTGGCTAAGCCCAGTTCAAGCCCTATCTCACAGTTTGTCAGGTTCTATCTTTTAACCCAACTCCCTCTTGATCAGATGATAATGTCTCAAATAGGGGGTATATCTGATGTAAAGGCTATTCCAGTGTTACATTATTATTTTTAATGAACCCATATTTCCTCCTCCATTGACTATTGTAACTAGTTATTTGAATAAGAGCTGAGGGAATAAGTATATATTATTATTACTTATATACCACCCTAATACTATTAAGTACTTTCTTAAAATATACAATAAGTAAGTCCCTGCCAAAGCAGTTTAATATCTCCAATAGGGCATTGTAAGGAACACATTAAAGGGGAATAGGTGGCAAGAAATATTAAACTAGCACCATGCTCAAACTTGGGATAGTAGAAGTACCAGTTTGTGTTCAAAAATATAAATATATTACCTTTGAATGTAATTCAGAACAGTTTAACTTTTCCAACGTATATTTTATAGATGTCTTTGAAGTCCTTTTGCCGCAAGTGTGGCTTTTACCCCCATTAGGTAATTTAATAGGTAAGATCAACTTACTCTTTTGCCGCACCCTGCCCTCATTATACACTGCCACCATTAAAGCAGTTTTGGGTCATTGGTCATTATGGTTACAGTATTTTTGTGAAATCTATTCCTTGTTCATTTCACTATCCAGAAATATCTGCTTCTTTAATTGCTACAGTTTTGTTACATCTTGTTATTGTTGTTGTTATTTGTTCATTTAATTAATCCACAGAGAGAGTTCTGAACAAATTGCACAATGGATTTTCTTTCTTTTTTCTTTTCTTTTTTACAGGTGCAAGTGTGTAACAGAGTTGTTTAAGAGAATGGAAAATGAAGTATAAGGGGAATGCAAATATGCATAAGCCTCATTGTCATTTAACCCATTTGGAGTGCAGGACAGCATAAAAGGCTGATCTTTTCCTTACAGTTTTACATAGGCGATGCTGCAAACTGAGCTTTTTCTTCTACTATAACCTTGATAATAATGTGTTCAGTTAATCTGCAGTGTAGAGTCATCCCCTCAAAAAGTAATTCACTTCTTCTTTTTTTTCTTTTTTAAAGGTGGAAAATAAATATGGTGCCGTAAAATTGTTGAGTAGAGGAATCTATCTGGACATTTCACAAAACATTTCATTATGCTGATAATTCCCAGAAGTGCTCTCGAGAGTGCTTTAAGCTGAGGATTACTGCACTGGATCTGATGGACTTTTTTTGTAGCCCCTTTAAAAGGCAGTGAACCGTTTTTCTATTTTATTTAAATAATGCCCCTTAAAATGGATTTTTAGAGGTATAATAACTCCTTAAGAGTCAGTTATGCTAAACAGTTTCTCTTGATAGAAATGTTGTAAAACTCGTTAACTGCACAATTTCAGATGCCGGCTTGGTGAACACTAACTGACATTTGAATGGTCGGAGTTTGTAAAATAAATTGAAATAGTTGTTGTATCACGCAGCTAGCTGTGCACAAGCTGTAGGCCACGAGGGGCTTGAACCTGACAGAAAATTACTTCAAGATGAATGAAAAGTGCTTGTTTCTCTTTATTAGTTTTTGGAGAACAATGAAAATGTTGAATTGTTTACAGAAGGGCTGATTAAAAATGGTCAGTGAGGCCATGTCCCCACTGCTAACTGTTAGCCACCCCCCCCCAGCCACCCCCCTCTTCTCCCCACCATATGCATCTTCTTATACCCATAATAGTCACACATTTGTGTGTGAAATGTGCTCATTTTGACATTCCTCTGTTGCTGCGAGCTGCTGAGGCCATTGTTAGGTAAAGGGCTGTTGTCAAGCCTAACAAGCTGGTCATGCAATTTGCTGGACACCGCGGCAGAGAATAACCCACGATGAATTGCTTCAACCTCAAACAATGCTCAGTTCAATATTAGAATACAGAAGTATTCTTTGGCTTTGTGTCGTCCTGATCCTTGCAATATTTTGAAATATTCTATGCACACACACGCAAATCTTTTTTTCCCCCTCTCTCTCTCTGTCTCTCTTCAGAAATGCATACCTACTGCCCAGAAAGAATATCATGGTAACCAAGCCTTACATGGTTGTTATTTCTAACATATGTTTTTGAATGGTGAAAAGAGAAATTGATACAAAGAGTTAAAGAGCGAGAGACACTTTTGTAACTCAAAATTCTTTTTTTTTTTTTTGTATGTCTTCCACTCCAGGCACAGTGGGATGCTTCAAAGTGCTATCCAATATTCTGTCAAACTGTTTGGTCCAATTTCAGGGCAATTCAAGTCAAGACCCCTTTAGCACAGCTTTGCCTGTAATTTCTTTTACTAATACATATGGTATTGTTCAACGAATTATAAAAGTTTGGGAGTAATTAATATTCCCATGGGGTAAGAGAGCAGTGCAGTCCCTTTGAAGCTTCAAAAACATTTCTCATGATTCTTTAAAAGAGAGAGGGAGAGAGAGAGACGGAAATCACTTGTATTTACATGGTACTGTTTTTAAAAAAGCCTCCCTCTCCTCCCCTCCCCTTCCAAATCCCTTCCCCCTTCCCTTAAACACACACACCAAGAGAAATCACCCATTAACATGCAGGAGTATGAATGCTATTTGTGGCATTCTGTCACTATACATTGCGTACCGCCCCAATGTGAAAGCAGGATTTTCTTTTTTCTATCTGCAGAACATGCATTCCAGGGCCTATTATGTGTATAAACAATAGCATATGTAATTACCTTTCCAGGGTGGCAATTACTCTTCAGATTCAATGGCTAGAGTTAAAGTAAAAAAAAAAAATCTGTTCCCATTGCTCACAAAGCTGCCAACCTTTATGGATCAAATCTTGGTCATCGGTAGCACAGGACAAACCCTATCAATCCAGTTTTAAAAACATCCATGGGGTAGGGAAGGGGTGGTGCAGTCCACAGTCCACATTGCGTTGGGGACTTTGTTTCAAATGTGTTCATTTCAAGCCTTGCCTACCCATCAATTGCTTTATACAATTCTCCTCATGGAAGGGGGGGGGGGACACAGAGAGAGACACACACACAACTTTTTGCTAGGGAGGATTTCCTCAGCAATTCTGTAGGTATGAAAATTCCATGCCTGTCATGTCAACGTTGGTGGCTGGTGTAAAATGCTGACTTGCTTGACTTCCTTCAAGTTATGATGAGTTTTCTGGAGTAGAGGAAAGGAAATTGCATTTCTCCTCCACCTTTCCCTGCCTCCACCAGCCCCACTCCCCCTCCAGCTGCCCAATATTATTCCATATGGCCTGTGAAGCTAAAATACTGAAGCACTTCAGGCTTAGATTTTCCTCAATTAATCATCACATAATCAACTAAACCTTTAATGACAGTTTAAAATGTCACTAATCTGCAAATAATAATAATAATAATAATAATAATAATAATAATAATAATCCAGGATTCAGGATTCAGGACATTTGAAGAAAGTTGTGTAACTGTGAAAGTTTATACATTTCCACAGAAGTAAGTCCCATTGAGTTTGATGCTCCCATGAAGGTGAATATTGCAGGAATGGTGAACTTGTGGTCTTCCAGATATTGTTGGGCTCAGGCTCACATCAGCCCCAGCCAGCATGGCCAATGGTCGGGGTGATGGCAATTGTAGTCCAACAACATATGGAGGGCCACAGTTTCCACAGCCCTGGAGTAGAGAATTGCATCCTAACACTGCAATTCTGTACCCACTTAAGAACATAAGAGCTTTTGAATCAGGCTAATGGCCTACCTAATCCAGCATTATGTTCTCGCAGTGGCCAACCAGATGCCTGTGGGAAACCTGTTAGGAGAACCTGAGCACAAGACCACTCCACCTTACTGCAGTGTCCAGCAACAGGTATTCAGATGCATTGCTGCCTCCAACCATGAAGGCAGATAATGGTCATCATGTCTAGTAGCCATTGATAGCCTCATCCTCCATCAATCTATCTAATCCTCTTTTGAAATCATCCAAGTTGATGGCCATCACTATCTCTTGTGGGAGTGAGTTACATTGTTTAACTATAAGAAGCCTTTTCCTTTATTTGCCTGAATTTTCCAACATTCAGCTTCATTACTACTTAGGTAAAGGTAAAGGTACCCCTGCCCGTACGGGCCAGTCGTGTCCGACTCTGGGGTTGCGCGCCCATCTCGCTTAAGAGGCCGGGGACCAGCGCTGTCCGAAGACACTTCCGGGTCACGTGGCCAGCGTGACAAGCTGCATCTGGTGAGCCAGCGCAGCGTCATTACTACTTACATGGTCATTACTACTTACATGGTAGTAAACCCTGCTGTATTCAGTAGGATGTGTGCCTGAGTTCACATACAATTATTTTGCTGAAATAATCTGCCTTTCTTTGCCAAATTTGAAGGTCTTAAAGATCATTTTCGCTTCTGGTTGCCATCCAAAGCTAGCAGATCATTTGAAATTGTACTTGATCTTCCTTCAGGAACCTCACAAGAGCACCTTCTCTGAGAGTTTGGAACAATCACTTAAAAGCCAGACAGTTAATTGATTAAAATAATTTATTAAGTTGACAGCCCCAACTCCCATTAATTTATGGGAATGGGGCTTAAATCCAGTGCTGAACATTTAATAAAATCAAACATAAGAATTTTCAACTGTACATGTAATACATATGTTTAATTTAATAGGATTACAGTTACTGTGGCTTCAGATGTGTCATTGATACAGGGGAAATGAAAAACATGCCTGGTACTTTTAATTCCTCTATATCTAACAACACTCTCTGTGAGGGACTGGCATTAAAAACCACTCAGAAACTTTAAATGGTGCAGAACACTGTCATTAAATCCTGAATGAGGCAACATGCTGGGATCTTGTGAACCCCTTACCTGCCATTTCCACTCTTGGGTTGGCTGTGGGGCCAGCCTTGAACAGCATCTGGAAGCTACAACTGATACTGGATGCTATGGCCAGATTGTTCAGATTGTTTACTGGATCTGACTACTGTGAACATATCATGACAAGGTTTTTAAAACTTTTTACTAGCACCTAGCTTTTTTCCAAAGTGCTAGCTGAGGACCACCATCTCCAACAGAAACCTGTCCATAGATTAAGATTCAGAGATCCTTCTCCAGATTTCACTTCCTCAGCATGCTTGCCTGGCACTTGGTTTGCTTCCAGATGACCTGTTTAGTAAGAACTCATCTTGATCAAGTGTTTACTGAGCATTCATTTGTATTTGACCCGGGGGGTGGGGTGGCACATGTTATATGGCTTCACATCAAGCCATTTCTATTGTATGCTTTCCAGTGCATTTCCCATCACTTTCCTTACCACAAAAAGTCCCTCCAAAATTGGAAGCCGATTATGGAAGCTCAAGTGTGCCAAATCCACTTTAACTGCTCAACCCGGTCTGCATCTGAATCTCACCTGTGAAACAGCAACAACAGTTTATTATGGAAAAGGTTGTTGTATCAATAAAGATCTCACCTTGAGCATTTTGGAGGATCAGTAAGATTAAAATGTAATATATAACCATAATAATTTGGCAGCCTGTCCAAAGTACCTTTCACTCTGCCGTTTGGACAGCAGAGTAGCATACAACTGAAATGATGGAAGACAACCCAGGTAAAGGAAGATACCTCTTTACTTTGAAACTTTCATGCAGATTATGTGGGAAACCAGCCACATGGACTACATAGTCCACACTTATTAGCTATGTGGATGAGTAAAGGCCAGTATCAGACCCTGTGCTTTGAAACAACAGGAAACAGCTGGTGTGGAGTTCTTTCAAGTCTACTGCCAGAATGAATCCAAAAATCTTGTCCCAAATACTTTTTGGCTCTTAAAAAAACATTTCCTAGTTATTATGGAACTTTGATGCCTTTAGCATAGAAGGAGGTGTGATCTGACCGCTGCAAATGTTTCTGTTTTTCGCTTGAGGGTGTTCTTCCTGCCTCCAGAGAAACAGCCTCCGTGAAAGTTTCCACAAGGCTCACAGTTCTTCTGTTGGAAAGCAACCATCAGGCATTTATTTCCTGTGACATGAGTGCCTGCACCCCACCTCCTCCTCAAGTCATTCCGTCCAGGCGACTCAGATTATGAGTTTTGACAAACCCCATAAACATGTCATTATGGGGAAGATGGGTTGTAGTCATTGCTCAGTAGTCTTTATTATTTACTACACAATGAATAGACTAGCACAAGGAAAGACTATGAGAAGATGAAAGTAAGGTTAGTTAAACATTGAATTAACGGCTCTGTGCTTTATAAGATTGATAGCATCTAAGCTTGAGTTCAAAAGAACTGTGTAAATGTTGTTCATTTACAGGTGCTGTTTGGTTGTTAGGACTGTTTTATTGTTCATAATACTGCTGTCTGTAAAGATATGAGCTTTCCACACTGAAGTTAAAAAAAATAGATTTTACGTAAGTCACAAAGTGACTTCAGGAATTGACCTCTGTAAATATTCCTGTTTATCCTCACCTATGGCTCGTATACACATTATAGCTTTGCACAGAATTTGAGCAGTCAACATGAGGGTGCATGAACTCCGCCATGCACTTAATTAGAATTCCATTCACTTTATGGAAAAATCAAAGGGCAATGACAGAGCATCGTTCTGCTACTTGTGTGTGCCTTCTGAGTTCACACAGCATTCATCTTGCTCTGGGGACTTTGATGATATATTTATATGAAAAAATAAAATCAAATATATATATCTATATATGAAGGGTTGAAAACCTATGGTCCTTCAGTTGTTGTTGGACTACAGCTTCCATCATGCCTGACAGTTGGTTATGCTGGCTATGGCTGATAGAAGATGGAGCCCAGCAACACCTAGAAGACTACAGGATCTAATGGCAGTTCATTGGCTTTGGCTGCAGTTGTTCTTGGTGGCAAGCTAAAGATATAACAAACTCTGCCTCTGTCCTTTAGCTTTTCAACAAGTGATACTCATACCACTTGAAACAAGGGAGGGAAGACTGTTTGCCATCAAGGCACAGCTGCTTCCACCTGCCATGTCCCACTCTCTTCCACCTAGGAGCCTTTATAAGGGAACAGCTGCCAAATGAACTGTGAGGGGGTTCTGGACTCTTGAGTCTAGGTGTAATGGTTGCAGGAAAGTTGCTAGCTATGTACTTCCTAGCATTAGCTATCGAGCTACATTTGGATCTTAATTGGCCTGTTGATAAGCTTTATGCTCACTTAATCTTCTTTGATATATTCTATATAAACCATCATGAGCCTGTTGCCCTCCAGATGTTTTGGACTACAACTCCCATCAGCCCCAGCCATCATGGCAATGGTCAGGGACAATGGGAACTGTAGTCCAACAACATACAGAATTACATTCCTGCTCTTGGGGGAAGCAAAGAACAAGTCTTTGCTCTTTTCTATGTGACAGCCCCTCAAGTGAGATTTCAGGGTGCAGGGACCTCAGTTGTGTTTGGATCAGTAAGCATTTTCTTGACTATGATGTAGCAGAATAGAAAAGGTACTTAGACTCCAAGCCAGACTTTTGAATTATATCTGAGACTATAGCAGTAGAGAAATAGGAATGAAATGGAAAGAAGTGTGAAAATGATGGCTGAACTGGAAACTGACCACAGGAGGGGAGCAGTTGTATCCTAAACATTAGGAGGTTTGGGGTACAACTGTTCCACCCCTGTGGTCCTAAATCCTTCAAGGAAAGACTCATCTAGATTGCAGTACAGTAGCCAGATGCTGAGAATCATTTGTTTGGAAAAGCTCAGTCATCCCTTCTATAATAAGCTTCTATATTAATGAGCCTCTTTCTATGATTCATCACAATGCCTTTCCTTATATGCCACACCCCTAAGTAGCCAGAGGAACATCCTCTCCCTCCACTGGGCATCCCCCATGCTGCGTCAAAATCTGTTCTGGGGCACTGGGGAAAAACCCAGAGCAGATTGGGGAGGTGCAGGGGGTGTGGCAGGAGGAAGGGAAGAGAAGGCTCAGTTGTATGAGCAGGGGTCATTCCATTTATGCAGTGGCATAGCTGAATGCAACCCAAAGTGTAAGAATAGTTTAAAATTCTTCTTCATCCATGATGCTCATTGGCTGGCCATAAGCCATTTTAGATATCTCCACCTGATCTACTTTATAGGTTTGTTGTGAAGAGGATATGGGGTGGGGGAAGGGCAGTGCCACTGAAACTCTCAGGCTCCTGGGAGAAAGAGGAGGATACATACAGAATAAATGAGACCCGCATGTCACTGAATCCACAGATTAACTCACCAAGGAATATTGCATGTGTAGAACTGCATCAGCCCCGGGCAGAAGAAGGTGCAATTCTGTGTAAATAGATATCCCTCAAAAGATAGATAGAGATTATATACTAACCAACAATATTAATTATAATGTGTTGGTCAGTCAGTTGGTTAAGCTAACCCAATTCAACTGAACAAACAAATGGGCCTGAGCTGGCAGCCTTTTCAAAGAGTATCTCCAGCCTCTTTTATCCTGCCTGGTCATTAGAGCTGCTGCTGGAGCTGTTTCACTAGACTTTTCAGGTTTACCTGCCAGCTTTTCTGGAGTTCACGTCAAAGCTCCCACTTCCCTTCGGTTTCACTGCTGCTATTAAAGTTTGAGCTGCACTTTGCTAAGTGTGGAGGCTTGCACTGAGCGGATCCACTGCTGATTATCATGCAAATCAGACTCCTCTGCTGGCTCCAAAGAGGCTCCCAGCTTTGCTACCCCCATTGATCCTTTCATTGTCAGAGGGATAAGGCTAACCCATCTCTTCTGACACCAGAAGCTACAAAGATAGGTTCCTGTGACAGTGATTGGTAGGAGGAAATGAATCTTTCATGTACGGCAGAAATATGGTTTGATTTAAGAAAAGAAAATAACCATATGTAATTGGGCTTCTGTCACTGTAAATTTTAATGGTAATTGTAACACTGAGGTTTCTGGAACCTTAAATTACAGCTTTCAGTGGCTTCCCACTGAATCTCTCTATTATTCTTCATAACTACTTTCTCAAAGCATGTGCACCATGACATCGATATCACAATTCACGTCTAAATTCGAAATTGACAGCAGGGCTGGATGGTGTGCCCTTGCACTGAACATCAGAGGGACAAAAAGAAAGGATGTCATTTCCTAAGATGTAGCCACCTGTTTCTCAAAGTGCTGAGCGATGAGTAATGCAGTCCTGCAGCAAATGCTTCTGGGAGCCAGTGTGCGGGACAGTTTATTCAATCAACACATTCAAATGCTAAAACTTTTCCCTGGACTCTTACTTCAGGTAGCAAGTATACAAGCATGGGTGGGTGGAGTATGGGTATTGCATGTCTGAATGTTCCACTCTTGGAGGAGGGGGGAGACTGGATGTAGAAAAGTTGCATTTCAGGGGATTGTTCTCTCTTCTCCCTGACACGCTCACTTTCTGTATGCCTGTTCACACATCCAGTGGTCCTCCATGCTCAGCTAAGAAATGGAATGAAACCATCTATTATATCACTGGTATGCTATGTAATAGGCCTCATTGATGCTGATTCTGTATACCATATTTTTTCCGTGTATAAGACTAGATTTTTTCCCTAAAAAATAATGTCAAAAATTAGGGGGCATCTTATACTCTGGGCTATCTCCCCCTATTTTCTTAAATCTGAGTCCCCAAAAATAGGGAGTATTTTATACATGGGGCGTCTTATAGATGAGAAATACAGTAATTTTGGCACTCCCAAAATATGGTGACCTTGCATATATCTGGTGCTTTCAAACTTTCAAAATTCTTTGTAGTTTACACTTTATTGATAGGTATACAATTGTGTACATTTTGCTGTGAAATACAAATGGCTGGCATGTTTCATGCTGTGTGGGGAAATCATGTATAAAGTATCAATCAGCTGCTCAGTTGAAGCAGAAAATCGCCAACTTCTTTATACAGCGACATGTGTGAAGAAGAGACAGCATGCCCATACATGTACCTGTTCCAGTATGTGAAAAAAGAAGGTAGCCTATGGGAAAATGTAATAGGCATGTTGCCCAAAAATATGGAGTTAGATGAGGAATAACTTAATTGCACATTGTTCCCATTGAAATTGGATTAAAGCTAAACATCCTATTAATTAAAATGGGAACTAAGTACAATAAATTTCATTGAGTTATATGGGGCTTACTCCCAGGCAAGCGGTTTTAGGATTGCAGCCTTGGTCTGGATCCAACCAATGGTTCTAAAAAGAGCAGAATCATTTAATTCAGACCTGAATGTACATGTTGGCTTTTATTTATTTATTTATTTATTTATTTATTTATTTATTTAAAAAACTTCCAATATACAATCAAAGCATTGTTCCATGAAGTAAATGCTCTATTTCTAGTGTCAGTTCATAACTAATTTCTTGAAAATCATGACAGGTGTGCATAGTGTGCAAAACTTTACACACAAGTACAAATATGTAATGAAGTGTGGGAGAGGGCATAAGGGATATACCACTCGTCACATTCAGGATCGGATGACCTACTTTATCTCAGCATGTTGACGGTATGCTACTTTCATCAAGACTCTGATCCCAGAGAGTACCTGGCAATTTCAGGTAGCCCTGAATGGGTGAGAGCCAATTATCTGACTGGAGTAATAGAGGTTCTCTTTTAAACAATTAATTATGGGATTGGAAGGTGCATGACAGATACCCATCCCTTGAACTCCTGTTATGGCTTTGCACATGTACAACATTTGCAGCACTGCCACACTCTTAATCTTTTAACAGAAATGCATTTCTACTTTTTATGCCGGTGCAGAAACTTTGCAATGGAAACAAAGTTCAAAACAACACAGATTGAAACCTGTAGTAGGTGAAATGAGCTGATGGTGTGATATTAGAAATCCATGAACTAACCATTTTCTCTTTATTAAATCAGATTTTGCAGTATTTGCTGAAAGCAAGAAACACTGAATTATATTTAAATAATCATTCCATAAATACTGCGTGTTTTCACAGCAGTCACAAACTCTGGAATTTATGTGCTAATTACAGACCCCAAATCATCTCTATCCAGATTTGCAATTAAAACTGAAATATTTTCATATAATACAATTCCAGAGTTCGTAACAACATCAATGAGATGTACCAGTTATTATTTGCTTAGTACAGTCAAACATTTTCTGTTTTCCAAAACCATTGTTTCACTTTTTCTGTCCTTGGGCCTGCTGTTTTTACAGCTGGGAGTGGTTAGGATTTAGTGGCGATGTAATTTTGAAGGGCAAAAAAAAACAAGAACGAAATATTCTTACATGGCAATTCACATGTGGTAGAAATCAGTAGAAACCAATGATAACCAGAAGATGCACAGATTATTATTTTTTTAAAAAATCCCCACATAGCATTGACTTCTTAATATAATATTGCGGGCTGTTTTTTAAAAAATAAAATCCCACATATTTTTAGAAGTATAGGCTGACAGTAAAGAAGAGCTAGAATGCAAATTTAGGGAGAATGTTGAATAATTCAGTAGCTTGTTATGTGATTAGATCTGATTGGTTCCCTACTAAGATATTGCCCATAAAAATGATTTCCCATGGTAGCATTGGTCTCAGGATAGGAAGAGGATGGGGGGTTTATGATGTCCATTAAATGGGAGAACAAGGCTTACTTGAGCTAATAATATCATGGTTGCACAGAGTGATTGATGGTCTTTAAAAAGGCCCAGATTGGTTTCATCTTTCTTCAGATTTTATCACTGACTTGTTCTTAGTCATGTGCAATCACTAAGGCCAAGAGAGGTAACAAGTGTTTGATGTATGATACTTGCGCCACTTTTGTCAGAACTGCATTTATTCTTACACTGTACTCCTATAGAGAGAGATTCCACAGAAAATGGAAACATGAATCTGGACATAGGTGGAGGTGGTCAACGTCCCCCAAAATTGATCAAACATTAACAACTTTTTTCTCCTTTCAGTGCAGCTGCTTTTGATATAAATTAAATGAACTGAGTGTATGAAGCCATCTATATGTACCTCTTTTCAGCCTACTTAGGCCTCTTTGAAAGAGCTTATCAGATTCCGTTCATTCCTATCTTTTGCAATTTGCAAAGGAGCACCAAATTCCCTTTATGATGTTGTTGTTGTTTTTAAAGAGTGAACTATAACATGGACAGAATTTAATTTATCAGGCAGAAGCATGTAGGCAAGCATGTTTATCAGCATCTCATATACTACGCCCCCAGATGGATATCTTAATCTGTTACTTCCGGGTTGGCGCCTCCGGCAATGGCTGAGCTCCTCCGATTGGGAGGAACTTACTCCGTGAAAAACAGGGTCTGACCGCCACGGCGAAGGTGGAGACCCATTGAAATCACAAGCGGGAGAAGCTTGTGAACCTGGGATTCGGCTGGCACCTTTTGCGCCTCCCCTACTGTTTTGGGGATCCGGAGCGACGTGGGATGAGTGGCGCGGTGCTTTGAATCGACTGCTTCTTTCACAGAGTAAAGCCGCATTGCTGAGAGCGCTGACTTTTTCCTGTGGACAATTGGATTTTAAACAACTACCCATGAGTAGAACGGAAAATTGGATCTTTAAGTACCTTAATTTGGCGCCGAAGTGGGAAGGTCATAAACAGAAAGTCCACCTTCCGCTTTTGTAAATAGACTGAAGCAAAGACATTACAAGCTAAAGTCTTTGAAAGCTTTTGACAAAGGATTAAATCTCCATCGGTTAAAAATACAAAACCCCCCTTGGAAGCAGGTGAAGAGGGGGCAAATTTTGAACTTAGTAAGCCTGCAGGAGTGAGGGGAAAATCAAATTACACAGCTCTGAACCTGGGAACGGGCTGCCAGATGACATTTGGGGAAAGTTTATTGACAAAACGGATTTGACAGCTAGCTAAAATAAGAGTAAGATACTGTTTCCATTGTCCTCTTCTGCATTTAAAATGGAGGAAAAAGTAACTGAAAATCGAAACTATGTTTATTGCTTGAGTTGTGCTTGAAAGAACTGATACAAGTGGAGACTGTTTCCCTCTAGAGGGAGCCTTTGAAATTGTTATAGGAGTGTAACTGGGAGGTCTCCAGCTGCAAGATAAGGATTCTGAGAACCAGAGATTGACCTTGGACCATTCAAAATGTTGATAGGAGAAGCTATTGTGACTGCATTATGTAAGATAAACTATTTGCTAGAAGAGCTTCATAAAAAGACGGATGACATGACTTTTAAAATTGATAATTTGGAACAGAAAGTGACTAATTTGAGACAAAAAGTGAGCACCAACACAGAAATAATTCAGGACCTGGCACAGGAACCTACTTTGGCAGAACAAATGGTGGAGGAAAAGGAGAAAGTGGGATCCTTAGTTCTACAGAAGCAAATTGAGGACTATAAATTGAGGCCTTTTATGATTGAATCTAGAAAAGGCCAGATTTTGAGGACTGGATCCCGGCTTGGACTGAAGAAGGAAAGTTGGAAAGATCCCTCTATCCAGGGATTAATTGACTTTTGGGACATGGACTTGGATTTGGAGGAGATTGAAGTTTTGGGGGCCTTTGGATTTGGAGGAATCTTGAAATACGTCCTGAAACACTGTATAGACCCTAGCTTCAACTATGGAAATTTGGCTGAACTGTCCAGAAGGAATAAAAGTACTGTTAGGATGGAGTTCTCTCGAGATTTGCTCTCTAGCATTAAAGAATATGAAGAAGATCTGCAGAAGGGGCCTGGAAAAGAGTTAAGGGCCTCGGACATAAGATCTCCAGGTTGATGGACTATATGGAATTGACGGAAAGGACTGGCAGAATCCGAAACCAGGGAGAGGAGTTGATGGAAGAAGATTGGAAAATTTAAAGTTTATATATAGAAATATCACAAAATTAATGAGTGATAGAAAAATGTTGGGTTGATATTTTATGGATTTAGCAGAAATGTTATAAGGAGTTAAGCATATATAAGTATTTTAGTTTTAATGTTAAAATAAGGGTAAAAAAAATATGTTATTTATAATATGATAGAGAATAGAGAAAGATGGAAAGGATTTGCTGAAATAACTAGTAGAAGTGGAATACAAAAAGGGAGGTGAGAGGAGGTCGAGGAAACAAGGGAATGAAAGAAAGAGTATCGAAAAGGGGGGGTGTATTTTTTTTTCTTAAATAGTTTTTGTTTTGTTTTATTTAGGGTTAGGGTTAGGGAGTAGGTTTGGTTTAGTTTAGTTTAATGTGTTTAGTCTAATGGGTTTTAGTTGTGTTTTGTATTGTTTATATATTGTATTGTATTGTCTTTTTTTACTTCTTCTCTCTTTTATTTTTTCTCTTCTGTCTTTTTTTCTTTTTAAAAGTAATAAATATTATTTTTTTAAAAAATCTGTTACTGGAAACATTCATGGTAGACGGTGTATGCATGAACCACAAAATGTTGGGTGGGGGCTCTGATGGAAAGCGAGGGAGTGTGAGAAAGAGTCCTAAAAGGTTCACAAAATAGCTTTGTGCTATGTGAATAGCTTTCATTCTGAGATCCTTCAGTCATCCCTCTTTGTTCTACTGAGAAGACAAAGTGCCAAACCAATAGAATGTCAGATATCTATGACTTGCTTTGACCCAGTTTCAATCTTGCATCCTGGCATGTTCATGCATGTGTTATCATAGATGTACATGCAACATTTGGTACTATACATATGTGCACATGGACAAAGTGTGTGTCCACATTAATTGGCACATAGGTCCCCTCCCTCGTGTTGATTTTATCCCGTGTAGAGTTGAATGGCTTTCTGTTTTGACAATTTGAACACTGTCTCAAGATTGTTTAGCAAAATCAAGAGCAGTTCTTGGCAATTAATTTCTGCAGTCAATAGTATTCTCAAACTGGGCAACTCCCCTTGGAACTGGGAGCCACAACAGAAAAAGCCTGTGCAAGGGAAAGAGCAAGACAATTCATTAGACAATTCTGCAGCAGCTCAAAGTGGCGGGGGGATGTCAGCCCCTGCTCCTGTGCTTCAATACTAATGAGAGTCATTGCATATTCATAACCCTAAATACAGTCAGCTTCTTATAAAAACTTTTGTCATTGAGGCTTCGCGGCAAGAGCAAAGCATTGCACTCTTCGTGTCCTGGCACTTCCGCCAAGAGAGTGCAAGAGCAAGATTGATTGTTTTGCAACGCAGCTTGACAGGGAACTAAGAGATACTGCCCCAAGGGTCCTGAAACTAAGCTTAGTTTGATTACAAGGCTCCAAGTAATCAAAGAAACAAAAGAGGGGGGGAGTGGATTTTTTTTTTTTAAGATAAAGGAAGGCTCTAAAGATATAGCTTTCCTTATTGAGTGTTCAGAGTAATTATCTGCTAGCAGTTTAAAACAGTTCATATCAATTTTTATCACAGAGAAAGAACAGCAGTGATCTCCAGCAAACTTGTTCCCATGTTGTAGGAACACCGCAGCATGTCTTAATAGATACAAATCTCTAAAACCATATGAAGCTTCCCGTCAATATCAATAGCAAAGATTAGGGAACTCAACCTGTCAGATATTAAAATCACTTCTGCCAAGCACTGGGCTGCCCAGAATTCATTCACTCTTTGCAGGTTGCTTTTCCTTTGTTGTCAATGTCTTCCTTCTGTGTGGTGCATCCTTATTAATATATTTATTAAATTTGCTTACCTGTCTTCCAATAAAATCCTGAGGGTACACACAAGCATGCATACACACACACACACACACCATTGCTAACCTCTGACCCCACAATACCTGTCTGGCGGGGTAGCTATCAGCATCCCCTGGAGTCAAAGAAGGAAAGCGCCTCTTTCAGCACCCACTTTGAAAAAAGGCCTTGAGCATTTTCTCACTCATAATGATGTCTTCAGCTGGAATGCCAGCACATTTCCACATCTCCTTGACAGGCGAACAGACTAGAAGATATACATAAAATTAAAATAGAATGGAATGGGATGGAATGTTAAAAGAAAGGTTTGCACTTCTGATTACATTCAGGCTTGTTGTAATTTTGTATTTAAAAAAGGCAGTTTCCAAATGGATCTGCTAATACATGCATAAGCTCTCTGTTGCTCAATAAAATGTCATAAAATATTAGTGGGAGGGGGATCTGAAATGTTAAACATCTTAGTCATATTTATACAGACTCAAAAAATAGAGGAATCCTGTAGTTATGATTGATTGAGGTAACTGATTAGCCGCAGATATTATAAGTGTTGAGACTAAATTATCAGCCGTATCAGTCTGGTTGCAGTAAAACATGAAAACATTGACTTTTGTCTAGTTAGAGAAATTTATTTTTCCCTGAATGACAATCCTTTAAGTAGAAACCAGGCAGTCTGCCAGCTCTCCATGTCATACACTGAAGTTTGCAAAGGCAGGCTGTATTTTCAGCTGTTTGTCTGAGCTCAATGAGCAGTGCTCAGGACTTTTACAGTTTCACAATAAACATATCTCTGCAGATACTGCTTCAAGCTTCCTTAAGCTGTGTGAAGGACAGTCTCTACACCTTTGGGATAAATGAAATTTTAAATTGAATGGTAACGATAGCCTACATGGAGTTAAGTCTTTGGTGAAATATTTCTTTTAAAAGAAACAGTAAGCCACTTTAGAGCACAGCTTCCGGTGGAAGCTCAATTAATATGTTTAACAAGATTGAAGTAAATGTCCACCGTAACTGTCAGCAGTATGGCAGTTTTCAAAAACAGCTTTTGCTCCCATAATTTTCTTTTAAGATCAGCCACCATCACTTCCTGCCACAATGAGGAGTATAAAACCCAGGACCAGACCCAAATATGTTTAAAATATAACTTGCCAAAATATGATCTGCCCAGCATTGAACTTGGAGGTCTCTGAAACTTCCTCCTTTAAAAAGTATGGCCAGGGCTGTTGAATCTGATTATCTCTTGGATATTCACTCTTACTGCAAGATACAGATGGGATGAATCGCTCTCTCTCTCTCTCTCATGCCCCCAGTTGGCACATTGTGAAGACATCTGGTAATTTTCCCCCAAAGTCATGATTTGGTAGTAGAAGGGTTTGTTTCGATGAAAAAAAAAAGCAATATCAACTTTAGCTGCAAATTTATGGAATGCTTGTAGATCACAGGTATTATTCCCTTTATTACAATAAGTTTAAAAAAAACCCTACTGACAAAATGTGTAGTGTTCAAACTTTGTATCTTATTAGTAAATTTAAGAGCAGGGGAATGTGGTATAACCATATGAATTAATGTGTGATTAAAGCTAACCACATAAAATAAAAGGAATCCAATATGAATCCTATTTTCTGTTCTGACTAATATAAAGGAAAATACTTGGTTTGGTTCAAGACCATGTTCAGTTGCAAGCTTTTTCTCTGAATTTCACAAGGGGATTCATGACATTATTAATGAAAGCAGTCTGAAACACAGGAAGTTTCTAGACAAGTAATATCGGTCTCACTTAAAGCCACAAAAGAGGAAACCCAAAGGGAGGTCAGAATGCCAGGGTGGCATGCTGTCTTCAACTTCTGTTCTTGTGTCTATTTTCCTAAAAACTTATTAGAGGTTGTGGTTTTTTTAAAAAAACCCAATCCTGTTCTTTAAAAGCTGAGGACGATTTCCTAAATTGTATATTAATAACAGTCTTTCATCTCATCAATGTTTTGTTAACCATGAATGGAAATCTAAAAGTGCAAATTAGCATTGGAAAGGAAAAGTTGGAAAGCCATACAAGCTACCAGAAAAGATATGTTAGGATGCCATATAGCTTTGGAACCTAAGGTGCTCCTACTTTGTTATGTAAAAGGCATTTTCTCAGAAAATGATCTAGAAGTGATAACTGGTGCTAAGCTCTTAGCTATGACAGCTAAATGGAACTTCTATGTTCAGAGGCAATATGTCTCGAAATAACCACCACTAAGATTCAGACAAAAAAAGTGAGAGTGGTACCTTCATATCCTGCTTTTGGGTTTCCAAGAAATTTCTGCTTGGCCACCATGATGAGCAGGATGCTGCTGGACTAGATGGTCCTTTGGTTTTGATCTAGAAGGGCTCTTCTCTGTTTATGATGAATCAATGAGAATCTTCTTTTGCAGTTATTTAATTTTTATCACAGTATTCCAAATCCAGAATTCCTTTCCAGAAGAAATAATCTTCTGCCCATTCTAGCTAGCACTCTCTCATCTTCTCCCTCCTCTCCCTAAGGTGAATAAGGAAAGAGAATAAACAAGCAGGTGACATCAGTTCTAAATTTAAAAGAATGACTGATGGTTCAAAACATAGCAGCCATTGTGTGGTCTTGGGCTAGGGATTTTGGGGGGTTGTTGTTTCAAAGAGATGCTCATTACATGGAAAAGCCCAGGCATAGCAGTTAATGATTTTGTCCTTAGGAGTGGATATAACCACTTCCTTTAAAAAAAATACCTAACATTTTGAAAACTGATTTTTGTTCTTGTACTCAAGTAGCTTATGGTTCCAACTAGAAAAAGTCAGTTTTTCTAAGCCTCAAACACACAGCCTGTATAAATATGTAAATGCCAGCTAAATTAAATTTGTTTATGATCTAATTTGCAACACTTCCTATACTGAGATACATTGTGTCATATTTATATAAGAATCTACCAAATGTTCAATATTTATATAAGAATCAGTGGATTAAAACAGCATGATTGTGTACATATATCTATCTGTTTTGCAATGGGTTCAACAGGCAGGCACACATGGCCGCTGAAGTCATTTTTCTGCCCCCATTCCATATAAGAACTAAACAAACTACATGGGTAATTGAATGATACCAGGAATTAAATGGTGCCAGCCTTGGTGCTGGCATAGTTTATTTCCCTCCTGGTTTTTTTCCAATGGGGGGGGGAGGAATAATAATGAGAAAAGGATGGAAAAGCACACAATTACTTGTCCACCCTCACTTCCACCCTGACAGCAAGAGCCTGACAGAGTATTGGAGGAGGCTGTTTAATCCCCAGTTCTGACCTCGCCCCAAAAGCTGTAATATATTGCATGATTTCCATTTTTGTATGTGTGCCATACACTTAGGTTTCTCCCTCTGAAAATGCTGGTGAACATTTTCGGATATTAACCTGGAGAAAAAAATCAGGAGATTATGTAGGCCACATCTGCATGTTTTGCATAGCATGGATATTCCACACTGTCAGTTCAGGGGATGTTCTGGGTATTCAAAGCTATCAACAAAGGCTTCTGATGAAGTCACAGAAGCATGATCCCTGCTTAGACAACATATCCCTGTTGACCCAACATCAACAGAGAGAGCAGAATTGCACGTGCTCTCTTCCCCATGGATACTCAGCACAAGTTGAGTTGTGTACAAGTCTGTCCATGTACAAGTTGTATGCATGTTGACTCTGTTCAAAAGTGATGGTAAATGCACTAAGGGGCAGCCCCCATAAGCACAATTCAGTTCTGCCCCACTAAACAATGTTTGAACTGGGCTATGGATTTGTGAATAATTTAAACATGTTAAAGAAGGAGGATGCTTCAAGAGAAACTGGAATTCTAATATACACTATAGCTGGTGCTTTTTTTTTCTGGGGGAATGTATACCCCTAAACATTTTGTGAATCTAAGTTTGGCCGCATTGAGAGGGGCAGTATTTCAATATGAGTAGGAAAATGAGGCTACCCCTAAACATTTTTTTTAGAAATAAAGCACTGACCACGGCCAATTATTATTGTCCATCTGACTATACATATATCTGGAAAGAGGTTGGGAAGCTCTCACTTTGCCCAGGTATGAAAACAATCGTCAGAACTGGCTCCTATGACAGATGTGCAGACTAACTATACTATTTCAAATAGACTAGGATATTTTTGTCTGAACAGAGCTGGATACAATACGCCTCAGATCTGCAAATTGTTCATAAACTCTCCAGTAATTTCATCCCATGGATAGCAAGTACTTGTGCTTATGGAGAAACACAACCAAAATAAACCAACATAGACTCTTTATGAGGTGCTGAGCCTTCCTCCCCATAAAGGTTGTATACATTAAATGCACAAATGTCCAACAACTGTAATAGTAGAAGGGAGGGAAATCAGTTTTGCTTTTCTACTTCTTTTTCACTTACTTGGTATTAACTTAATGGTATGTGACACTCCTATCAGTGCAGCGCAATAAAAATGAAATGGTGCCCAATGTGCATAGACACCATGAAAATCTCAATGACAACAGCGACAACAAAAATTATATGTCCTCTTTCCTTTCCTTTCCTTTGCTCTTTGTATTTACTTGAGAATATGAGGGTTGGCTCTCAGCACACCACAATAAAAGTAAAACTGGTGGTCAAAGTGCCAAGAAAGAAAGGCAAATAAAACCCTGCTGTTTTGCATCATGCAAGGAGATGCAATTCTGATCACAGAATATCACTTATGAGAAGTGAGAACAGCTAAAATCTTCACTGCTAGTTATTTTAAAACCACTATTCAAGCATTAAAAACCAGGTTTTAAAAGAGGGTTTTCATACACTACACTCTTATTGTGTTTATACTTTTAACAAAATGAATGTTTTTACTTAAATGTTTACAGCGAAATTTATCATAAAAATAAAATATACAATCATTTTATAGGATAATAGGCAAGCAGACATCTGCATGCAACATTTCCCTCATTAGATGTTATCATGTTAGTTTATTTTTATGACGTTGCTGCAAAATACAATGTGCTGATTTGTAACCTCCTTAAAATATATGTTTTGAAATCTTTAAACTGTGTTTGGGGGGATTGTTTCATTGTTTTACAATGAGTAGTAAGAATCCTGAGGATTAATTATACCAAGACCATCATGTGAACCAAAAGTCCTATATGTGTTACACCAGCTCTTCTCAGATCCCAGCTGCAATTTCAAAAGTGCAATAAGAGCTGCAAATATATTAAGTATACATGTGTAGATGTGAGAACTATTGGTCCGATATAGGCTGCCATAGATAGCAACAGCTGCAATCAGATACAGCTTCAAGTATGCTTACTCCCAGTGGGCAGAAGACCATTTAACTGAACTGTGGCCAATGTATGCAAATAGTCCTCCTTTTTATTCAAATCACTGTACAAAGCATAGGTGCCATCAGTTCTTTGACATGCTGGGCAAGCACCATGAACTGACATCAATAGCATGTTTGAAACGGTGCAATGGGGTGAGGTACTAGGCATCACCTGCTCATACCTAAAGTTTGTATTACTTCTGTGTGCCCCAACATTCCTGTAGCAGGGGGCAAAATGACCACAGAGGTGGAATTAGGGGAGCACAACCAGTTCGGCTGCACTGGGCATGGAGCCTTGAGGGTGTCACAACTATGCTTTAGAATGGAACATGAGAGGTGGGGGCACTAAATTTTGGCATTGCATAGGGCACTACTGAAATTTGAGACCCCAAGGTGTGCCACTGATGACCAGGAGAGCAAGGAAGTTATTGGCAAATTTTAGATTTAGCATCTACAGATTGCACATCACATGCTTCCAGTGTGCCAAATCAAAGTGTCTCAATTGTTTTCCTAACAGAACTATTGTTGCTGGTGATGCAAAAAAGGAAATCGCTTATCAATGACTCTTGAAAGGTGCCCCCAAACAGCAGCATGACACTTGCTATTAACATTAGGAAAATCTAGCTCTAGAGATTAGTTATACCTGCTGGAAATTATTTAGCTAAAACTGGTGCTTTCCTTTGAGTTTTCCATGCAAAAAGAGTGATAAAAGGGATCCTTTAACGCTTTCAGACATGTTCCTCATAACAAAGGTGACAGGAATGCAAAACTGATATCTGAATTTGAATTAAGGCCTTCTACGAATCTACGAATCTATGATTCTAGCACACACTTACCAGATCATCTGAAATTGGGCTACAGTCCTATATCATGCTGTGTTGGTGACACAGCTTTTTGGCATTCTGCTGCTAGATGCAACTCCAGGACTAGCACTAGCCCAGCAACAATGATTAATACTGCTATTCTTACAAATTGTTCTGTAGTAGAATTCCCAACCAAACCCAGCAGTGTTGCATGAGAATAATTAAGGGTACAATGCAGATGCAAGTGGAGACGTGTCAAGACTCACCAACAGCATTTCTATACAACATTCTCACAGACATTTGGCTACCATAATGACACTAATTCCAGTGCAATCTTGAATTTAATGCTTTCTTTCTAGCAAATGCCATAGAGTGTATGGTGCAATGGCCACACTGTCATATTTGCCAGGCATATTTGCACACATATATCCAAATCATATTTACATGATCAGCCTGCTCCAAGAGCACTGTCAAGTGGATTTCTTGATCCAGGAATGAAAGGAAGATCCAGCTTTACAAAGTACGATTTGCATAAGGTAGTCAAGTCTTGCGGTTTATTGTCTATTTGGTCACATAATGTCATGCTTCCTACAACTACTCTTGGAAATTGTTAAATGTCAGTTGCACTACCATATAAACTTTCATGGCAGTATTCCCACTGAGCTTAGGAAACCTATTTCCAATAATTTTGCATAGGACTGGGCTGCAAGTTACCAATATTAATTCTAAAACACACTGAACATTAAGGGAGTAATTAAAGATCAGGTAATCATTAACAAAATTGGACTGGAATTAATATGAGCAAAAATTCAAGGAGTTGTCCATGAGTGTAACCATCATTGTGCAATGCAAACATCTGTATTTGCAGTACTGACATACCATAAATCAAAGCGTTAGAAGAGTTACTGATCAGCATGAAAGAATTCCCATTAAAGCTACATATGTTGCTGGAATGCTGTCAAACCACTCTCAAAATGCATGGCAACATACCAGATTGTTAGGCCAGAGGTGTCTTAAAAACCTGTCTCTGAACTGGACAATCTGCATGAAGTCCTGGTTCAGAAAGTACTTTTCTGCTTTATTGGCTATGATTCAGAGTGGAATGAATCCCTCAAGCCACCATTTCTTTCATCTGGGTTTGGTCAAACTATTACACTTCTAAGCTCCAGGTGCCAAAATATGAATATATATCTGAGAAATTCCTTCTTTTTTCTCTGCAAAACTTTAAATCCAGCAACAAAGGAATTTAATGGGGAAGTTACTTCCTCTCTGAAGAGAATTCCACCCCAGCTTTCTGCAGCTCTGCTGTTTGGATAAAAATGATTGGAAATCATCACTCCAGTCATTTAAATAATCTGTTAAAAAGCTATTAGGTTTCCCTAATGCCTAGTCATTTTTAAATGGCTCTCAATTTGATTCATGAACAATACACGGCCAGTACATGATTCATGTGACCAATCACTTAGCAAAAATGCAATTTTTATTAAGAGCCTCTTCAGGAAACTGATATCATATGGGGGTGAAATCCATTGCATCTTGTAGCATTTCAACACAATTTTTCAAATGGTTATGCCTCAAGGGTCAACTTTTCATGAACCAAAGTTGGCAGAAAAGTTAGAATTGGTAGAGAAGATCAAGGAGCCCAAAGGAGAGGGAAGATGTGGCGCAGATAATTGTGAAAATTGTGCTCCAGTTCAAGTGCAATTGAAGCTTTGTAAAGACATTGAGCTATCAGTGCATCTCAAATTTTATTGTAATCAGAGCTCATTGCGCAGTCATTAGAGGTGTGTACAAATGTAAATGGCAGTGGCTACTTAGTTATGAATACATGGAAACGTTCAATGAGACAAATGCATTCTAGCCCTGCTATTGAGACAGCATGTGTTCACTTAATCAATATGATAAATAGGAGTTGCTAGATTGACCATGTACTCATAACAATTACATAAAAGTACATATTTGCAAATATGTGCAAAGGTGTGGAATTAGCTTGCATTTACCTTAGGGATTCAGGGAACACAAGACAACTGGGAGCTAAACTGGTTAAGAAAATGAGCTGTGGTGGCCCTGATTCAAATCTCATCTCTTCAATAAGCTTTCTGGCTGGTCACAGGCAAGCAAAGGCATACCTACGGGTTGATTGGGTTGGCCCCCTGCCAAGGGGGCAGGCCTGTGGGGGCACAAAAATCACACCTCTCCACTTTGGCTCAGAGTGGCTAGGAACCCACCTGTCCATCTGCGCACTCCCTGAGCTGCTCCTCCACTGTTCTGGGCAGCCAGGCGAAGGGACAGGGAAGGAAATACATCTCCTTTTCAAGGGTACAGTGGGTGGAGAGTGCTGATACAGCTGCTTGCCAAGGATGCAAGGGAGCCTAGGTACACCTTTATTAAGACAAGCCATATTTGTCAATTCCCAGTACATATCTAACATAAGAATAAAAGGTACATGTCTAAGTTGTTGGAAGGATAACTAAATTAATGTTTGTGAAACTCCAAACACTTCAGGACAGTGCTATATGAAAACTTTATTACTAAAATGTTGGGCTGGGTACATCTGCACAAAGTTTTAGCGGACCAAAGTTTACCCAACAACTGCTGCCTCTGTGTTCTGAGTGCTAGACTGAAATTGATCTCAGGCACCTGGTGCTTAATTCAAAGTGGAGTTTCCTCTTGCAGCACCCTGGAATAAGTATCTGTGGGGGTTGGGAATGGTTCTTCTCCACATTTCACAAAACAATCATGGAGATTTGTTAGTTACTTTTCAAAATCACTAATATGGTTAAAGAAACGTTGCATATTTAAGGATTACAGCTAAGGCATAAGAGATATTGAATCATGCAATTCAGTGTGTTAGATCTGCTTATAGAAACATTTTAATTTATCTTAAAGCATTTAAGATTCTAAGTAAAGGTTTATGATGCTTCATTATAAAATGTAAAAGTGATATGGAAAACAATGCACTAAAATCCTAAACATGTTAGGAATAAACCCTTCACTTCCCTTACCTAGAAGTAAGCCACATTTAACTCAATAAGGCTTATTTCTGAGTAGACATGTATAGGATTGTGGCTGTTAATGCAGTTATGGCAACAGTCCTAAGAATATTTACCTGAAAATGTCTCATTGTGTTTAGATGGATGCTATGTATACATACTTAGAGTGGGAATGTGTGTTGTGCCATCCTTCATACAGAACAGAAAGCAACACATAGCAATATTAAGTAGAAGTGATCTCTTGAAATTTGTTGGTTCAGTAGAATTCATTTTATGCACTTTAAGAGGCTACTAAGCAAAAGTTTAATCACGTCATGTAAACTCATATTTTGAGGAAATCAGTATTTGCACTTCACAGAAACTATTACATAAAAGTCAATTCTATACCAAAATGCTTGGTCACTTGAAAAAATGCAACATGCTTAGCAACCTGATCAATGGTTCATTTAGACTTTTTACATTGTGAATACCCCAGTTACTGACTTAGTAAAGAATGATTCATAGTCCATAAATGTTAAGCACTCAAACATGCGTACAAAAGACTTGGATATTATCATAGACTCTTTCTTGGTAAATGATACTGGTGTTATTGTTCAGTTAATCGGTCCCATAATATGTTAAACAATGTACCAAGATACATACAATATCTTACAAGGTAATCCTCTTTGGAATCCACAGTTCAGCTAATAAGTATTCCTCTCTCTAATCTCTCTAATCCTTAGTTGATATAGGTCAGGAAAACATTAAAACTAAGCTTCATTTGATAAAACTAAGTGTGGATTTCTTGTTAATTCTTTCTGCATTTTTTGTTATTTTATTTTGAGAACAATGTCAAAGTTTGGGATTTTTAACTTCCATTCATTTCAACGGGAAAGACTGAAGCTGTAATCCTATACCTACTTCCCTGCAACACCATCTTCAGTTACATATGCATAAACCCCCAGGTTTCAAAGGAACACGGCATCAATTTATAAGGATTTTCCATCTGCATAACAGCAATAGTTGTTAAACTTCTGCATGCAATCTGGTTTGGGACAAGTTATTTGAAGGACTACCTGCAACTACAGCCTTAGGCTCTGTTCACAGGTCTGCCAGCAAGATCAATTAGATAGATGGGCACAAGACCTTTTTTTTTTTTTTTAGTGATGTCCCTCTGCTTGTGGAAGTCCCTCCCAAATTTGGGAGGAGTTCAGTGTTGTGCTCCACCAGTGCAAGCATTTCTGTTTGCCCATTAGAACAATCTTCCCTCTCCTCCCCACATGTACGGTTCTGGTAGGGTTGCCATATTTCAAAAAGTAAAACCCAAAGTTGATTGACTTGCCTTCGATCCAGGGACAAAGTGCCGACTTTCGGGGATGTGTGGCTGGGGGTTGTCTTTCTTTCTTTCTTTCTTTCTTTCTTTCTTTCTTTCTTTCTTTCTTTCTTTCTTTCTTTTCTCTCTCTCTCTCTCTCTCTCTCTCTCATACGGGCAAGAGTGCAGGGGGATGAGATGGGGAAAACCTCATTGCATTAATGGAAGACATTGTGTGGGTTTCTGCTAGTGACACCAGTTACCTGAATCTGGCCCACAGTGCCCTCCAGATGTTTTGGACCAGGGATATGTTTCAGCCAGAACTCAGTTCCAGAACCTGTCAGGTGGGCGCCATTGCCATTATAAGAGAAAGAGGGAGGCATTCATGGTGAGTTCAGGTGGGTGCCTCTTTTTCTAGAAAAATAACACTGTTTTGAACTATAGCACCCATCAGCTCCCGCCAGCATGGCCAAAGGTCACGAATGGTAGAAGCTGTAGTCACCAACATCTGGAGGGCAGCACATTGGCTACCCCTGCTAGAAACTATTTCAGACAGCTGTTTTAGTGAGTGGCGCTGTGGGTTAAACCACTGAGCCTCTTGGGCTTGCCGATCAGAAGGTTGGCAGTTCGAATCCCCGCGATGGGGTGAGCTCCCGTTGCTCGGTCCCTGCTCCTGCCAACCTAGCAGTTCGAAAGCATGCAGTGCAAGTAGATAAATAGGTACCGCTCTAGCGGGAAGGTAAACACTGTTTCCGTGCGTTGCTCTGGTTCGACAGAAGCAACTTAGTCATGCTGGCCACATGACCTGGAAGCTGTACGTCGGCTCCCTCGGCCAATAAAGCGAGATGAGCATGCAACCCCAGAGTTGGTCACGACTGGACCTAATGGTCAGGGGTCCCTTTACCTTTATATAATGTTTTAAATCATGTAAGAGAGTCACCCTTGGAGAACATGACCTGAGAGGTAGCATATATATCTTGGAAATAAATGAATATAATGCAGTTATTGTGGATATGTGTGCATCTTCCCAAAAGAAGGTGCTGGGTGTGTTTCTCTACTTGATTGGGGTTCAATTTACTGCTTCGCTGCTTGGACAATTTCACATGCCTTAGGCTGTTTGAACTCATTTATATGAGCAGACATAGTCAGTATAAATATGAACGTGAACATCTTCTATCTCACACAGTCATGCATTTCCATAGTAAGATAGAGCCTTATATTTGGAATAGTCTTTGTTTAAAGCCTTCTGACTTTATTTTATTCTTTCTCCCCTGCTCCAGAAAGGAAAAAAAAAGGAGGGGGGAAGCCCAGTTATAATGGAAGCTTCAATTTATGCTTTATGAACAATGCCAGCATCATCATTTTAATGTTGTCCATATGGGCTTCTAATAATAGATAAGAGACTACACTTGTATTGTATGTCTTAGAGACATTTAAAATCTTGATAGGGAAAGGCTGATTTCATTGGCCCCACAGTTAAAGGAAAGCAGACCCTAATTAAAAGAATTCTGTTCTGAATTAACTAGTTTGACATGTGCTAATTGACAGTTCCTGTGAAATGGTTCTAATTAAAGTCAATATGTCTTTTTCAATTAAAAGGAAATTAAGAATATACTAATATACATTAACAACTTAATCTGCCTTCAATATCCCATATATCAGCAGCCTTAATGTTATTGGAGAGCCATCTGACATATATCTTCCACTGTTTGGTTGCAAAGTCTTATTACTCCAAAAGAGCACCAACCATATATGAATCCCCTTCCACAAGGAGAAAGCTGGATTTTGCTCTCATTTTTGAAGACCCAAAGTGCAAGGATGATTGAAGGTAAAACCACGTTTCTTGACAGTTAAGGTAAGGAGGTATTCTTATTATGCTGCAAACTTTGGTTACAAAAGTTATTCTAGGAAAACCTTCTGACATTGCTCCTACTACTAATCAGAAGGCTGGCCCATTTTCAAGATTTGACCCAAGTATAAAATAAATTCATATGAGACATGTGCCCAAGAAAACTGACTTTCCCCCATTATATTCTTTTTATCAGCTTGAAAGGAGATGCTCTCAATAAATACTTTTTGATTTATATAAAAATGAAAAATATGATTGCTTGGTAGGTAAAGGGAGAATTCAATATTGAGCAAGTGGAACACCACTCATGCAGCAGGATTTCACTTTCCCTCTCTCTTATAGCCCCTGTGTACCCCAAAAATCTGCTCTAGTGGGTCACCCAACTCTCCAGAACAGATTTTGATGGCTGCAGAGTGAAGGAGAAGAAGGCAACATCCTGATGTCTATAGGTGGTAAATTTTACTCAGAGTATACCCATTGAAATTAATGAGCATGACTAAGTTAGGTCTATTACTTTCAACCGGTGAGTAAAACTTTGTTGAATACCACCCCACATGTCTGGATTCAGCCCAATGTGCTGGAAGCTGCCCCTTTACTATATGCGATGATAAGGAAGTGCTGTTTATCAACCACAATATTAAATCAAATATATATTCTCAATACTTTAATGCTAACAGCTGTGCTGATTGATAATATTCCTTTGCCCTTTCTTCAATACCAGCACTGATACATTTAAGCAGCTGCAATATATGGTAGACTATTAAAATTCAAATGATTTCCTTACATAAAATATATGGTCTAACTTTGGTTTCTGTCTGTTTCAATTGTTTACAATGAACATAATTAATTATGTAAATTTTGGAGTCGCTATTCCCTTCTAAACAGCGTACAGTTTAATTGAACATGGAAAACTGCCTTATATTGAGTCAAACTACTAATCTATCTAGCTCAGTACAGTGGTACCTCAGGTTACATACGCTTCAGGTTACATATGCTTCGGGTTACAGACTCTGCTAACCCAGAAATAGTGCTTCAGGTTAAGAACTTTGCTTCAGGATGAGAACAGAAATTGTGCTCCGGCAGCGCAGCAGCAGCAGGATGCCCCATTAGCTAAAGTGGTGCTTCAGGTTAAGAACAGTTTCAGGTTAAGAACGGACCTCCGGAACGAATTAAGTACTTAACCCGAGGGATTCTTCCTAACCAGCCATGTAGCCAGTTGTCCTTATGGAGATGGGCAACCACATTTCTAGATTGGGCATTTGGGGGCGGAGGTGAATTGTGCCAACCAATTCCTCCACTACCGCCCTACATCACTGCTGGAGAGGATGTGAGGGCCAGGCCAAGGGAAGGGAAGGGAAAAATATGTTTCCGCCCCCCCCCATCTGCCCCAAACATAGCTGGCAATGCCAAGGATTGAACTTGAGGCCTTCTGCATGGAAAACACATGTTCTGCCACTCTCTCCCTTTTTTAAAATAAGAACTTTAGTATAAGTTCTCATCCTAAAAGACATGAAGAGAATCCATGGCCACATTCATACCATAAATTTGAAGCACTGTGATACCGCTTAAAACAGTCAAGGCTTTGCCCAAAGTATCCAGGAAGCTGTAGTTTGTTAAAGGTTCTGAGAGTTGTTGGAAGACCTCTAGTCCCCTTACAGTTCCCAAAGTTCCCTGCGAATTTGTAAACAGTTCTGGAAAATGTACCTTTGGGAGGGGGGGTGTCTTCTAACATCAGGTGTACATTGCTTCAGGCATCAGCGGTATGAGTGCACTGGAGCCAGAGGAAATGTGTACACAGCCCGAAAAAATGCCATACGGGTCCTCCATCAGCGTGAGACCTCCTGGGCAAGGTGGCCAGGAGACTGCCTGTACCACCACTACTTTGCCACAGTGACTAGAATTTTTGGCCCTCCCTCTAAGAATGAGGCAGGGTGGAGGAAGAAAGCCCTGCAGTAGCATCATATGGGCAGCAACAAGAGCTTGAGGAGTGGTCCAGCAGAGAGACCACAAATTTACTACTACGTCGGCCCATTGCTTGAGACCATTTTTTCATTTTGCCCTGTGACAGGACTGGCCCTGGAGCAGAGTGGGAGGAAGCACATGGCTGAGGCTTGCTCATGTAGCCCTAAGCCATGGTTCAGCATTACATCGGAAGTGGACCAATGCATCAAGATGGTGTGCTATGCTTATAGCTCAGTCCTTTGGATGTATACAGGGGAGAGCTTCCAGGGTATTACTGATAACCCCTCTTTATTTCCAGCAGATCCAATGTTTTCCCTAAGAATAACTTCTGCACTACATTCTTACTCACAATTCGCAGGAAGCAAACTCCAGAACAGAAGCAAGTAGGAACAGGGGCGAAATCATTCATGTATCCCCTGCTTATATAAGCCACTTCCAAATGAAGTTGTTGATTCAAGCTAACAAATCTGGATCGCAGCCTCAGGACCATGTAAGCAGACAACTTGAAGATTATAGCAAGCACATTTCTGAAGGTAAATGCATAAATCTAAAGGTGTCATATACAGGCCTGGTTCAAACAATCATGTCTTAATAAGAACAAACCTAGGGCTGCCATATTACTGGAATGTCAAAGGCGGAATTTGTGTCCTGGGGAAAGTTCTGAAAGGTAACGCTTTGTCTCAACAAGTTTCGGTTTTTCCTTTAAAAAGCTTTCGGGGTTTCCTGGTTTTTACTTTTTGAAATATGGCAACCCTAACAAACCAAGATCTTAAATCTACTTCAAACCATGGTTTAAAAGCCTGGCTTGCTTTGAACCTGGTAACCTTGGTTCAAATAAAATGGGAAATTGTAGTTAATTAAAGACTTCCGGTTTAATTGTTTCACACTGTGGGGAGAGGCAAGAGGGGCCTTTGCACAGGCAAAGGATTTGTACATATTTCTTCTTATTAAAATGAGATATATTCCAAAAGCAGCTATAGGATCCAAACCAGGATGATTAAAGTTCAATAACATGTGCATTGTTAATATCAGCATTACCAACTGATTTATTTACAGGTATTTGTTTTGCCTTTTGAAATAAGCTTCATTGGACATGGATTTTTTTCCTAACTGTACTACAGTAAATGTGTTTTTATTAAGTCACTAGATTACCAGGATTTTTATAGTAAGAACAGGGCAAGTGAGAACTGCAACAAAATATTGCAGTGCATCCTCGTTCCTAAAAGCATCTGAAATGTCCGGGGAAACCCGGGGTCTTTGGCAGCCCATATTGGAAGTGTTGTTTTTTTGGCGATTTTCATTTAAAAATAGGTTAAAAACTTCATTTTCTTTGGAGGCTTTGCAAAAAAAAAAAAAGCCGCCACCACCCAAAAAAATATTTAAAAATAAAAGTTCAACAACTTGCCTGAATTTTCACTTTTTGAATATGGGAATCCTACCTCCAAGCAATACTTGTTTTCCCTCCACCACCTCACAATTTCATTTTTCATCTTCCAACCATTGCTCTACATTGTGTAGCTACTGAGTTTGTCCAGTACTCATTGGACAATTATTATTATTTATTGAATTTATATACTGCCCTATACCCGGAGGATTTCCCCCTCAGATTTGTTTAGCAATGACTTATGTTTGTTTTTATTTCCCAGTTCATTAGACTTCAATTCCCATCATCCTTGACAAATCGGCCCACACTGGCTGAGGCTGATGGGAGACGTAGTCCAGCATTACCTGGGGTCCCAGGGTTGGGAAAGGCTGCCTTAAAGGAACGATTTGTGCATTGGCAATAATTCATCTGCACCATTTTGCTCCTCTTTCTATGGCTACCGATTATCATAACCCTTCTACAAGATTAAAGTGGGAGAGTGCAGACAAGAATACAGACATTCTGTCCTGCCTTTCCATTATGTAATGCTCAAGGTGGCTTACAGAAAATTCATATTTTTTAAAAAGCTGTAAAAATCAAATCAAATAAGCACTTTTTTTAAAAAAAGGTACAATTGGCATGTTTTTTAGGCTGCTTCCCAGTCCCAAAGCCCCTCATCCAAACCTCTGGAGAACAGGTCCCTGGAGAGCCAGCACACCCTTAGACTAGGAGTACATGCATGCCACTTTCCTCTTTCTGACTAGACAATACATTACTGCTGCTATATAAACAGAGGAAGTGTGATGATTTATTATTATGACCCAGTTCTTACGTTTCTCTGATTTTCATGGCTTTAAATCAGAAAGAGTTTTAAACTGGAACTATTTTTAACTGCCTTTGTAAGTGAAATTGTTTTTAAATGTTTGTATTATTTTATATATGGAATTGTTTTTAATTGTTTTTAGACTTCTTTTATGGCTATAACTCTTTTTTATATTTTTTTATTTTAAGATTGTAATATGTTAGCGTTGCAACCCACACTAGGACCCTGTTGTGCAGGGAGGTAAGAAGCAGAAATAAATAAATACATAAAAATCCAATTTCATGATGACACACTGGTTTTATTACATACACCACTCTGATTGGTTTTTCTTGATTTGTGGTGTATAAAATAAATAAGCAAACAAAACAGGCATGCAGGTTGAGATCATGGTCACCTTAGGCAGTACACCTTTCTTTAAATTAAAGTCATTTCAGCTAAACATCTTGAAATTCTATATACAGTTTGATGGTGCAAGGCTATTCGTGAAGGGTCTGGTGCTTTAAAGCTATTTGGAAGAAAGGCTTTCTGACTTTCTGGTGATCTCAAAATGGTGCAACGGTTGGGATTTCCTTTTCGGCTTGCTCACACGTGTGCAAGGCTTGGCTCTCCAGTTCTTGGCTTGTTCTGGTTTTAATCTCATTGTTGGCAGATGGCAGATGGGAATGTTTTGTGGCTTATAGGCTTTGGACATCACTGATGCAACCATGATCGCTCGCACAGATGCACCAGAGAAGAGCCATCTCAGTCCTTATACAATTTCCAGATTCCAGCGATATTTGCCTTTATACAAATAATTAACCCGGCATCCTTTCTGTTTATATCCCAACTAGCAAAAGCAGAACTGTTTGTGTGAGGAAGAAACTGCTGTGTTGGCAAGGCGAGGCAAGCACATCCTAAAAAACGCTCCAGTCCAAGGAAAATTTTTCTTGGCAGTGGGTCTGTTCAAGTAATCAGCATGTGGGACATGGTATGCCATGGCCCAGGCAAGACCCCCTGTTACTAAAGCCTGTTTCTGCTCAAGTATCTGTCCCCCATCTCTCCTCCTCCCTCCCCCCACACCAGTCACATTTGCCTGCCCTTGAGTTCTGTGAAATAACTATACATCCTCTCTTAATATATACATTCTGGAAACTGTTTTCACTGCTAAAACAGAACAGATAAACGTATTTTCAATATTTATTTGTTCAGCAGATAGAAAACAAAGTAATATGGGGTGGTTTTAATATCTTATTGGCTTTGCTATCCCAAGATCTTGGCCTCCGGCAGCCTTTCTTTACACACCAGGCACTGTGCTTCCCCTTCCCCTCCCCACCCCCTTTGTTTGGTTTTTTTAATTGAATATTTCATACCTTAGGTCAGCTGATTCTGGCCCCTGTTTGTTTTCCACATTCCAATGTGTGTTGCAGCATCAATTTTTAATTATTGTGGTTGTTATGATGAACATGAAACACCATTGAAGTTGCTCTCTTCGTTGCCTGGGAAAAGAAAGGAAAACTCCTTTTAGGTATCAATGGCTGTATCAGACTGACTGCTTTTACCATGTGTTCTTACCAGCTTTATTTTTTTATTAAAGTTCCAAGCTCCTGTTTCTTAATTTTCTAGAACCTTCTGAAGTTTTCCAAACTATGTGTAAAAAATAAGATCCAGGCTGTTTCCAGACTGTTGTTATTTTGCAGATGGGATTCAGCGGCAAACCAGCAAATGGTAAGTGCACAGTGAAAATGGGTTTGGAACTCTTGCACAGCTCACCAATGGATTTTTTGCTGTAAAGAAAGTGATGGGCAATAGGCACCAGAAAATGTGGGGTAGTAACAACTGCTTAAGGCGGTTGTATAACCTCCTGGCAAACAAATCAGAATAAAAGCTCAATAAACAAGTGATGTTGTATAATGCCCCACATAATTAGTGTATACAAATCTGGATACATCACAGATCAATTACCACAGATAAAGCTTTATCACCTCAAAGGTAAAGGGAACCTCAAACACAATACTTAATGGAGCTACAAGCTTCTATAGGCTGAGATATCAGCTGAGACATCACTCAAGGATGTGTGAATATCAGCTCTACATTTTTGGCCTTTTGTGATGTGGAGGCTCTAGCTGTTAATGAAAGAAAGAGCTTCAGTGTGACATCATCATGCAGCTTGGTTATTCACTGGTCATACACGGCAGCTCTTAGCAAAAGGCAAAAAATATGGTGAACCATCAGCTCGCTTTGATGGAGTTGGTATAGTGCAGGCTTCCTCAACCTCGACCCTCCAGAAGTTTTTGGCCTACAACTCCCATGATCCCTAGCTAGCAGGACCAGTTGTCAGGGATGATGGGGATTGTAGTCTCAAAGCATCTGGAGGGCCGAGGTTGAGGAAGCCTGCTATAATGGTATAAGTAATTGCTCACAAGTAGAAGCAAAGGCTTCACAGGTTGAGTTTTGATGTCTAATATAAATTTGAGTTTTGAATTACAGTGTAATTTTACTGAGAAGCATCTGATAGGCAGAAAATAGATACCATTTATGCAGGATTTTCACATACCTTCTAAAATGTTTTTCAGCCTAATGACTGTATAGAAAGACATATAGATGCATCACACTGCAGATATGCTTTTCCAGCCAGGCATGTGAGAGAATTTGCAATAAATGAGGCTGATTTTCGGAGAATAAATCTCTAGGGGGGGGGGGATACACTGTACATTGTGCTTTCTGAAATGTAGGAGCCTGCCCTTGATATATGGCAATAACTGAATAAGTGGACATTTAAAAATTCATATAGGCTTTTATTTTATTTTTTCCACGTAAATATATTCAGTAGAATAGTTACAATTCACTGGGTTGAAAAAGTCTTTTCTTTGATGAGGAGTGTCGCTATGCAACTCCGAATGAGTGTGTTTTGAAGGTTTAATGGTGTAAAATGACACAAATGTTTCAAGACCGGCTATGCTTTAGTACACAAGAGTGTGCTATGAGGATAACAGGAACACTGAAGCCACAAATTGCTGGGAATGAAGCATCATTCTCTTTAAGTTTGTGTGTGACAGGGAATCCTCTCAGCACTTTCATCAATGCAAATGCAATTAAAACATTGCCTGCCCACAATAAAGGGGAAGGTGTTCTTTATTTTCAGCTAGCTGACAACCTTTTACTTAGCAAGTGTGCAGGTTTGGAAGGAAGCTGGGGATAAAACGTTCCTCCAAAGGTCCTCCAAAGGGGGGAAACCTTTGCTCTTTCCATGGTCTTTGCCACATGTGTCTTCAGGCTCTACAAGGATCTCCAGTTACTGTGGAATTTTTAAAGTTTGTTCATTATATACTTATTTATTTACTGTACTTATCACCCTGCTCTTCCCACTGGAGTTCAGGGAGTCTAAGAACAATGTTTAAAACAAAAGAAATGTATTTAAGACAGTAATTAGGAGTCATCAATGAATCAACAACGATACAGTTGACCGTAGGCCATTTCTTTTGCAAGATGTGGCAAACCACCAAAAGCCTAGAGAAATAAAAACATT
Source organism: Podarcis cretensis (assembly GCF_951804945.1). NCBI lineage: Eukaryota > Metazoa > Chordata > Lepidosauria > Squamata > Lacertidae > Podarcis > Podarcis cretensis. Next base: position 29,771,873 of record NC_137180.1, on the reverse strand, counting down.
TTTAGGTTGCCATCTAAATGTCATTGTTTGGGGTGGCAATTAAATCTCCGTCCAAAATGAATTCATAGACCAGTGGACAGGGGTACATTATGCAAAAGATGTTCTTACTCTTTTGAAGATTCATTTTTTGCCAGAGCTGGCTTTGCCATGAAGCAGAGGAGGCAATACACTTCAGGTGATCCTGTCCAGGCAGGGTGGAGCTGAGGAAAGAATAGAGGAAAGCAGAGAATGGTGTCTGAATGGGTCAAGTCCTTTGAAAAGTGGTGGTCCTCAACAGTGAGGGAGAACAATTTGGGTCTGATTTCAGACATCAAAATAGCTCGGGGAAGTAATCCGTATTGCATTCATATTAAGGATGGAGAGAAATTTTGTTCGATTCATATTTTAAGGCAAACCTGCCTAATTTGGCCTTCCGCACATACACGAACTGTATTCGAATTTTGCAATTCATTTCTCCTACCCAAAGGATGTGTAAAAAAAAAAGATGCAAATATTAGGGGAAGATGTGCACACACACAAAAATATATAGTTTAGTAAGAATAACAGACGAAAATTCAATATATTGGTTTTAAAAAATGCTTGCAAAAATGTGTCTATTAGGCAAAATTGGGGAAAAGTCCCACCTGTAAATTAGGAGAAATGTGCACCAAAATGCTGATGGGTTTTCATCAAGACTTTTTATTATATATATTTTTTAAAATCACCAGATGTTGAGAAACTGAAAAAACTAGAAGTGTCATCTTAAGAGAGTGACTGGGGAATGAAGCTGGAAGATACTAGTTGCTGGAAGCAGAATGTCAAAGAACCAGACCAAGTTTTGTTCCAAATCTCTTATGAACTGAACTGAACTTAAGGTTGCACCTTATTGTGAAACAAAATTGGGCAATCTGTTGCCCCCAAAAATCGGCTAGCACAATTGTTACCTGGTCCTCTGTTCAGCAACATTAAAACTCACCTACCCAGTACTGTAAGAGCCTTTGTGCTAGTGAGCAGAGAATGCTGGACACCACCTTGTGCCGTTTTTGGTATATTACCATTACCAGCTTAATGGTCCACATACAGTAACCATCATTAACATCTTTCAAACCTGTTATGGACACTCTTGGGGTCACATTTCCCTGCTAAAATCCACATAGTGGCACAGCCAGAAAATGACAGCTGACACACTTCTCCGTGTCACAAGGGTCATATACAATTAAGAACTGAATAGCTAATAAAGCTCCTTTTCTCTTCTCTTGAGTTCATGTGTCGCTGTCGAATATTCCGCTTGTATTTACAATGCCATATTGCTGTTTAAGGATGTTTTCACACATGAGGTTTAAATTGATTTTTGTTTCAATTGATCTGTAATGCAAATGTAAAACTTACAGTGACCAGAATGTACATTTGATTTTAAAATGGCTATTTTCTGCTTTCTTTCACACATTAACAACATTCACACATGGTACAAATAAGCAACGTGAAAGGGACTCAAAAGTGCTCTTTATGACATGTGTGAAAATGCCCTAGTACTCTACAATGTTTTTCCAACATGAGCAGAAATCCGTAATATGTGCATTTGATATAAGAGGAGTGTGCTGCTGTCGAAACCTAAGGGTAGCTCACACAATTTCCGATGTAATAATACAGTGGTACCTTGGGTTAAGTACTTAATTCGTTCCGGAGGTTTGTTCTTAACCTGAAACTGTTCTTAACCTGAAGCACCACTTTAGCTAATGGGGCCTCCTGCTGCCGCTGCACCACCGCTGCACGATTTCTGTTCTCATGGTACTATTTCTGGGTTAGCGGAATCTGTAACCTGAAGCGTATGTAACCTGTGGTACCACTGTAATGTTCATAGAATCATAGACTTGCAGAGTTGAAGTAACCCCAAGGGCCATCTAGTCCAAACCCCTGCAATGCAGGAATCTCAGCTAAAGCATCCATGACAGATGGCCATCCATCCTCTGCTTAAAAACCTCCAAGGAAGGAGAGTTCACCACCTCCCATGGGAGTCTGTTCCACTGCCAAACAACTGTTATTGTTAGAAAGTTCTTCCTGATGTTTAGTCGGAATCTCCCTTCTTGTAACTAGAATTCATTGGTTTGGGTCCTAGCCTCTGGAACAGGTGAAAACAAGTTTGTTCCATCCTCCATATGACAGCCCTTTAGATATTTGAAGATGGCTATCATATCTCCTCTCTGGCTCCTCTTTGAAGGTGGCTAAGATCTGTGCACTTGCTTGACATCATCACTACATGCACAATATAACATATTTATTGCAGTACTGTATGCACATTCCTATGCATGCATTTCCCCTTCCCAAAGCCCACCAATTCACTTTTTAGATGGACGGATTACAAAACCTGGGTGCATGCATGTACATACCAATGTAAGCACATGTTACTTTCATATTACATCACTCATCTATGTGGTAGGCACATACAAAGGCCGCCACACCACTATAGATGCTTCCCCCCCAAAACTGGAGACCACAATAGTAGCCAAGGTTGAAAAATTAAGAGAATGCCTTACCCAAACTATTCAACACAACATTATCACTGGGGTTATAGTGTGGCATCTTATCAAATATTATCGTTCAAATTAAATACAGTCAGGTGTAGTCCATTTCTTTGTCCACATGACCTTGCTTTCTGCGACTGTTGACTTTACTCATTGTCTTTGATTTTCTCAGACCTGTGGTGTAAAATCACGGTCATGGATCTAAAGTGGAATAAGTAATTGCTTGATAGCTTCTTGCTAACTCTGGAAAGTGCTGTGCAGCTGCTGATGTATGTTTGTGCTGGCATTGCAGAGTGGAGCCCTGGGAATAAGGAATCTGACTTCAGAGAAACAAGAGCTAGCTTCAAAGAAGGGAACAAGTCTCCCCAGCTGATAGAACTTTTACTGAAAGAAAAACAACAATGAACTAAGAAACACACCAGTAATATCTCTTGTTACTCCTCTGCAATCCTTTTCCAAACTTTATTTTCATTTATCTGATTACACACTTCCGTCTCCACAATCTCCATTGTGATGGTTCTACCTTTTCTGTTAGTTTAGGTGCTTGATGGTAGATTACAGTGAGACCACATTACTTCAAAGCACACTTTTTAGTTATTAAAGCAAAAAATATGACTCCCATTATTATGATATGTCCTTAGAGGTTTCTACAGATTTGGAGGTACTAAATCCAAGGAAATGATTTGATGTCTATTAGTTATATGTGTTTTTTTTACAGATTAAGAAGCTATTGTGTCCTAATAAATAGCTCACCTAGAGTTTTCACTTGAAACCTGACATATTTTATCACAACAAATCTAGCCTTGGTCATACTTTTCGTATGGTGAATTGGTAGGTAGGCCTCCAATTGTTCCCATTTTACTTCTTTTAAAATAAAGCTAACATAAAATAGTGGGGGCTGAAATAATGTGTATCTTTCCAAACTTGAACTTGGGGAAAATATGGAAAATAAAATATTATCATAAGACTCTAGGTATTACCTTGTTCAAAGCAAATAGGGAATTTTGCCACTCCAGTTATAAACAAAAGGAGCCTAGTTGAGCATTGTTGGGTATTATGACTATAAATTAGCAAATCCATTATTGTCATGTTAGTTTACACCTATTAACAATGCTAAATGGTTTATTTAATACCCATTAAGCTTTTACTTGCAACATTTTCACTTGGGTCAGCCTTTACAGAAACTGATTGGGTTTTTTAAGGAAAATTTGAACATTATCAATCAGTTTCATTCTCCTGGCTGCAGGCAGTGCAAACTAACATGGGTATAACATTAATACACTATTCAACAAAATTCAATTTGGCAAAATAATACTTGGTGCACCACTATGTTAAAGACACGCCTATGCACACTTACCTGGGAGAAAGCCCCATTGACCTCAGTGGTACTTCCAAATAAACATGTATTTGTAATTGCTCTTTTTTAAAGTACCATTTGCAAAATAGAGACCAATGACAAGAAAAGCCATGCTTATTTCTACATTGTCTCATGCTTGCCTCATGGGGAAACAAATAAGATGAATGGATGTCCATGCATGCAACAGGTTTTTGTATACCCAGTTTAGCAGAACCATATGTAGAAACACTGGGGGTTGCTTGATAGAAGACAGCTATTACTTAAAAGGACAGTTCTGTTTATTCAGTTGTAGTTGGTGGGAGGAAGAATAATACAAATAATATTTTTTCCCCTGAGTAAGTTGTAAAAAGTGTGACTTACACAACAGCATCAGAAGAGCTTGCCATTGTTCAATGAATCACAGTGAGAGAATAAATTCATAGTTTTACCTGTATTTACATTAGGCAATGGTTCCACATAAACAAAGAAAAGGATGCAAGTGACCTTCCTGCTAGCCATTTGCTTGGGTTCCCTGCAGATAGTCAGTGTGAGCAGGAAATTGGCAAAGCACAGTCTGAAAATAAAAATGAAACTCCATCAGTAAAGAACAGAAAAAGGCTTTCAGCATTGATAGTGCACATAGCCGAGCTAAGCTTCTTCTTACCTTTCAAATGATCTGCCTCTACATCACAGTGTAACATTTTTATGAATGTCTTTTTCTCAAGAATATTTCAGCCTCATGTATTTATCCTCACAACTACTTTGAGAGGTATGATGGACCTGTCAAGGTTCACAAGTGCTGGAAAATCTCAACCTGTCTCCCATGTTCCAACTGTCTTCTCCATTCACAACATACTTAGATACTTTTCACGTGATTGTTTAATACAGGGCACACAGAAATCCAAGAGAAGTTACCCCAGAAGAGAAAGGGATGAAGGAGCCTGGTTGGCATGGCCCCAGGAAACAGATGGAGAGGACAAAAGGTCAAAGGAGGTAGAAGGGTGGAGCCCTTGACTCTGAGAAATAAGAAAAAGAGTTAGGCTCAATACAGGGGGAGGGAAGAAGGAAAGAGGAGAGACGGATGATGTCAGATAATTGAGAGAAGAAGAGTGAGCAAAATCCAGCAGAGGGCTAAGGAAAGGCTGGTTCTCATGGCATCAGTCTGCCAAGAGGTGCAACCTTCTGGATGCAGGGGTGGCCAAATAAACCAGGTGCCCATAGAAAGAAGAATGCAGCGGCACCAGAGGAAGAAGGAAGCCAAGGAGCTCTGACATTGAGCTGGGCACACTGAAAGGCCACCACAATTTACAACCCTAAACTAAGGCCTTAGGGCTTTGTACCCAACTCTGGAATGATGCTAAGGGCCAGAAGGTGGGTAAATAAACCTCTTTTCTTGCTGTGGTGTGAGGCAAGTGTGGTGCTACTTCATTCTCCTTTGATCAAACACAAAAAAGCTGTGGAGCTCCGACCATCAGGCCCCAACACATGAGGGAACACAAAAATGAATTAAGTGGAAGAATGAATTTTGTACCACACACAAAGATTACATTTCCTTTATGTTCAGTGTCCCTTGCCAGAGAAAGAAATGTAAAGAAACAGCCACTGGCAGGAGTCAAACTTGGGTGTTTTGTTTGTTTGAAATATTTCTTAGCTGTCCTTCATCAGATTCCAGAGTACAAGAGCATGAATAAAATTTGCAAGGACCCAAAAACAAAAGGCAGCCAGATGGAGCTCCCATTCCCAGAAAATGTTTCTGCATGATTTTCAGGCTTTCTTCCTTTCCCTCCCACCCCCATGCTACAGCCCCCCTCATTCAGAAGTTTTCCCCAATCCTTAGGAGAAGGGGGAGAAGAGGTGGGTAATGTCCCTTTCCATCTACTAGCTTTCTCCAGCATATCTGTAGATCAAATACCCTTTTCCCCATGCACCCTACTTCCCAGAACAGTAAGTAACCAGATATAAAGGAGGACCAAACATTTCTGCCTTTTCTCATTGCATAGAAAAAGGAATTTCAGCAGGTGTCACTGGACTGTACCACTTCAGACTACAGGTGACATGTTTACCCATATAACAAGCTCTTTGCAGTCAGACTTCAGGGACTTTTCTTCTTCCCACAAATATTTTAAAATGTAATTCTTCCATCTGCAGTCAAAAGTGGTACAATCCATTCTGCTGTGTGTACCGACCAGGCCATAGGTCAAAAGCAAACGGCTTAGTAGGTAATATATTTTGTTAATGGCCTTGCTCTTATAATGTGCATCTAGCTCAAGTATTTGCAATTGTTACCAGGTAGTTTTCAGTCTTCTAAAATCCTTCTGTTATCTGAGTATCATTTTATCTAGCTTGCTATTTGCTGGTGTCATCTGCAATAAATAATTGGCTTAATAAATGCTCACGTTTAGCCTCCATCCCTAAGAGGCAAAACATAATGTATGCATTATTTCTTTGAAATAGCAATTTGTAAGTTTTGCCAAGAAGTTATATATTTGATATAGAGGAGTTTGCAAGGCAGCAGAGGAATAAAGACCATTTTTGTAATGCAATCCTGTCTCAGTCAAGCTCTTGCAGCTAACAAATCCCCTGGCAGGAAACCTCTCAGTGGACTGTTTCCAAGTCCTCAGCCTGAACAGCAGTTACAGGCTCTTCAGAAGAGCAAGCCCAAGATGGTTCCGCACCTTTGACTTCTGACACTTCATCCTCCTGTTACCTCATGCTTAGTGAACCTCTGAAGGAATACTTGGCTGCCCTGTTTATAAACAGCCTTTGCCTTCTTCAGAAACAGCCTGGAAGGACGTATCTAGGTCACAAGCTACAAAACAGTCCCCTAATTAAGTCAAAGAGCTACATGTCACTGCTTGTACTAGTAGCTGGGTGGCAAAGATATACCCTGCATGGAGCTGGCGCCCCACTCAAGGGCAGAGTGAGGTGGCTGACAAAGGCAGCCAGTGCAGGAGGGCAGAAAGCCATAGACAGGTCTCTGGGACAGAGCTGTGAGTACACTGCTATGTAGCATATTCTGTGCCCCTTAGCTAGCATAGCCTGCTATACTCAAAGGCAGCAAAGGACATTGAAATAAGATTCAACTGCCAGACCAGCTTCTGTATCTAAAAAGGGCAGACATCAAAGGTGCCATCTTGAATAAAATAGGGGGGCAGGTAAACCCTGCCCCACAAGAGGCTGTGCACACACACCATTTGAATGACAGTGCCCATCAGTTTGGGGGGTGGGTCAGATTCCTCAAATATTTTATTGCGGAGGGGCAGAAGGACTTGGCCCCTAGGAGTCCATCCTGTCCTTCACTTCGGACAGCAAAATGTCTTGTTTTAATCATCCTACTAGTGAGCCCACTAGTAAAAGATGACTCAGCTCGCCATGTCTCCCGCCGGAAGTTCAAACAACAAAATGTCTTTCAGTGGCCCAACCTCTTCCCATACACTATGACATGCCCTGAAACCGAAAACACCACACATACCACACTTAAGCTTGGGGGGGGGCACCAACTCCTGGTTCCATTGGAAGACTTTTTTCAAACTTAATTGCTGTGGAGGGCTTGGTAATCATCTTGGAGAGAGCAATGGAAAGGGAGGGGAAGAGGTAGCCCAGCCCTCTCTAGTTGCAACCTCCTGGAAGATCAGCTTGGAGGAGAATGTAGCCCTAATGGGGGTGTGCATGCATGTAGACATGTGAGAATGTTGTGTGGTGCATGCTGTGTGTGTGTGTTGTGGCTAGGGAGGGGGGAATATGTTCATTTCAATTTCTCTAGCGTTTTTGATATTTCCAGTCTTAGGGTTAGTCCTCCACATTTCTACATTCTACATTCTATGTGCAGCCTGTGTCTTCAATCATCACTGGCTACTAATAATGATGACTATATGCAACTTCAGGATCTGGCTGGCCACTGTGGCCTGAGGAAGCCATTCCTTTACCTAAGAGTCATGAGGTAATGCTTTAACAGTACATTCCCATGCATGTTTACTCCAGCAAAAGTAAGTTCCATTATATTCAGTGGGCTTACTTCTAGGTAAGTTGATAGAGGACTGCAGCCTGGAGGTCCTACATGAAAACCACAAGTGTCAGGAGACATGAATCCAGCCTCATCTTGTAAAGAGAAAGGGGTTTCTGTTTACCCCAGTTTCACACATGGCAGTAATTCCACTTTCTTATTTTTCTGTGGTGAATGATTTTACCCACACCTTTATAAGCATTCTTTGCCTTATTAATCCTGCTCTCAAGACTAAAACAAATTACTGTAATTGAAATGAGTATTGTGTTTTAGTTCATTTTATTCGGTAGTCAAAAGGTGTGGTTGCCAAGAGGAAATTTCATCATGTTTCTGTCATGTAGGTTGTGGTTTGGGGGCAGGAAATAGAAATAAATTCACAATTGGGAACAATAAACTGATGCAGCTGGTAGTTTGATCAGATTGGACCCCTCAGTTCAGTTTCAGGTCAACACTGAACTCCCACAATCTCTTTTAAAATTCATTGATATATTCTAGGGAGCTATTTCCAGTACTGACCTACATTCTTGACACATCTCTGACTTCACTAGGGTTGTATAAGGTGAAAATCAATGAATAACTTGAATGCAGAATTCCACGCCTTCAGATTGTGCCTGTTTAATAGCTATTTCACAGGCACAATTTTCTCACTCTGTCCACAATACAAAGTTGTGTACACAGTAGCAGTGGCGTAGCGTGGGGGGTGCAGGGGGGGCCGGCCGCACCAGGCGCAACATCTGGGGGTTAGGGTTAGGGGGCGCAAATCAACGGGTTAGGGGGTGCAAATTACTTGCCTTGCCCCGGGTGCTGACAACCCACGCTACGCCACTGCACAGTAGTGAACAGTGTGCATAGGCATAGGGATGGGTTTTTCTGAAGATCTTGATGTCAAGCTTATTCACACAGATTTTTTCTAATTCCTGTCTTGCTCTGTAATCTCAGTGAAAAGAGAGTGTTTGTCCCCCTTACCCCAGTTCTGTTTGTAATACAAACAATATTTGCATATTATATGCATTATTGTATGCATTATTATACACCTATACACTCCAGGTTTCCAAGGTAACCAACAAATATAATTGTATAGAAATGCATATACTTATACAATTATACTACATAAATATAATACTGCATAGGACTTGGCTCTTATTAAATAATAATAATAATAATAATAATAATAATAATAATAATAATAAATAATAATAATAATAATAATAATAATAATAATAATAATAATAATAATAATTAAACAAAATATATTTCCCCAGCCACTCTGGGCAGCTCCCAACAGAATAAAAAAGTGATAAAACATCAAACTTAAAAAAACTTCCCTTCTAAAAGTCAGATAGTTGTTTATTTCCTTGACATCTGATGGGAGGGCATTCCACAGGGTGGGTGCCACTACCGAGAAGGCCCTCTGCCTGCATAATATATGTAATTTTTGCATATAAATTTGCATGGAATTTGGTTTGTTTTTTAAAAAACCTGATAATACATAAGTGGCTCAGAGATAAGTGGGGACTCAATACAGGAAGTAGTATAAAGCTAACTGGGTCAGAACCACTGGATTCCATATATAATTCTAAGGTGCTTGTGTACAAAGCTTGCAACTAGGATACCTGAAAGATCGCTTCACTTTTTATATACCCAGCAGATCACTGGGCTCTACAGGAAAGGGCCTTCTGCAGATATCATCTCATCCTGAAGTTAGCATGGTGACATCTGCTGTTTGGAACTCCCTCCCATTATATATCAGATACGTGCCATCTTTATTGTCTTTTCCACACCTTTCTCTTCCAACAAGCCTTTTAAGTGGCAATTAAGTGGTGATTACTGTTCCACTGCTTATGTGCATTCTTGTTGTTAACTATTTGGGAATGTTTCTCGAGAAGCAGTTCATGAATTAAAAAAATAAAAATAAAATAAAAGTATGCAAAACCGATTCCTCCTACATCCTTCAGCATTCATGACTCTGCCTTATCAGCTAGTCAGCACTGTCAGCCTTGACAATGCCTATTATCTGCTTAAAGGAGTGGAACGTGGTTAGCTGGATTCAGTTGGCCCACCTCAAACTACCCAATCAACGCCATACATATAGCCCCCTAAGCCACAACCACCTCCTATGCCACAAATTGATCTCAAGGAAAACTGGAGTTCCACAGCACTCTCCTCTTCTTTGGTTTCCATCAACCAGCATTGAGAAGTGTTCTCTGCCTCTGATGGTGGAGGTAGAACATAACCATCAGGGTCCATAGCCACTTATTGCCTTCTCCTGCGTGACTTTGTCTTTAAAAGCCATCCAGGTCTGTGGCCTTCACTGCCTCTAAGATAGGCTTGAATCCTTATGTGCCTGAATGACAATAATAATTGTGAACCATAGTGTTTAAAAGCAAAGTGATAAAAAAAAGGATGAGTCAATACCTGCTGATCTTTAAGGTACTGCAAGACTCTTCTTCACGATTGCGGCAAACATTGCCCATTGCTCTGTGGATCTACAGTCTTGAACTTAAAACATCATGTCCAGCAATACGAGGTACGCTGAAAACGCTACAAAAAGACAGAGAGATATTATTCACATCAGAATGTATACATCCCGCTATCCCACATGACAAAAGGAATTCTACAGGGGAAGCACATGCAAATGACTTCACACAATGCCTGCTTTCCAAGATCAATCGTTACCTGTGAAATGAAGTTGGTCAATTTGAAATACTTATCAGTCCTCCCTTCCTTAAAATAGGAGACTCGCTATATATAGGATACTGAACTCTGTGAGATTTATTCAGAAAAAAAGTAATGTTGAAAAAGAAAAGAAAAACCTGACATCAGGAGGATAGGAAAGTTAACTTGAAAATGAACTGCCTACTGCAGGTGAGTTCAAGGAACTCAAAGTAAAGCAAGAGACACTTCAAAGCATCAGTAAAAGACGAGTGTCATGAGGAAGCTGCCAAGTGGGAGCCATGAAATGATGAAAATGAATACAGATCATCTTGTATGTTAAACAATGATCAAACTTCCTTAAGCGACCCCTCATCTTTATTTATTTTTTAATATAGATATATTGAATAATAGAACACAAAGGTTCTCAAAGCCCTAGACTTGCCTCTCTTGGGAGATTCAGACCATGAGAGATTCAAGTTTCTCACCCTGAGCGCCAATCAACATTTACGCTTTCACTGGTCCACAACGCAGAGCATCGAATTCCTACTTCATTCATACAAGCTGTGCACCTTCACTTGATAGCCAGTTCTAAGCTTATTCATTTGGGACAGAGTGAACAAGATTTTATCAGTTGAGGGCCAAATTCACTCAGAGATAATCTGTTGGGAGCCACATGGCAGAGACGAGAGGGGCTTCCTTTCTCCCTGCAAACTAAAGGTCTGAAATGACAGCTTGCAGAAGTCCTTTGACATCCATCCAGATGCTACACATAGCCTAGAGCTACAGATTGCTGCCCCTGATTTAGGGCAATTATACTGCCCTTCATAATACATAGCTCAGATTATAGGTATGTATACAAAAATGTGTAAAGGTAAAGGACCCCTGGACGGTTCAGTCCAATCAAAGGCAACTATGGGGTGCGGCACTAATTTCACTTCAGGCCAAGGGAGCAAGAATTTGTCTACAGACAGCTTTTCAGGTCATGTGGCTAGCATGACTAAATCGCTTCTGATGCAACAGAACACCGTGATGGAAACCAGAGTGCATGGAAGCACCATTTCCCTTACCTGCACAGTGGTCCCCATTTATCTACTTGTACTGGTGTGATTTTGAACTGCAAGGTTGGCAGAAGCTGGGACAGAGCAACGAGAGCTGACCCATCAGGAGGATTCAAACTGCTGACCTTCCGATCAGCAAGCCCAAGAGGCTCAGTGATTTAGACCACAGCGCCACCCGTGTCCCTGTACAGAAATGTATAGGATTGTACTGTTAGCTACAATGCTACACCAGCTCAGTACTGGGCATGATAAGCTGCTGAACATTTTCAAATGCAATACCACCTAGAACTATGGGGGGGGAAATCAGCATAAATCATATCTTCACACCACTCTGATACTTTTTCCCCCATCTGGAGAAATAAATAAGTAAACCCCATTAGATTGAGGAATCTTGTCATGGAGGTGCATACATTTTTACTGAATATTAACCAAATGATTGTCTTATGATTATATTCAAGGCTGAGCTGTTTACTAGGAGTATAATTGTTTAGAAACAGATCAGAAACTATGATTTACATCTCTGAAAGGTATTCTGGTCTCTGAGATTTGCCACACTTGGCAAAGTTCACATGTCTGATAAATGACAGCCCTAGAAGTGTGGGATTTTTCTTTTAACAGCCTTAAAAATCTCTGAATGGGCAAGCATAATGGAATTAAGAATCTGCTTTTGTACATTCTTGGTATGAATTCCATCAGATCCGTAAGTTTTTGTTCCATTCATATTAATGATTAATGCATTCCTATCAATACTTTCTAAAACTGGTCTTAAAACTTGTGGGATTGGATCTAAACAATATTGCACGAAACATACCATTCATAAATTTAATGCTTCCAATTTATTTATGTATCTATTAAACTTTTAGGCCACTCTTCATTACAAAATGGCATAAAACAACATAGTATGCAAAAAGAAAACTCACAAAGCAACTAAACTTATCACTCAGTGGTAAAACAATCACATATAATAGCAGCTGTTCAGCACCTCTTAAAACCTTGAATAGCCTTAATTTGATTTGCCAATTGCTAAGAACAGATGTATTTTAATCAGACAGCAGAATACCATCAAGGTTGGGGCATTCCAAACCTCCAGAAGGAGACAATTCCATAGCCAATGTGCCAATGCAAAGATGACCCAGCATGCAACAGCCAGCAATGGAACAATGAGAAAACATTCACACTCACATACAGTGACCTCAGCACCCTCACCAGCTGACAAAGGGAGAGGACACTGACAAATACTGTGCTGTGCAGGGGTTTATAAGATCATTTATAACAACTTTAGTTCAGCCCAATAACATTGAATTGTACCCTTCTGTAGTGTGTGGAGATTTTGAGATTCTTCGGAGGCTATGGAGGGCAGGTTAGATAATTATTGGATCCAGATCATGATCCAAGCAAAAGTAAGAGTATTTTAGTCCTCTTGATTATCAGTGGGAAAGCATGACATAACTCTCTCCTATTGGAATCAGTGATACTTTAAAAGTGCCTGTCTTAAGACTGGATCACGGTACACATTATTTTATAACAGGATGTCTTACAAATCTGAGCTTCTGAGGCTGATTATATAGGCTGTTTTAATTTAGAAATTAAAACCTTTCATAAGAGTTAAAGAGATGCAGAGAGGATAAGACATGGAATATAATATGCTGTGGTGGCTTATGCTTAATGCTATCATTTCAAAGTATGCCTGATATTAAAATGCGTATAGATGCTAGGTGGGTATCACTTTCTCCTTACCCCTTTATCTGTGGCCTGATCCCCAAATTCTTACCAGGACTTGACCAAAGTATTATACCTTTCTACTTTGTTCTCTTCATCCAAAATCCAAACATCTGACTCATGTCCATCTAATCCAGGGGGAGGCAACCTAGGGCCCGGGGGCCAGATGTGGCCCAATCGCCTTCTCAGTCCAGCCCATGGACAGTCTGGAAATCAGCATGTTTTTACATGAGTAGAATGTATCCTTTTATTTAAAATGCATCTCTGGGTTATTTGTGGGGTATAGGAATTCGTTCGTTTCCCCCCAAAAAAAATATAGTCCAGCCCCCTACATGGTCTGAGGGATGGTGGTCCCATTCAGTCAGTTCAGATGGTGTTCAGATTCAGTCAGTTAGTATTCCCAATTGTTCTTTTCCAAAAATTGGAGGCAAATCTGGGTTCAAATTTCCACCCAGCTCACTGGGTGACCTTGGTTCTTATTTTGTAGCCGAAACAGCACCACCATCTGTACACAAGAGAGAGGTGTTAGCAGGCTTGAGGGAACCCAAAGTCTTGCTTAAGACAAAAAAAAAAACTTGTGGGGAGCCTAAAAACAACCCAAAGAGGACTGAACTTGCTCAGTAGCTAAGTGTTGTAGGGTGCAGAGGAAGTAGGATAGGGGAAGAGGAATGGAATGGAGTGTACTTAAAGAGGATCTGGCTGGAGATCTGGCTGGCTGGTACTTAGTAGGAATACACACCGTAGCATTTTGTTGCAGGTGCACTTGTCACTTTCAGTTTCTATAAAAATGATTGTCTCCAGCTAAATCCAGCCCCTCCATTAAGATTGCAATGGTTAAAGCATTCCACGGGCAGAGTTACAAAAACTTTGCAATAGCATCATTCACCAAGGGTGCTTAATTGCAAAAAGCACCTCTTGTTAGGTTTCATTTCTAAACATTGTGCCACTTTTCCTTCTTTGCTCTGCAATGGCTCACTTGCTCATACGTCTCTCCATCTCAGTAGCCGGAGAGCCAAAACAATATTGCCTGATGTTGTGCTCTCACTTATCTGAATGGTGTTGTGACTCATCTAGATGGTGTATATCCATCACATTTTCTGGTTGTCATGAAATTTACACTGACCTGAAAATAAGGAGTGCCCATGGTACATTGAAATTCAAAGAGAAATTTCCCTCAAACTACTAGACATCTACCAAATCCATTCCCTCCTTGAAGTGACTTCATATTGACCATGTGGTGAAGTGTCCTTAGGAAGGGTTTCTATCAGCTACCCCATGTTGGCCCAATTTGGGCTGATTCAGACTATGTGAAATTACACCAGGAATTCAGATTTGCAGTATTTTCAAATCATATTTGAAATGTGCCTTGTGCATTCATTCTTACGCTTTTTCTCTTTCACCATATGGCTCATATTAAATAGTCTGATGAAACTGTACAATAAATAGACAGTCTGACAATGGTCAATTAGTAATCTGTTCTTAAATCTTGTGGTTTTTTCCAGTGTCAGCGTTGTCATTCAGGGATATTCTTCACATATTCCTACAAAAGTCACTGGTTATTTTTTGATTCCATTGTTTCAGGGATTTCTTTTGTTTCCAAAAGAAGAAATGGTCCACTATTTCCCCATATCAGTGCTGATAATTTCCACTGAAGTCTATGGGAGTTCCATGTATGGACAGAAGGTATATTACTCTTCAAATAATTTCAGCAAAGTCAAATACTTAAAAGCTATTTCATCACATCAGCTTCCGCCTTGGAATAGCAGGCAGGAATTACATTGCTGCCCTGTTAAAATGTTAGCAACCACATTTCATTTTTTGAAAAGGCAATTTATTTGTCCTGAAATAAAGAGTTGATTATATCTCTTATTACTGTTACAAGAACTTGATATATCACAGAGAGGAAGAGTTACAACATGTACCAACTATCAACCAGGAAAAATGAATCTGATTCATAATTCACTCTGAGAATGTCTAGTTAGTCAATCAAGTGATTTGTAATCATAAAGGCTGCCAGGAATTGAATGAATAACGGGCCACACTAAAATCCTTGGATTTCGTAGTATTCTTATTTCATTATGCGACTTTTATTGCTCTTGCTGGTAGTTGTCTCTACTTCAGTAGAACAAATTAAACACCCCACAGTTATTTGCATGAATCTATTCGGCTATTTAATGCGCATACAAAGAGAGAATGACCACTGGAGTAACAGACAAAGCTAGATTTCTTTTCTTCATGAAAGCTGAACCTTTTTATGATGTAAAGCTTGTGGAGAAAGAGTCTATGCTCCCATCCCCATTTCCTCCTGAAAGCATTTTGGGGGTAATGAATCTTAGCATACTGTTACAGTACATTTTCTCAAGTTATTTTATAACTATAGAAATGACATAATTCATATAGCATGCCATCTGTTTAACAGCAGCATCCCTTCCCCTGCCTCTTAATCTTTACAGATTATCAACCTATTAACATGTTAGCACTAAATAACATGTGATCGCCAAATGTAGATTTCTGCAAAAACTGCTATCCAGCTAAAGATATGGAAACAGAAAAACTAAGCTACATTTGACACATGTCTCCCTAAATACATTTTGCATTCATTTGATTTCTTTTCATATAAGAATAAAATAAAACAGACTCCTGCCACTACACAGGAAGACCTTCACAGAAATTTATTTATTACGTAATAAATTTTTAGACATGCTGTTTGCCATGCTCAGTAGCATCCAGACTCCCCCCCCCCCCCCGTTTTACATTTACTGTACAATACTTTCATAATGACTTAGGTATGCTGGTGTTTGAACCAAACATAACTGATCCAAATATAATCAGATATGGTTAAGGTAGATTGGCCCCCTATAACATTTTTACACTCCCTGCAATGGATGTTGCGAGTCTGAAATCTTTTTCTCCTTGCCTTGCCTTTTTTAAAAAAAAGCTTTTAAAAGGACATGACTGACATATTCAATGATATATTTTTACAGTGGCATTGCTGTTCTTTTAGACAGGAGGACCGTAAAGTCTGCAGTTGCTTTATCAGCCTTCTTTCAGCAATCCTTGTGTGTGAAACAAACTTCCTATTAAAACTAATTGCAAATTCCCATAAAAATGATCCAAAATATGATGGTTAACTTCCTCCTGCAATGAAATGTTACCAGCTCCAGAACTTGTATGTGAAATGTGGCACTAACAATGCACCAATGTGAGATCACATTTCAGCGCAGAACAAGAATTCTCTCTCCAGAGAGATATAATGAGGGGGATAGTTAGAATGCACAGTTAATTTAATTTAAAATATATATTTAGACTTCTTCATATTCATTTACAAAATATACTTGATTATTGTCAGTGTTTTTGCACATCTTCTATAAACCGGAATCACTTTTAAAAGTACAGTATGTGATTTACAGCTGCATGTGAAAAGGAAACCTAAAAAGCACATTTTGATATAGTAGTTTTTTAAAGCAATAATAATAATAGGAATCTGCATGTGCCCAATGTGAGCATTGTGCTGAGGAAGCACAATGGATATATTAATGAAGAATTAAATTGACAAATACATTGTGCATTCATCAGACAAAGAATAAAACAAAGCAAAAAATATATATAATAATCCTTCATTGAGCTCTGAATTCATAATTCTATTTTGATGGATTTTAATTGATATTTGGTTTGCTATAAATTGTCATAGAACACCCTGAACTATTTATTCTTTTAAAACTTCTGTTGGCTGTAAGTAAAAACAGTATTTTTCATATTTACAATGTGCCTAGATCATAACCTAGACGTTTTACAGTTAACATAAGATTAGTGTGTAAATACAGGGAAAATAAAAGAACACAGAACATGAAAAATCTGTAGCCCTATGTCACAGTATATTGTCAAGGACTATACACACAATATTGCACAAGTTTGAAAATTGATTTATCATGGATTTAAGTCATTGCATTCTTTGATGCATGCTTTGAACAGGCTCATAGTTCCCATTGAGGTCTGTGATTCATTTTACTAAAAAGGAATAAAAATAATAATTTATTTATGTGCCTTATTGACTCCATTTACTTACAAGTATATACCATCAAAATCAATGAGATGTACTCCCAAGTAAATGTGTTTAACATAAAGTGTTAGTCGTGATCGTAGCTACCACGATTCTAAGCACTTTGAAGTAAGTTCTACTGAAATGTTGCTTTCACATAAATGTCTTTAGAATTGACATATAAGCATATTATCAGTGCACGCCTACACATGATTACTCAGAAATAAGTCCCATTGAGTGAAATGAGACTTACTCCCAGGTACTTGAGTATAGGATTGCAGCCTCATATTTAACATTTATGCACATTGCGAGGGAGACAGCTTAAATTCAGGTTGCTAGCTGAATCCCAAACTATCAAAATCTGTTCCCCTCCTTTACGCGAGAAACCCCATGAAAATACAGCTAGGAAATGTAATGGATGAACTCCTGCAAAGGTTACCAAACTGCAATCAGATGGGTTGCTTTCCTATCTATCTGGAACAAATTGGAACTAACATGTTTAAGTCTCTACAACACATTAACATTCCTGAAGTCCTCCAGACTCCTCAGAGCCACTTTTGTTAATGGTAGCAATTTTCTCAATACCCTGAAATGTAGTAAAACTAAAAAGCTGCTAAGATGTTTAATGCAGTGTAGAGTTACAGAGACAATTGGATATAACTAATTCTGATAGCTTGGTCAAACATAAGAATATACATTTGCAAGATCCCACCACATGGAACAAAAGGGACCGTACAGAACAAAGCATTCACAGAGTAACTTTTTAGCACCCTGTCAAATGCATTTTTAATAAAACAGATGCCTATAACAATACTAAACATTTCCTCTTTTTCTCCCCCTCATGGTGCACATCTGCCTTTGGATTAGTAGAAAATTATTGTTCATTAAGAATTCTAGTTTTTAACTAAACTGGTGGACTTTGTTTGCTTTGGCAAATAACATCACTTTAATCTTTGGTATAACAACACAAAGAACAGGGAAATGGATTTTACTGTCATTAGTATAAAAGCCCTTGCAACAGCAGAGGTTAATGGTTGGGCAACAGACTCTGTACCCTCTCTAAATATCCTTCAGAAGTGTTTGTGTATTAGCCAGTTGAACACCCCTTCCTCTTGTAAATCAAGCCCATTAAACTTCTAGGTGAATAATAAAACATACTGTACTGCAAAAAAATAATAATAATTAAGACCCATCAGGCTATTGGCTTTTCACAACACATTAAAACTAATATGCTGCTGTTCATCTTGTTGTTATAAATCATTGCAGGGAAAACTCAAATCAGAATAATTTGCAGAGAAGGAATTAATGATTCCACAAACTTAGGAAGCAACTTTGTACAGATCTACCTAGAATGCCTACTTCTGACAGTTGGCAAAGGCAATATACCAACTAAATTTGTTTTCTCTGTACTTAGAATGCCTGTCTCTCTGGTGAACTCACACCCTTTGGGGAACTAGGGTTATGGTTGTTCTGAAACGTTCACCTACAGTTCTTGTGAGCGTCAAGTGCTAGATTTCCAAGAACAGGAGGGGTACTGATATTAGTCCCTCTCCTCAAGAATCATCTTATCTACACTGGAGCAGGTTGCTGCCATAATCTGAAGACCTTATGCAATTGTGAGTGGAGTTTCTGTGGCAACAACAACCTTTTTAACTTAGTTCTGGTTATGCTCTTGGAATATATTCAAGCCTAGAAGTGAATTGGGGGAAAACTTTCTTCTAGATTTGGAGACCTAATGTAACTGGAAATGCCATGGAGTAATATATTCATAAAAGTTGGTTTCACAAGTTTCTTTTACAGCCCTTTTAACATAAAAATGGAAACCATGGACCATGTCTGGCCAAGGGTACAGGCACCCTGAGAACCGTCTCATCAGCAAACTGATTGAAATTTAACATTTCTGCTCACATGACAGTCCCTTTCATTTCAATGGAATTTGCACAGGAAAAGTTTCCAAATGCCCTTTGAGAACAATACCAGAGTGTACCAAAGCCCACAAGGGAAAGCTTTGCCATCTATAACTTACCAAGGATGCCCCCTGTGGGCCTATCATAGTCAGCAAAACTGTTGAAGTAGCCTTATCATCAGTCTCCCCAGTTGGCTTTGAGTACAATGTATTTCCCACAGTCATGCCTGATTCAAGTACATGCTGGTCACTGGTCTGTGTCTGTTCTACAAGCTCATCCATGCCTGGGGTTAGGTTGCTCAGTTTGGTTCAATAGAGCCAGTATTTTCACTGCACATCATGGATCTGTCTTTATTAGTGGTCAAGCGATCAACAGGCCTTTCAAGAGACTCTTTATGTTCACATAAAAAGTAAAGCAATGCCTTAATTCATTTACTTAAATAAAACTTCATCTGAAAATAGAATTGCCTTTCTTTTTTAAATGTTCCCAGTAGGGCTACACAGGGCTTCAGCTGATGCAAAAGACATATGAATTTGTTTTCAAAGCTGAAATATCTTTTATCAGATCCCCCCTGCCAAAAAAAAAAAATCTTTTTTATTTAAAAAATACTTTGCTTTATTTTAGTCACTAAAAGTTTCATATATGCAACTTCAAAAAAATGCCATTTCTAGGGGTCCAGCTCCTTAAGAAAGGCTTATTCAGATAAAAGGCAAATTTCCCATAGATCATGAGAATAAAGATGTTAATAATGTACAAGTACTAAGAAACCTATAGGACACCATGTGGGCAGCAACTAAGCTTTAACTATGTGTAAATCCAGCACTGGCATGAGCAGGGGGGGCTCAATTTTGCCCAAAGACAAACTGATCCTAAGGTCACAGCTGGAAATACTGTGGGTGGTCTTGCCCAATGCTATATTAGATCTGGTGCTAAGTGTTAATCTCATGTGCACTTTGAATACAATAACTGAGAATTAAGTTTTCAAACAATATAAATTTGAGAAAACACATTGTAATGTAACATTAAGCCTTTTCCTGACAAGGATAAAGTTGCTATTATTCGCAGCTCTTAGATCTGATGAGTGTTAAAAGGTACAGTAAGTAAATCTGTGAGGAGCGTACATCTGTCACTTCAATAGGCGTGCACTCCTGTTCGAGGGGTTAATGTTTGCTAATCTAGCTGGCTCTTGTTTCTCTCCGGTTCTGTGGGGATGAAAGGCTGCAGCCTTGTTTTAGAGTTTCAGATTTGGATTTCACTGAAATTCATCTTACTGCTTTTTGTAGGTGGCAAAAGAACAAGAAAGGGCCAGGAGGATACATTGACTGTTTGGGCTCTGATTTGCCATGCCGAGTGGAAGAGGGATAATAAAACATTTGAGGAATTAGCAAACGTGACCATAAAGTGGTCCCAAGTGGGAGCCATTTTAGAAGTGGTTTATTTCATCAGTGTTCTGCATTATTATATTGAGTCTTGGCTACTAATTACTGAAGACCGAACAGACAAGTTGAAGTCTTGCCTTAGAAAGCCTTCTGTTGGTTGAAGAATACTGCAGGCTTCTAAGTAACAGTGAAGTGGTTTCAAGAAGCCCGTTAAAGAGTAACAAATAGATATCTTCCTTGCTTGCACATATTTCTTGTGCAAATTCAAGCTATGCATGTTTACTTGGAAGTCCCACAAAATTTAATAGGTCTGATTCCTATAAAAGTATGCATTAGATTTGCACCTCCAGTCTCTCTCTGTGTGTGTGTGTGTGTGTGTGTGTGTGTGTGCGCGTGGTTTGGTTTGTTTTGCTCATCTTTTGTGTGCTAATGGCCTTGCACAGTGTTGAATTTGGTTCTGGAAGGTTGTGTCAATGCAATTAATATCACAATAATATGTTTCATGCATGTTCAAAGAGTGGTATTTTTGTTCCTGTACACACAGTTTTGTTTACCGTGACAAAGATGACATGCGTCAACTGTCAATGTGTATCTTTCTGAATTTGTGCATGGAAACAGATCTATGAAATACATGATTTACCGTGTATATTTACTCAGAAGTAAACCCTATAGAATTCAATAGGGCTTACCTCCAGATAAAAATGTACAGAATTGCAGTCATTTACCTCAGTCCACAAAGCACTTTCTCCCACTGAGCTAGTTGTGGAGTTCACTGGCACTCCTTTGTCCCACTTCTGTATTTTCTGTAGCATAGATAACTGGACAGCTAAGCATGTTGTGGCAAATCTTACAAAACAGTTTCATAACAGGATTTCTCAAGCCACATATTCAACAAATGTACTTTATATGTGTAGCCTGATCCAATGCATGTTTACTCAGAAGAAGCAATTTCCACTGTGTATTAAATTTTGCACAGTTCCCTAACCCCAGGCCTTTCAATAGGACTTATGCAAGAGAACCTGCAGATATTCAGAACAGGGTGAAGGGCTACATCGTATGGCTAACTAATGTGCTTCAGTTGAAAGATAATTAGCTAGGTGCACAAATAGCTGAATAGGCAGAAGTTAAACAGATATGGCTTTTCCACCAGCATATCTCCCATTCTACATCTGTTGAATTTCTGCCTGTGGTGCTGCTGTTAAGAGCATATGGTCATTGCCAAGGGACAAAATGGTGGCAATTCCAGATCTGGAACATACAAAAATCATAGGGAGCCCTGTTGAGACATATAAGTGTTTCATTGTCCCAGAATCGCACCTAAAATCTATTAGCACCTAGCATATGCTAATCAAATTCACTATGAAAAAATCCCTCCAGGACTCCATCTTAGACTGTTTCAGCTGCAGACTTTATGGCTTTATCTTTATACCAGCTTTCTGTTCATCCCTACCACACACACTTTTGCTCAGCAGCCAGCCTGATGAAGAGTTTTGCAGAACTCAATCGCTTGCTATTTTGGTCCATCTTCCTTTAGATCTGGAAGACTCAGGTTGCAATCCAAAACACACTTACTATGAACTAAGGCTCACTGAACACACTGACTTACTCCCAAGTAAATGTGCATAGGATTGCACAGTTCCAGAGTGATCCTAAGCATGTTTACTCAGAAGTATGTCCAACTTACTCCCTAGATAGGGAATTAAGCTTGCTCCCTAGATAGGGAAGCTGGTGGCTCCAACCAGATGTTTCTGGACCACAACTTCCATCAGCTCCAGGAAGCATGGTCAACATGCTACCATGGGAGTTGTCTAGTAACACTGAAAGGGGCCATAGGCTCCCCTCCCTGTTTCAAGTCCCACCTCTGCCATAAGACTGTCTGTGTTTTTCCTGTGTATAAAATGGAAATAATACCAGAATTGTTGCAAGAGCCACAATAATAAATTCTGCCGCACTGAGCACATTTTCAATGATCAAGTAATTAATTAAAGACAGCGCTCTCAGAGTTGGACATCAAGGGATGGTTTTCACAGAAGCGTTATCAGGATCTTCTTCAAGGCGACTGGATCTTGTCAAAGGGCTTTCTTTCAGCCGACTTAACAAAACTAACGTTTCTTTGGAACTGAGCATATACCTCCCACGATGGCTCTGGGCTGCTCCGGCGTCCCATGAGAATCTGGAAGACGCTCCTGGGGTAGGATCAGAGTTCCGCCAGAGGAAAGCAGCGATTGGCCAGCTCACATTCAGATGCATATCCCAGAGAGATCTAAAGGCTTCTCCTCCGACGCGACTTCAAGGGATGCTGGTTTCTTCCCCCGGCTGGTAAACTTAACAAGCTGACTCACAATCCACGTCGAAGTCACGCCGAGACTGAACTTCAGGAACTTGTAGGCCTGGGCTGGGCACTGGCTTTAACCATGGTTTTAACTGGTTTTAACCATAGCTTCTTTTTTTTTTAACTACGTCGGCATCGGGGAAATCTGGTTTCCCGAGTTTGATTTAGATTAGAAAAGCAAGAAAATTGCTCAGAGCCGATAGGTCTACTGGCAACAGCCAAATGTTTCAGGAATGGGGAACCTGTGGCCCTCCAGATGATGATAGGCTCCAATCCCCATCAGCCCTAGCCAGCATGACCAATGGTTAGGGATGATACCAGCTATAGTCCAGCAACATCTTGGGTGGGGCAGCTTCTCCATCCTGGCAATATGTGGTTCTTTCTCAATCATAAATCTAACCTCCTCGGTTGCCTCTCTTAACCGACTTCCAAATCTAGGCAGCCGGTCAATTCATCGACGTATAAGTTAAAAGCCAGACAGCTCATCAACCTTTTTAAAAAATAAGCCTTTAACTGATTGACAGTTTACTCATTACCCGTAAATAAAAGTTGATATCACTAAATCAGAACAGTTTCCAGCTCCGGAAACAAATCACTTCTGCCTCTCCCGAACGCTGTAAATTGGTTGTTGTAGTTGAGTATTATTTGCTCAGCAACTGCTCTTTTTTTGGAAAGGGGGGGAAAGTACATTGTTTCCGAATAGATCAAAGGTGCAGATGCGAATTTGGAACCCGGGCTCACTCCATTCAAGAGTAAAATTATTAATCATATTAATAGCTCACTTAAGCTGAAGTATTTAGTCTTATGAGGTGCAATCCTGTGCTGGTCTACTTAGAAGTAAGCCCCAGTGAGTTCGATGGGGCTTACTCCTATGTAAGCGCACGCATAGGATCGCAACTTGACTCAAGTCTGCAAGCGCACATACTCCGGCGATCTCCTTATGTAACAATGGGCGTGACTTTTCTCTATGTCTGAACGTCGCATGATTCCCCATCTGCCCGTCTAGCTCGAGTGTCTTTCGTTTTTCCAATCAAATGACCCTCTTAACGCTTCCAGACAAATTGATCAGACGGTTTCCTCCCTACATTGCACTCGGGAGGGGACTCTGAAGCCTGACGTGTCTTGGCAATATTGCAGACGGACATACGGAGAGACAGATCGATAACAGATTAGCTATAGGCCGACGCCTAATATAAAAAGAATGAACTCTTGCTTTGCCTTGTTTTCTTCTATTGGACTGAACCGGGGTTGAGCAGCCACGAAATGCCCTTTAATGGTTTTCCAATGGCTTCTCATTATGGGCCAGTAAGGGCTGGGGCGGCTGCGTCGGCGCTGTTGCTACTCGCCCTTCTGAAGAACTGTTGCCTCCAAAGCAGACGCCACTCATTGACATCAGTGGCTAATCTCATGGATGGAAATGGTTGCGTTTCACACCCGTATTTCTTAAAGGGGGTCTTTCCCACACAGAAGCTGACCTGCAAGCCCCAAGTGCTACGAAAGAAAAATGCACATGCTCCGAGTTACTCGACTTTATTCCCGCATCGCAAGGGGTTGGACTAGATGACCCTTATGGTACCTTTCCACTCTGCAATTCTATGATCCGACTGGGGGTATACTGCCAACATTGGCAATGAGACCAACACTAGCAGGAGACTCCGGGGTGGAGCCGGAGCACACAACTGTCAGTCATTCCAATTCAATATTCCCTTCCCGCCCCCCTTGTTGTTAAAGATCTTCTTTTAAGATATTCACAGACCCGTTTACTTTCTGAGCACAGAAGCGCA
This sequence comes from Podarcis cretensis, assembly GCF_951804945.1. Classification (NCBI taxonomy): domain Eukaryota; kingdom Metazoa; phylum Chordata; class Lepidosauria; order Squamata; family Lacertidae; genus Podarcis; species Podarcis cretensis. The sequence continues at coordinate 29,747,160 of NC_137180.1, read as the reverse complement.
GGCGACCAACTTCTCCCGGAGAGAGCTCAGCGTAAAGGGGTTCTGCGTTTTCTATTTTTACACAAAACTGGCTGATTTGTCTTAGGCTATTACTGTCTATTACTGCTGGAAGTCTCGGGGAAAGGTGGGAAGCGGCGGATTCTGGCAATCTGCCTAAAGAGAAATCAATGAAACAAATTAATCCTTCGCAGGCTGCAATGACACAGTAATCCATCATTCAGGACTGCTTTTATACACCAAATCAGAGTGCAGAGGGAAAAGCCCAGGGGAATGTCAGAGACAACAACTTTCACCAACACTGGGAAAATACAGAGGAATCCGTTTATTTAAAGAGGATAGATTTCACTTGATTGCCTGTTTCACCCTATAAAGATTTTTTTTTTTTTTACCCCTTCCCCGACTGCTGAGAAACCAATGGGCGAATGACTATATTTCCCAAGTGTTCCCAACCCAACCCACCCGGTCTGCATCCTCAGCATCTGAACAGGCTCTTCGCCACCTGAGGCCTGGAGCAGTTGCTGTTTCAACGCCACATCCACAAGATCACACTCTTCTGCTCTGCATCACATTAATCAATCCGGAGTTAACTGCCCCGCCACCATCTGCACTCACTGCCGCTGGTTTTAGATTAGAATCCCAGCTCCACAAATAAGTGTGCACCAAAAGGGGGGGGGGGGGCTATCGCCTTTCAGTCACAGCCAGCTATCGGAGAGCGCTCAGGATGGCTAAAAGATCACTAATCCGTATTAACAAGCAGGATCCTCTGCGCGTCTACTCAGAAGGAAAGCCCCGTTGAACTCAATCGGGCATCACTCCCGGGTAAGCTTTTGACTGCAGTCCTATATCGACTGGCTGGGCAGTAAGTTCCCACCTAACTCAATGGGACTTTCTTCGGAATATACGTGCATAGTATTGCTCTGTAAGCAATCTTTACCTTGCGTCCAATCCTTCTCCAGATATGTACTGGAGAGAGCCCCATAAAAACTCCACTGGGCTGACTCAGAATCGGGGCCTTTCTTTGCGTGCTGTCTCCACCATCAACAGCGAGCAAGAGGCCAGAATCCACCCAGCTTTCATGGGGCAGCAGGGATTAAAAGCAGCCGAAGAGTTTTGCTGTCACAGAGGCTGGAGGAGTCGGCTAAGGCCTGCCTTAAGCGTTCAAGGGGCTGAAAGAGAGAGGAGCATCTGCTGCTGTTCTGAACCCACAATCGGAGCGGCAGGATTCAAAGTGGGTAGCTCTTGCAGTAGGAGGCCACGTCGGGACTACCCGCCCACTCGCCCGCCTGAACCGATGGAGCTTCTTTTGCAGCCCTCCCGCTTCGCAAGAGCACAAACAAGCGGCCTAGTCACCAAAGCGACCCCCTTACAGCTAGCCCCCTTTCAAGCGGCCAGCTCCGCCTCTGGAGCTGCGGAGGGACTGGGGCAGAAGCATCCCAGAGTCCTGCGGCTCCTTCCAAAATGCAGGCGACATCCGAGGCTGCAGATAAACACATTAGCCTTCAAGGTGCCGCTGGGACGCCTGCTTCTTCCATTTTACAGACCCACCTTTTCTTCTTCTTAGCGCTTTGCTGGTGAATTTGAAAGCGACCCCTTGTAGGAACCAGACGTTGCTCCGAGCTGTGGGGAAACCAGGGCCCACCCCCTCTGAAAGTGCCTCTCTAAGCCCTCCGTGGCTTGTTATTTCACACTCCTCGCATAACAAGCAAAGAGGGATTGATGCGTTGCTGAGGGGGATAGGAGAACTGATCTGCAAGAGTGGGAAAACAATCCCTACAGGCGGGGCCTCATGCTAACAGGATTGACAAAGTGATCCCTGCTGTATCGCCTAATAGGCAGGATTGGGTCCTTCATGGAGCAGAACAAAAACACAGTAGGCTGAGGGCTTTTTCTAGTAAGGGTCCAATTCTGCTGGTTCTGGAGAAGGCAGGTAGGGTCTCAGATTTGCAACAGTCAGCTGCTGAGTTCTTTAGTACTTCCCCAGACCTGAAATCCACTGAAGTTAGTGTTGGGTGTCCAACACTATGCATGCATAGATCAGAACCTTTCATATTTTAACACTGACTTCGCAACAGGATACATGTCATTCCCCACCCCCAGGTGATAGTTTAATTTGAGGGTTCAACCCACATCCCCTGCGAGGACTGAATTTGTGCTGAGGAACCTGTTTTCAATGGTAGGGCTCGGCCAAGGAGCCTTCAGGTCCTGATGATGAAGATGATGTCTGATCTCTCTCACCACTTGAGCAGCAGTGGCCATCGCCCCTCTAGAATTCTTGGAATATGTGTGCAGATTTAACGCACAGCTTGGAAGCCAAGCTAAGTGCTTGAATTTCTTCTTTACCCTTGGTTATAAACTGTGACTGAGTTTAGGAAAGCAAAGGAAAAGCATACTTGATAGGAAAGTTCTTTGATCTGTCTAACTATGGTGGAGATACAAAGACTCATGCCAGCTCTTCGATCTCAGCAAGAGTAATATACAAATATGTCTCCTCCTCAAAGGTGAAGAGGAAGAAGGAGAAGAGAGAGAATTAAGAAAAGAGCCCTGAGAGCATCAGTCTAGCACCAGAGGAAAGCTCATCACAGGTTAAAGGATAGTCTGGGAGGTTTAGAGGTTCCTCTCTCTCTTTACTTTCTCCTGCGCAAACCCACTTAGTCTGCAGTACAAGCTGAGTTGCACTTCCAAGAAGAATTAGCCAGAAATGGTTCACAGAGCTGAATGTTATTTTCCAGGAAAGCATAAGCCAAGCAAAGGTGCCTTTCTTTTTATACAACACTAGCTTTCTTCACAGGACCCAGTGTCTAGCTCCAGAAGCCACAAGTTTCATCTGTAATCCAAAACTAGACATATCTTCCAGTGAAATCCACATTTCTGTTCAGGGAGAAGTGACAAATCCTGAAATTATATTATCTACATTACAAGAACCCTACTGGATCACACCAGGGACTTGCCAAGTCCAGCATCTTGTTTTCACAATGGTCAACTGAAGGTCTGTGGGAAGCAAGACATGCGAGTAATAGCCCTTTCCCAGTGTTGTTCCCTGGGAACTGGTAACTCAGGAGTATACTGCCTCTAATCTTGGAGATAACATCATGAATAGGAGCCACTGAGAAGCTTGAAATCAATGGATTTGTTCAATCCCCCTTTACAGCTACCTAAATTAGTGGTTGGGGACACGGGTGGCGATGTGGGTTAAACCACAGAGCCTAGGACTTGCTGATCAGAAGGTCGGCGGTTTGAATCCCTGTGATGGGGTGAGCTCCCATTGCTCGGTCCCTGCTCCTGCCAACGTAGCAGTTCGAAAGCATGTCAAAGTGCAAGTAGATAAATAGGTACCGCTCCGGCAGTAAACGGCGTTTCCGTGCACTGCTCTGGTTCGCCAGAAGCGGCTTAGTCATGCTGGCCACATGACCCAGAAGCTGTACGCCGGCTCCCTCAGCCAATAAAGTGAGATGAGTGCCGCAACCCCAGAGTCGGCCACAACTGGACCTAATGGTCAGGGGTCCCTTTACCCTTTACCTAAATTAGTGGTTGCTTTCATATTTTGGGATAGCAAGCTCCATACTTTAATTACGCCCTGTGTGAGGGTAAAGTTCTGTATGTCCCACCATTCAGCTTAATTGCATGGCCCCGGGTTCTCATATTTGTGAAAAAGAAGAAAAACATCTCTGTCTACTTTCCATTCTCCCTGCCCATATTAGTTGTCTTTTTCCTATACAATAAAGCCCTTGCCTCATAGAGAAGTCACTCTGCACTGATAACTTTGCTTCTTTGCTGTTCCTTTTCCCATGCCATTTTTGAGGCACAGCATCCAGAACTCTATGCAGTATTCCATGCATGGGTCACACCATAACTTTGTATAATAAATGCATACTGGTACTTTTATTTTTGATCGCTTTCCTAATGATCACCAACATGGAATTTGCCTTTTTCACAGCTGCTGCTGCATACTTCACCATGACCTCAAGATCCCTTTCCTGGTCAATCACTGCCAGCTCAGCCCTCATCCATGTATATGTGAAGTTAAGAGTTATCAGTCTTATTATAATCATTATTCATTATTAGCCTAATGTGTATCACTTTATACATAAATTTAATCACACTTGCCATTCTATCACCCACTCACCCAGTTTGGCAATCTCCTTTGGGAGATCTTCACAAATGCTTTTTGCTTTTACAACCTCGAATAATTTGTTGTCATCTGTAAATCGGGCTGTGAATCTGCTGCAATGTGCGCCAAGCCTAGGGGGCACTGCAGGGTCTCTAGTGAGCTTCTGCTCATTAACCACACTGGTGTTCTGTTGGACTTGATGGTACATTTCCTGATCAGCAGTATATGTTTTAACTGAGCATCCATTTACTGCAGTTTTGAATGTTTCTCTCAAGTGTTCTGAAGAAATTTGAATGATTTGGCTTCCTTGTTCAACTTTTCCACCAGTCACCTCCTCCTTTTTCAGAAATTTCCTCTTTTGATGTCCAAGCTATGTTGGACTTTCTTGGCATTTCTCCACTTACATATTAACTGAATTTGACCATTATTTCCAGTTCGTTCAATAACATGCCTCACACCAGGTCCTGGATGCCACTTAAAAGTCACCACCTCTCTAGTTGGCTCCATGACTGACACCAAGTGCTCTGGGTGATTACCTCTTTGTTGTGAACTAGAACATGCATTTACCTAATGTATGTATAGTCAGTCACTTGTTAATGCAACACTTTCTTCTTTGGATATCTTCCTGAACTGATCCTCCATCTCAAGATCACCTTGAGTATTTTGTTCAGGCAGGCAATCTTACATCTCCAAGAAGCTGATTTTTGTGGGGTCATATTGCCAACCATAGTGATTCTGTGGTGGAATCTGCCCCTTTGTTTGACTCTGTGTCAAAAAAGACTCTGTCTTTTTTACATACAGAATGGCTTTGCCTCTAGTATGCATACAGTTTCAAACTATTAAACATGAAAAAGAGAGAGGCATGTGGCCAGATACATTATGAGAATGCATGGGAGAATTGTTCCATTTACCACATCTCTTCAGATTCCCTAGCTGCAATCACTAGGCTGCCTGTAATCCTGTCAAATGTCATTGTTTGTGTTTTGCAGTCTGATACTGTGCATGTTAACTCAGAAGTAAGGATGTGCTATAAGGCTTTCTTCCCAAGTTAGTTCACCTAGGATTTATTTGCATCTTAACCAAGTTTTATACCATTTGCCCACATTCTTCCTAATTTTGTCTCTTGCTTCCCTCCCTCTGTTGTTTCCTCCATTGCTTATTTGTTAATGTAAGCTCCTGGGAGGCAGGGACCTGATTATTTTTGCCTGTGTAACACCTGCCCACTAAAATTAGGCAGCCACCTTCACTGTTTCCTGTGCCTGCTAAAAACATTTTTGTTTTAGCAAGCCTACCCAGACACATAATTTCAACATGTAATTTTAGTGTGTGTTTGTTTGAAAACTAATGACTTTATTATATTTTGATGAATTTTAATTTCAATATGTTTTTAACATTTGAGTTTATGGATATTTTTATGGATTTTTTTAATGTGAACCACTTAGAGGTTCTTGTTAATTAAGTTGGAATATGAATCTTGTAAAATAAATAAAAGAGGGAAAATAACTGCATTAATGCTACTTAATAATTTGCTATATTTGCAATAAAGGGAGGTAATGCTCAAATGTAGTAGCAGCTGAGGCCCCAGACCTTTAATGGCTGCATCCAAGGGGGAATGGCGTAAGTGTCTCCACTTGGTGACAAAGTACTGCAAGAATGAAGCAAATTGTCCCTGAAACATGCTCCTTCACCTATACAACGATGGTGGCTCCAAGGCCCTTCTCTTCTCTTCTCTTCTCTTCTCTTCTCTTCTCTTCTCTTCTCTTCTCTTCTCTTCTCGAGACTTCTGGTATTACTGGAAAGTTCTGACAGAGAAAGGCAGGCACTCAAAACTCACACTTTCCTACCAAAGTCAATGGGGCTTCTCCAGATTAGGTAAATAATTGATTGTGGTCAGAAGCTTTTGTTTGACAACAGCCAGCTGTAGTGGTAATGTAATAAGGAACCATAATCCACTTCGCCCTCCCTGTAGTGATGTGTTAGCTACACTCCTCCTTGACCTTTGTCTGTCTGCTCAAAAGCCTCACCTAGTATCAGTTCAGTCCTTGTAAGTATGCCTATTATTTTTCAGACAGAACTTGAAAGGCCTTTCCCCTGCGTCCTGTCATATATATATATATATATATATATATATATATATATATATATATGACAAACAATGCTGTTTCCATGGTCTACGTCAAAACAATGCACTGCGCTATAACTTCTCTTGAGATTGAAAGTCTGAAGCAAACTAAAATCCATTAGTGTTCAAACAAACACTTTGTCTCAAGAGGCTTGGCTGGTTTGGGTGCAAAGCTGGTGTGAATGTCCACTTCCCTAGGGAGGGCAAAGTAGGGGAAAATATATCCCAGTGTGAGGAGGGGAGTGTGATGGACTTCACGCTATGCTAAGCATAGAAAAGGCCCCTTCAGTATCTGATCCAGTATCTGTCAAAACATCCAGGAGGCAGATCTCTTCTAGCAGACACTGCTTGGGAAAGGAGGGGAGGTCACACAGAGAAGGAAACTGCAAGGGTCAAAAGACAGTGAATAATTCACTACTGGAATAGCAAATAGAAGCAAAACCTGTCTCTTAACTTCCTCTGTCAGTTAGAGCTCTTATCACATATCCAGCTTGTGAACCAAAGCGCTTCGTGGTCAGGTCTTCTTTTCTTTTCTTTCTTTCCTTATATAAGAAAAAGAAAGAAAAAAGACCTCACCTGATAGGGCTCAGAACTCACATCAATTCACACCCATCTGGAAGTTTCTCCCAAATGTGTGTGTAGGGGGCTGTTTACAGCAGCTTTCTCGTGAGCAAAGTGCACTCCATATTCTGTCCAAGGACGTTCTCTTTTTTTAACCTATCATTTCACGTGATCTGGAGCAGAACCATTCCTAGGATTCAAAATCAGCTTCACGGCTAGTCCCTTAGTTCAAATTTCTATCCTGTTCCTAAATTCCCAAAGTTTCCTCTCATTTATTATAGCTCATAAAGCCATCTATATTTATATTTGAGAGAGGGACGGCAGGGGGGAGAGAAAGTGAGCTCTGACAGCACAATTCTATACATATTTACTCTGATGTAAGTCCCATTAAGTTCAGTGGCACATACTTCCTAGTAGCATACCTCCGTGAGCTCATAACTCAGTCTGAGCCAAACATTTCCCACTAATGATTAAGCTCTCATGTATAACACAATGGAAAATAATGCCACTTTCTGACAAAGCTTAATGTTAAATGTAGCATAAAGCTGCTACCACCTCATTCTTGCTCTTATTAGTAACCTCCTCCACCTTTTTACCCTTCAGTGCACTCTAAGCAGCAATATTGCACTGTGGCAGAAATAATCATTTTTGAAAAAATATTTTCCTTACACATCAAACAAACACTTTAAAAATCAGATTAAAACCTGATCCCAGCCAGCATATCACCAAAAGCCAGACAAGCAAAAAATGCCTAAGCTTTGGTAGATCTAAATAGCAAATGTATTGCACAAGCCTTCTGTCTGTGTGCATGTGATGTCCTAACTGGGCACAGAGACTGTCAGTAAGATGGAGCTCTTACAGTGCAAATCCTGGGGGTTTTTTTGAGTGGTATTCAACTAAGTGTTACTCAGAGTAGACCCAATGAAATTTGTAAACAGAAGCTATGGTCCATTAATTTCAATAGGTCTAGTCTGAGACACTCTTAGTTAATTCTATCTCAGGTCTACTTAGAGGTAAGTCCCATTGAGTTTAATGGGGCCTAGATTGCAGCCTTACTTCAGGGATGGTGTTTGGCCTTTAAAATTTCAGTGGCTCCCTGTGTGAGGCCAACACTTGGCAGCCCCTGCCCCTTGCCTTCCATTTTGTTCAACTTTCATAGTTGGGACACCCTGCGGCACCCCCTAGACTCAGCGCCCAGTGCAGTAAAACCTGTTGCATTGCCCTAAATCTGCTTCTGCTTAGTTGACAGAACATATTGTGGTGGCTGGTGCTCATTCAGACTGGCAGTGCAGGGGGGGGAGAGAGAGATCAAACAGTATGTGGAATCAGAGCCAGAGCAAACAAACAGAGCAAACAACTTCTACTCTAGTCCTCATCCTTCTCTCTGCTGAGTGTTGGCTCCTCTTGCAACACTGAGACCAAGGAGGAGGAAACTGATAGGCCGTGCTATCCCCTAGATTGATTGTAAATAAGAAGACAGGTCAACAGGAAGACAGATTGAGGCTGGTTGGGCAGTGCTTCATACAACCTAATAGAAGCAGCTTTCACTGTGTGGTGGCATAGTGGATCCAAGTCACTTAGCTTTAACTTAAAAACATTGACCTTGAATTCTGCCTTGGACACAGTAGGAATGCAGAGCTAATACTGGAGGCTTTCTCAAACTCGGCCCTCCAGATATTTTGAGATTACAATTCCCATCATTCCTGACCACTGGTCCTGCTAGCTAGGGAGCATGGGAGTTGTAGGCCAAAAACATCTGGAGGGCCAAGTTTGAGGAAGCCTGTGATACTGGAACAGCAACATTATCATTATGCTGCCGGTGACCCACCAACCTAACCCTGTTGGGAGAGAGACAAGTTTCCAGAACAGTTCTACACAAGCTGATACCTTTTATGCAATGTGACCTAAAAGGTTCCATAGGCACGGACAAGTAAGATTCTGAACCTGGAATCAAATCCCTGCCCAAGCTTACTTGGAACCAGTAATAGTCTCTCTGCTACCAAAGAACTTTGACCTAGGTCACACCACAAGGTCATGAGGAAAGCAAATGCTCCTCATGATCCTAAAGCTCTCTAACCTTTCCAAGCATAAAGTTTATACCATGCCAATAAAAAGTTAAGGTACTGTTTTTTAGCATGAAAGCCTTAAGTGATCTGATTCCAGCATACAGCCACCCCATCTAATATCAACCAAGAGTGTCTTCCATTATGGCTGAAAGCATAATGCATTATGAAATGCATAATGCAAGGGATGTGGGTGGCGCTGTGGTCTAAGCCACTGAGCCTCTTGGGCTTACCGATTGGAAGGTTGGCGGTTCGAATCCCCGCAACGGGGTGAGCTCCCGTTGCTCTGTCCCAGCTCCTGCCAACCTAGCAGTTCGAAAGCATGCCAGTGCAAGTAAATAAATAGGTACCGCTGTGGCGGGAAGGCAAATGGTGTTTCCGTGCACTCTCTGGTTTCCATCACTGTGTCCTGTTGTGCCAGAAGCAGTTTGGTCATGCTGGCCACATGACCCAGAAATCTGTCTGTGGACAAATGCCGGCTCCCTCAGCCTGAAAGTGAGAAGAGCGCCACAACCCCATAGTCGCCTTTGACTGGACTTAACCGTCCAGGGGTCCTTTACCTTTTTTTTACTTGAAAGCAATGCAAGCTCTCTGAGCCCCTCAGCCTTCCTCCCTTACTCTCCCAACCTACCCCTTTCCCTTTCCTCTTACCTCAGCAGTGGCATAATTTTAGATCTTGCCTTGAAAAGCAAAGGGGAAATAGAGCTTCCTCTTAATTTCTTCAGCAATAGCTTTAAGTACTGCAGGGAGCAAGAGGGGGAAGGCAAATGCTGTCTGCTGACAAGGGGCTCCATAGGAGAAAAACAGAAACACACAAATGAGTCCCTAAAATCCACTCTTCCTCCCCCATACACCCCTATGCTGTTTGTAAGATATGTTGCAGGCAATTTGATTAGTGCATAAAACCGAGCATATTTGTCCCCTTGGACTAGCAGTAGCATCATTGATATAGCTGCCCTTGAATGTTGGCCTTACAATCCTTACCTGGCTTACCTATGACTCTGTGCAAAGCTCAGAACTTAGCTTTGGGTTCAAATCCCTGTCTTAATTGCAAGGCGGGGCTTAACTCAACCAGTGTTCATAGAGGTCGATCTCCAGAACCTATCCACCCTAAGGCTCCAAACCAGTCACAAACAAGAATGCTTCTAAATATGTGCAAAGTACATTTCCCTCATCATTGAGTATCTAAACTCACTGTTGTCAGCCGCCCGCCCCTCCCCCCCTGCCCCTAGCCTTAAAATACAGGACTTGCCATTCACAAGATCAGCTAGTCACTGAGCCTGAGTAAGTTTCCAGGATGCCTTTAAAAACTGCATATCATGACACCACAATAAGAGAAGCTAACTGTGTTCAGCAAACTATTCCTCCCTTGCTTATCACAATCCAATAGCCAAATAAATGAATAAATCTTTAAGGCGCCCCAGGACCTTAAAGACTTATAAACAATAGTTTTGGGACCCCTTTCAAGGCCTAGAGGAAATCCTATTGTTGGGGCAGATGAGATAATGGTGTTTTAGCCATGATCCACAACAACTGTTTTCTTCCCACTGGGGATAGGCTTGTTGAAGAATGTGGTCTCACCCCTTCAAGTCCATGCTGTGTTCAAGTTTTTCATCTTTAAAGAGCTGCCTGATGCAAGGACCTGGAGAAGCTCTTGGGGTCGGGAGAAGTATGCTAATTGGGAGGGCCTAATTGCTTCAAGATATTCCGGAGAGCCTCATTGATGGGCTTGGCCTGTTCCTAATAAAATGAAGAAGCAGCACGGACTTCAATCCCAAAAGCAGGAGGACTCCTGGAGTTTCCACAGGCGAACCAAATGACTTCACCTAGCCCCTTATTCCCCCCTCAGATGACATCTTGAGGGAAAGCAGACTCTGTTCATCCTCCAGAGTCATAAATTGGCTGTGCTGAGGCCAGTAAATCTGGATTGATTTAAAAAGGCTTTTTCATCCTCCCAATCAAATGAAGTCACTGTTAATTAGATGTTTTTTGTTAACAGTGTCACTCCTGCCTATATTACCTGCTCACACATCAACCGGACTTATTACAACATCTGGCTCAGCACTTTGCTTTTATTACAAGGAAGGAGATATTCCGATCGTTTTTGATAGAAGCAGGTTTCAAAATCTCTTGGCAGTGTTACCAGAAAGAACCCTGGGCTTGCTGGTAACACAGCCACTGTCTTTTGAGTGGTGCAACACGAACAGAAGCTGCACAGCTTAACTCTGAATTAAGTGTTTTGAAACAACATTTAACTCTTCAGCCTATGTTCACAATCACTAGCATAGCTTGGAAAAGAAAGAAGAATGGTTTCACCTATAATCATGTACTGGGAATGGTGGCGGGGGGGGGGGGGTGCCACACTTGAGTTATCAAAATAATAAGGGCAGTGATGGGCAACCTGCAGCCTCCAGGTGTTGTTGAACTTCAACTCCCATCAGCCCCAGCCAGCATGGTCAATGATCAGGGATGATGGGAGTTGCAGTCCAGCAGTTTCTGGAGGACCACTGGTTCCCGGACTGCCTTTAAAGGCTGGTTTAAGGAGCAGTCAATTCAGACTGAGGCTGAAATCCCATACAGCCCTACTAAGGAGTAAGGCCCACTGAAACGCCCTGGAGCCTATTCTGAGTAAACATGCTTTTGCATATGTTAGACCTATTCTTACCTATACATCTTTATGCCATATCCACAAGACTGAAGCCCTTCATTGGGGCAGACCAGTCCTATTCATGTTTACTTAAAAGTAAGCCCTGCTCATTTCGATTGGACTAACTCCAAAGCAAGGGTGCACAGTATTTCAGTCCTAGAATCCTTGATCTGGAAAAGACCTGAACTTTTCTGAGTAGTCTGTTTAAACACTGGGATGCAAGCTTAAGGAGATATTACTCTGCTGTATTGGCTGGCATCTATAAATAGCACAGAATATATTATGTCAACAATATTATTATGTCAACCTAAGCTAATGTCAAACAGATTGCAGAGGTTAGAAGCGGTCAGTTAATCGGTATGATGACCCAAAAGGCTTAATAAGAACAGGTTGAAAATACTCTGAGCAGTCCAAGCTTTTTCAAATCAGTATGGAGTGGATTGTACCCATAGCTATTTAAATGGGATTTTAATCTATAAAGCAAAATAATAGAGAATAAAAACCTGCCAAACAGGACACTGTTATAAACTATTTCCTGCTCTAGACAATCCTTTCTGTTGTGGGGAGGGGGTCCTCCTAGTCAATAAAATAATAGCCATGATTTCTTTTTGGAGTTTGGTAGCCTGTCTACTCTACATTAAAAATGCTCTTTCAGTATTGCTGCATATTGCATAGAGAGATAAAATGACATCTCTTGTAGAGTGACCTACCTAGTTAATCGGTTAAAAGCATGATAAGTTGAATGACTCAAAATATTTCCTACTTTGCTGTGTGTATGAAAGTCTGGTGACAGGTAGCTCAAAATGCTTGGTAGGCCAAATTATGGATTATAACCTTTCTAAGCAAGATTTATGGCAGATTCTCCTGTGTAGACACTAGCTGTTCAAGGTAGGGAGGAAGAGATTGTGCATTTAAAAATTAAGACTATGTACAGTATTGCAAGTTGTCCATAAAGAAGCACCAGCATTTTGGGGGGTGGTTTTCATTTTTTAAAAAATCTAATCTACCTTCCTGGACAGTGCCCAGTCTAGGTAGCTTACAACAGTAAACATTTATAATATGACAATACCAAAAAAATATACAGTTTTCAATCCCTTCTCCAGATAAACTCAATCAACATACTCAGTCAGCAAATTAAAACACTTTTTGCAGAACTATTTAATGTTGTGCTCAGTTATATACATATATATATGTCTTGCATACTTATTGTCTGTTAATTGCAAAGAAGATGTTTTCAGGTTGCAATCCTTGCCCAGCACTAAGTCCCACTGAATCCAGTGGGAATTACTTCCAATTAGATGTTCCTGGGATTTCACAGAAAGCCCCCTGCCTTTCTCGATAATCTTCAAGGAGGCCTCAAACAGGCCAACTTTCAAATCTCAAGCGTCTTACAATCCACCAGGTACAACATAATAGAGGTTAAAGCCAGAAACAGGAGTGTGTGTAACACACACATTTATAATCTGTACACACACACACACCTGAAAAATCTCTATGCTTCAGGCCTGGGAGCTGGCAGATAAGAGTGGCCATCCCAGAGAGGAAGGACACAAAGTGTCTGCTAAGGAATCCAAGTAGGGCTGCCAACTTTTTTTCCCTGGCATAGCTCTTTCGTAATGACCCAGAGGCAAAAAATAAACAGGTGAAACTGTTTCTATTGCTCCATCTCTGTGTCTGGAAAAGCTCCACCTGCTGAATTTCTGCCACTTAGGTAATTGTTGAAGGCAAAGGGTGTGGGATATATTATTACTAGAGCAGTCAAGTACAACATTTTCCTGTTCCCTAGAATGGACACACAGGGGAATGCGGCTCCAGACAGGGAGGACTTCCTGCCATACCTGCTCTGGAGCTTCCTCCTCCTGTGTGTGACCAGGGTAGATGGGTGTGACCCTAGCTGACCAGATAAAAGGGCTGGCCATGCAACCATCTCTCTCATGGACTCTTGGACTCTCACTCTCCTGGCTCTTAGCCAATGCATGGCTCAACCTTCACATAGGATGGACTCCACAAGCAGAAAGTCTGAGATGTAGCTCAGGCTTCTTCTCACTGGAACCACAAGATAATGCCTGCCTTCCGATTACTGCTGTGAACTGAATATGAGTCAAACTTTATTCTTAAAGAAGACTATGTTGTGTTATTATTTTAAGAGGGAAATAAAAAGGGAAACTTACCAGGAACAAGCCAGACTGGATTGCTTAATTAAAGGATTCTAACGAATCATCAATTTGCTTCCAATAAGTTGCAGAGGGAATGTGCTCTGCTGTTTACTCACTAGCGTGAGTGAGGAGGAATAATATCAAAACAATATATCCTCTCCTACCTTCCTTAACATTCTCACAAAGGGGGCCTCCCAGGAAAAAAGTGGGGGCGGGTGAGAATTAAATGCCTCAAAAATTGGTACGTCGCACAGTCTATCCCCGCAGGCTAGAGAAATAAGAAGAAAAGGCGAGGGAGAAGGAAAGAGGACGAGGAAGGGGAAGAAAACGGAGTGTGGTTCTTTATTAGGCTGGCAGGGTTAGACACAGCCAGTTGTTGGTTTTCTAAAAGAGAAGTGGTATCCCCAGCATTAAGCCCTGTCCTTTGAGTTTACTTTGTGAGGAGGGGGTAGCGCGCTCTGCACGCGCCTACGGGCATTCGCCGCTCCCTGCTCCCTATCCCGGGTCTGAAGCGCGCTTTCCTACACAGCTGAGCCTCCTCCACTCCTTAGAGACAATCTCATGGAGCTCAAGGGGGCGATTTCGAAGTTCAGCGTCATGGGGAGCGGGGGCCGCCAGGGTGCAATCCAGAAAGAAATCTCCCATTGAATGCAAGGAGAAGCCGACAAGGCGTTGATGGGCATTTCCCGGGTGATCCTTCTCCTTGGGGCTGCGCAAACCTCCGAGGTCGGGTTCCCAGCACGCGCCCCTTCCCCTTTGACGGAGACTCTAGAGGCTTTGCCCTGCTGGAAGGAACAAAAGCTTGGGCCCCGCTCTGCTCTCACCGCCCCTAAAGCTGCTCTGCCCCCGGCCCCGTGGACCTCTCGGCCAAGGCCTGGAGGCTCCGCAGCGACATGATGTGCCTGCTGCCTGCCCGTCTCTGCAACGCTCTTCCAAAAGAGGCTGCGGAAGTTTGCTTGGAAGTCCCTTCCTTTTCTAGTAGGAAGCCAGCTTGAGAGGTCGCAGCCACGCGACCCGATTCCCCACGCGCGTCTCCTCGGAATCAAGTGCCAATGAGTTCCAGGGGATTTACTCCCGAGGAATGGTGCGTGTGGTTAGTAGGGCAGAAGGCCAAGGAACGTCCTCAGACAGGCTCCCAGAAGGCGGCCTTGCCCTGTCTGCTCTCTTGCTTCGTGGTTTATGGATCCCAGCCTCCCCCCCCCCCTCTAGTTGCTAGCACGCTGTGCCTAAAGAGCTGTCCTTTCCCCCAGGTGGAGAATATGCTTTATTAGTTTCATAAAGGTCTCCGTTCGCCGGCTCTCCGTCTTTTTCCCCTTTCTTCCCCTGCTCCTGCAGTCTGTTTTACAGGTTCCAATCTAATTGTGCCTTATGAGCTGCAAAACAGCCCAGAAAGCCTAATCATAACAGAGAGCGCTCTTCGCCTCTCCTTACCAGCCGGTGTTCTCCAGATCTATGTCCCAATATACACCTGGACAGGCGCAGATCCGTCACCCAGGCGCGCCGGTTACGGGTGCATCGCGTTTAATGCGAAGCTGCGCTTCTCTGCTCCGACGCGCAGGAAGGCAGGTGCGGGAGATTCACTTCTGTTCCAAGTTGCTTGCCGTTCTTCTTCTCCTGCCCCAAAGGCCAGAGACTTAACAGCGGGCCGGCTCAGAAGCAAGTTCCACGGAACTGAATGGGGCTTACTCCCGAGGAAGAGCCCAGAGAGAAGTTCTCAAAGCTACAACGATCGCCGCAGGAATTCCCACCCGCAGGCAGGAGAATGAGCTAGAGGAACCCCAAAGACACCCCACATTAGACCTGAAATGATACACGTTGCCATCTAATGGGGCGGGGGGAGCTCCTTAATACCATTAAGTCTAGCATTACCCGCGCTTGCCCTCGGTGAACCTTGCTTCTGAGTAGACAGTGCATAGGATCGGGACGAAAGCTGCCACTCACGTCCCCGCTCAGCCGGGTCCACGAAGCCGTTATGTCGGAGAACTTGAATCAAAAGGAGGACTTCAAAGTCGACCTTTCTGGTTTCACTGCTTCAGAGCAGGGGTTCTGACCAGGCCTGAGTCTTTACGGGGTCGAAATTAAACCAGGACTTCGCTGGTTTACAACGGCTGCACAACTTTATTGCCAGGATTGCTTTCCTGCACCCAAAGTCGAGACGATTCCAGATACGGAGGATCACTACACTAATGAGAAACTGAAATGAATTAAATCGATACGATTCTAGTTGTGCACGCGGGACATATACAAATATAGCCGCCTCCTTTTTTGTTGTTGAAATCATAGCAACCTTGGTTCTGGAGCAGAGAAAAAATCCACACAATGGATATTTTAATGTACATGAAAGGGAGACGGGGATCCCTCCTTTCTGACACATGCAGTCAAACACTCTAGAATCCAGGGATGGACAGAGCTCATGAATAGGAAATGGATTCCAACATTTGGAGTGTGGGATCGCACGCTTAGAGTGCTGGCGAAAGGGGCGAGAATGAACAGGGAGTGCGGGCCAGTTTCTCCAAAATCCAACCTTACGGCCTTCCTTTAATCTTACTCTGAAGTCAGCTCCCGTTTATGTTAGGAGGCTTGCTTCCATGTAAGCGGGCACGGAAGCTGTCCAGTTAACGTGACTCTCTCAGGACAGAGGTCTGGTCAGTCTGAAACAAATCCAAGCAACTATAAGGCCAAAAGCAACGAGATGGGGTAAGGGAGGGAGAGAGCCAAGGTCTGCATTTCTGATGTCGAAAAGCAGAGAAATGCTACCTTGCTATAATTTAAAGAGGTTTGGTTTTGGGGGTTTTTTTGCCGTCTCCCTTCCTCCCACCCCCGTATAACGTGAGAAGCGAGCCAGAACTCGACCTTAAACGCCCGGTTTTATGTGGGCAGAGCTGACACGTCCCTAGGTAGGGATCTAAACTGGCTCAACCTGGATTGTGCACCACTAAACTGGTTTCCCTATTAAACCCCATAGGCTGAGCGGATGGGAGTTGTAGTCTAAAGCTGATTGGGGAAGCTCCAGGTTGTGGGAAGCTGAACTAGATCCCTGCCCCGGGTGCCGGGGCGTGTGATACGGGGTCTTTCTGCTTCGGGGATCTGAGAGATGCAGATGAAAGTGCGACAGTTGGAGCTAAAACACCTGCGGTCGACTTTAACTCCCTCTCTCGGCTTTCAGAAAGAACTCGAACCTGGGAGATGAAGGTTCGGATCCATTGGAAGCATAAATCGCTTCCGCAGCTCCCGAAGCAAAAGCAAACGGACAACAGGGAGGGAAAGGTCGAGTTTGTGCGTGACTTTCCTGGAGGCCCTGATCCCAGGACACGTTGGGCGCCTTTAACATATATTAGACGGTGATTCTTAACATCCCCAGCCAAAATACTTTCAGCCATCCTATGCAGAGTTAAGCTCCCATTGATTTTCGGTGAGTTTGGGTGCGTCTAACGGTATAGGGCTGGACAAATTCACTTGGAAGCAATAACATCGATTCCAAATTCCAATAGCTCTGGTTTCCTAGTAAGTCTTGAAGATCTGGTTACTAAAGAGTCAGGACGTCAACATTTCATCCGCGGGAGCGCGGGGAGAGAAGAAACTGGACTGAGGCAAAAGGAAGAGTTTAACAAAGCACACAGGAAAGGGAAGGTGTTAAGTTTCACTTCATTTTCCTTGCGAGATGTGGGAAAGTAACAGAAACACGGCGAAGAGCGATGACCTCGCGCCGGAGTGTTTACCTTCCTTTATTCTACCGCTGTAACCCCTGGGGCGACATTTGGACGATCTGCATGGACACACATGCACACTTTTCACATACATGTACACTTTTACCTATGTGAGAGAGAGAGAGCAATGCGTTCACTAAAATAGGGCAGAGGTACTGCATGCGGTGTGTCTATATAGCAATATGTGTATCTGTGCAAAGTTACCTCCTGTGCATGTCAAAGCAGACCCGTGTGCACAGTATATAGGGGCTCCGGTAGGAATGTACGTCGCAGTGGTGTCAAAGGGGTTAAAATATTGCGGGGGGGTTCAGGCAATCCCCGCATCACAGAATCGATCACAAGATGCGGTGCACAAACAGCATTTGAATGGCAATGCCCATCAACTTTGGGGTGGCCCGGCCCCCTCAAATCTTTTATGGGGGACTCATATTGGCTCCTGTGGTATGTAGACAGAGAGATAAATAAGTACACAACACAAGCGAGTAAACGCCCTATACAGTAAAAGTATTGGACATAACACACTAGAGACAGCTGCAATCTTCTGCTCCCTTGGTTGGGAGAAAGTTCCATTGATCTAAGTGGAGCCCTGAGGAGAATTGCAACCAGAGCGAAGAGAACTTCGGTTTTACAAACACGCGTTCTGTTCGTTTCTGTGACTGTTGCGTTTCTCAGATGCCAAGAAATGCAGGCACACATGTATGTATATAGAGCTTTCATTGTCACTGATCGTATACTAACAGGCGAAGGTTGGATTTGGACTGCGAGCACATCGCAGTCTTCCGCTCTGCCAAATCTGTATCAGTTTCTCCTTACCTACGCTGCACTCTTTACTCTTGCATATGACCGTAAGACATTCAGGATAGGACGAAGTGCCGGAGGATCCTATTGCGTGCTTGCTCGGTATCCAAGCCATAGGGAGACTCCCTCCCGTGGAACAACATCCCAATTCACTTTGTCTTTTCCCCAACCGAAGGACAGTCGGCTGGAACTGAAAACTCCACGCCACCGCTTGAAAGGAGTGAGATCTGATCCGGCTCTGCAGTCGCAACCTTGACTTCACGCCCAGCTAGCATGGCCTAAAGGTCGGCTGCTGGGGGGAGAGGCCGAGCGTAGGAGAGAGAGAATCACTCACCACCTTTGAGTTTGGGAAAGAAGAATGAGCGGACCCCTGCTTAACGTTGCTCCTTTGTATCTCGCCTTCTTCCGGTGGAGCTCAGTATAGTACGACAACCCTGAGAGGTAGGCCGGCTTGAAAGACCGTCATTTCCCAAGACCAAAGGGCTTCTCGGGCCTTTATCCCCACCCTATCATTCTCCTACCATTTACTTTCTTGGTTCGCACTTCCCCAATAAGTTTATTTACTCAATCTTAAATTCATTGCCTTTAAACACACAAACACAAACTCGCTCCCTCCCTCTCTCTCTCCCCTTGTTTGCGCAGTTTGTTCCAGGGACAAATTTGTTTCCTACGAAGACTCCACTTTTAAAACGCTCCTCTGCAAAGCGATGCCATGTCACCCGTGTGCGTGTGCTTCTTTAAGGTACATTAAAGGATCATTGCAGTCTCCCTGTGAAGTCATTACGCCTTTATCCCCACCAATTAACCACACCTCAGAGGGCTGCTATTAACAGCTACATTGAGCTTAAAAGTGAGGTATCCCATTTCAGAGAGATGTCGTGATCTCGCTCAGGAAATCCCAGCAGGCAGCCAAAATGGAGCTCTGACTCCTGATCTCTGCCTTAACAGGTCTTTAAAATAAAATAAAAAACACCACTCCACGCCACCCCGATAAGGGGAGAATTAAATATACTAGGGGAAAATCTGAAGGCTAGAAAGTTCAGAAGTAGAAGGTTGGAGCGGGAAGGGTCCTGGAAGATCTTGCGGAACAGCTTGAAATAAAGGAGAAAGAATTTCAGGTGAAATTGCAGATTGGGAGGAGATCGTTTGTCTAAAAAAAAAAAAAGCAACTACAACTGAATTGTAAATTAGCAGCAAGCGCTGATTAAAAGGCAAATAAATGCACGTGCACACGTTTGTGACTCTGAGAACTATCCACTGCTCCTAAATTGGTTTTGTGACATCCGATTTCTTATCTCGCTCTCTTTCTCATCACACAAAACAGGAATAAAACCCCATTGATTTTCGGTGTGGGTGTGACTTCCAGGTGTCACAGGTGGATTGGCGGGGAGTAACAGAAGACGTGATGGGGAAACTCGGAGAGCTCGAGGAAGAAAGCAGAAACCCTCCTTGCGCTTCTCCAGCAACTCTACCCAGAATTTGTCTTGAAAGAGAAGGGGGAATCTCTTTCTCTTTATCTCTCTCCTAGCTCGCTCACTTACACACACGCGCGAAAGAGAAAGTGTGGGGAAATGCCCGGAACAGAATGTTGCCGGTCAGCAGCGTGTTCGAAGGCAGAGGGTCTATTCCCTGCCACTTTGCCTCTGTTTCCTCTTCTGAGTAACCCATGAGGTTCCAGTTTAAAAAACTCCCCCCGATGCTGGCAAGCTTTTCTTTTCTTTAAAATAGTAACAACAACAATCCTCATCTGAGTCTTCTGCTTCTATCCCGGATACTTACCAGCTCTGTGCTATCGCCTTATAATAGCACTCTTATACTGTATAAACTAGAAAACCAACTTTCTGCTGTTGGGTGGGTTGATATTGCTATTTTGGGAGCTCTGAACACCTTATGTTGCTCTTTTTTGCCCCCTATGGCATTTCTCTTACTTGTGTCCTCGTTCTAAAAAGGACCCCAACAACTAACCCATCCCAAGGCAACAGGAGCCCTCACCCTTCCCGCCTGCCCCCACCCTTAAATGAGGCGGATTTAATTTTCAATATTTGGTACACAAAATTTAGCCAGCCGAAAGGAGATTAATTTTCTAGAATAATCCAATTAAAAGATTTCTAAACTAATCTTTTGGGGTGGGGAAACAGGCTGGGATGGGGGAAAGGAAGGAAAGTGATTTATGGCCGTGGTTGATTGAGAAGACCGGACGGCTCCTTCTGCGGCTCTCTTAAAACTAAGCGCTCGCATCTGAAATTGACCAATGTCAGACAACCCTCCCTCCCAAAATTCAATTAACCCAGAGCAGTATGCTTTGAAGTTTGATTTGTACCCGTCCTCACTCCAGTGGCACAAACTCGGTATAAATCCCCTACTCCGGCTTGTGGGTCGGGCCGCTTGTTTGCATTGTCTTCCCGGATGGGTTTAATTCAGATGTTGCATTGGGGAAGAGAGTCGCTTATCACTCACACCATTCTTCCCCTCAAATCATAATGTGGAAAAGGAGTTCGTGCTGCTTACAAGCCCCATGGACTTTTTTTCAAGTGCTAATAGATTTATGGTCTCCCTTTTTTTTTCCCCAACGCCCATCCACAGTAATTAGCACATATGTTCTAAATAGATGATAGTTTTGTGAGCAATAAAGCAATTACCCATCGGTGGAGCTGACAGTTCTTCCAACTAAACTCCAACCAGCAGCTAATTGGAAAAGTCATTTCAGCTCCATTGTCTGCAATTAGTCTTGCTAAACTACTGCACCCCAAACTAGCCGGTTTGAGGTTTATTTATTCATTTGCATTTGCAAGCGGTCATCGCACCAGGCTCAAACTTTTCCAGAGCTTAGATCAGCTTTGCAGATTCTCTTCGACTGCCTTGATTCTCTCTCTCTCTCTGCCATTTCTGCCCCTTCCCATCGATACCGAGAGGTTCAGTGGTTCCCAAACATTTGTTCCTTCTGCTGCGGCGGTTTGTAAAAACAATATTTCCCCAGCCACTCGGGAATGGTGATCAGTGTTGCCAAATGGAGGAGGCTTAAATGCTGCTTCTAAGTTTTGTTTGATTTTTTTTTCCTTCTTCGCCCTTCTCCTTTTCAATTTTAACTCTGCATTGGGGGATTGCTTAGGGGGTCTTCGCTGTGGCCCCAGAGCACTAAATCAAATAAATCAGATGTTCTGCTTAATACACCGCCGGTCATTTTCTTTGTGACAAATGGGATGATTGGAACCCCAGCTCTCACACACACACACACACACGCATGCATTCAGCCAGGAATTCCGGATCAGTTAGCAACGTTTATGTTTACTTTTGAGTGAAGAAAATGAGGCCAGGGGTAGGTGAGAGAACAGGCGAAGAGCCGACCTCCCCGCTCCTTTCTGCTGAAGATGGGGAGGGGGGAATTAAGAGGGTCTTCCTGATGAAGACTTGTGCACAGTGGGGGGAAGCAAGGCGTTAAAAGTGACGCCTGGACGCGCCAGCGGAGCTTCACACGGAAGATCCGCCAGGTTTCTCCGCCACTTAATTTAATCTTG
Organism: Podarcis cretensis; assembly: GCF_951804945.1. Taxonomy (NCBI): domain Eukaryota; kingdom Metazoa; phylum Chordata; class Lepidosauria; order Squamata; family Lacertidae; genus Podarcis; species Podarcis cretensis. The sequence continues at coordinate 29,725,483 of NC_137180.1, read as the reverse complement.
GTGGCACTGGGCCGGGAGATGAGTTGGGGCTTCGCGCCCCGCCTCTCCGAAGCCCTAAGGTCGAAGTCAAATGGGGAGCTCTTGCTCTGACCTGCAGCCTTTAGGAGGCGTTTAAACGCGAAGGCGCTCCAAAGAGCGTGGTGGCCAGGAGGTGGCCTTCAGGGAAGCCCGGTTGGCCCTGGGAGGTAGGAGAGATTCATGGGTGGGAACGGGCAGCCCCTAGCAACCATGCCACCATTCGGAAGTATTTCCAGCTTCCAAGCATCCCTGGACTCTTCAGACAGCAAAGGTGGCTCTTTCTAGTCGGAGGGGCAGCAGCAGTGGGAGAGAGGTATTTCCCGCCCACTCTCTGGCAAAGGGATTTGGAAGCTGCCTCTGAAATGCTCTTGGTTCCTTGCAGCCAAAGCCATTAGGCTATTAATAGGAAGGCCTTGTCTTTTGATGCAAAGGAACAAATAATTCTGTCTAACCAGGTTCTTTTTTCTTTTCTTTTTTGCCAAAAAAGACACATACTCATCTCCCACACAAGGGTTGGGGAGGGATTTTAAAAAAAACGGTTTTGAACAAACAGGGACTTGGCTTTCGTGTCTTGTGGGTCCAATTTTAGCTTAGCATGACAGCTATTGGGAAGGAAGAGATCGCTCTCTCTCCGCCCGCCCCCTTATCAGTATATTTCGGATTCACTGGGTGTCCCCAGCAGCAGTGGACGAAGCAGGGCCTCGTGCGAAGCCTACAAAACAAGTCCGGGATCTGGAGTGCGGATGGATGCTCTTTTTTTTTTTTTTTTTTTACTCGCCAGACCAACAGTTCCGTCCTAGCCTTGAGAAAATTGTTTCGGCTTCCAGGGACTTTGCAAAAACGGGAGAGGCGGGAAGCCTCTTCGAGGTTTGTTCCCTGCTCTGGTTTCCTTTGTATCTGTTTGCCAATGGGGAGTGGTGGTTGGAGGGGACATTTTATTTTATTTATGGAACGAGTCCATCAATGTGGCCGAGGAACTCCTTCCATCCCAACCCTGCTTGCTGCCAGGGCGAAATGTAGGCATGGGGAGCAGGCAGCGCGGCCCTCTCGCCACCTTCAGCGTCTCCAACCAAGGCGCACGCGGTGGGGATCGAGGCATTCCTCCGCTCGCCGCCGCCGCCTGGCTTGAGGCCTAGGCGCAATCATGCAAGCCAGTCCCCTCCTTCCTAGAGTGAAGGCATTTTCGAGCCTTGCCCCACTTTCTTTCTATGAAGAGCGATTAGATGGCGCCTATTCAAAGCTGCTGATCCAGAGAGAAAAGAGGAGTAGATAAAAGGCGATTTCAAGTGACCTCTTCGTCCTTTTCACACCAACCTGAGTCCCCAGAATAGCCGAGGATCAGCTGGGACAAAAGAGCGTCCCCTCCTTTGCCCTTTCAGCTTCAGAAGCCTCCGCGCAAGGGGTTAACAATAAAGCAGATTTCTCTTCCCCCACCACACACACACCACCCCCACAGCTTGGCCAGCCCCATGTCTTCCAGGATACTTTTTATGAGCCCCCCCACAATCGCTACTCTCTCTCTCTCTCGCGCGCGCCCCCCCCATGCTCCCCATAGCCTGCTTCAGTGTGGCGCGATTCTTTATGGTCTGCTTGAGCTGTTTCATTGACTTTTTTTTTTAAGCCCAACTTAAAAGTCCCCCGCCCCATCTCCTTAGCTGCCTGAACAGGCCTGTAATAAACACATCTCGACCCTGACAGTTTAAGGGAAAAGTCAGATTTATTAGTTATATCAAGTTTAGGAGGAGCTCAGGGTGATGCTCACACCAGCAGCCAAGCCTGGTTTCCCTCCCCCACCCCCCACCCTTGACACCCTCTCGGCGCCTCTAAGCGATAGCTGAACAATCGGCGGGGCAAATCTTTTATTTTCTTACACAGAGACAGAGAGTTCTTTTAATTTTTATCCTGGAAAAGAGAAGTCATCTCCTGATGGGCTAATGCCTATGATAAAAGAAATGGGAGCTGTGACAGGTGACTATTATGGGAAATGATTCTACAAGCCAGGAGATCGTATTGTCAAGACAGGGGGGGGTGACTTCTCTCGCAAGTGTGCCCCCTTTTCATCCCCAGCATAGCCAGATATCTATATCTACGCGCGCGCGCACACACCCACACTCACCCTACTAGATCTGGGCATCAGCTTGCCTGGGCCTTACGTGATGCGCGCCTGACAAGACTGGTCTCCAAGCGAAGGGTAGATCCTCAGAGAAGCCAAAGGGACTCATCTACAAAGGGGCCATCTACACTCATGGAAAATCCTCACTCCCCACCCCGCTCCCTTCATGGCATCCGCACACACTTATGTCGCTTCGTTCCCCGCATTAAGATCCCCGCAGTTTTATTTGTGCGGAAAGTCAATATCTGGTTGTGAGAATTCGCCATTTTGCGCAGGGAACAGGGTGGGGAGCGCATGGGAGAAGACAGCTCTGACGCAGGAAGGCTGCAGAGCTTGCTGACCGCCAGTTTCCTGTGTCCAGCTAGGATCGTCCGGATCCATCTCGGCCGTGAAACAAGGCACACGATAAAAGCTGGCCAATATGGTTCCCTCTGTTGGCGGGGAGATTCCTGCGCCCCTCGAGGCCACTCGACTACGGCGCCTGGTTTAAGAGGCCCAAAGGACCCTTTCCTGGAAATATTCTCCAGGGAACATTAGAGGGATTTACTCCTGAGTAAGGGCTGTACTGTAAACCTGCAATCCTGTCCCCCCCCCCTCTTTCTTGGGAACAAGTCCCCCACTCAGCTCCGTGGGACTTCCTTCCAAAGAAACAGCTGGTGTGGGATCGCGCTGCCCCTGACCTCTGCACAGTTTTCAACTTGTTTGGGTTTCCTGGCTGATGTGTCGGCAAATCCACGATTTCAGTGGCCAGCTGCCGCCGTCTGGTTGAGAGGAGATCGCCGCGCTCTGAAAGCACCTGGTAACTCAGCGCGACATTTCGCTAGGTGCCAAATGGCCAGGTCGAGCCCAGAATACGGCCTGATGGCTCCTAGTGAGGCCCGCGGAGGTGGGCGGGAGGCCTTTGGGAAAGGTATTTTGCTCCTTTCCCTTGCTTCTCTTACAACTCCACAGCAAAAGCATAAAGTCAGACTCTCGGCAGCCTATTTTACAGCTTTCATTTTAGCCTTCGACCACTGGCGGGTGCCTAACCGGGAACCTTTGCCCAGGTTAGAGCCCCTGTTTCCTCCAGACGCTCTCCTCCTCCCTTGGCCCAGCTGCCTTTATAGTAAACACGCAGCGTTTTCTCTTTTGTAAGAAAGCCTAGAAGGAATGGTATCCACATATTTTATTGGAAGTAAGTTTCATGGAATTCAGTAGAATTTACTTTCAAGCCCCAATGGGTTGTGCAGACATGGGATTCCAAGAAAGGACTGCTTTAAAAAGTAGGTCTGATTAAGATGTTGGAAGTAAGTTAACTAGAACTTATATCACATGTACACAACACAAGCCAGCTTCATTTACATTTATGTAATTTTAATATTTTGCTGGAAGCCGCCCAGAGTGGTTGGGAAAACCCTTCCAGATGGGCAGGGTATAAATAATAAATTATGATTATACATTATTATTATTATTATTATTATTATTATTATTATGGAGGGAGGATTTGCTGGAATATCTCATGCGCGTGTGTGCGTGTTTGTTTGTTTCCAAACAGGCTTTAAAATGGGAATCATCTCGCACTTAGTCCCCTGAAGTGAGTAAGGACATAAAGGAAAGCGAGTACAGATCAGTTGAGAACTCTCAGGGATCCATCCGGGCACTGGTGAAATCCTCCCTCCCTCCCATGCACACGAATCTGAGCATCCGTGTGAGTACATCAGGCTTTGTCTAGAGAGAAGGGGCCCCCCGAAATATTAGGTGGCCAGTGGCTATTTATTTACAAACGGGCGCTGTAATCCACTGGGTCTGCTTTGGCTGGGATTCTGGGAATGGCCAATTGTTTATAAGATTGGGATGGAGGGGGGGTTGAAATCTGCAGATTTGTGCAGATAACAAACGACGGTCGAGTAAGGGGCAGGCGCGCCTCGTTTTTCCACCCGGGCAGGAGTTCCATTGCGCTGGAAGCCTGTCACCCGGCACTGGTGCAGACGGTGAATGCGGCCTACTTCCTCTAGTCGTGGCAGCGGCGTTGCTGGGCAGGCTTCCCTGCCAAGGCCTGGCTCGCTGACAGTCTTGCCCTGCTGGACACCAAGCCCTCGCCAAGGGAAGGCAGAGGGAGGAACCAGCAAGGCCGCCGCCACTACGCACTTTGCTTGAGGAGGGGGCTTTTGGGGGGAGGTGGGGGGAGGGAAAGAGGTGGGTCAGCAATGTTTACACTGCAATTAATATTTGACGAGGACTGGAAATAGTCCTCGAGGGGAGGGATGCCCCTCGACAGGCTGGCTTCTCTGATGGATCAGGCATCCAAAAGCTGGAAGGCAGAGCTTGTCAAGAGTTCGTCGAAAGCGCGAGCTCGCTGATTTGTGGGGCAAGCGGCCCAGCATGCTGGTAGCGTGTGAAAGTGAGAGAACAGCATTCAAAGCACGCCTTCCGTATGGCTTTCTGGGTCTGTTTTAAGTTTATCTATGTAGAACGGGGATGGCATATGTGTGCTTTAAAAAGCACTTCCCAAATGTCATGTCCTAACGAAATGCAGCTGGATCTCTTACCAGAACGGGGAGTGAGTTGCTCAAAGTTGCTAAAAGAATGTAACAGATTTTTTTCCCCTCCACTTGGGAGAGAGAGTGAAGATCCCTCCTGTGCTATTTTCCCCTATAAGGATTCTCGAATACACAGCCAGGCACAAACACACAGTCAATATATATTATACAGTACTGCATTGAAAAACCACACATACGCCATACACTTGATTTTTGCAAAGGAATCGGGCCTTTGAATTTTAAAAAAGCAAAGGTTACAGCAAGCGGATAAATATTTCTGGGTACAGATCATTTCCACCACCCCCCAGCTAGGCTTTGCTACAGTATTACCTTCTCTTCAGCCCATATTTGGTTTGGGTGTTTTTCGTTTTTTAAATGCCCCCCCCCCCCCGTTCCAGGAAAAGTTCTGACAGACACAACGTTTTCCTCTGGTCCAGTGAAGATGGGTGTCTCCGAAAACAACCCCACAAAGTGACTGTAAGTCCCACCATTTCAAATGAACAGAGGTTACTTCTATGTAAGTGTGCTGTGGCTCGTGGTCTTAAGCTCAGCCTGTCTGCATCTCTGTTCTCCCATAAAATGACCTTATCAGATTACAAAGCCTTGGCTGAAACATCGAAAGAGGAATCCTGGTTGGCCCCACGCAGGAAAAACAAAACCCCTTAAGCGGAGCCCGTGCATTACTTCCAGAATATTACAACCTCGTTGAACATAACTGATCTGCTTTATTCTACCACCATCCCAGTTCGCACGCCTATTGAACACCATGGATGCGCCTTATTTTAAATTCTTCACACACACCCTCGCTGGTTTGCATCTGAAAATGCCATTCGGCTGTCCTGATATTTGAAGTTCAACCGGTTTAGCAACTCCCCTCTGCTTAACCAATTTGCCCATTGCGGCCCAAGATGGGATTCTAAACACAGATAAGAGACGCGGAAAACCTATGCGATTTCCATGTAAATATGGTTAGGGCAACATTGGGGTTGGCAGTCTTGAGGAAGTTAGATGTCGCTTCTATTTTTCGGGGCATACTTTAGGCACCGCAAGAAGCTGGCGGGGAAAGCCGGATTTTCCCAATTAATTACATTGTGGCCACATTACTTTTCTTTATTTCCTTTTGCTCTCGGAGAGAGAGGAAAGTGAGCGTTTGAGAGGGAGGGAGAAATTGACAAAGGATTTCTATATTTGAGCCAGCTTCTTTTGGAGAGGTTAAGGATCCCCTCTTGCAATGAAGGATCCATTCATTTCTCGCAGCCTGAATACTTATCCATTTCCCATTCAAAGACCCAGCCAGATCCCTAAAAGATGGTATTTCCTGAAGGACTCATAAAATTGGCTAGGCTTCGCTCTATTTTCGCTGAATAAAAGCAGAGATTGAGTGGGTTCTGTTTTATACCTATTCTAAGAGAAATGTGGTATCCTTAGGGACAGCAAAGGCAATCTTGGAGTGGGGGAGACAGAACATAATCGGAATTAAGGGTGGGTTTTGTAATTATTTTTAATGGGCCTTTCCTTGTCATAAAGGTCTTTCTGTCTCCCCCCCTCTCTCGTTCGGTGGATCTCCCTGTTGTCCCTTTAATCTGTTGACACTCCCCACCACCACCCTAGATAAACAGGCTGCCATCGATCTTTTCATTAGGTGATCAAATAACAAACAGAGCAGGTGAAAGACAACAGCATTAGCACGCTGACACTCGTCTGCAATCCCTCTTTAGGGGATGAAAAGTCCTGGCATAAACACTCAGCCCCACTGAATGGATCTGTTCACCTCTTCCTTAAGCCTACCTAGGCAATAGGACGACTATGGGATTCAGCTCTGGATCTGGACAAGTCGATCCCTGCTCATTCCCATCTGAGGTTGTTCCCGGAGGCAGCTGGTCCCATGATCTTAAGGACTGGGGATGGGGGGTTCCACAACATTGTTCAAACAAAAATTATTATTTTTTGCTACCTCTGCTTCTGCTTCCTAACTTCTTACATCTCTCTCTCTCTCCCTCTTCTTCGCCCCCCCCGCCCCCATCCCTGCCGCCTCTCCTTCAGATGAAATCTGGCGGGGAAATCCCAGCCAGGCCTGAACTGGGTGCCTTTTCAGGGTCTCCGACAAAGCAGGCGAGATGGTGGAGGAAAGCGGAGAAGGAGCGTAGGTGGGGGGGGGGTGTTTTTATTAAAAAAAGTTACATTGCCCAAGTGGAACTCTATCAGAAGAGGATGGGGTGGGGATGAGAGATCCCAACTCCCTGCTGCCGGATGCTGCTTCACAGCGTCTAAAAACCCACCAGAAACACACGTTACAGAAAGCAAATGCTACTTGCCTTGGCCAGCGGAGGTTCTGCTAGTTGCTGGTGGAAGCGATCCGGACTCCGACGAAACCTTGTCAAGAGGCTGGTGCTTCTCTGTGCACCTTCTCCCGGGCTTTCTTTCTCTCTCCCCTTCTCCCTCCCTCTTCTCTCTCTCTCTCTCTCTCTTTTGCTCTGCCTCTTTTTTCCCCCTCTCTCCCTCCCTGTCTCTCCATAGTCCGGAGAGTAAAACCTTGGATGATATACATACAGAGCTGGGGTGTGTGTGTGTGTGATTTAATCTTATTCGTTTCACCTTTTCAGTGACCACCAGAAGACAGGACCAGAGTTTATTGGGAAAGAAAAGAGAGGCGAGGAGGCAGGCGAGAGAGAGCCCACTGTTGCATAGTCAATAACATCCTTTTTATCAATGCAATCTACAATAGGGACGGCTTGGCAGGAAAAACTGATGCGGAGGGTGGGGGGAGGGAGGGAGAAAACCACCCTTCATTATTTCACCACCAAATCGCAAACCGTGTCTTCGGGTGCGGGACTCTCCTCTCTAACTGGTGCCTAATATTTTTACAACCTGAGAAAGGACGCACACAACTCTCTCTTTCTCGCCCTAGGCTCTAGTGCGCTGCGGTGTTTTGGAATAGCCCCCGCCCGCCCGCCAACCCCGGCTCTCTGCCGGTGTGGAAACTTTGATGGAAGTTGAGAAAACAAGGAAAATAAGGAGAAGTCAGGAGGGGCAGAAGATCTAGAAGCTAATGGAGAAATATTCCAATGGGAAGGATTACTCCCCATAGAAACATGCAAGCAGGGGACAAATATTAAGGGAAAGAGCCATTCAGATATTCTCGCGTCCCTTTCTGCTCCTTCATCGGAGGCGCAAGCTTTTTATTTATTTTTTAACTACACAAGGAAGGGGGGAGCTAAACAAACTGTAGTTTCACCGCTTTCTTCCTGTCCGCTAGATGGCAGCACGAACCAGCGATTCTTCTAGGACTGGCGAAGGGGAATTTGTGTCGTCGTCGCGCCCCCCCCCCCACCCGGTTCCCAGAATACACTTCTCCAAACTCACATTCTCTCTCTCTCTCTCTCTCTCTCTCTCTCTCACTTGAACTTTCCTTTACAGGCATTGATCCTTTCATAAAGACGGCAAAACCGATCACTTACTTACGTTATCCATTAATCATTACTGAGGCTGTTTAAAAACATTCGCGAAAGCAAAACACAAGGAGGACGGACAAGTTAATTTAATATATGTATCTATATATTAATAGTAAACAATAAATAAAAATAATGGGAGTTGGAGTGGAACCTCCATGTGAAATGGGGAAATGTCGATTTCTGACCGGTCATATTGCGACGGGAATGAAATCTATTCTAAAAAAAATTACGAAATCCTGGAGAATATTTAAAGTGAGGGGGAACAGGCAGCGAGGTGGGAGGGGGAGACAGGGGGCTGCTGATGAACTGGAACATATGGGACCATAAATGTATTTTTTAAATATTCACAGTCCTTATGGACTCTCCTTAGCCATCTCCTTGCAGCCATTAAACAATGGAATCCAGTCCAAGTGTCGTAATTCCTAATCAGGGTTATTTTTGGAAGGAAGGAAGACCGGAGGGGGGGGCGAAATATCCCAAAGAGAAATCTGATCATTAAAAAAAAAACTTTTCAGAATGAGCCAAAATAATTTCCTTTAAATTCCCCTTTCCCCCTATCGCAATGCATCTCTTCCCCACCCGCCCCCCTTTCTTTTGTCGTGCGTGTGTGTCTGTGTGTGTGACCATAGACGACCCATACTAATCAGGTCTCAAAGTAAATAGCAGAGCAGGGCGATCTCAATGTAAATTGTGCTTGTCAGAAGAATCCCCCTCCCTTTCTCTCTCTCTCTCTCTCTCTCCTCTCTCTCTCTCAAGCCCCCTCCCTTCCCTCTCCTTTCCTCCCCCCTCCCTCCTTCCCATCTCAGTCAGTAGGTAGCAAAGAATAAAGGCGGAGGGGGGGGAGCGAGAGAGAGAGAGAGAGAGGAGATCTCAGCCAATGGAGTGAAGGAGGCTTGGCTAACCTTAGCCTCCCATTTTCTCTCCCCCCAATTCAGGGCTCTGACCAGTCAGTCGCCTTTGATTATCAGTTGCCAGCAGCCCCTCTCTTGGCTCCTTGACATGAGCTCCATATAAGGCAGCGATCTCCATAGAAACGTGTCAGTTTCAATAGTAGTGTCAAAGTTCACTATATACAGACATTCGCGCAGATCCCCCTTTCGGAAACATTGCTCTGCTAGTCTTCCCGTTTAAACGCATTCATTTTTTGGTTCTCTCTCTCTCTCTCTCTCTCTCCCTCTCTCTCTCCCTCTCTCTCTCTCTCTCTCTCTCTCTCCTTTCTTGCATATTCTATTAGTTGAAGGCTGGTTTTTTTTTCTCTTTATCTCCTTCTCTCTCCACTCCTTTTCTCCTTTTCCTGGTGCCTCTCGCTTCCTTCCTTCATGAGACCAGAGAGAGGGAAAACTTAAAAGAAAGGGGAAAGACCGCAAAAGAAAAAGAGCAAAAAGAAAGAAAGAAAGAAAAAAGAAAGAGAGAGGGGCGCCTTTTGAACATCTTCATATCTTCAATTTTTAAACACTTTTTATTGTTATTTTGGGGGAGGGTTTTGTTCTTGGCTGCGGAGGTTTGTTTTCTTTTTCTTTTTCTCCTCCGAAATTTACTTTAAAAAGAAAAGAAAAAAAGAAGAAGAAAAAATAAGAAGGTATTTTTTTTTTCCTCCTTTCCTTCCCCTTCCTCTTGGGCGATCTCCAGTGATTATTGTCAGCAGCACGGAAGAAGAAAGAAGGCGAGGAGAGAAGGAGCAGCCGCGCGAGCGAGCGAGGAAGGCGCCAGGAGGAGAGCAAGCCGGAGAAGCAGGAGAAGGGGCTTTTATTTATTCGACCTACTTTGGATCTCTCGCTCGCCTTTCGGCTTTTCCCCTCCCCTCGGCGCGCGGCTGACATTCGCTCCGCTTCTGCTCTCTCCATGTTCGCCTTTCGCTCCGCCACTTGGCTGGGGATCCTCGGTCTGCCGCGCCTGGGCGAAGTCGAGGGCGCTGCTGGGGCTTCTCCTTTGTATCTTCCCCAGCGAAATTGACGAGGGAGAGAGGCAGAGAGAAAGAGAGAAAGCGGCGCGCACGGAGAAAGAGAGACACAGCTAAAGAGAGAGGGAGCCCGGCGGCAAAGCAGCGGCGGCGGCCGGAGCCGGAGCCCAGAACAACGGCGGCGTCGGCGGCGAGAGACCCCCAAAGTGTCTCGTCCAGTCTCCTCTCGCGTCCTCCTCGGCGCCGTCGCCCTCGGGCTGGTCGGCGGAGCTTCCCGAAGCGCCTTTCCTGCATGGCTGACGCGCTGCCTCGGACTTGGCCCCCGGACACCCGCGCGCCCTGAGCTGCAGCCGCGTCTCGGCTCCCCGTGCGCCTTTGCCGGCCTCCCTGCGCGCCGACGGGGGCGATCCAGCGGCGGCTCTCCCGGCCGGGCCCCAGCGGCTTCGGCGGCGAGCAGTGGCGGCGACGGAGGCGGCCGCAGCCCCGGCAGAGAGACCAGCTTCTTCACCAGCAGCAGCGGCGGCGGCGGCGGCAGCAGCAGCAGCAGCATCGCGCGGCTCCGGGCTCCTTCCTTGCTGCTGCTGCCTCTTTCGAGTCGGCCGGCCGGGCGGGCGCGCCGCTAGCCCGCCGCGGACGGTGCGGGGCTGGCTGGCCCGGCAGGGTGTCCGGCGAGCCGGTCGCCTCCTCTTCCTCCCTTTCCTCCTCCTCCTCCTCCTCCTCCTCCTGCTTCTTCCCCCCGTCGCCCTCTCCTCCCTCTCCTCCCCAGGGTCACCCTCCTGAATGCCTCTCCCGACAGCCCGCTTCGCCCTGGCTGCTTTTGCAACTTGAAAAGGGACACGTTTCTGGGGGGGAGGGAGGGAAGGGACTGAGAGAAGAAGCAGGAGGAGGAGGAGGAAGAGAAGAAGAAGAGCGGGGGACACCATCCTGCTAGACGGGGGGGTGGGGGTTAAACCCTCTGGAATTCCATTGTCTCCCCCCTTGCCAAAACAAAAGAAAAGAAAAAGAAGCCACTCCACATTAGAGAGAGGGAAAGAGAGAGAGAGGAAGGGAAGAAGGAAGGGAGGAAGGAAGGAAGGAAGGAAGGAAGGAAGGAAGGAAGGAGGGGGCAGGGCAGCAGAAAGAAGCAGAAAAAGATCGGCAGCGGGAGCAGCGGAGAGGCGGCGGCGGCAGCCACAGCAGCAACAGCCGCGGAGAGGCGGGAGGAGCCCCGATCCCTCGCCTCTGCCCCCCCCCCGCGACAAACCCAGGCAGCCGCCCTTCTTTCCCCCCTTACCCTACCCCACCCCCCTTCCCCACCCCGACCCCCACCCCTCCTCCTCTCCCGGCCTCTTCTCCGGCAGCCCACCATCACCACCAGGCACCCCCCCTCTTTTTTTTCCTCCGTGGGCCCGAGATATGGCAATGGTAGTTAGCAGCTGGCGAGATGCGCAAGAGGACGTGGCCGGGGGCGGCCCCACCGGAGCAGCTCAGCCGGGCCGGGACCCGCAGCAAGGGGCCTCGGCGGCCCCCCACACGCCGCAGACGCCCAGCCAGCCGGGCGCGCCGTCCACGCCGGGCGACAAGGGGCAGCAGCAGCAGGGATCGGGCCAGAGCCAGCAGCAGCAGCAGCAGCACATCGAGTGCGTGGTTTGCGGCGACAAGTCCAGCGGCAAGCACTATGGGCAGTTCACCTGCGAGGGCTGCAAAAGTTTCTTCAAGCGAAGCGTCCGCAGGAACTTAACGTACACTTGCCGGGCCAACCGGAACTGTCCCATCGACCAGCACCACCGCAACCAGTGCCAGTACTGCCGCCTCAAGAAGTGCCTCAAAGTGGGCATGAGGCGGGAAGGTGAATATTATTTCTTCCCTATTCGGATCCGGATTGTGTGTGTGTGTGTCCAGGGCAGGTTGGGAGGAGGAGGAGGGAGAGAAGGCTGGTACCCCCTCCCTCTCCTCCGAGCATCCCCCTCCCCACCAGACAAACAGACACACTTTCGCAACCACTACACTTGCTTCCTTTAGAGATGCGCAATGTTGCTATTACTCTTACTCCACCACCGATTGAATGGTGTCTATTCCTGGGTTGGGGGCTCTCTCCTTTCTTGGCTCGGAGCTGGTGGGGGCAGGCAGAGAGAGGGAGAGAGAGCCTTCCTCTCTTCATTATTTCGCCCCATTAGAAAGATGGGGGGAGCGAGGAAAGAGAAAGCACAACAGTTCACGTTAGATCCTTCCCCCACCACAACCCTGGCCTCAAAGCTGAAAGAGACGTGTGTTGTGTGTAAGTTTGTTTGTTTCTTTTAAAATCATAATAATATATATATATATTTTAAAAACTGGAGGGCCAGTGGTGTTTAAATTGCGCTGTTTGTGTGGCTGCTTCCTTGCACCTTCGCTCTCTGCTAGGCGATCCCACCTCGCCAAATCCGGCCTTGTTTGGGCTCCCTCGTGCTTTCAAAGGAAGTTTGTGAACGATCACTGCTTTTACAGTTCTGTTATTTCCCACCCCGTGTGCATGCTGCTTGTTTTATTTCTCCATCAGACGCCATCGTCGCTTTATACTGCATCCCAATAATACTGGTTCTTATTAGTCTTATTATTTTTAAGCATAGCTTGCCTTTGGAATGTGGTACTTATTTGAAAAGGAATACCTCCAGCGTTATGGTGGCACTTTGTGTGTGTGTGTGTGTGTGTGTGTGTGTGTGTGTGTGTGTGTGTTAATTCCGAGAGAGAGATCTATATTTATATGAATGAAAGGAATAGTTATTATATGTATTTGTATGTGTGGGGGGTGTACGTGTGTGCTTGTGTATATATAGTAAGGAGCGATTTACTGCGGCGGTGTTTTTGGTCTCCACACACATACTTGTATAGATACACACACACACACACACACACACACACACTATTTAACGAGGTCCTTAGGAGTCAAATGAGCCAAACACTTTCGGCCATGGAAATGGCTTGAAAATAATAGAAAAAATAAAAAATAAAGCACATCTCTCCCGTGTGCCACAAGGAAAGAATGGAAATCCTTTTAAAACGGGTCACTGATGACTTCATTTAGGAGTTTCGGAGAGCTGTTGTCAGGATAGGGGTCTCGGGAAAAATGTATATATCGAGAGCGAGAGGGAGCACAGGGATATATATGTATAGCAGCTAACAGCCCTCTCACAGTCTTTGAACTGTGTTTGCATTTAATTGAAACACAGAACTGCCAGGTTTGGAAGTATAATTTGCAGAGGGAGGAGGGAGGAAAGGGGGATTCTGACAGCTCGATGGGAATATTAGATTTTTTTCCCCCATCAAAAGTATGATTAACAACAGGAAACCCTGAAGAAAATAACTCTTCCTGTGAAACAGAAAATATTAATTTTCGGCGCCTAAGAAATAACTCTCAGTTGTCCTCTCTTTGCTCTAAGTTACCTTTGTTTACATGCCAGGAGTGTGAATTGCTGACCCAGATTAAGCAGACCCGGACACACACACGCGCACACACACAAACTTTGCTCAGCTTCGGAAACTCCAAGCATGCTCGCGTTTGGGGCTGGGGTGGTTAATGAATTCCGTGAGTTTGTGTGCCCGGCGCGTCTCTTTTTGCACAGTTGCAAACGTGTGTTTTCACTGGCCAGATCGTGGGCATATATTTCCCACCCTCCTTTAATTTTCATGTTCATGCATCTGCAACCACGCAGAGAATAATTCGCCCTTCTCCTCACACTCATGTTTGGCTTCCGTAAATCGAAATCTTCATTTTGACCTCCTTTTTAATAACAATAACAGCAGTCAAACCTTTCCTCCCCGCCCCCCCCCCCCGTCCTCCTCCAACCAGGGAGAAAGAACTCTGCTGCAAAGAGGAGAGAAGCTTCCTCAGCTGAACCTGGGAACTGTTTAGGGAGACGGCGCGGGGGTAGCTCTCCCACCCCTCACCTCACCTCACCCCACCCCACCCCCACTCCAAGCACTTTTGCAAGCCTATTTGCTGAGTGGGACTCCGGACTGGCAAATAAAGCGGGGAGCCTGCGCGGGATGGCCTTTCCGGATTCCCAATCCTCGGAGCGCTAAATCGGCCGAGAGGTGACCAAGGATGGCTACCTGGCTATCAGGCAAGGCTAGGAGGGAGCAACTTGGAGGTGGGCCCTGACTTTGGAGAGTTCTTTCGGGGACTGCCTCATCATAATCATCACCACTATTTTCATCATTCCTCTTATTATTACTATTACTACAAAGAGAATGGCAGTCTTGTAAGGCAGTATACATGTCCCCATTTGCACAACAATGCAAGCTGAGGTGGGTGGGGGGAACAGGCTTGCATTGTGCGTGTTTGCCACCCTCCCGGCCGGATTTATGTGTTTCTGTGTGAGAGAAGGAGCCGACGCCTGTGTGTGTGTCTGTGAGCCTGTGTACGCGCTGTGTGCGCGCGTTGCTGTGGGAAGAAGGCTCCGCTTTGTTGCGCGGCGGCGGCGGCGGCTAGCGGGCTGGGTTTCGCCAAGGCTGCTGGATGCACATTTCCTCTCCTTTTCTCTCTCTCTCCCTCTTTTCGTCAGCGGTTCAGCGAGGAAGGATGCCTCCGAGCCAGCCGAACCCGGGCCAGTACGCGCTGACCAACGGCGACCCGCTGAACGGCCACTGCTACCTGTCGGGCTACATCTCGCTGCTGCTGCGCGCCGAGCCTTACCCGACGTCCCGCTACGGCAGCCAGTGCATGCAGCCCAACAACATCATGGGCATCGAGAACATCTGCGAGCTGGCGGCGCGGCTGCTCTTCAGCGCCGTCGAGTGGGCCCGCAACATCCCATTCTTCCCGGACCTGCAGATCACCGACCAGGTGGCCCTGCTGCGCCTCACCTGGAGCGAGCTCTTCGTCCTCAACGCGGCCCAGTGCTCCATGCCCCTGCACGTGGCGCCCCTCTTGGCCGCCGCAGGCCTCCACGCCTCGCCCATGTCCGCAGACCGAGTGGTGGCCTTCATGGACCACATCCGCATCTTCCAGGAGCAAGTGGAGAAGCTCAAGGCCCTGCACGTCGACTCCGCCGAGTACAGCTGCCTCAAAGCCATCGTCCTCTTCACGTCAGGTCAGTGGAGTGGCGGGAGGGAACGGGGGGTGTTGGGGGGGGTGAGCAGCAACACCAGGGGAGCGTGGCTACGCTAGCCCAGGTACCTTCCTCTCCTGGTTTGGGGATAGTCCCCCGGGATAGTCTGGAGCAAGGAAAGGCGCGCAGGGCCTGCTGAGGCCAAACCTGCCAGCCTACTGCAGAAGGTTTGTGCAGTAGACGCACCAGAGCCTCATCCAAATTCACTTTGCGTTGGGAAAACGAATCCCTGCCTTCCCCGCAGCCCGGCTGCAGCTTCCTCCTGCGCTCTCAGTCTTCTTAAGCATTCGTGGGATTGTTCCCCTTAGGCGGGCGGGTGGCTTTGGCAGCTTCGGTAGGCCTTGGGTGAAATCGACTAACTCGAAGGTGTAGCGTTGTGTTCATTGTAGAAGGTGGTCTTCGGCCTCAGGTGGGGGAGAGGGGGGCGCGGTAGGAGCATAAATTCCCCACACCCTTTCCTCGTGCGTTTGTGTGTTTATTTGTTTGTGGAAGGGAGGAGAGAGTGGTTAGGCCTTGCTGAAAGGGCTTCTCGCCAGATCTTGTTCCAATAAGGCAGGCAGGAGCACAAATAAATCATAAATAATACTGCTTTATTGCTGCCTGATCCCCCACCCCCACCCTTATCGGAAGCCATTCATATTTGCACTTGCTGTGGTTAGTGACGCTCGTAAAAATGGATTCGAGCGCCAGAAAAGGACTTACTTCCCTCCTTCAAAATAAAGGAAATAAGACCCAGCCTGAGGCTTTAGAGTACCAACCTGCAGATGCCTTTCCTCCCTCCCTTCTTCTTTTTTTTAAACAATGCAAAACCACGCAAACACTGGGAAATGTAACAGATTGCCTGCAAAAATATCAAATTAAGGGTAGGCGGGGGTAACGTGCATGTTAGCAATTTTGCTTATGATAGATGGTTCAAATTAACTTTGCAGGAGAGTGCATTAACGTCGCCTTTGAAGTGCTCCGGTTGGAGCCTATAAGAATACAAGACATCCTTTATTATTGTAACCTGTGGGAGAGACATATATACACATCAACCTGCAAGGAATAAGGAACAAAGACAAGGGGGAACTTGGCGGAGCCGTTTGGGACGGGGGGGCGTTGTGCTTGCGAGGGTGGAGGGGTGCGGCGCTGGTCTGTTCACCGAGCACTTTTTGCAAAACTTTTCTCATGTGTATATGTATATATATATATATACATATAATATATGTGTATGTGTATCCTTCAGAATCTTATACCATTAAATCCGCCACCCGCCCCTAACCCCGTTTAAAAGTGGCCCGAGAAGATATACAAAGCTTTTTGGAAAACAAAGCTGTTTCCGAGGGTCTGGCTGGAGGGGAGAAACCCATCAATATTTGTTGCCTTTCATGCATGAGAAATAGTATTTACATTGTAGTCAAATGACTCTTAAATTTGCACAATATTGTAATGTAGCAAATGTAGTATTAATATCGATTTGAACATCGGATAATTTATTTAGACAGGGGGATCTCATTGGTATGCGTGGTGCTGGTAGACATGGACTGTGACTGCCCCCCCTTGTTCTTCTGGCTGCAAATGCAGGCCAGAGCGAGGGTGGAAAAAGGCCGGGCTCTTTTTTCGCAGAGAATCAAGTACAGGTCTTAAAACAAGTGGGGGAGATTTACTGAACAGCCGCAGAGACGTTGGGGTGCGTTTTATCTTCAGGAGCCTTGCCTGACGGAAACGTGTTTTTCAGAACTGACAAAAAGAGACCCTGGTGGCATTTTTCAGGGTGATTTAACTGGAGGGTCCTCCCGCAGCCCCTCGTGCTTTTTTGTTAACTCGTTTATTCATTGGGGGGGCGGTTAGATCTAAACTGGGCGGGAATAGCCCGGCCATTTGGAAAATGCAGCTTTTAGGCCGCAGCGTTAAAGAAAGAGGGCGGCCTGCTTTATTGACTTCACCGCCAAAAGCCCTTGCCTAAAAGGTTTGACCCCCCCCCTCCGCCCCCTCGAAAGGCGCTTTCTTCCTCTTTTCTCAAATCCAGGATGGCTTAGAATACTGCTAGCTGCATCTGCTATATTTATGTGTGTCCATATATTTTGATGGTACACAATGCAACATTATTTTTTTAATCGAGGCAGTGCAAATTGGCGACATCCCAATATAAGCTGAAATAATAATAGCATTTTCTAGCACTCGGATGGGGTGGAAACCCCCATGGCGGAGACACAGAATTCCCACTCTAGTTATGTTCTGTCTTCCTCTTCCTCCTCCTCCTCCTCCTCCTCCTCCTCTCTCAAACGCCGCCACTTCTACCCCCTACACCCATTTCCACTTGGGCCTGATCTTGTTTTGATTGCTAGCCAGAAGGTAATTGATGGCCCGGCTTTCGCCAAGTCCTCCAACTTTTTAAGGAAACTTTGATGGATGGAAAAGACATTTTTAGCCACCTGGTCCCAGGGGCTTTAACTCAACAACCTGATCCCAAACGTAAAATGCTTCCAGATCACTGGTGTTTAAGATCAGCAGGGGTCACTGGCTTGGAAGTTATTCTAGTTTCTTGCTTGCCTCTTCTTCTTCTTCCTCTACCACCTCCTGCCCATTTGGGTTCCGGATATTATTTTCCATCCACAAAAGTTTGGAGCCTGTCCCAGGAAGGAGCATTGTGTTGAAAGTAGCGCTGGTTGATTTGTTGTTTTCCCACACAGAGAGATATACAAACTCCATTAAAGAATTGCCTTTCTAATTCTGACACCGCCCCGCACTTCGATATATAAAATCTCCCACGGAGGGGCCAGGTTAGATAAGATCAGCTCAATAAATCTATCTCCTGCGCCATAAGAACTTTGATTTCTCGTTATATGCGAGCTGATTACGTCTATATTTTCTGAGCACTAAACTCTCCTGGATGCGTTACATGAAATACATTCCCTGTACTACAAAGGCCCAGGTTGGCGTGTGCTGAACAGTAATGATTATTTATTTACATCATTTCTTCGCCATAGACTGGAGGAAGAAATATTGAGAAATAATGACTGCAGGAAGAAATATGATCATCTTAAAAAGTGGGACACGCACAATTTCCACCCAAACCCACCCTTCTCCCGTCCCCGCCCGCCCCCTTCATCCTTGCTGAGATGTAATTCACAGAAGGTGAATATGCATCGCTTTCCCTTCTTTGGTCTATTTCATCTTAACTCAATCAGCTAATCGATCAGATAGCATAGATTGTTTAATTAATTTTCAGATCCTCTTGCTTCGCTGTGGAGATTGAAAGCATCCCCCGATCCTAGCGCTATTTGTTTGAAATGTAGAGGGGGGGAGATGAGTCCCTCTGAGCTGGCCGGTGTTTCGAGTAAGGGGGTGCGGAATAAAATCCAAGCGTGCCTCTCATATATACCTGAGGGGACCTTTCTTTCTTTTTTTATAATATAAAATGAGAGACAGGCTGAAGAAGCTAGCTGATAGAAGATGCACTGGAAATACGACAGGAGAATCTCCGTTCTATCTGGTCTGTGCCTTTTCTCAAAGATCCGGTGGTGGTCTTTGCGCCGGAGGTGAAAGACGGGATAAATATTTCACCCCCTCCCTAAGGAATGGGACCTCCCAGATAAATGTGAGGAAGAGGCAGTCAGGCCCTGAAGTCCTGCCGTGTTTAAAAGTTGGGTAGAAACCTTTCGCCTGAGTGGACGAGTAGCAATACAAGGCAAATAGCAAAGGAGAAGTTAGCTGGTGATCTCTAGCAATCCCCGTCCGAGGAGGCCAGGGACTCTCTCGGCCATGGACCACGAAAAAGGGCAGGCCTCCGCTGTTGGGCGCGTGTGGGTTGCAAGCTGGCTCCCTCCTCGCCCACCCGTTAGATGTTGCAAATGATCACTGCATTTAAGGCAAAAGTAGAAATTAGCACAACAGTCAGGCGTAGGTAATTGCAGATCTAAGCGCTCCTTAGGCCGTGGCTGGGGTCATGGGGGTCTTTTCCTCAGAAGAGCCAGAATTACAGCTTGGTTGCTCTCTGTTTTCGCTGGAGGCCAGAGGCCTGGAGATGAAGGTGTTTGACATGCTTTTTTTAAAAGCCACTTTTGGAAACTAGGGAGAGGGATACCCCACCCCGCAAGTTCAACAACAACAACGAAATCCACTTGCCACACTTTCCCCTTTTTAATGGATTGCTATGAGGAATAAATCTGGAGCGCCTTTGCAGGGTCATCCTTATTTTACATGGGCAATTTCGTGAATTCCTTTTGGGGGCCATTACTCTGCGATTAATTCTTATATAGATTTCTATATTAGCAGAGGCCGCCTTTGATCTGCGCTAAACCGTCCTGCTAGCTGACGGCCGCCTTGTGATCCGGGTGTTTTGAAATATTCATTATTAATATAAGAAAAACAGGCCGGGGGTGGGAGGAGGAGGAGGCGGCCTGCGTATGCTTGAGCTCAAAGAACCCACCGCCTCGGTGTGTGGGGGGGACTTCCTCTCTCCCTCCCCCAAAATACTATGTGGTGTCTGTGTGTGCGTTTAGGCAGGGGAGAGGGGGGTCTGAATAGTCCTTAACACTTTTTGCTAGGACTTCTAAGACAGATATCTGGCGAGGGAGTTGGGTGTCCTTCCTCTTACTGCGCCTTTTTCTGGCTGAGCCAGATGCCCGGGATCTCGGGGTCCTGAGCGCCAGAGCTGGGCCTCCTGCCTTGCTCTCTGGCGAGCTTGATCGAGCCTTAGCGGCAGCGGCAGCAGCTCCAGCGAGGCAGCCGGCGCAGCAGCTTTGTGCGTGCGAGCCAGGGCGAGAGCAGCTGCAGACAGACGGCTGCTTAGCGCGCAGGCTTGGGGTGCGGGAGGGGGGCAGTTTGGCGGGGCTGGAAGAGGCAGCCCGGACCGAGCCGTCTTCCCGGCGATGATTATATAGCTTACAGAGATGTGACCAATTTTCAATTACTCGATCCGGGAGATCCCCAGACAAAGCAGGGCCTCCCCTTCTCCCTCTCTCTCCCCCCCACGATCGGAAATGGAAGCGCGGCCGCCTTTCGTGCGAGCGACTCCAAATCCTCGCCTGGCTTTCTCGCACGCGCGCGCCTGGCCCGGTTTCTTGCACCCCGAAGCCCTTTTTCTTTAGCTGAGGACGAGGCTGCGTGTGCTTGTCTTGGGCGGGGTGGGGGTGGGGAGGTTGGAGGGAGGGGAGAGAAAGAGAAAGTACTTGGGAGAAACGGAATCCCTCCCGACTGGCTGTATCTGTGTGTCTGTCTGTCTTGGGAGATGGTGTATGTCAATGGGATGTAACAATAGGATTCAGCAGCCGAGGCCTCCGTCCTTTCCTGGCTGATGGGGCGGGGGGGCAGGTTGCTGGCTGGCTGGGGAAAGATGGCTCCGGCTCCCCTCCCGGCTGCCTTTCCGCGTCTTCCATTATTTATTTGCAAGGTGGAGGAAGCTGCACAAAGAGAGGGGGGCGGAGGGGGCGTCCGGGGTCGCGGAGGCCGGGTTGCTGCTGCTCCTGCTGCCTGGTTATTGCTGCTGCTGCTGCGCTTTTTGGGGGGGGGCGAGATTTGTGGGCCTTGGTACCTCCCTGGCTAACCGTGTCTCTTCTTCTTCTTCTTCTTCTTCTTCTCCTCCTCCTCCTCCTCCTCCTCCTTGTCCCCCCCCCCCCGGCGCTGCGTGGCAGATGCCTGTGGCCTCTCGGACGCGGCGCACATCGAGAGCCTGCAAGAGAAGTCTCAGTGCGCCCTGGAGGAATACGTGCGGAGCCAGTACCCCAACCAGCCCAGCCGCTTCGGCAAACTGCTCCTCCGGCTGCCTTCGCTGCGCACCGTCTCGTCGTCGGTCATCGAGCAGCTCTTCTTCGTCCGCTTGGTAGGTAAAACCCCCATCGAGACGCTCATTCGAGACATGCTGCTCTCCGGCAGCAGCTTCAACTGGCCTTACATGTCCATCCAGTGTTCATAGAGCACCTCCTGGGCTCCCCCGCTTAGAGACCCTGAGAGGAGGAGGAGGAGGAGGAGGAGGAAGGCCTCCAGCCCAGCCAGAGACCGGCCCAGACAACCACCACCTTGGGGGCGCACGCAGCCGGGTGGGGGGATCCGGGGAGAGAGAGAGGCAGAAAGAAAGGGGGGAGGAGGACAGAGAGAGAGAGATAGGAGCAGACCCCTCAGACACTGCACGAAAGACTCGCTTAGGATCAGACCCCGGCTGAGAGAGGCGGTGATGATGATGATGATGATGATGATGAAGGCGAAATGGACACCTCGTATTTTGTGGAACAAACCATTGACACTGAGATGGGAAACTTTAAACAAAAACCATTTTAAAAAAAGGACCGAAGAGATTAAAACAAAAACTCCCCCCTAAAAAAAGAAGACTAGAACGGATTTCCCTGGATTTATGATGGATGGACTGAGGTGGATCTATCGTCTGTACAGCAAAACAAAACACACAGTTTAAGAGACAGAACAAACAAACAAACAAAAACCTGGAGCCGAATTGAACTGGTGGACGGGGTGAGGGAAAGAGGGAGGGGGACCCAAAGGCGAAACACTTTCCACGAACATTGTTCTTCATTTTGTAAGATATTAGTCTTTATTTTCACTTTTTTTGTAAAATTTAAAACATCGTATGCGCATAAAGGAGGCGAGAGGGGAGGGGGAAAAAACACCACAAGAAACAAACAAGAATTAGGGGAGGGGAAAAAAATAACATTTTCCAAATAATTATTAAAAAAACAACAAGGAATTGTTCTGTGTGTATGTATCTATATCTGTTTTGTATTTCTTTCTGGTTCCAAACCAGGCTTCCTGTGATTCTATACTAATAATTTTTTATATAACCCTTTGCTTCTTATATTGAGTGCGATATATGTTGTCGAAGCTGTTCTTCAAGAATTAAAATTGAAGTGAGAATTTAAACAAAAATAAAAGAATTTAGAAAAAATAATAATTACAAAGGCAACCCAAGCGCAACATCCAACACATATTCCCACGCCAATCCATGAGTTCTTGTTCCTTGAAGCAGACCTAAAGTTTGGGTTTGCGGGTGGTGGGTTTCTTTCCCGCCCCCCAAGGCTTTGTGCCTTATATAAGAGGTCCAAGGTGTGGGGTCTTTGTTCAAAAACAACTAAATACAGTGGTCATGCTGCTGGTAAGGTGCACACACCTCTCAGTATTCCCAAGCTGCCTGGTTTTAATGCGATTCTGGTGACTGATGCTGACGAAATGGAGGTGGGGGGACAGTTAAGAGGAATTCCCTTAGGCTGCAACCCTACGTTCATTTAACTGGGAGGGAGTCCCATTAAACTTCTGCGTGAGCCTACTGGCGTTCTATGAGAATAATCCGGAATGGAAAACAGGGCCAGCCCTACCACTAGATAGAGTAAGGAGGGTGACTCAGGCAGCTGGTTCTGAGGTGCCTTGAAAGGACAGTGAATAGTTGTTGTTGTTTTTAATTTATTAGTATTATACTTTTGCTCCCAGCGAGAGGCGTTTGTGCTAGTTGGCTTTTTGTTTTTCTCGTTGGGTTTGCACCTTGGATTAATTGAGAGGAGATCCATTTGCTGTTCTGCCTGAAATGCCTAATAAAGGTAAGGCGAAGTGAATTATTCTGCCTCGGGTGGCGAAATGTTTTTGGCCTGTCCTGAAAGTAAATTTCCACTCCTCTGGAGCTCTGTGTTGTCATGTCTGGACTGAAGCTCTTCTTTCCCTTCCCCACCCCTTACACTTTGTAAAGGTCTCTGTGTCAGGTGCGGGCAATTTCCTCCTGGTGCAGGTCTTTCCTCCGGGCTGGTGAGTTTCCCCTGAGTTCTAAAGCCACCCTCAGAGAGAGGGAGGTGCATATGTCTGGTCGTGTGTACTGATCCAAGGACACGCGTGCGCCCCTATTCCCGTGGGCTCATGGAATCCTAAAGCTGTTAGTCTCCTTCAAATGACTGTCGGAGCAGCTTTCCAAAAACACACACACACACACTCTCACACGCACACATCCCCCCCCCCCAACGTACCATTCGTTCTCAGAGTGGAGCCCCTTTTGAAGGTAAAGATTTTCCCAGAGCTTGGAGCTGGTCGCTGCAGATCTCTGTAACAGCTTTCAGTGCATTAATGTTTTATAGGATCTGAGACGGAGCTCTAAGAACACACACTGCCAAGGGAGCTCTTTCTTAGCGTATTAATAAAGCCGGATCTTTAAAAATAACATTCGTGTGTGTCTCCCCCCCCCCTCCGCCCCCCGCCTCACATTCTCCAGTTTCTCCCTCGCCCTCCAAACACATCCAGGATGAGGCAGGATTTTCAATTGGAGGAGTCACTGGCAGTGCTTTTTCTGTTAATTTGCTGTCTACACTCCCCATATATTTTTTTTACTTTTTTATTTTGCATTAACAAGATCCTTCAGCCTAACCCGCTTGGGGTTTTTTAATATTCTAGACGCAGTAGATCCCTGGAGAGAGAGAAAGAGAGAGAGAGAGAGAGAGAGAGAGAGAGAGAGAACGCATTTTCTATATGGCGGGCACTTACAGCTGCATAATAACATTGCCAGCAGCTACAGTCTATGGACTAGTCAGTTTCAATAGGCAGGCTGTAAGAATGCACATTTTGGCTCTTAACTAGCCAGAACGAGCTCTGAAAAAACCGATGTAGCTGCCAAAGCCGGAGGTAGCCCTGTTTTTGCATAGACCGGGTAGGGAAAGGTCACCTCAACGCCCTGAAGACCAGACAGCCCTTGAAGATTTAGGCCCGGATAGGATTAGGATCCTTGCGAAAAGGCCGCAGAAAGTGTCCTCTTCGCACCAGAAGTAAATCTAAGCGTTGGTATGTCATGCACCCCTGGTGAAACCCGAGTAATGCTTCGTCTTTCCCACCCCACATTCATTTTCGACCTTCTGGGGAACGATGATATTAAATAATATTTTGTAACACAATAATGCCGGGAGTGGAGAAATCCTTCCAGTTCTAGACAAGGTGTAGAAAAGGAAGTTGATATTCTGGGCGCATTTTCCTTACTGACGAGCGCAACAAAGCCTGACCGTTTCCTTTGGGAAGGGTGTTCACTGTTCAGATGATGCTTGGTGGAGATTTTCCGTTAGTTTGGCCCAACGATTTAACACGAATTAGGGTGTATAAAGCGCTAAAGAACTAACTGATGTTGTTGGACCCTACCCTACATATTATGATGAATCTGTTAGTCAATCTGAGACTAAAAACCAATCCTTTCTCACATGGCGTTCTCTCCATTAGACATGCCACCCAGTCACGAATCCGTTGCCCTTCTACAGAAATGGATGCTCTGTTGGGATACGCCTTCTTCTAGAGCCTGTTTAAGACCAGAATACTATCTGTCTACTGCTTTGTCATGATTCATCTGCTCCTCTTTGCTGCAGTTACAAGACCTTCAATAATAATAATAATAATAATAATAATAATAATAATAATAATAATAATAATAATAATAATAATAAACTGGCTAGGTCTCTCCCTCTTTCCCTTGTCTCATACGCACACTCTCTCACACAGGCATCCTAAGCAAACCTCACTCGCTTTTCGAAAGCGTTAGGCCACAATAAGCATCGCCTTTTGCCTACTCTCAGGGTGGCTGACCTCCTTTTCTCCCACATCCCAGCTAAGTCTTTTCTAGTCAATCTAATTTTGGGGCTTCCTTGGCGATGGAGCTTGAGAATTGCAGAGTTCCTAATGTACATAATAATTGTGCAATAATAATAATAATAATAAACAACTAGTTCTGCAATGTGGACATGTGGCTGCCTTGAAGTCTTCAGTTGCATTTAACGAGAACAACCCCCCAAAAGCGGAGGTGCCCTGGTGTGAGACGGATTTAGACCCACCACTGATGTTAATGGGACTGCGCATTTGGTTAGGAATGTTCATATATAAGAGCGGAATGTAGTGGCCTAAAACGATGTACTTGGAAGTGTCTTGTGTGTGGATCATCATCGCTGCCCGGAAAGGAAAAGGGATCTGGCAAGCCAGTTCCACTCCCATCATCTGTGAGGCTTGATTTAAACGTAAGGTGTTTGTGGGTCGGCTTTATGAAATGACTTCAGCCCAACTGGGCAGACGACAGAGCCCTGACAGTTTTTTTTTACAAGGGAAGAGGGAATGTGTCTCAGGGCTTCACAGCGCTCTGGTTCACTTGCCAACGAATAACAGATTTGTTCCTATTATAAGAATCTAGGAGCCACATGTGGATGTCTACCAAATTAGGTGAGAGAAGAAGGAATGAAGAAAGGAGAGAGAGAGAGAGAGAGAGAGAGAGAGAGAGAGAGAGAGAAAGCTTTGTTGAGTCACGTTTAACGTCATGGAAGGGAGGGGGAACGGTTAATAAATTTATTTCAAACGCAGCTCTCCATGTAAGGATGCTCTGGCAGAGATCGATAATACCGAGAAAGCGTTTTGGTCGAAAGCTTGAGGTTGTGGGCCATTCTCCTTGGGAAAAGGCAACTTGGGTTAACTCCTTTTCGTTCTAGACATCAATAAGAACATAGATCTGAATGTTTTAATCCGAAGTCACTCTTTTTGGCATAGATCCCTCTCTTTTAAATGTGCATGCGTGCGTGATGTGCAAGTCAAAGGGTTCGTTTTTTGCAAGCAAAACGTTCTCGGGGAGAGGGAGAGCTTAATATTTCTTTGAAGTGGTTGCAAAGTGTTGTAGATTCAAGCTGCTTTTAGAACCCTCCGCCAGCCAAAAAAATTTTTTAAAGGCAGAGGATGGGGGTCGGACAGAAGTTTCCCCCAGGAATTACGGGTGGCGTGAGAGAGAAAAAGAGAGAGAGAGATCCCTTCCCCGCCTCGTGAATCTTGAGAGAGACAGGCAGAGAGCAGACAGACCTACACCAGCTCCTCCCTAGTAATGAGAAGACCTTTTGGAGCTAAAGCTTCGGCCCGAAGCAGATTTGCCTGAAAGTAGCAAGTCTCACTGATTTGTGGCGTGAGATTGCGGTGTCCCTTCCCCAGAGTGAAGTCTGAGTAAAAGAGAAGGGGCTTCTCTGCTGGTTGGGCTTCTAGACGAGGTAGGGGAGACTCAATACCTTTGGAGAAATGGATTCTGTCCCTCTTCCCCCTCCAGTTTACATAAATGGGTGTAATTAAAAAGAAAGAAAGAAAGAAAAGGCAATATCGTCCTGATGCTAGGGAAGAAATCTTTTTTAAAAGAAAAATAATAATACAGTCGGTTCATATTTTCTATTGAGTTTCTAGCGGGAAAGGCAGGCAGCCAGGCAGCCAGAGCCAGCCCTGATAATTCTGGCAGATTTTCAAGTTTGCCATGTGGCTACTACACCTTTCGGAACCTGACAAGTTTTTGCCTTCTTCTTCCTTTTTTTTTTTTTAACTAGTCAGTTGGTGCCTTGACGAGGCCTCCCTGCGGGGGTGGGAGGGAGGAACTGGGGAAAGATGAGGACTCACAAGTGGAAACCAATAAAACTCTTGTTTAAAAGGGCTCGCTCAGGATCCACGCCGTTCCGGGGCTCTTTGACTCGGGGAGCCGGAGAGTTTTATTCCTAAATGAGTTAAAGAGCCATTTACCTCTGTCGTGTTCTATTCATCAAGCGCGAGCCCTCGAACACGGCGGCTATTTGTTTGCTTACACAACCAGCTGGGCGCAATTTCACGTCTGAGATATCTATCTGAAAGCGCCTCTAATTTATTATCCTTACTTGTCAGCGAATCCATTTTCAAAGTTGGGTTGTGTGGCTTTTAAGAGAGAGAGAGAGAGAGAGAGAGAGAGAGAGAGAGAGAGAAGAAACCATTGAGGATTCTGAACTTAAAATATGCTCCCTCAATGCCCTCCTCCCAATTCTTTTCTCCCCACCCCGTGAGCACATCACATAGAAGAGTCAGCACAAAACAGCTGGAAAGGAAGGAGAAATTTGCAGAGAAGCTGGAAGGAAGGCAAGGTGACTCTCTCTCTCTCTCTCTCTCTCTCTCTCTCTCTCTCTCTCTCCCGAGCTGTGTCACGTTCTCCGCTCCCCTCTCGCCTTCCACCCACTCTGAGGCTTGGAAGTTGGCGGAAGCCCCTCCAAGGACTTCAGCCGGACTCTCAGCCTCTCTTACCCCGCTGCCTTCCCACGGAGTCGGCAATGGCGAGCACTCCGAATGAGCTCCATTGAGCTCGGTGGGGATGGCTTTGCCAGTCATTTTGCCTACAACTCAGGGCTTGAAACGCGCACCTAGCGTTGCACCCTTGTCAAGGTTGCAGAAACAAGTGGAATAAAATGGGCTGGGATTCTCCAGTGGGCCATGCTGGCAGAAGGGGTAAAGGAAGGAGCGATTTGCTAGATCAACTAGGGGCGTCCGCATGGGCACCTCTGTTCCTCTGGTGCCAAGGGCAGCCACCTGTAGAGGGAGCCAAGGGAGATGAATGTGAATGGGGAGTAGGACTGGCGGATGATCTGCCCTGAGGGTCCCCATCCTTTGTCTGACCATGCCGGCGCAATTCGGTGTTGGGTCAAATTTCTGGGTATGGTGAATTTCACCGGAAGGCCCCGATCTGGTTGGCTGCCATACATTTGAAAATAAGTGTTGCCCGCCTTGCTCAGAAGCACATCCTGCTAAATGCCGTGGGATCTACTCCCAAGTAAGACTGAGATGCACTGCAGCCCTAAGGACCGCCGCATCTTCTCACGACTAAGAAGGGGTGGGATGCATTTTGCCTGTGTGTGGTGGGGGGAGATGGCTGGTCTCTTCTCTCCCCACCCCCAAACCCCCTCAAGTGGTTTGCATTAGAATCACAAAGCCATAACGTGGAAAGGAGCAAATCGGTTTATACATATAATTGCAAGGAAAGAAAGCAATTAACAGAGAGGACAGTGGGAAATTAGATCTCCTCCCCAACCCCATTACAAAAAAAGGGATAGCGTTGAGCAGCCTTTAAGCAGCCCAGCCAGGCTGACAAGCGAATCCCTGGAAGAAACAGCAAGCGGGGTTGTACAATCGTGTATCTACAACCTCTTGGCTGCAGAGCCCACCATCAAGCTTCAAACAGAGGATCCCGTTGAAAACTACGGGGTGTAAAACGGGCCCCGGTTGTTGTGGAAAGCGGAGGAGAGGGCAAGAGGCAGAGCGAACTTCTTGAAGGCAGAGCAGCTTGGCTGCTGGGAGATATCCTTGTGTGTTGAT
Organism: Podarcis cretensis; assembly: GCF_951804945.1. NCBI lineage: Eukaryota > Metazoa > Chordata > Lepidosauria > Squamata > Lacertidae > Podarcis > Podarcis cretensis. The sequence goes on along the minus strand of NC_137180.1, from coordinate 29,697,344 downwards.
TTAGGAAGACATTTGCTGTATATAACGTTTAAGGCTGATAATATCATTGCTCGGGCAGATAAATAAAGAACTGGCCAAACCGTGGGGTCAGCTATCGATCCCTCTGTTTAGAGAAGGAGGTAGGAACGTCTCTCCGTCTCTCTCTCTCTCTCTCTCTCTCTCTCTCCCTCCCTCCCTCCCTCCCTCCCCCCCCCCCCTCTGTGTCAGAGCAAAAAAAGACCGAAGCTCGGATAGCTATGGAGGAGTGAACAATTACAACATGGTAATTTGTGATTCGGTCTCGCCGTTGGAGCCCAAAGAGCCACCCTGTCTGGAACAGTCATAACCAGTTAGAGGAAAACCCTTGGGATACCAGCCGACGCGAGCCGTTTGGTGGAGTGGCACTCAGACTGCTTCCACGCAAACCTTACCTATGTCACCCCAGGGGGAGAGGAACGAGGAATAAAGCCTGAGTAGCATTGTATGTGCCTATGTTGTGTATGTTTAAGGATTGTGTTCCTGAGTACATAAAGATCCAGGGATGGGTGTGTAGCTGGTGGACGTGAGCGCAAAAAACCAAGCAAGTGCCCTGGGAGTGAGAGCGAAACAACCGGAGAGAGAGAGAGAGAGAGAGAGGGAGATGACGTGACTATGCGAGAGATCTGCAGCCTTCAGCCCCTCTGCTATGGCTGATTAGCATTCCTCGCCTGCCCCTGGACCTGAGCTGACAACTAACAGAGATATCCAGCTCACCACTAGGCCTCCTCTCCTTTTGTCTTCAGCTGTCTAGGAGAGAAACAGGCTTCTCCGCGGGCCCCGCACACACTAAACGGCCCCCTGATCCTGGGGCGGCCGAGGATCCCACCCAGTCCAGTCAAATCGCCTCAACATCAGACCCGCCCCCGCTCCTTCGCCTCCCCGCTTGCGCCAGCTGCCCCCACCTCTGCCCAGCCTGCGCCTGCTTTCCAGATCTGCGCCAAAGGCTGGGAAAGTTAACTTGCTGCGTCTTTCCTGACGCGTATGCGGCCCGAGAGGACGTCTCCGCATCGCACACTGGCCCTTCTCTCTCTCTCTCTTTTTGAAGCTTTTAAAGCGATCGTATTCCAAGAGAGGAAAGAGGAGGATCTTATTCTTTCGCTGCAAGATAAAACCTTATTGTTAAGAAGGTTGCGGTGGGCTGGGGGCTGGGGGGGGAGCAACAGCAGCTCATGTCACTGGTGTTTCTTTTGGCCTTTGTCGCTGTGCCATTGAGACACGTTTATATCCCCCCCCCCATCTCGAAACGGTTTATAAAGAGCTAAGAAAGGGGAGCGGCTGAGAGGAGGACGGTGGCCGAGGGTGGAGAGGGGAGAGGGGGCTTTAATCCGAAGGCCAGAAAGACCTTTCAGGTCAAACTTCCCCTTTTGGTTTGGTCTTAGATCCATTTTAGGAACTTTCTAGGATTAAACACTCACATAAAAGCGGGGTAGGAGGGGTAGGGGGCGGGAGGTTCGAGACAAAGATCCCTGCATCGACCAACACAGACCCTCACAAAACTAGTCAGTTTCTCCTCGCAGCAAAAGCTTACAAATTAGCTCATGTTGACAGATGTTTGTCACTTAGTAACTTCTCTCCCAGTCCCCCCCCCCGCACTATTTCCCCTCTTCTCTCGCTCTCTCGCCCCCCCCCCCCCGCAATCCCTTCTTTGGGGGCTCGCTTTGTTGTTTTTAAAATATGCAGGCCTCTCAGGAATGCCAGTCACGAGTCCAAACTTTGTGTCCAGCCTCCCTCGCGAAATGACCCTTTTATAGGGATCCCGATATGTCTCAATCTGCACTTCGCTCCGAGGCCGGGCTCCCTGCTCCCAAGCGCGGCAGCAGAAGCGCGCGGCTACCGCAGCAGGGAGGCCAGCAGAGGCGTCCCCAGGAAGACGCTCTCCAGGGGATGGGATGGGACTGCAGCCCTCCTTCTTGCAGAAGGTGCCAAAGGACAGCGGAGCCTGGGAAAAAGAAGGGAGGGGCAGGGAGAGAGGGGGGCAGATGATGGAGAGAGAAAGTTTTATTTCTCTTCTGATCGCTATGATTGGCCTGTGACTACCCGAGCAAGCCTTTGCAGCCCAGGCTGAGTGGCCTGGGGAGACAGTGCTTGAGGAAAGAAAGAGAAGAAGGAACAGCCGAAGAAAAGGCTCCGCTTTCAAAGTAAGTGGTTCATGGGATACTGATCAGGGGTGGCTGGGGCGGGGGGGGGGGGGTCCTGGCTGTGAGCGATTTGAGAGCCAGCTAGGGCCGCACACCGTCAGCTCAGAGGGATGCTTTGCAAGACGGAGGAGGGCCAAGTGGGGAAGGAGGCGGGTCTGACACCAGCGACCCTTCTGACAGAAATATGGGGCCAAAAGAAGGCGCTGAGGGTGAGATGCGGTGACAAGTCAGATGAGAAGCCTCCTGTGCGCAAGAGAGAGGGAGAGAGAGATGCAGGTCATCTGCTACAGGTCTCTGCGTGGGTCAGGTTCACCCGGAAGGGTTTGTTTAATACATATTCTCTCCCCCCCCCATCCCCACCACCTGTTTTCCCTCCTTTTTGCCGCGTGCGCTTAAATCGAGCCAAGCATTGCAGTGGGGGGTGATAGATATCCCAGCTTAAACAAGGATGGAGGAAACGGAGAGATAAGCGCAAAGGGCTAATTTCCGATTATTATTATTATTATTGAGTTGTTACTCTTGCTGCTGCTGCTGCTCCAAGCAAAACTTCCCAACTGTGGAGCCCAGCAGGCAAGAAGCTTCTCTCTCTGCCTCCCCCGCGCCCTCCCCCGCGCTCCCGGTTCCTCTCCTGCGCGATGGGGAGTGACGTCACCCGCGCCCCGACCTATCCGCTCCGCGACCAAGGGAAGGGGGTGGAGCTCTTCCCTGCTCGCTCCTGCGCTTGGGACCACCTCCCAGCAGCAGGAGGCCAAGCGGCGCTTGGCGCGCGTGGAGAGGTTCCTCGGGCTGCTCCGGGGCGACTTGCTTGCTTGGCGGCTCCCGAGATCAGACCATCGTCCAAGTTTAGCTATAGGCCGGAGAGCCAAAGGGAGGGGGGGGGCCTGCAGGCCCCGTGCGCTTCTAGGAAGCTGCGGATGGCTCCCTTCGCTGCCGTCTCTACCGCTTCTCTTGCGCACCAGATGGCTTGCCATTGTGTTGCCCCAGCCGGCGAGATCCTGCATTTAAAAGGGGGGAAAAAGAGGGGAGCGGGGAGGAAGAGGACAGAGAGAAAGAGAAAGAGAAAGAGAGAGTCCTGTTATTATTTTTGTAACAATCCAACTAGACCATTTTGACTACCATTTTGACAGACGATCATGGTTCCCCCCCCCCCCCCAGTTTTGAACCATAAAGAGACATATATATTTAAAAGCAACCCTGGCCACAGTTTCTTAAGAGAGGCACCGTGGCCCTTTCTCATAGCTCCTTCCACATGGGGTGTGGGGAGTGGGGATATGTCCGGCAAGGAATCTGGATGCGTCCCCGGGGATCTAAGGGTGCAGTCCTAACCTTTCCAAGCCGCAGGGAACTTGGACCGGTGGGAATTAACTTCAGTAGGAGGCCAACTGGCTGGCTAGAGAGCCCCCGCCTCCCCTCCCCTCCCGGCCGGCCCTCCTCCGCGGACTCCAATGGCATTTATTTCTCACTCAGGATTATCGCCTAATAGTCAGAAGCACAGACGTGCGCATAAAAAAAAAATCCAGGCATGTTTATTCATTCTATTTGATCAATCTCTGGGTGTCTGTTTATTAAACTTCCACCGATTTTACGTTTGGTGTTTCCTGATGGCAAACATTGTCGAATGATAAATATTGCATACAGTTAATTGTGATGCCAGGGAAAGCTCGGCTCCGGGTTTGTGTGGCGGTGCCGTCGCTGTCTCAAGCCCTCCCATGTCTTCTGCTCCCCGTGTAACTCAGGGCAAACAAGAACCTTTCTCAAACATATTAGTTAATGGGGCGAAAAGAGGAGCGGGGGAGGGAGCGAGAAAACGATGGGAACCCTCAGACTTGATCCCTCAGCTTGGAAGGGAAGGGAGGCTGCCTGGAGAGAATGGGAATGTGAAAACAGCTAAAAAGGGGGGTGCTCTGAAGTAAAGCATTTCTTGTCCAGGAATCACTTCCATTGGTTTTGGGGGGGATGTGTCCCTCCCCCTAAAACAGGGGGGAGTGTCCTAGAACACTGTTTTCTCTGTGTCTGTGGGGAGCTGGCAATCATATTTGGCACCTCCTCTTATTTTATTATTATTTTTTACTTATTTCACTGAAAATACACGCCTGTTTGGCCAGGCCCCCAGAAAGGCTCTTTCTATCTTGAAAAATATCCATAGGCCGTTTCTTTTTCCGGCGCGGCTGCAGGTGTGTTCTCTTTCCGCCTCTATCCCCAAGTCCCCAAGACCCTTTTCCCCTCCTCCCATTTTTATTGCAACTCTTTCCCTAATTTAATTTTGTTGTTGTTTCGTAAAAAAAGGGAAAGAAACCCAGATGTGTGTGGGGGGGTTATGGCTTGAGTCTCGTCTCGGCTGGTGCTCTAATGCGCCCGGGCTACTAGTCACTGAGCAAAGCGCAGGGCGCCGTTGGCTCCTTTCCAACAGAGTTGGTCATAAAACAAGATGTGGGGAGAAGGGAGGGTGGAATTAACATCTGCTTTTCTAAACTCAAATATGTCAAGGAGCTTTTTTATTATGATGATCATGAATGCTTTCCTCATTTGAAGAAGAAATATGTAGAGATAAACTGACATCCACATGTATAGAGTATTTATAATGGTGTTAGGATTTAAAGGTAGCTATTCATTGCATAAGCCATTTAGAACTGACGTTTTAAAAGCTACTTAACCTCAGACATCCTTGAATCTTAGCGAAGGATTCCAAACGATATTATTTAAAGAGGAATTTGCTGTAATTTAATTGCATATCAAGGCGGAACGAGGCGCGAGCTTTGCACCTTCTGCGCTGTTTAATAGCGTTTTAACTGGCGTTTTATTCACCCACGTTCTCGGCTGCCCTCGCCTTTCCTTGGGAAGAGGCCGCTAGAAAGCGGGTCCCAAGTTAGTGGTGTGTGTGTGTGTGCGTTTGTGTTTGTGTGTGCGCGCGCGTGTTTGCTCACCATTTGCAACGGGCAGTCATCTTTGCGCCTGGAGCTTTGCCCTCTTAGGGGACACAGTTAGTACCTCGGTTCATTAGTGCCTATTTATTATTGCTGCAAAGAGAAAATAACATGTCAGATTCTGTGGGTGAATCGACCGTTTGCCCCCACCCTCAGATCGTTCCTCTCACCTTTCCCCCCCCCAACCTGCCCACAATTCGGTAATGCCGGCATTTATTCAATCTGCCATCCACTTGAATTTCCGGGGGCCCAGGGCGCCTGACATCCCAGTCCGATGCCCTTTTATTTACATTTCTCAGAATCCCGGAATTAAGTCAGAGGTGTCTCTGAGTGGGGTGGGAAATCAGCTGACATGGAACTACTGCGGCTTAATCTGGGCGAGGATCGAGCCGGGGAGGGGGGGCTGACGTTCTCACAATAGTACCTCGGAGGGCAGAGAGAGAGAGAGGGCGGGGGGGGGGCTGGCTTATTGGCGGCGGCGGTGTAAGGCATGCACCCTCAACCCGGTTATGTATTTCTCTCCATCCGCTTGGAAAGAACGTGTGCATTTGGATCAGAGATCGCTGGGATGAGGAGGCAGCTGGTGACGCCCATCATGCCAGAGCAGTACCGCGGGTGCCCCTTGCAAAATGGCTCTCCCTTGAATACAGGCCGCCTGTGCACGGTTCCTTGGGATTAAGCCTCATGAAATTGGGAGGCAGGCGGGCGGGCTTGCTTGTGAGTAAAGGAGGGCAGCAGTAGAGATCTTGCTTTGAACCATTTCTCCGTTTGCCTGGTAGAGTGGCTACTCCAACTCTAAAAATACCCCCAACACACACACACACACACACACACACGTGTGGCAACAGCTAGTTCGTAGTCTTTGCTGGCTCCTATGAAGCTGGTTGAGTGTCCCTGAGCCATCTGTAGCCCGAGCCTCCTCGAAGAGGAATCCAAGCCTTTGGACTTGAAGAGGGCTTAATTCCCTCTGGTTCACCACTGTGGCATAACTGGGTATATTAAAAAAAAGGGGGGGAGGGGGAGAAAAAATCCATCCTAATTCGAATCCATAGAACATCGGTTCGATTTGAAAACGTCTCCATGCAGTTTTCTAATCCACAAATAGGTATTCTGGGGCATTCCACCTGTCTTTAGGATGCCTGATTGAATTAAGAAAAATCATCCCACTCCCCAAAAGATTAATTCATCACCAATCCTAGGCCCTCCATTTCTTTGGGGCATGGCTCCAGTGAGGGGTGGGGGTGCCCAGGGGTCCGCACGGCTCTCCAGGAGCCCCGGCTTCTATCCCGTCGGGTACCAGGGGACGTAGCCCGGCTTATGATCTTCCACTGAAGGCAGCGGCGACGGCCTGAGCCTAGCTGGACGGGGATCTTGTGCCCTGAAGGGAGGGGGGCATGGGGGGTAGCCAGGAGAGGGGAGAAAGGCTGTCGATCTGTGAGGGCAGAGGAGAGAGATTAAAGAAATGGCCCTTAGTTCTCTGAGTGACACGGCCCCATTCAAAGGGCAAGCAGAAAGAAATGCTGCTAATATGAATAGAGGGATGCTCAAGAGCCTTGCCCCCTTTTCTTCTTTGGCTCCACTTCGGGTCGGATCCTGGGTGCATTCTTAGAGCCGTGTATACGCTATCTGGGCACACGCACGCGCGCATGGGAAAAAGGTCTTATCGATTCGAGATCGATATTGATTCGAGATCGATTCAGACCGATGTAGCTGACTGACCCTACTACCCTCTTTCTGGCTCGGTAAGAGATTCTTCCAAATAAACGCTTTGGGTTTCTTGCGCCGGTCTGGACAACAAGTGGGAAAGGCGGGTGGAGTGGCTCTCGGAGCCCCGGGGTCTGGCCTGAAAGGCAGTGCATTTATGGGAGACTCTCTACAAAGAATTGCTCCGACTGATGAGGATAGCAACCCCCACCCTTCCTTACATCTTCACTTTCGCCTTGCAAAGGGACAGTCCTCAGTTGACATCTCCAAAGTGATTATTAGACGCCTCTGTGATAAATCAGGTTGGGGGGGGGGAGTAGGGGAGTCGGAATAAGGCCAGGCTACACACACACACACACACACACACACACACACACACACACACAGTGTCTGGCTAACGCTGTATGACTGCCCGATAGCCCTTTTCAATTTTTCCACCAACACCCCTGAAATAGCACATTGCCTCAACAACCTCTCCTGTTTGTCTCTCTCTCTGTGTGCTCAGAAAAAACCTTTAAAATTCCTGTCCACGGATTTCCCTCTCCTGCCTCTCTTTCTCATTCCCTCTAGCTCCATCCCCACCCCACCCCAAAGAGCCTCGGAGCCCTTCTTCCCTGATAAGCTGTAAGAACTTTGCTTTCAAGAGTGTGAAATGAAGAACACAGACAGTATATCAGTGAAAAGAATAAAGTGGCCTTTTAATGAGAACTAAAGACAACAAAAACGTAGATGAAGTGTACCGTAAAGACTGTTTCAAAGTGCAGCTCAATCCCCTGAGAGCAACCATCCCATAGGCTGGGTAATTGGGACTTTACTGCGCAGAGGTAAGTCAGAGTGGTAGGATTATTTTTATTTTGCTTTGTTTGTTTTGTTGTATTATATTTTTGCTTCTCAGTAATGGATCTGTTGCAAAAGAGTTTGTGCAAAGAGCATCAGGCCTTCTAGCAGATGAAGGGAGCTTTGTGTCTCTTAAAACAAATCACTCGAACATTCTAATTTGTGAAAATTAGTATTTTCCTGCTCTTCCGCCCTGCTCCCTTTTCCCAAAGCCCGGGACATGCGAGGTGCGCTTATATTTCTTCAAGTCAGCCTTTCTTTCTTTCTTTCTTTCTTTCTTTCTTTCTTTCTTTCTTTCTTTCTTTCTTTCTTTCGTAATTTCCCCGCTTTCCACAGCCTTCTCTCCACCCATCCCTTCCTCAACAAACCAGGTAACAAGAGCAATAAATCCAAGCAGGGGGGAAATAAGACAGATTTCCTCATCGATGTGTAATAAAGTTAAAGGACATTGTTTTGTCAGACAAGCGCTAAGCAGAAAATAAATCTTAGGGTCTGGGGAAACAAAACGGAATGATGTTGGCGTGTGTGTAAATTTACTTTTAAACGCAATAAATCAATGTTCATTTAAACAGCTGGGGAACCCCACCACGGAGCAGGTTTCGTGGGTAAGAAAATCTGGACGAGAACAGGCGATAGAGATGAAACCACCCAAAGAGAGCAGCCTTCTCCCTGCCCTACACACACCCCGCTCCCCCAATATAGTTCTCCTTTTTTCCAAGGAACTTCAAGAGCTGGACAGAGCCCGAAGGAGACAGAGCTGATTTCAGTGGCCACCATTCTGCCCCGTATTTCCCATGGATCTCACAGAACGGAAAGCTCAGACCTCGGAAAAAAAAGAAATTAGAGGAGGAAGGGGAAGACCCCCCCCCTTTTTCCTTCAGGGAGTTAGGCAAGCAAACACTAGAGCTGGTGGATCGGACCCTTGTGGTTGTTACGACGGACACGGTCTGAGAACCCTGTTAGTTTCAAGCCATGTTAATCTCAAGGATCTGAATGGCCGGGGAGAGGTGGGTGGGGAGGTTTTTTTGGGAAGGATGCAAGGTTAGCTGAGATGTTGAATACTGGGCTTCTAAAAGGGGAATATCGAAAGATGCTTGGCCAGTTGAAAGGCGAGTGGGCGCCAGAAGCCTGTTCTGAAGGGTGGGCGCATCTGGAGACAATCTTTCACAGCCCAGACACTTCACAACAACAGCACAAGAGCGACGGGTGACATTTGGGCTTCTGATACTCCGCAGGAACATTTCTCGAGCAGGTGGCAATAAAGAGCTGTGAAGGCAAAGGTGCGCCTTATTTGTCTTAGTCGCCTCTTCCTAACCCGCGACGATTTCCACGAAGCCTCGATAATGACTCTCCCTTTACTAGAGAGCCTTCCGCGCTTGCAGAGTGGCAACAATTTCTCTTCCTCACAGTCATTTGGTGTCTTTGTTTAATTTTGCAGAACTAATGTAAACATGGCTTGCAAATACCCAGAGGTGGATTATTTGGTTTATTCTCTCTGCTCTCCCACACACACCCTTTCCTCTCCCTCCACCATCCTTTTTTTAAAAAAAGAAAGAAAGCCACAGAAGATTAATCGAACAGCAAAGATTACGAGAATGGAATATGCCCTGCCTTTGTTTTGTAGTCCTTCGAAAGCCATGCAAATACACATCGAAGGGCGTTGCTTCCCTTGAGCGACGTGGCCACCTCCTGGCATCTTAAGTTTGTGAAAATATATTACATCTATTTCACGAAGCGTTTAAACGCCTGCATTTCACCGGACCAGCAAAGCAGCCAAGCAGCCACCAACCACCTTGGCTATACTGGGGTGTGGTGGAAATGCAAGGATAGAACAGTCAGGGGACCTGGTGACTTTTGTCCTTTCTGTACTGCTCAATTGACTTCTCTCACTCTTTCCCCATCCCTAAAAACGAGAGCTGGAGATAACGAGCAGAGAAAAAGTTATTAAGCGCCTGGCAGGTGCGTGTACCTCGGTTGTATACATCCCAGGGACCAGATAGTGCTAGTAATATCTGACCTTGATTAAGGGAAACCTGCCTGTCCTAATACTCAGAAGCGAAGCGCAAACGACACGGAGCCGAGTTGCTCTTTCAGAAGCAGGGAGGGAAAGGGCAGAGCCCTGCGAAACACCGAACGGAGTGCGGATTGTCTGCTGGGGGGGAGGGGGGAGCTCTGCTCAGGTGAAACTGACGAGGCAGTGTAAGTTTCCTGCTCAGTCTCTCTCTCGCTTCTCTCTCTCTCTCTCTCCCCCCCCCCCCCTTTTTCTATGACTGCCCGAAGGGCCTCGCCGATTCCTCGCCTTTGATTCTCCGTTTGTTTGCTAGATGGCGCTGTGTCTCTCAATACATTCCGATTCAGAGCTAAAACGGCCCCTTTTCGTATATCCTCCCCCAGATAAATCAGATTACCTACCCCCGCTTCGTTCTGCGAGGAACGCACTTTAGTTCGAGCAAAAAAGAAAAAGTGCTATTAAATAATGTTAAGAATCATACAGAATCATCATATAAATATCCCGATTGAAATAAAAGGCAGCCTGCACGCAAAATCTGAACTATGGCGTCTTTACTCTCTGCCAATTCATGTTGTAATCATGTTGTAATCTACTTAATGATTTCCCTCCTTTTTGGTGGCTGGACCAAAATGTAGCTAATTTGTATTTGGGGAAACCCAATAAAAAAAAAGCAACACACAACCCGGAGATTTGATACATGTTTTCATTAGTTGCAGGCAATGTAAATACGCACATGAGATCTAGCTTCACCAGAAATAGAAACTGGTCGTATTAAGTTAGCCTCCTTGTCACTCTTTCATGAATAGATCAAAACAATTATGAGCGATTTAAAGTGAGAAAGCCACAAAATCAAATGTACGTTCTCTTTTCATCTTTTTTTTTTTTTAGGTTTGTAAAGCCTGGGGGTCTGTTTCTGTATCTCCTACAGTCTAAATTTATTCTGCAAAATTACCTTCCGTGTTCTAAATTTATTCATTTCATTAAAGTAAGAAAACTGTTTAGAAATTTAAAAGCCTCGGTTGTTTCTATTGATTATATGATTAGGGATTCATTATATGGAAACTCCTCTCCTTAGAAAAAGTAATCTGAAAGTTTTGTATTGACAGGTACATGTATTAGAGTATAAAGTACTTTTAATTTATTATTAATTCCAGATTTCAAATACTATTATTGTGATCATCGTTACGTTTATAGAAACAGGAAGAGCGTATTCTGAAGTGTTAAAACAGCAATGCATATTAAAGACGTTCCTTTTTCAGAAGTCATTTTGTTGCATTCTCTTTTCTGGCTCAGCTTCTCAGAAATGCAGGTCTTTAACAACAATCACTACCACAGGGGAAGAAAAATAGGCTGGTTTGGTGCGACTCGCAACATTCGATAAATTACATGGTTGTTATTTCATTTTCTCCCCTTTAGTTAGAGCCTTTGTAAAGTCTCAAAGTGTTAGGCTGTAACTAGGAGGCGCTGAAAACCTAAGGCGGAAAATTTACAACTTGATCAACTTCAAACCACACACAGAGAGAAACACACAGACACACACACACACGGCGCTACAGTTGCAAACATATGTTCCGGATTAAGTTAAGCAAACGGGTCTCGTTTTCCAAGGTAGAAAGCTGATAAGGAAATCTTAAATGCTGCAGAGTTTGGCTCTTGTTACGGCTTCACTTGCACCAACATGAACGAATCCCTCTACCTTTCTGGGACATTCCGGTTTTAGGTGCAGCGCCGGCAGAACCTCGCTCTGATTCTCTCCCTCCCTCCCCTAAAGCAATTCAAAGCGCACAGGTATCTCTTTCAGCAGTTGATCTTTAAAGAGCAGTGCTTTAAAGCAGGCAAGGCTCTTTCCCGTCTTCTGTGGGCCAGGCAGAACTGCCCATGGAGAAAGAAGCTGGGTTGCCTTGCTTAGTCTTAGGATATGTGCCTCCTCCTCTGAACGCTCTGGGGTCGTCAGCTTAAGCATCGTGCGGGTATGAAGGGAAGTAGAGAGTAGCAGAAAGAAACCTCTTTCAGAGAGCCGGTCCTGATGAGCAGGGAGCCACAATTATAATCGTTAATAAGGTGGGCCGGAGTGTAGCTTCTACTCAATAAGTGTATAGAGTTCATCTGCACATCTAAGGTTCATTTCCATGGAGCAGAATAAAGTTTGTCTTGCAGGGGCTGAAAGTCGAACACATTATTACTAGGATGGTAGCGAATAAATGCGTGATATATGCACTTGTGTGTGTGTGTGTGTGTGTGTGTGTGCGTGCTCATACACACACAATCTTACACCACATACTGTGGCACGTTAAAAGTAAAAAAAAAAAAATTTTTTTTACTTAGGCTTGAGCACAGATAGATAAACAGGAAAATGACACTCATATATCCACAATCATTCAGTGGGAGAGAGGCGACAGAAATACGTTCCTGAAGCAAGACAGAGCTCAGAAGCAGCATCTGGTGCCCGCCCCATGTTTTCAAAACTTCCCTAAATGTAATTACTCTTGAAAATGTTCTTTGTCAAACTCCACTATCCCAGTGGATTGTAATGAGGATCCTGCAACTTTATCCCAGGATATTATACCCAAGGAGCTGACTATTCCCCCCCCCCAAAAAAAATACCCAGTAGGCACTTAGGACATTAATGGGTGTCTATTGATTTCCAGAAAACTCTATTGAGGAATCCTTTCATATATCTAAGATATACACGAAACACTTTCATTTCACTAGATAGCCCAGGTAGTTTTGACGTTGACAAATGGCCAAAAGACAAGAAAAGTAATTTCAAACGACTTTGAAGGGTTACAGAAGGTAAGAAAAGGGGGGGGGGAGAGAGTAATATTTTTCAACGCATGTCACGAATAAGAAAAAAAGAAAATAATCACAAGGTAAACCATAGCTGGGGAAAATAATTGAGGAGCAAATAATTGAAAATGCTTTCATGTTGGACACCCAATCTCTAGTCCCTTTTCTGTTTCCCCTTTCTAAGATTCCATTATTTTCTATATGCCTCCCATTAAAAGTTATTTTTAAGATTACTAACACGGACATGCACTCGCTAAATTGTTCAGGATATGTTCAGCATATGTATGTTCAGAATAATGGAGGTGGGGGAGACACAAAGCAAAATTACCCGAAGAAAGAGGATTTCGTAAGAACTGAGATGAGAAGGTTTAATGCAGGATTGACAAAAGGATTTTTTTGTTAGTCAATGAGGCTCACGCTCCGGAGAAACCTAATATCCTAGTAAGATCAAAGAAAGGAGCAAATATTTAATACCGAAGGTGAGCTACCGCGAAACACAAATCCTTCCCCCTCTTAAATAGGCAGACATCTAACTTTCACTCGGCCAATTAGTTGTCAATAAGAATAAGAATAACAATAATACAAAACTGGTTTATAGTAACATTGCTCACTACAACAATGTCTGAATTATGGTCTGGAATCAATTCGATTACTGATCAGAAAGCTATCGGTATCCACGCTATAAAATATCCTGGTTAGATAGAAGATACCACGAATTAAAAAAATAAAAATAGAACACCACGGTGATCTTCACTTTCCCCAAATCAGAAGCGTGCAACAGGTTATTCCTCTGAAAGTTTAATTCCTAACCGTTCTGCCTCTGGGGTCCCTCCTACAAAAAACGAAAGCGGCCCCCTCCGCCTACCCAAGGCCGGTTGGCTAGTTGGGGGGAGCGAGTGGACGCTTTCCTTGGACTTTTTGTGGGGGCAAATGAAGATCAAGCAGAGAAAACTAAGAATTCCCCCTACGAAGCTGCCCTATAGAGAACAGTGAAAACGGTGGTGCGCGTGTGTGTGAGGCGAACCGACTACAGGTGGGTCGAGAAGAAGGGATTCCATTTAATCCTTCGTAACACGGATAAGGGGTCGTGAAGACGAAAAGGGGGTTCGAGGTTTCCCTCGTGAACTTGCCGGCAAAGTTGATGCTGAAAACAGAATAATTCGACTCGGACGTTGGAGCGAACCCTTTTAATAAGCAAACTCTGTTCTCCACAAGCTAGCAGAGAGAAGGCAGCGGGTTCTTTCATTTGAGGAGAGGAAAATAACCCTCAAATAACCCTATTGTGGATATCTAAATATCCGTTTCCATGAATCTGGCTCATGATCCGTAATAGTATTTTATATTAGTAAGAGCACTGGGCTATAACTTTGCTTTCCTAATGCCCCAAAGCCATTCCAGTAAGTTCCTCCCCAATAACTCAAAAGCAAGGAGGTCTGTAACTCCTCGCTGTCCTTGCTCAGCTGGGGCTGGGGGCATTTATATTAAGGGAAAGCCAGGAAATCCTTAGCTATCCAACTTGCTCATCCCCCCCCCCTTTACCCATTTTTTGTAATTTTGGACGGATCGGGGAAGCAAATGGGAAGGGATCGGATCTCTCAGCAAAAGAAGGCAGAGCGAGAACATTTTAACGAGTAGAGAGCATCTTGTTGCATTTAAATAGCGAACACGTAAATAGCTTGACTTTACAAGCTTGCACGGCTGCAAGTTGTTTGCTAAAATGACAGGGACGTGATCAAAGAGGAAGAAAAAAGAGACATTATTTATCTCTCTTTCTCTCTCTCTCTCCTTGCGCATAACTTGAATTAAAGGATGCGGAGACTCAGAGAGGGCTTAAAGTCCCGACGATCACAGCAGGTGGCGGGTCTGGAAGGGGGAAGTTGAAGGGAGGTAAAGTTACGGGGCTGAGACGCGCAGACTAGCCGACCCTTTAGCAAAGCGGGGAGGTGGAGAGGGAGAAAGGGAGGGCTGCCAGGCTCTTAGGGCTCGGGCTCTGGGGTGCCTCTCCCGAGGCTGCAATTAACCAGCTGCCTGGCAGTCAGTGGGGTTGCATCGAGTAGGCGCGCATCAAAGAAGGGAAGCGGATCTGCTTTGCAACCAACCACAAGGACCTCAGATCCCCGCCCCCACCAGTATCGCCTCTATAGCCAAGGGAAAGATGAAGATCTCCTGGGAAGGGGGAAATGGCATGCACGCATCCCCGTAATGAGAAAGAGAGAGGAGGAGGAGGAGGAGGTCTGGTTTTGGGCAAAGCTGGAAACCAAGGATGGGCAACGCGGGAATCTTGGCGGAAGGGGCTTAGGGAGAGGACAGAGGATGAAAACGAAATCGGGGGCCTGCGGGCAGTGGCATCAGACCAGGGCAGTGGAATCGGACCAGAGGAGCATATGAGGTGGAAAGTCCTGAGAAGGGGGCATAAATGCATGGTTAACTCTCCCCGCTTCAAGGGAGATGAGAGGAAGCGCGGAGCAGGCGGGATTCAGGATACAAAAACGTAGTCCCTGAGAGCGAGGTCTTCCGCAGCCTGCTCCAGGCTTGGGCTGAACGAGGCCAGGAGAGGCTTGTTTAGGGCGAGGGCAGCTCAGAACTAGGAGCTGTCCATGGTGCTACAGAGAGTGGATGGCGCAAACCCAGCTCCGCTCCGCTTTTTCGGGTTTCCTGGCAGAGAGACTGTCACAGCCTCAGTTGCTCTATCAAGGGGTTCCCAATTCGCATCCCCACCCCAGCCTGGTAAAAGTTTGGACACCTTCCCGCGGCTGACACGGTTTCTCTATTTTCTAAATCTTAACAGCCCAACTTGGGAGGTTCAGAAACCACCGTATCATAACTTCCCACCCACTTTGGAAGCTGGAGGACTGAGTCGTTATCTTCCAACTTGCTTCCAAGTAGCAGATTAACATGGAAACCTGATCCTGATTCTTTAACACACTGAGTTTTAAGGAAAAGCAAGGGTGAAATGAGAGATTCAGCAGGGCTAAACCCAGGGTTCCAGGGTTCCAGATTTCTTAGGTATCCTTTAAAGTGGCTTTAAGATGTGCAGAGAGAGATGCCCGAATGAACACATGGTCAGCGATCTATGAAGCAGCTATTACGTCTTTCTTTATCCTCTCTTTTCTAGTCTATCTCTCTGTTAGCAGAAAAGCTACTCTGATTTGTGCCAAAGATCAGGAAAGTCGCACAGGAGTTAAATCGACGTTACTAATTAACAGGCTCTCAAGGTTCCCCTGGTTAGAAGAATTAATTAGGATGCAAAAGTAAACTTTTTAAGATAAAGCCCTGCACCTATATTTAGGAAACGGAAAGTGAATTAACCAACTGGTTAATAACTGAGGGACAAGCCCAAACTTTTTTAAAGAACAAAAAAGTTGGAGGAGAAAGAGGAGGTCCGCGCGCGCACCCAGCCTCCAAACACTTGCACGTGAAGGTATTAGATACGATGTTACCCGCAAGATGCTTCTTAACTTGTCTTAAGTAGGAGTAAATCGCAGGTGGAACTGGGGCGAAATTAAGACTGGTGTGCGCTCCTTCAGGGTCTAGGGAACCCGTTCAAGGAATTCATTAAACGCAGAAGCAAAGAAACATCTCTCATATTTTACTCTTTGTTCAATCGAGGTGATGCTCTACTGTTCCCCCACAGGGGGAATTCGAAAGCAAAAGTTAGACTAGGGGCGTGAGATGGGCTTTTTGGGAGGGGGCAGAAGGGATTATGCGGAAGGAAGAGTGAAAATTCTCTCTCCCCCCCCCCCCCCGCCAGCCAAGCAGGGCCTTTCCTTTCAAGCCTCGCGAGTCCAGCCTGGAGTGGCAAGCCGGGAGCTGCTAGCCGGTTGTTCTCGTCACCTGACCTCAACAGAGACCCAGGCATGTCGGGGCTGCAGGGAGAGCCTGGGAGGAGGGGACCCTCCCATGGAGAGGCTAGCAAAACCTCGGTCGTCGGGGCGAGCGACCTGCTCCCTTTCCCTCAGGAAGCCGGGCCAGAGGCAGAGGAAACCTGAGACAGGCTGGCCTGAGCTCTCCAGAGCGGTCCCCTTTCGTGCTGCGAATATTCGCCTGTTGGCTTCTCCCTCTCCAGTTCCCTGCGCTTCTTTTGAAGTTTCCCTCTTGTGAGGAGGAATGTCAGATGTTACTCCATTCGCCGGGGAGGTGAAGAGGCGAGGGCTTTTCTCTCCTTCTTCCCCCAGATTATTCTCATTTGATGCTCTGAAGGGGAAGAAGGCGATCACCGGCCTTTTCATCCAGGGCGCGGCCACCTCTCGTGGCGACTCCGGCCAAACCACCGCGGCTCCTTCCTGGGCCCAGAGGCTGCCTTGGCGGCGGGACAGGCGGAACTCCTGTCGGCTCCAAATGTCCAGCCTGCGCTCTTGCTCGAGGCTCGGGCTTAATCGTCCTCAGCCGAAGCTGGCAGGAAGCGAATGCTTAGTAAAGATCAGGGGAAATGTCCTACTTTCTCATTCCTTCGCCTCATTTTAGTTTTAAGTCACTTGCAGAAGAAGGACTCCGAATTCAGTTTCCCCAATGAAGGGGGACCAGCAGACCCCCAGGATGGATTTCCTGCTCCGAGCTCAACTCCCACTCCCGCGACACACTTTCCCCATTTTACCCCACAGGAATTTCCCGCCTGTTCTGCAGCCTCCTGAGTCAAGTGGGTGTTTTTTCTCTCGCCTGTCCTTCTGGCTTGTGATCACTCCTAAATCCATTCTTCGCTCCAACCATGCACGTTGATCACATTCCAAAATGATGGGGCCTCCCACGGATTTGGGTGCATTCAAGGACCAGAACAAATCCCGTTGCGAGGCTGGGGGTGATTAAGGTCGTCTTTACGTTTATTTAATTTTAAATATGATAGATCGATAGATTAGATGGTTTATACCCTCCCATCCCATCACTGATAAATGGAAGGAAAGCGGGATCCCAGCTTTAAACCCATGAGTTGTATATGGGAAGCAAACAACACGAACAATCCTGTTTGGGGATCCGAGTGGGTCTGCGGGCCCTTTCTTGTTGCGAATGTGATTTAGGCTGCAATCCCGGACCCCCTTTACCCGCTGAACGCTCAACATACACGTATAGGACTGGCCCGTTACAGTATTTGGAGCAGGCAACTGTCAACACGCAGAGGCGCTTCTTTTTGGAAATCTACTTTGAAGTGACGCTCGAGGGTCTCTGCCCCCGCCTCGCTCTCCCCAGATCTACGTGTTAATCTCTGGTTTCCCCCTTCAAACAGAATTCAGTTACAAAGAGCTTGGAAATATTTTGCATCTATTGAAGGGGCACCACGTCTTTAATTTTCTGAGGAGTAAAAACCTCCCCAAGAAACTTCATATAGCTTCTTAGGTTTTTGCTTAGCATACGTGATAAAACATTGATTGTCGTAGTTTGGTGACCCATGAAATTTGGGGGTTAGTTTTCTCTTCAGACCAGAGCATATAATTATGCAAATAAAGAGCTGTCACTGATCTGGTGAAATGCTCACAAACACACGCAATCCGAAACTGGAAAGAAAGGTGGAAAATGTGGGGGATTAGGAGCAATGACAGCGTTTGCAAAGTTTGGGGAAGTTCTTTTTTCACACTTTGGGGGACTTAAGTCAACAATTAGCGTGATCTGTCTATCAGATATACACAGAAATACACTCCGCATCCTTTAACAGGTTACTTTAACTTCAACTGGAATAGAAATTCGAGCGCAGGCACACAGACTGCCGTCGTCTTATATGACAGCTTTCAATTGTACTTGAGAATTGGTTCCTGAGGGGGGAGAAGGGGGGGGGGAGAATAAGTGCGCTTCCTCTGAGAAAAGAAATATTTAAACGTCCCACTTTAGTTGATTAGGAATCCACGTCAACTTATGTATTAGAATGAAGGCACTTAGCTGCATAAAAGGACCTTGCGGCATGCACAGAAACTCTCTTTGTCATGAACCCAAACAGAGTTTTACTTTAAAAGGACAGATACTAGCCAGGGGCCTGTCGACCTTATTTGTTCATCTGTAAAATGGGAACATTTTCTCAGGAACAAACTTCACGGGGTTATTGGGCGGTTAACAAATAATACGTTCGGTTAAAAGGAGACGGGGGTCCTGCAGAAATAAATCCTGGGATCATGTACTACAGATAGATATAGAGATATGGAGATATGGATACAGGCCCACCCAACGAGGAGTTGAAACCCGGTGCAACCTTTGATGTTAAACAGATCTTAGCCGGCAAAACTAGAGCCCCATAGTCAGAATGTGTTCATAACTGTCCGTTCAGCTGCTTTGGTGCAAAACTGGGACATTCTTACAGGTGCTTTGCCTAGTCAAAGTAGAATGGAAAGTAAGAGCTTGTTCCACCTTCCTTTCGCGTTGCCATCCAGAGTTCGGCGTAACTACGAACTGGTTCAGTTGTATCGATTCTCACTCTCTCTCTCCTTTAAGGCGTTACAGATCTTTGGCACTAAACTTGTTCTAAAACTTATAGCGGGGTGTGTGTTGGTGTTTCCTGGGCTCCAGCTACTTCACTGTTCCAAGTGAAAGAGGGATCCACTTTCAGGAGCCCAGTTCTACCCTGACAGCCTTGGCCCCTGGTTCATTTTTTACCAGGAACAATCCTCTGCCTTTGCCCCCACCCCTCCCCGGACTGCCGGAGCGCTGTTTCAGCCGAGCGGGCTTAGCCCAGATTTATGGTAACTCCTGAAGACATCAGCTTGTGAACAGACCAGCGGTGTGAAACTTGGAGCCACCAATCCAAGGAGGAATCAATTAAACTAACCATTCGGTCATTAATTCCTCCCAAGTGTGTTTTAAAGGAGATCGTTGCTACTGCTACTGCTACTGCTACTGCTACTGCTACTGCTACTGCTACTGCTACTGCTACACAGCTCAGGTGTCGAGCTAAAAGCTAAAATGCTTCAAGGGTGTGTGTGTGTGTTTCAGATATTTTGTATCACTGTCTCTCGACTAGGATGTACACCGCCAGTCACAAACGCATGATCACAGTTTAATGCTGCTACAGTCTATAGCTGACTCTCTTACTTTTCCTAGAGTAATGAAGGCCTGGGAGAGGAGGGGATGCCAAGGGTCATTCGGGTGCAGTGGGATCCGTCCATTCTCCAGGGCCCACAAATCATATTCATGGAAAGGAGTTAAGAGACCTCCTTTGCAGTGGAGGGGAAATCTCTAGCCAGCAGCAGCAGCAGAAAGGAGGGACAGGATTCCTCGCATTTCTGAGTCAGAAGGTGCACTGATTTGGATGGGGAAGCTTTTAGCTCAGGCCACCTTGGCAGATATCAAGGACATGCAAGTCCGTCCCCCCCCCCCGCCAGAAGTAGTCAGGTTCGGTTTGGGAGCTAAATTTTGATCAGGCTTAGCCCAGCAGACAAAGAGCGGAGTCCATTGCACCAGGCATTCCAGAATCACAGAAGCCACCAAAAAAGGGGACACGCCCCCCCTTTCCCATCAGATCCTGGAGCTACACATCTCTCCCACCTTGTTGGTCCCATCCCAGCGCTTGGGTAGCAAACGCCCACTTGGAGGTCCTGCTCGTTAAACTGCCCGGCTTGTCCTTTATCAAAGATCCTGTCGGTCGATTTGGAGGTTTTTTAATCGATTTGACCCATTAGTAGGTAAGATTCCAATGCACACCAGAGAGCAGCGTGTCCAGAAAGGGCAGACTGCATAGCGGCGGTGGCTGGGAGTGAGCAGGGTCCCACGTGGTCGAAAGAAAGAAATAAGAACTGCGCAGGTCACGTGAAGGCTGCAATCCTATCTCCACTTACCTTCGAGAGAGCCTCATCCAACTCAGTGGGAGTAAGACTGACTTCCTGACATGTCTGGGATGGATGGCTTACAGCGAAATTCTATACAACAGGTCTCCTGTGAACTAGGTACTATTGTTCTCCAGGTAACCCTTCTTAGAACTGGACCCATTGCTAGAAGTCCCGGTCCACGAGTCCGCACTTCAGAAGGAGCTTCTCCTTCTGTGACCTCAGGAAACTCGAAGGCTAGCTGGATGGCGGGAGGGCTACTCCTTTGGGGGTCTCTGGTGCCATCCATGCAAACGGTCTAGTGATTTCCGCACCCAGGATGCCCCCTTTCCCAGCTTCTCCCACTTTCCAACGCCAGCAAGGTGCAATAAGGGGACAGTTGTGCAAGGAAGGAAAGCCACTCTTCCTTGGTTGGGGCTGACAAGCCTTAAGCGCCTTCCTAGAAAAGACCAGCGATGGCTCCAAGAGGAAAATGAACGAGCCTCATCCCATGCAGGCATCCCTTGAAAGACCCCTTGATTTAAACCGGGGAGAAGCCCATGTATGACCCTAAAAATGCTTCATAATTTGCTGCTCGGGACTTTAGCAGACGCCTGAAAGGTGTGGAGATTTTTATACATGGTAGAATTTCTGGCTCGGGTGAAATAAACGCTAAACTGAGAAAGCTCAAGCCCCGGGACCTTTGCTGGATGCCACACAACACTTTCGAAGGTTTTCTTTTCCTTTTTTTGTTTTGGCTTTTGCACTCATATACGAAGGTACTGGGGATGCAGCCCCTCGGAACTCACTGGCGCCTCGTTTTGGGTAAGCGCGAATGGGACCGAGCTGCATCACAGGTGATTTTTTTTTTAATTGTCAAAAGCTGGGGATATAATTTGTTTGGATAAAATGGTTCCTAAACATACCCTCCGCAACACCCATTCGCAGGAATTCCCATGCACTGCGGTGCCCGATTCATCCTTTCGCTCTATATGTGCCTTTCCTCCCCAGCCCTTTTAACAGTAAACGCGATTTCCCCCGCCTCGCATTTTTGCAAGGCCTTGGATATTCGTAAACACGTTCAGAGGCCACGCAAATAATTCCAAGTCTCAAACGGCCCAGGTGGAGGAAGATCTTTCTTTCGCGGCTCGCTCTGCTGAGGGGCAACCGAGTCAGAGCGATCCTTCCTGGAAGCTGCTGCGCTCCCTTGCTCCTGGCGAACGGGTTTGTCCGGCCAGCAGCAAATGAACATCCCTTTGAGTTGTTGCGCCTGGCACAGTCGCTTAACAAGACCAGAGACAAGAAAGTCACACCCGCATCTTAAAAGAGAAACCATTTTTTTATTGGTTCAGTGTAAACAGAAAGAGACAACTCTTTTAACAGCTCCCTGTGTGCTTTACAGTTGGGTCCAGAAGCAGCGAGAACACAACCCAGGCAACGGCACGAGATACAGAGCAAGGGGCTGGTGGGACCACACTGGAAGGAGTAGAAACCTCAACCGTGACACTTGGAGAGGAGGAAAAAAACTCATTTGGTGAGATTTGGCACTTTGCAGAGCCCCAGAGGCTTTCACAAAAGACAGGGTAAGGTCTAAGGGTTGCTGTGGGAAAAGCCCACAAGATCACAGCTAAGAAAAAGCATGGATAAGAAAAAAGACCAGGTCGACCGTCTACCACCCTGAAGCTGACGCTAAGGTGAGCCCAGGCGGGTGAGAGAGAGAGAGGAGCAGTTCCAGAGAAAGGGGAAACAGGAGACCGGGACCATCAGGTGGGGGAGATGGTCACCAGGGAAGCGATCAGGAGACTATTCCTGCCCAAGCCTGCCCGGCTATGGCTCGATCATTCTCCCTGTGCAGAAGAGTAGGTGTGCAACTTGCCAGTCTGAAAGGTCACCCCTTCACAGAGCAGAAGAGGTCAGGCGAGGAAGCGGACGCGCCGAGACAGGCCACCTTCACCTCTGCACTTGGAGCCACTTGACTCTGGCTTTGAATCTGCCCCCAGAGAGATGGCGCTGGCAGGTTTCCGATGGAAGGGAAAGCCCTTGTCTCTCTCTCTCTCCACTTTGCACCGACAGGGCCCCTTAACCCGAATTGCGCCCTTTGGGATAATCTTAACAGCAGCGCTTTCAAAGACGTGAGCCAACACGTCTGTTCTGAAATCCCAAAAGCTTCCCTTTCAAACGAGCTGGTGGTGGTATCTAACGAAATCGCCCAGCCACTGAATGCATGCATGAGATGAAATGTGACCCCCTCTTTCGCTCGGGTAACATCTGAGAGGGGAGGCCAGGAAACGTTCAAACGCTCCTTGGTGCCCCGGCGCGCCTACTCGAGCACCAGCCAGGCGCTGCTGCTCTGGAAGAGGCCGGGTCGCCGTCCGCTGGGGATCCCTCTGCGCAAGCCGCGCGCAGGGCAGCCACTCCCGGCAGTCAGCTGAGCCTCGTGGCCTGGCAGAGAAGGTGGAGAGGGTGCCCCAGGCTTGGAGTCCGGGTCGGGTAGAGCTTTGGGGTGTGTGAGATGAGGCCCATAGGGACCCCACTCCTTTTATCCACACTGGCCACGAGTATGGAGCTTAGAAGCCCGAGAATTTGCGGTTTGGGGTGGAAGGCAGAGCCTATTTGAGCATCATGGTAACTGGAAACACTTGGTGACAACAGATGGACTTTTAGGTCTGCGTGGAATTATAAAGAGTCAGGACTCATTGAAAGCCATGAGGAATTTAAGGAATGTAAAAACGACGTCCTCTTGCTTATAACAAAAGTGATTAGCAACATCAGTAATACATGCTTCTTTTCTTTCTTTCTTTTTTGCTATTAATATTTCACAGTGTCACCAGACGGTGAAGGTAAAACGAAACTGGCTTCAGGAGTTCAACAGACTGAGTGAGAAAAAAGATCTTTCGGCAGGGAGGGGGGAAATCGCCCCTCCCGGCAAAGGCGGACCCTGTTTCAGCAAGGAATGGAAAACTCTGCTGCCCGGCCTCGAACCGGGAGGCCAGGGCGGAGAGGCGGCGTCCTGGGAGCGCCCAGGATCTTTAAAAAAATTCTTCGCTATCTGATTTGTCACAAAATAGAGATTCTGTTAGAATAAAAAATAAACGTTTCAACCAAGTATTAGAAGCAACATTTTAAATACTGGTATTAATTGCTCTATATTACATTTGTCGCTAAAACATCCTTTTAGGTTTTTTTTAAAATGACTCAGCAAACTCCCGAGGAACCACACAAGCAAAGAGCGCTCGGTAGTTCTGGCGCATTTGGAAGTAAAATTAAGTCCTCTTTCCATGTTCAGATTTGCTGAAGTCGCTCAAGTCTTCCTCATTAATAAACACCAAACAAAGCACCCACTGATTAAATGTATGGTTTCAGTTTGGGTGGCACAGCCTCTCCGCAGCCTGAAGTAGAAAGAGTAAAATAGCCATTGCTGGAGTTACACGCGCATCCTAAACACATTGACGCGACACGTAAGTCTCATAGACGTGCAGGGCTTAGGATCGCTACCATTGTGTCAATACAGTTTCTTAGAGCCCCTGAATTTAAAAAGCACGGAAGCATTTTATTATTATTATTATTATTTTAAAAAACACCGCCCAAAGCGTTTGCGGGAAATCATTACAGAGCCTAACGCGTGGGCGGGACCTTGGTTAGCGAGACTTGGGAAGTCCACCATTAAAATCAAGGCGAACTAAATGTGAGCTCCGACGGCGGGGAGGGGCGAGGAAGGGCAGGGCGCTAGGACCCGGGGGGCGCCGCGTCGGCCCGCCATCAGCTCGGTGCCGGGCTCTGTCAGGGCAATTAGAGCTGCACCAGGCTGCGCGGTGCGGTGCTGCTGTCAGCCTTAATCTGCGCGCTGATGGGCAGCCCGAAATCCCCGCCGCAGCCCACAGGAAGCACAACCAGTGAACCCATATTGCTTTGACAGCTGCACTCATCTAGAAATAATGCAAAACGCTACTTAGATGTAGACACGGCGACCCTGTGCTCTAGGAAGAAAACAATCTAATGAGGGGCTGGGACTGCCGAGCGCCGCCGCCCAGACGCGCAGGCGGGAAGGCAGGCAGGCAGGCAGGCAAGCAGGCGCCGGCTCCCGCCCGCCCGCCTCCCGCCCGGTTACAGCTCCTCGTAGCGGATCCGCTGCGAGCGGCGCGTCGGAGCCGCTTTGCCCGAGCTGCTCTTCGCCTCCATGGCGTCGCCGAAGAAGCGGAAGATCGACGCGTAGCTCTTCCACGAGGTCAGCTCGTGCCGCTCCGTGCCTGCAACACACAAGGAAGGAGAAGCACAGCGTCACTGCCTGCGACTCGGGCGGAGGGAAGGGAGGGGGAGGAGGGGGAGCGGGAGGAAGACACTCCGCCCCCCGACGACAGCGAGCCGCAGGGGTCAAGTGGAGGAGCGGGACGCAGGCGGCGGCCAAGGCAGCTTCGCCCCGCCCTCCCGGATCCCCCCTTCTTGGCGAAAGGGCGCCCAGGCTGAAATCCTGCGCACCCTGAGCCGGGAGTGCATGCCCGTGGCATCAAGGGGGCCTTGCTTGTTCTGCGTAAGCGCGCAGCCAGGCCTGGGGCTGTGAAAGGTTAGGCTCTCCGTCAGGGCACGGGAGAGGCGTTTTCTGAAGGCTGGCAGCCCGCAAGGCCTGCCCTCTCATCCAGGCTGCCCGTGCCAAGGCTGATTGTGGCAACTCACAACTGCGAGAGGAGCATTCTGCACATGCTTCACCAGGCCTGCAGCTTGGCACTGAAAAGAGCTTCTGAACTCTTGACTCAAATTAAGCCCCAGGGAGGGGAAAGGAGTTGTTAACCAGCCTTAAGACAGGAAAAGGGCTCTCACTGAAAAGGGGTAGGATTCCAGTTTGGTACGAAGTATCCTGTCTGCCTCTTTTCTCCACCAACCATTTAGAGCATTCCCAATGGGATTAATTATTTTCATTTTCATTTGTTTTAAAGTTCAAGATACTGCCCTTACAACAAACCTACACAGTTATTCACATTTTATAGAGAGGAAATCAGGTCTGAAAGCTAATAGTTCTGAAATAAACTTAAGAGAAAACGTGGGAGACTTCGTGGATACATGCCTCATTGGTCCAAATCTAATATCCTAATCTACTAGGGGCAGGGGCAGAGACTCTCCTATACCTGCAACAGTTACATAGTAACAGATATTTTGGCAGATGCAGATCCTTGACAAGCTGAACATGCAAAAATCTTGTCTGCAAAGAGTAAGGATGTATGAGTAATGCCCTTTGGCAGTCTGATCATCCTATTATGTTTATATTCCCAATTTTTGATGGAACAGAACCTTGGGAAGCTGAACACTTAAGTGGCTTGATTAGCAAGGCACTCTCAGGCAGCAATATATGTGACCTTGTTTTAGGAAAGCTGGGGTGCCTTTCAAACAGAAGTAGTACCGTAACTTCTTTTCTCCAGTGTTTCTTGTTCCCAAAAGACAGCTGCTTAATTAGGTACACTTTCCTGTATGGCCAGACATTTCACTCTTCTACAAGCAAGAATCAAGTGAACAGACTGAGAAACAACTTTTTTCTGCTTAAAACACTCATATCCACTTAGATAAAGCCTCTCTTTCAATAAACCAAATGTATGTGGTTATGGTGATGGTCTCCCACACCTGCAAAAACACAGATTAAATCTCTTATTTTATATATATATATATATATATATATATATATAGAGTAGCACCATAAATCTGTATTCTGGAAAAGTGAGATGGATCTGGGATCATTGTTCTTGACATATGCTTTTCCTCTCTCACACTGATTGGCTAAGGAGTCCCAAAACCTTTTACTCCCCTGCATGTTTCTTTCATAAACCAAACAGTAACAGCATCTAATAATCCCCCCCCCAATACCCAGCAACCAGATGCCCTGAAAGAGTTCAGAGCCCTTCCTATATAACACAATTATGCAGAGATGCTGCTGGGAAGCCTCCAGATCCCAGGCTCCTGTATGATACTTTAACATTGTTAATGATAATTCTCCACTCTGTAATAGTAGGTCATTGCTATGGTTACTCTACAATGGTGCAACACTTTGCTTTCCCCTTCAGCTATTCGCGGAGACCTGGTAACCACATTTGTTGCCTAGCAACAGTTTTGTGAGAGTATCACAATCTGGGAGTTACAACAATAAAGGACATGATGGCCCTGGCCTACCCTGAAGGAGAGCTTTCCTGATGGGTGGTTGGGTGACTCTGGGATGGGAGTGATACAAAAAATATATATTCTGAGTCCCTGCTGGATCATACCAATGGTAGTAATATTAGCATACAGTTGCAAAGCCACTTCCTTACAAAACCAACATTCTTACTACTCCCATAAAGAGATCCCTTTCCAGAGGCAACTATTACACAAAGACCCTTCTACAGTGCATATACATCCCACCGCAGAGGTTTGCTTTTCAAATCTAATTTGCACATATATTCCCCTACACTCTTAACACTTAAGGCAGGTCACTTCAAAGAAGGATATCACTTCCACAGATGCCTTTTATAAAATGCATTAACCATCACATACAAGCACCTTTAAAACAAAGGGCTTTGTATCACAGCAAACATCCTGGGGACTTTAGGGTCACAAAGAATTCCTTGTAACACAAAGAAAAAGATAGCACTTTTTCAAAGATATCTCACCTGCCCATAGATAAATCTGGCGCACATATCTTGTAAGTTTTAGCAAATAGACTAAAATTGCAAAAAAACAATTGGCCACTTTATATGCTCTCTTAAACAGGTAGCCACAATTACATTATTGTCCCCACTTCTAATTGCGTTTAAGCAGAACACAAAGGTAGTCAATAATCTCCATTCACAATTTTTAATCTTACATATTAGTACTGTAGGATGCTACTCTGCACAAATATTTTCCACATCTTCCACATCCATAGTACAACTAACATTTATCCCTTTATGTTGCCACTGATCTCTCTCTCATAAGCCAGTACACATTCATTTGTAAATATAGGCCTACATTTACAATAAATTACTTGCAGAGTGATGGGAATGTTTCACTATTTATCACATCTGTTTTCCTTTGTGAACAGCCATCTTCCAAATACACATGACCAAAAAAAAGTGAGAGAAGACATGTGCTAATTGTACTCCCATCCTTTTCTCTCTCCTTCAATATGTAACCTACACTTTTCCTTAGGAGAGATCATACTTACACTTGCTAGTGTTACTGAGACTATGATCAACTTGTTAAGATTTCCCGTAGCAATCCTCTTATGCCACTTCTCTCCAAAACCAATTCAGGCTTTTGAATCTAGAGGAAACTGATGACTCAATGGGCTAAAGCAATTTTAACTCCCTTTCCTCATTGTCTCTTACCTTGTAACAATCTTACTGATGGATGAACAATTTCCCTTGTGGTACAATCGCTACAATGACTTTTTAGTTTCTACAATTATGATGATCTGTTGCTTGACTAGGATTGCTCTAAAATCTTAGTCCTCTCATATTGTCAAGTATAAATGCTGACCCTTCATAACATTTGAGATGTCACATTTTGCTCATAGATATTCATGGTTAACTATCAGAGAGAGAAAGGAAAAAAAGAGTAGCACATCTTTCCAGGATTTCACAGTAAAACATTATGGCCACCATCCATGGAATGATTTTCTCCATATAATGATTTTCTCATTATATAACAATTTTGCCAAATGGAAATGAGCAGGAGGCAAAAATATATATCCAAATAGTAGCAGGAAATAATAGGCATAAGTCATTTCATGGTAAATGAAATATTTGCACAATATTATTTATTCTCACAATAATGTGTTAAAATATTGATCAAAATCACAGTGAACCAGATAGTAAACTTTGGATAGGAATACAAGTGCAGTCCATTTTCTACACAGAATTTTGCATGGGACATAAAAAAATATCCACGGAGGGACAAAGGAAGAGGAATGAGAACAACATTTTATCTGCCCCCCATGGCTCTGCTACTAATATAAGTTAGGGAATCAATGTAGGAAAGCAGGATTCTTTTGGCATGTATTATTTCTGGGATCAGGAACCAGGAAATCAAATTACAGTGCACCTGTATATGGCTATCCAATCCACTTTTCAGCTAATGTAAAATTAAGAAGACACTGGACTTCAGCAGCACATTGTCAGGGACAATGAAGCTTCGACAACGAAATTGCTTCAAAAGCATCTTTTGATATAGAAGAACTTGCACTGCTGTCCCTGAGGAACAAGCTCATAAAAACTTTATTTACAAAAAGTCCTCTGTTCTGGCACCTGCTGGACTCTGGAGTCTCACCTCCTCTCTTTGCTTTTTTTGGCTAGTTTTGGCAGTGCCCTCCATTCTTTTTTCTTATGAAAAATTATGGTAACAAAAAATTCAATCCCAACCATGTCTACTCAGGAGTAAGTCTTACTCAGTGAGGCTTACTCCTAGTAAGCGGAGTTAGGATTGCAGCCTAAGGCAATAGCTAACTGAGGTTTCCTAATTCCTATCTAGCCTATTGTTTTTATATAGGAACTTCATGAAATGCTTGGTTGACAAAATGTAGCTAGATGTCTATGATCAAAGTCACTGATTACCACGTAGCTGAACTGACTGAAATCATTGGGAGAGGCAGCTATTAGTATAAGTTCTTTGCCGAAGGACAAAACTGGAGGCTGAAATATGAAATATTTGTACCAAATGAATAAAAACTATTCAAATTCAGTGCAGCCACACTGAGCAATGCAATCGAATAAAGCCACAAAAACAACTTCAAGGAATAAACCTTATGGGATTTAAGCAATCTGAGAAGTATGATGTAATGAGAGGGTGTATTAAAATCAATGAGTGGGAGAAGATAAGAACAACCTAGAATCTTGCTACCCTTAAGATTTTTCAATTGTACCAGAAGCACTGAACGTGAAGAGCTCATGTAGTTTCACAGGGGACTGTTTCAATATATGAGGGTAGAAAATAACTGCTTTGGAAATCATTAATTTTCAAGGTGGCCATTTTAAAATCTGAGGCAATTTAAAATGTAGCAATTTAAAGAAGAAGGCAGAAGAAATGCAAAATGGAGCCATGCTAGCCAAAGGAAGCAATAATTTTTAAAATACTAAGTGAAAAATAATAAACACAAAGTGGATCTACTAATGAATGATTTAATTTGTCTAAAAGGGGTAAGATAGTTTTAATATCAGTCTAAAAATACAGAAAAGTAGTACTGATGAACAATGGAGACCTTGTCAATATAGCTGTTGGATTAGAAAAAAAATACACAGATGTGGGAATACTTAGAAAAAAATAATATACAAATCAGCAGGTCTGGATGACAAGCATCACTGAGTCGTAAGGGAATTAGTTAATGAATTTGCTGAACTACTGGCAATTATTTCTGAAAACTCATGCAGAATCAGGAAGATGCCAGAGCACTGGTGTGGGTGGGAAGCAACTACTGTATTACTTAAAAGAAGAAGAAGAAGAAATCACTTGTGGCAAATTTGATTGCAATTCAGAGAAAATAATAATGGTCTTCTTAAAAGGGGAAAATCCACACGTACCCTCAAGGTAATGTGAAATTTAGGAATAAATAGAAGTAGACATGTCAATAATTATATCACACTGAATTACTAAATGTCTAGGCAGTAACATGGATGATTTTCTGTTTGTCCAGTACAGTAATGGTTTTCCTGGAAATATGCATAAAGAACTGCAGTATTATTAACCTAGTGGGTTGAGAAGTTTCCATTACCTCCCATTTGTATTCAGGTAGAGCTAGATAACTAGGGGCAGAAGCAACATTTCTAGAATTAGAAGGTCATATGCAGTGACCCCAATCCAGAGAACCTCACGTGCAGCACTAGAATGCATGTAAGGTTCTTCTTGCCTTGGTCTGGCAGAACTGTACAAGCTGCTGGGGAAAGAAGGTGAATAAATCACATGGGATGCTGACTCTCTTGCATGGTGTGTCCAGCAGGACAGTGCATGCCATTCTGAATATTGAAAGTGCTAGATTTTAGCATCTTTTTGCATGTGAAGGGAATAATTCAGAAAATGTTGTACACACAGAAGTATTTCTAAGCATTACTTGCCTATGCTTCTTTGGGGAGGTGATTATTATTATTATTATTATTATTATTATTATTATTATTAAAATGGCTCTGCAGGTGTGTTGGGCCAACTGTAACATCTTACAAATATTCTCTCAACAACTGGGAATAAATCATATCACCAAGTGCTTGTCTTAGATTTACTGTGTGACTGAATAGGATAGTTTTAATACAATACAATCCGCTCCGCTCTGCCCCATTCTGTCTTCCCCTTTTCGTGACATCTCTATGACGTTTGGGGGCTACTTCCCAGTTTGATCGTGCATCATTTGGATGCTCCTAAACTGGCCATTGTCTGTAGAACAATTTATGAGATTATATCAATGACATAGGCGGACAAGCTAGAGTTCATGTTTAGGCCCAGGATTCCAGAGTAAAATCATGACTATTCTGAAGACAGTTGAAAATATGCAATTATCTTCAATGGGATTGGGCAAAGTATTAGGCTCATGTTTTAAAAGTATTAGGCTCATGTTTTAAAAACATCATTAACAACCTGGAATAGTAAATAAATGTGTTAATGTTAAATTAGGAAAATATCTACAAAATGGAAAGCAAAATAAGCATTAATAGGAGTGGGGGGAAATACTGAGATGTTAGACATCTACAGTGCAATTCTTTGCATGTTTATTTAGATTTCAGTGGGGCTTACTCTACAAGAAGTGTATACTAGATTCTAACCTTAAGCAGGAAGAAAGCTAAGTATGATTGAGTTTTATATTTCCAGAAAACTGCTATCACTAGCGAATGTGCAAAATAATAAACAGCTGCACTTTATATTATTACTACTACTACTACTACTACTACTACTACTACTATTACTACTACTATTATTAAACATTTCTGGCCTTTTTCATGACAGGGGCAGAAATTCAATTTAAATTATTTTGTTGCTGCTGCTGCTCCCAGAAACTCCTCAAACTCCTCTTCTGAGTATTACAGTCTCTTTTGGTATAGGGCACTGAGATTAAAGATGCTATAATTTACACCTGGAGATTGCCTGA
Source organism: Podarcis cretensis (assembly GCF_951804945.1). NCBI lineage: Eukaryota > Metazoa > Chordata > Lepidosauria > Squamata > Lacertidae > Podarcis > Podarcis cretensis. The sequence continues at coordinate 29,666,142 of NC_137180.1, read as the reverse complement.
GTAGGTGTTTGCCTACTGTGCAGGACAAAGTGCTCCTTCCGCAGAGTTTACAAGTTTCTGTAGGACAATGAGCCCCTGTTGTGGAGTATACAAGCTATGTAAAACAAAAGCTTGTCCTGCTGTGCAGAAAAGAAGATTTCAATACAAATCTTCATCTGCAGATAACATACCTAGGTTGATACGCTACAGTGGTAATGTCAAAATATTTCTCCAAGGACCTGATGATGCTTGAAATTTTCAATTATTTCAGGTTATGCCAATCCAACTAAATTCAGTTCAGTTGGATGCATTGGACTAGGAACAACAACAACAACGACAGACAGGGACATCTCTGTAGATGTTGTTGGATTACAATTGCTATAAGCCCCTGCCAGCATGACCAGTGTTAATGGATGATGGGAGTTGTAGTCCAACAACATTGTTGGCTTCTTGCAGAAAATGTCTAATTTCAGGTGCTGGCACAGAAATCAACTTGTGCATTTACTGGTGACGTGAATCTTCACCATAGCTTTACAAGAAAGGGAATAGGAGATTTTCAGAATATTACCTGCTAGACAATGAATATGATATGTGGTATAGATAATCTGCAAACAGGTATGCTGGATCTTGGGCTTCCTATCTTTGTTATTTTCTGAAACCTTAAAAAAAAAAAATATTTCAAGCCCTCTTTAAACACGAGGAAATTCAGTGGTTACACTAAAGGCATGGCTGTCATATGAAGTGCGGTGGCCCTATCATGAATCCAAGTGAACTTACCGTATGTTCTACACTATTTCATGGGTTGAGACCTGTAATTTTTACAAAAGCTTATTTCAAATATGTAGCCAGTGATGTTATATGCCTGGTTTTTAAAGCCTAAATTCATCTCCCTTTCTGTACTACTTCCTCTAGCAAAATTTGTATAGTGCTGTCATATCACTTCCCAGTCTCCTTTTTATAAGCTAAAGGGGCAAAACCTTTGAAACATCTACTCAGAAAATACATTTTACTTAACCAACCTGATTGCTTTTTGCATGGATTCCATTTTGAACATTTTTTATTTAAATGGGTAACCAACATGAAGCATTTTTCCAGATGTGGTCTTATCAGCACCTAGTACGAGGGTACCAATAATTCTTTTGTTCCTACAAAAGTTCCCCACCCTAATAAATCCAAGAACAGACTTTGCCTTATAAGCTTGTAGAATTTACTTTTTCCTCTTTGCATCAGCATCACATTGGTAGTTCACTTTCACCCTGTGACCACCCAGTATCTTGAAATCTCTTTCTTCCCCAGTTGTTCCTACTTGATGAGCCCACAGTCCCAAATGCATGACCTTACACATATTGAATTTTCTTGTATTTTTATTATTACGCCAGTTCATGAGATCATCTATTTCAGTCTGCATAATTTCCTGATCCTTCCTTGTATTGACACTGCCTCCTCGCTCAGTATCAGCTGCAAATTTAATCAAAACACCCCTACTTCTCTTTCTATTACTAATAAAAATACTGAATAAACTTCGGCCTAAGAATGGTCACAGGGATATTCTACTGCTGATTTCTTTCCAATTAGAATTTTTGCTTTTAGTAAACCCTTTTGTATTTTTCTCTTTCTCCGTAGTCTTAGGGTCACATTAGACATAATTTAGAAGTATACTGCAAATAGCCTATGCATACCTTGCATGTTAGGGGATATGTTGTAGGTTTCATAGAATAGCAATTTTAAACGTCCACTGAAGCATTTTGATTCACATAGCAAGCTGGCTGTTGCCTTTATTCCTGTTGTTCAGTGCCACTACATTCCAACAGTTGTTTGAAAATTCAGGGATCCTGGTAATACTAGGCTTATGATAAGGCTAGAGGATACAGATTACTCCTTTACATATTGTTAAGTGTTACCATACAGTTAGCAGTTCTATTAAAATGTCCACTTACACATTAAATGTTTAATATGTCAAAAATGTGTGTTCACTAACACATGCATGATATGGTCACACATAACAGGGATCTGAGGTTCATTGCTGTAGTGTAAAGCAGGCATTTGCCCTCATGTAGCTCTAAAACGATCTTCAGTCTGATAATAACAGGTAGTAAGGCAGACATAACATACAGCTGCATAGAGCACGTCTGAACTAATGACTCAGTCCAGTAAAACTTGTTTTGTGTAAAATAAAAAGATGGACTTATTCTAAAACAAATCCACTCCTTCATAAAGGCTCCACACAGACTGCTGAACACATATGCAAAGATACCATGAGCATGCAGTGGGCCTCTTCACCTAATAGGATACGTATGGCTTAGGTCTGATCAGTAGCACACTTGAAAGCAAACATCATGTGGGCTGCTGTCAGACTCATGCAGTGAGTATACCATTGCATGAACCAGAGTCTTCACATGAAGGCTGTCCACACAGCTGCTATGATATGTGATTGTGGTGCATCCAAAAGGGCTGCCATGATTATGCAAATAAAGGAGGCATAAGGACAGCCTTCATATCAAGGCACCAGTCCATACAATTGGTGCTTTTTTTGAGCTTTGTTGAGCTTTAACGTAACAGTGCTCTCTGCTTGTGTTGAGGCTGTCAATGTGAATCAAGAATTTACCTGGCCCTCAGGCCCACTGATCTTATTAGGCTTACTTCTGAGTAGACATATTTTACTCTTCATTGCTTAACAAGGGAGAATATTTGTACCTACTGGTGTTGTTTTCTTACCACTGCAGTACTCTAATAGGAGAACAGGCATCTGACACACTTCTCCTTTCTATGTGAATGTTAAAAGCACAGAGTATTGTGAATTGAAAGTATTGTGAATCTGTCAAGCCTCATTGCAGCAGCTGGTTTTAAAGCTGTTCTGTTTTCAAACACAGTATTTATTTTTTGTAAGCATCTTATAGCTTAATAAATCCACATGGATCATTTATTCTTAGAATTGAATTAAACGACAACTGGTGTCCCAAGTTTATGTTAGGTACATTTAAACAAGATAATATCTTATTTGCAAAGTCCACTAATCAAATGAAATTATGCAAAGCACCAGAGAAACAGCCAAAACAACCACCTGAGCATTAACCCAACAATTCCTTGAGACATGCACACAGCAGGGTTTGGGACAGGGGTGGGGGTGGGGACAGGACAAACAGCATGATGTATAAAATGGACATTAGAAAAGATGATGCCATGGAATGATACATTGTGCTGCAGAGTCAAAGGGGAATTCATTTAAAGATAAATGCAATGATTAATACTAAGGTCATAAGTAATTGACAGATCAAGGACAGACCTGAGAAACCATATAAATACATACATTTGAAAAGAAAATGCACCTCTTTTATTCCAAGCAAGGATTGAAATTTAAGAGGAGGATTTTCATTGAAACTAATGTCATTGTGAATAACAAGGCTACTCAGGGAATATATTGTTTTCTGCAGAGTTAAAAAGGGCAAGTCTGCAGCCCTACATAATTGAGATGTGTGTGGGAGAATGTTATGGGTATGTTCACATCTAGGCTAATTCTAGATCAACATCAAAACCTCAATTTCTGTAGTGCTTTTACACAGTTTTATACCAATCTTTCTACTCCTCTTTTGCCTACTCTTCTTTTTCATGGCATGCACACAATTACAAGGCAAAATATTGTGTTAATCCCATGTCACTTTGATTTGTTTTCCCACATGGTTATCAGATTCAACCTGTGCCTTAAAATTCTACAATGAAGCTAAACATGAGATGGATGTAGCTTCTATTTCTTGCCACATTTACAGATGGATGGATGACAGGCCTGGGGGGAGTAGAGACAAGAGTAGCCATGGCCATCTTGTCCCTTGAAGCACTGGATCTTTTAAAAATACCAGGTAACATGCTTTTTACAGGGGATTCTTCTCCATTTGGCTTTCCCCCCTTTCATTTCCACACAAATAGCAGTACCCCCATTTTGCAACTCCCATAATCCATGTAATTGCCATGCATGTTTCTACCACTAACAGCAGCAAGGAAACACCAGCCAAAAATACCGAGCAGAAAATTGTGTGAATGGTAGAGGGAGAGTGAAACAGCTGCCTCAGGAAGCAAATGCTGAGAGCCAGGCAGTAGCAAGACAGAGCTGTATGTGCCATTTGGCTGGCTCTGTGCCCTCCCAGCTAGCCTGCTGCCCTCAGATGCTGTGTCCCATTGCCAGTGTAGATGTAAAACTAGCAGATTAATCTGGTCAGTTTCTGTACACAAAATTGAGGTGGGTGAGGGTGGTACCTTCTCCTTCAACTCAGGCAGCAAAATATCTTGGGCTGATCCTGACCCCACAGGTACACCAAAATCACAGATAATGTATAATCCACATTTATTTGAATGATCATTTCCTTTTATGTTGTGCTATTGTGGAAAATTTAGTAACCCTAACAAACAATACATTCATCTGAATTTCATAAGAGAAATTTAAATTTAAATTATTTTCTTTTTGACTATGTCTCAGCAGTCCAAGCAAATATATTATCCTTAAGTTTTTATTGCACAGCAAATATTGATCTAGGTTTCCCAGGTAACGTGCATTAAATAGTCAAAACTATGAGGCTACAGGAATTTTCCATACTTCCCTGCAAAATACCAGGAAGGCATATATTTCAGTTTTAAGACCAAAACAACTTGAGTAGAAAGTAAGTTGTGGAACATGGATCATTTTGGCAAAAACCAAAAGGGGAGTAAGTTAGTGGTCATGGGATAAGAAGGCAGGTCAGTAACTATTTGAAGAACCCAAGAGAGTAGGAAATGGACAGTTGTCACAATGAAAGGATGTAACAGTGGGGTTCCCAAGATCCTGCACTGGACCAGTGCTTTTAAATTTGTTCATACATTAACTGCAGTTATAGGTGAGCAGTGAGGGGGCCAAGTCTGTTGTGACACCAAATTGTTCAGAGTGGTAAAACTATAAACTGGATGATTGAGCATTAACATGGCAAATGTGTTTCAATTTAAAGGGATGTTAAATACTAAAATACAATTTAGCATTATGTTCACGAGCCTTGAACTCATGTGCTCCCTTCTCCGCTCTGGAGTGGCTGCAAGGAGATCTGAAGTTTTCACTTCCATTTTTAATTAGCAGCTGCTTAGCAAACTTCAAACTCTGCTTAATATTAACTATGTTTTACTGAATTCAAGCTGGGGCTGCAAAGGAAGATATGAAGAATTGGGAGTGCACTCCCACTTCTTCCTTTGATGTTGAATCACCTGACATCAGATGATTGGCAGATAGGCAGTCCCACACATCTGGCTCTAAACCACAAGCCAAATACAGTTCCCCATCTCTGCACTAAACAATAGTTTAGCATTATGTCCAGAAGCAGCCAATATGTACAAAATCTATACACCCCAATTACACAGCACTGCTTTTTAAGGTGGAGTGGAAGGGAGGATAACTTCATTGTTGCACCAAACAAATTTATACTGATGCAGTGAATATTGACCCTCTGCTTATTAGAGTGATCTTTGGTGGTCTCTGCTAATGAACTTTGCTGGAAAAGGCAGACAATGGTTATCTAGTCTACGATTTTATGGATAGTGATCATTGCTACGGGTCAAGTACACCAATAGTGCAATCATAAAGTTAATAACCTCTGCCTTAAGAGCTTTACATGAGAGTGTCTCAGAAGAACATTGCTTCTTTTAACACACAGCCTTTTGAGATACATTATTTATAATTTATAGCCAATCTGAAGCAGAAAGATTTTCCCATGCAAGTTATAGTAATCAATACAACTCTGTGCCTATTATAATCCAATGAGTCAAAGAAAGAGAAAAAGCTAGATAAAAGCTGCAGCTCTGCAAATGAATCAGTAGTTTACATTAGATGTGCAAAAAATGTACTGTAAAAGCATATTGGAGAAAATGCTTTCAATACTGCAATTCCACAGCTGAATGTCAGACTGGAAATGAACTATATATATATTCAAGCTATAAGTGTGTTATTTTATTTCACATGTATCACAGTCCACCCTTATTTTTTCTAACTTAAAACATAAAAAATGGTTCACAGTGGCCTAATGCTTGTAGTTCAAAGTAAACTCAAAAAGTCTTTCAGATATGAGTTTTGTCAAACAGGGCTAACATGGAAATTAGCACATGCGGCTGAAAGCATTCATTGTATTAATTAGTAATCAATCCATTCATTAATCACAGTTTTAAAATGAGAATTATTTAACTGAAGCTGTACTTGGTGAAAGGATGTTTTGTTCTGATGGCATTGTTGTACACAATCTGTTTGCAACTCTTGAATCAAACAATGTGTTTAAATTGTGTTCTAAATGAAACATTCTTTATCAGTCAAAAGAAACTAATATTTTAATTGCATACTAGCAGCTGTGGGTTTCGTTAAGAGCTTTGATGAAAAGTCTACAAGGTGAATGAAACTAGATGTACTTAATGAAGTTACCCATTTTCTGGCATCTTGAGTCTTCAGATGAGAGTATATAGAAACAAAATAATCCAGAGACTCCTGATAAAGTCCTTAGGGTGGAGTCCATAATACACTGGCATCACAACAGTCCCATTAGCATTAAAGGAATGGCCCTAGAATGACAGCCACCTGTGTGGGGGGGTCTCTTTTCTACTTTCAGCAGAAGCAAAAATTAATTATTTCAAAATAATGTGCTGTGATCTCCATCATACAGAAAATCACTGAGTTATCCTACTTGAGCTGTGTTGTTTGAAACCAAACAACATCTTAAAATTTGCTGGTGAGTATGTCACACTGCAAGACAATTGGGCAACATTTGTCTGTTTTTTTTGTATCTGCTTGTGATAGTTGTTACTAGAATCTAAAGAAAGACAAATCCTATTCCTTTCAGGTGAAGTGGAATAACAAGGGGCATGTAACATGTGTGTGTGTTAATTCTCAAAAGTAAGTCTCCTTGTTGTGCAGAGATGTTTAAACGTTTTTACAACTTATCATATCGAAACCATACCTATAATTACAAGTCCCAGGTTTTGTTTACAATAAAAATCAAGATGTTGTAATGGAAAAGTTATCAGCTAAAAATTGGTGAACAGCAATTCTATGTCATCATCTATAAAATATGTAAGTTACAATGCCAAAACACCAATGAACAAACACCAAGGAAAAGTAGTTCTAAAAACAAGTAGCATCAGGGAGAAATAGTTCTGTTTAGCATATAGTTCTACCTCTACTGCCTCTATGCCTAATAAGTGTTGGCCCATAGGGTTTTGTTGTTGCTCTGTTTAACAAGTCCTAGACATTTTGTATAAATAAGTTTTTGTGTTATGTTTTAGAGACAGACTTAGTCTGAGGAACATGCTGCCATGGAAACAGAATAATGTCTGGAGGGGCCAAATGCGAAACATAGTTTAAATTTCAGTCAGTATCAATCACTGATATTATAAAGGAAATATGGCACCTTTGTTAGTATGGCCCTTTCCTTTGGCAGGTGCTGAGTCCCAGCAGATAAATGGTAGAATAATTCACTGTAGACTGGGACGGCCAGTGTTTTCTACAGGAGGCAGAGTCCAAGTCTTAACTTTGATCTGAGGCTCTTGCTCAAAAAAAAAAAAGTTCCTGATGTTCACCTATCTAGTTCAATGTTCAGTATAACAGAATTGAAGAATCCTTTTTAGCCCAGTGGCCACATTCCCTTATATGAAACTTTCCAGTGGTTGCACACCTACTTATTTTTAAATACAGAGTTTGTGAAAAGCTTTTAATTTTTTAAAAAATCAACCATATAAGATGTCTAGATCATGCCTTTATAGAGGGTTATTGATACACAACAAATTGGATGTTGCCTGTATAATACTGCTTTGAAAAATGGGGTGGTGCAGTGAAATGCCATGCTAATTTAAAGGATAAACCTTCTGCAGAAAGATGCAAACCATCTAGAAAGTGCTGGATGCAAAAGTGGCAGATTTAATTGAAGCCAATAGTAGTAGTCTAAACCAGCAGCATTAGAAAATTGAAGTTTAGTGTTTGTAAAGGACTGTATAAGTTAATGCAAAAACTGACATTTCAACAGAAGAAAAAGAAGGGAAGCACAGCTGTGGGTTAAAGCCTCAGCGCCTAGGGCTTGCCGATCGAAAGGTCGGCGGTTCGAATCCCTGCGGCGGGGTGCGCTCCCGCTGCTCGGTCCCAGCGCCTGCCAACCTAGCAGTTCGAAAGCACCTCCGGGTGCAAGTAGATAAATAGGGACCGCTTACCAGCGGGAAGGTAAACGGCGTTTCCGTGTGCGGCTCTGGCTCGCCAGAGCAGTGATGTCACGCTGGCCACGTGACCCGGAAGTGTCTCCGGACAGCGCTGGCCCCTGGCCTCTTGAGTGAGATGGGCGCACAACCCCAGAGTCTGTCAAGACTGGCCCGTACGGGCAGGGGTACCTTTACCTTTACCTTTTACAGCATAGAGCCAATAAAGATGGATCTATAATGTAAACATGCAATAGTATAAGATAATTTTAAACATTATAACGATAATGTGCTAAATTAGGAGCATTTGGTTTTCTAATTAACATTTTCAAATGTCTGAAACAACCCAAAGCCTAATAGCAGGATCAAAGCGTTCCCATTTATCTTTGGAAAGCATTCTACATTAGGGTTTTTTTTGCTGCTGTTGCCAAAATGACTAAGATGCTTTGCACTGATAACTCTTAGTGATATGATAGTGACTATTTTTGGTAGTCCACTGAGTGTTTGATAACTGAACATTAAAAATAGGATATGCCATATGTTCTGGTTTAGTTGTTACTCAGCCTACATTTAATAAAGATACTCTGAAAATTAGACTTTTTCTTAATGTGGATCATTATTTGAACTCACAAGTCATACATGTGCCATATATCAACATGTTTCAAAATAGGCACCAACTACCTCTGTAAACCTACATCCTCCCAGTAAACCCAGATGCATGTTTCTAAATAATATGCATTGAAAAGGGTAATTTTGATCAACATGATGGTAAAATTGTAGCTTTGCAGTCTGTATTTCAGACAGACTAGATCTTTAGTGAAACTGGTATCATTGCAATGGTTGAAGCTACCTGGAAGTTGGTGCATCACACATTTTATTCCCAGAGACAGTCCAGGGTTTGGGGTGCCTTGGGCAATCTGGAGAGCTCCCTTTTCTGTTGGTGGGTCATGGCAGCTTACATGGCTGGAGCAATCAAAGCAGCATCATTACAATTTCTCTTAATGCCCCAGAACGCTACTACTTCAGAGGCATTGTGGGAAATTCAAATTGCAAAGGAAAGGGGATCTAGGGCAGGTGTTAATAGTGGGGCTTAAAGGCGTGCTTGGGCCCTGGCAGCTGTCCAAGGGTGTCAGGTACCAACACTGGTCCTGGGTAGATGTGTGACCATTCAAACTATTCAAGAATCATCCCTCTGGAAAAGCAAGAGAAAACTCATATAGGTTCAGGAGGGCTGAAGTCTTACGAATCTTAAATATAAAGGGAGTCTTTTAATTCTAAAAAAAAAAGTTCAAGGAAATGTTTAAATAGAAGATACTGAAATCACCTCAAACTTCAGTGTGTTTCAGATGAAACAATTAAATTAGCTTGCAGTAGTGACTGTACAATTTACACTGGCTAGAATATATATTTGATTTCTCTGCTACATTATAACCTGTATTAACAGTATTCACAAATATCAGAAATAGCATAAGAGGATCAAATAGGTGTTTTTAAAAAATGTTATTTATGAAAGTTTTATTCTATGGCTTATGCTGTTTGCAAATTGTAAGAATGCTCTTCAGTGGCAGCAATTACAGGTGAAACTCGGAAAATTAGAATATCATGGAAAAGTTCATTTATTTCAGTAATTCAACTTAAAAGGTGAAACTAATATATGAGATAGACTCATGACATGCAAAGCGAGATATGTCAAGCCTTTATTTGTTATAATTGTGATGATTATGGCATACAGCTGATGAAAACCCCAAATTAACAATCCCAGAAAATTAAAATATTAAATGAAATCAGCAAAACAAGGATTGCAAATAGAGCAATATTGGACCTCTGAGAAGTAGAAGCATGCATATGTACTCAATACTTGGTTTGGGCCCCTTTTGCATCAATTACTACCTCAACGCGGACTTGTAATCTGGGGAACCAGGTTCGTGTCTCCGCTCCTCCACATGCAGCTGCTAGGTGACCTTGGGCCAGTCACAATTCTTTGAAGTCTCTCAGCCCCACTCACCTCACAGAGTGTTTGTTGTGGGGGAGGAAGGGAAAGGAGAATGTTAGCCGCTTTGAGACTCCTGCGGGTAGTGATAAAGCAAGATATCAAATCCAAACTACTACTATTCTTCTTCTTCTTCTTCTTCTTCTTCTTCTTCTTCTTCTTCTTCTTCTTCTTCTTCTTCTTCCTTCCTTCTTCCTTCTTCTTCTTCCTTCTTCTTCTTTTCTCCTGTGATACTGCTGAGGTGTTATGGAAGACCAGGATGCTTCAATAGCAGCCTTCAGCTCTTCTGCATTGCTCAGTCTCATGTCTCCCATCTTTCTCTTGGCAATGCCCTATAGATTCTCTATGGGGTTCAGGTCAGGCGAGTTTGCTGGCCAATCAAGCACAGTAATCCCATGGGCATTGAACCAGGTTTTGGTACTTTTGGCAGTCTGGGCAGGTGCCAAGTCCTGCTGGAAAATGAAGTCAGCATCTCCATAAAGCTCATCTGCGGAAGGAAGCATGAAGTGCTCCAAAATCTCCTGGTAGACAGCTGCGTTGACCCTGGACTTAATGAAGCACAGTGGCCCAACACCAGCTGATGACATGGCTCCCGAAATAAACACAAACTGTGGAAACTTCACACTGGACTTCAAGCATCTGGCATTGTGTGTCTCCCCATTCTTCCTCCAGACTCTGGGTCCTTGGTTTCCAAATGAGATGCAAAAGTTGCTCTCATCAGAAAAGAGGACTGGGACCACAGAGAAACAGACCAGTTCTTTTTTTCTTTAGCTCAGGTAAGACGCTTCTGACGTTGTTTCTTGTTCAGGAGCGGCTTGACAAGAGGAATACGACATTTGAAGCCCATCTCCAGGATCCGTCTGTGTGTGGTGGCTCTTGATGCACTAAATCCAGCCTCAGTCCACTCCTTGTGAAAGTCCCCAACACGTTTGAATGGTCTTTTCCTGACAATCCTCTCCAGGCTGCGGTCATCCCTGCTGCTTGTGCACCTTTTTCTTCCACACTTTTCCCTTCCGCATAACTTTCCATTAATGTGCTTCGATACAGCACTTTGGGAACATCCAGCTTCTTCTGCAATTACCTTTTGAGGCTTTCCCTCCTTATGGAGGGTCTCAGTGATGGCTTTCTGCACAACTGTCAGGTCAGCAGCCTTCCCAATGATTGTGCTTCCTACTGAACCAGACTGAGAGACCATTTAAAGGCTCAGGAACCCATTGCAGGTGTTATGGATTGAATAGCTACTGCACCTTTTCACAATATTCACAATTTTTCGAGTTTCACCTGTATTGTAAGGTTTACACAGTCTATTTCTTTTTAGAGTACATAGTACACCTGCAATATAACAGGGCTGTAATTTTCATGCTACTGGTTTCAGGAGTCAAAAGTGCTTCTTTAGAGCAGTAAAACAGAAAATGTGGCCTATAAATAACTTATATTTGAGTTTAGTTATTATGGTAAATAAGATTATTATACTCATAAACAAATCTGCTTGTTACCTATGGCATTTTTATTTTGTCATATAATTATTTCATCTACATCTCTTCACAGATGTATAAACTATATTTTCAGGAAAATTGCCACAAAGCGTTGTTAATATGCTGAAAAGTGGTATATTTGTGTATTAGGTACTATAATAATAGATATGAAACATATTTGTATTCATAGATAGCTGCCAAATACCATTTTGTTACAGTACAAACAGGTTGATATTATTAAAATGAAATAGCTCATGACTTATCTGTTTTTCAAATTCAAAGATGTTTGGATCTAAACAGCTACTTGGGATAGCGTTTTGTAAGGGGCTTGTGATAGCTGAATAAAATTGTAAAGTTTTTTTCCTTTGACACCTGACACCCCCTTCATATCCTATCACAAGCTGCTTTTGATTCTTCCCTCAGTTTCAAAAGCGGTTTGCCAGAAAACATGAGAAAATGCTGTTCAAGGAACAGAAATCTAATGTTTCTCTGGGCTCATAGAACTAGTTTCATGGTTCTTGGATGCTTGTCACAGTTCAAAAAGTGTGACAATGCCTACTTCAGTGTTAATGGATACACAGCTATGGATTTCAACAGCCTTCTATAAATTCAATTAAATCAAGCTGTATTTCTATTTAACAAATCGTTTCCATTGTTTTCTAGTTTCATATCTGTCCATCATGACTACTGTTAATCGGGTATTGGCAGTAAAGTAAATCTAAAACCTACACAAGGATAGAGAAAGTTTATTGAAGATAGTGTTCCTCTAAAATCCTAAGAAGGTATAGAGTCCATTAAGTTAGAAATCTGAAGGGGGGCGGGAATTCTTTCCAAACTTCTATTGGCAGAATCTTATGGTTAAAGTAAGAATCTCCCTCACCAAAACACGATGTTAATTTTGAGGTGTAAAAAATAAACCAAGGAGGTAGCTGAAGTAGAAAAAGCAATACTAATGAGTGGCTTCAACTGTTTAAAAAATGAGTGCATAAATTGTAAATTGTAAATTCATATGTTATTTCTGGATATAATAAATGATGTTTTATGACATTTTGGTAATAAGGACCACCAAGAGCAGAAGTGATTCTTGATTTAAACCTAAGCGGTACACAAGATCAGGTGCAAATGTGCTTTCACAATCATACATATATGAGCGGAATATATTCCTTCATCAATATTCAGGAGGGGAAGTTTCTAAAAAATGAAGGTACTGAAGGTTGAAATATCATTACGAAGCTTGTAGTTTATATAAAACAACTATAATACAGATTCAATAGCAATCTATAGGACTCATCAGCAAAGACTCAAAAGCGCCAAAGAATGCTCATAGACAAAACGCAAATTAAGGAAGTTATGAATCGCAAGAGGAATTGTTTTTAAATTGTGCTCACATGAGGAAATTGAAAAAGAGCACAAACTGGGAAACAAAAAGCACAAATTCACTATAAGAAAAGGCAAAAATATAAATATAAAAACCAATAACAAATGTTTATTTACATTCACTAGATGCTGGAAGTGAGCCAGAAGAACAGTAGCCCAGTTTACATGCAACACTAAACCATGGTTTAGCACTAAGTGGACAAGACTCTGTGAGCTGAATGAAGCTTTGGGTTTGCATGCTTTTCCTTTCCCTCTGCTCCTCTAATGTACTTGGGAGGACTTCTGCCAAGTTTAGTTTTTCTTCCAAAGACCCTTGGTTCCACTTTCTTTGCCCAATGTAGTAGTTCCAGACAGGTATTTATTGTGGAACTTTATTTATTGATTTAATTTATTTATTGCGTGTAAATTTGCTACAGTTCACATGAAGTCATCCCCTCCCCCAGAACATTTTTCATGGAAAATTTCACAGGTTGTTTTTTAAAAAACCTGTTGCAAAATATGTGTTTGTGATATTACACTCCCATTTGAAAGCACACTATGGCACTGAAGGCATTTTATTCATAATAAACATCTGTATCGTGCATGGCTCTAACTTGGCTGCCGCCAACTAGATAAAGATCTTGAAGTGAAAAGGCTTACTGGAAATCATATGTCCAGGAAGAGAAAACATTTACAAAAGAATTGAAAAGAAAACTGTAAATATAATGCCAATATGTAAACTTACATTGCAGCCACAGGCAAGTCCAGTTTAGTTTGTGTTGGGGGTGGAGAAGATGTCTAAGGGGAACACTACTTTATGAACAACGTGGAGTAAGTGACTAGATTATCTCTATTTCACAATATAGTACTGACTCTTGGGCTATCCAATAAAACGGATGGGCTGTAGTAGACTGAAATAGATATTTCTTTACACAATATATAAAAGTAATGGAATTCACTGCACATTGGGGAAATGGCCCTCACTTAGATGGCTATGAAAAGGATTAGACAAATTCATGAAAGATAAATCTATCAACTGTTATTAGTTAAGAGTGCTAAGTGGGTCCTCGATGTTCAGAAGTAGTATATCACCCATCACAAAAAAGGAATAAAACAGGGCTATCACTCTCATGTCCTATTTGTTACCTTTCTACTATTGGAAGCAGAATTCAAAACTAGAACTTTGTCCAATTCAGCAAGGCAAATTTTTTTATAGCGGTGCCAAACATTGTAATATCATAGTTGAGCTCTCATTGTGTGTGAAAAGAGATGAATAATTTCCACTGATTAAAAAATGATGGTTCAATAACCACCTGTGGATTCCCTGATAATTACCAGGGAGTGACAGGGACTAAACAACTGCACAGCCTGATGACACTGGTGCCTGGAGTTTTTATGCCAATGGATGGGTTTGATGTCAATGAATGTGTGATGGATTTCCTTTGTCACACCATTTGGAAATCTTTTAACTGAATATATATATATATATATATTGGGAGGATATTATACTCCTCCTTTGATTATCCACATCAGAATGCAGGTAGGGGAATCACATGTCTCTGTGCTAGATTACAAACATTCTCTCTGACATGTTAGCTTTCCAGAGCCTGGAAGTTTTTGACACAGCATTCTGAAGTGGTGGAGTATCAGGAGAAGTGTACTATATGCTTTTTCTGGGTAGCTCATATGAAGATTTGCATGATAAACCAGGTTACATGTTTCAGGGAAGGTCTGGAAAGTTGCTGCACAGAAGTGGCTCCCACACAGATATGTACACCTACTATATTTTGCACACAAGTACCCGGGAACATACTCTACTTAAATCCATGTAATCATATGTGACCCTCCTTACATTCCCCATTGAGATAGTTTCTGCTCTGTTAGCTTATGGGCATATTTATGTAATCACATAAGACTGTACAGCATTTTACAAAAAGCAGAAACAAGATTAATTATCTAAATGATCTGCAACAGCAATCATAATGGTATTATTCACATCTGTCACAATCACTGATTTCAGTGCTTTCATTCATCTGCATTTTGGACTATACCATATAAGATGTATTCTAAATGCCAGGGCAAGTATGACACCATAAATATTTAGTTCTGCAGAATTTTCTCTTCCTGCACCAGTGGCTGTGTTGAGGGCTTTCTGAAGAACCAAGTGATCTTCCTTCTCAGTGAGTTTCACACCCACCTCCTTCCTTCTGCCAAACGGGAAACATTCAAGAAATAAGGTTTTCAATCTCACATAGTGTGGCATTTTTCTTCTAGAGAAACTAGTTAGGCATTTAAAATGCCCAAATAACAAAGTATCAAGGGAAGGAAATCAATGTCAAACTATCAACACTAATATAATTTCAAAGGGCAACTTTAAAAATAAAGCAAGCAAAAGTTAAGTATGTGAATGCTAATAATGCAGCCAATATAAAATATCACTAGTAAGAAGGGCAAGAAAATGATTAGGAAGGAAAAAATAAAACTAATGTGAAACGATTTTGTCATTCTGGATTTTTTTTTCTTTTCATGATAACATTACAAATATATGCAGATATGTTAATAATGCTCTTTCCAGCTATGACCTTGGGTACCAGCCATTCAATGGCAGGTTGGTCCCAAATGTCTGAATTGAAGCTGACCTGATGGATCAAATCCTGTGGGTCTTGAATTTCCATTTCAAAAGCTTAGTATCCTATCTCATTTATGATCAACCTCCTGTAACTAAGAGACAGTTGTAGCTTAACAACTTTACTTTAGTAAGGATAACTGGGGCTCTGAGAACTGCATTATAAAATGTACTTACAACACAGCTGCTAATAGGCCTTAATGATTCTTGATTATGTTTCAATGAAAGGCAACCAAGTAACAGGCTACTGATCTTGTAGATCAAACAACTTTTCTGCAGCCTCACATAGACTGCAGCTGCTACCTACTTCTTATGCCAGTGCAAACATCACCACAGAATATACAATTGTGTAATAAATATCTTAGCATATTTAAGGCAGTTCCCCATGATTCAATAGTCACATTAGCAGCTATACATATAAGGAAGACAACAATTTTGAAGACACTGCAATGAAACTGCTTTCTATTATTGGTAGAGGTAGGCGGATAATAAAGTAAAGAAACATTGTGATATTAATAAATAGATATTCTTAAACAGATCTGTATGAATATTTATATATTTCTCATTAAGAAAGGTACTTCTTATAGTAGTCATGCTGTGGATTTTGTTCTAACATTCTAATAGAATCCTGCTTGCAGAATTTTATTTTAACTCTGTAAACTGCAAGTAAATAATGATAAGACATCCTAGCCTGTCTGATAATCTTTGACAACAATTCTAACAGTGCCATTGTGGCCACTGGAGAAACCTGCATGTACTAAACCCTGACCCACAGAGCCTTTTATCTGCATGTGTACTCTCCACAGGCCAAGCAAATAAAGGCCAACTGATAATTTACACATGAATGAACTTTCTCTGCAGAGTAGGCACCAGAGACATTTCTTTTCTCTGTTATTGAGAGAAAAGCAGCCAGGTCTGAGCTTGTCTCACCAGAAATCATACAAGTGAAACAGTGATATGTCCGAAAATGGCAGATCAGCAAAGGAAAGCTGTTCTGAATGCCTGATAAAAAATGGCAGCCACAAAGGACTAGAAGAATATTTAGCTTGAAACAGGTCTGACAATAACAATGGGTCTTTATCCTATTCCAAACAGGTAGTGCCTTACAAACTGAAATGGAGATACAATCCTGATAGAAGATTACACAAGATACCTGAATGGCTATCTTTAAAGAATTTAACCTGCATTTTAATGAAGTGTGAACTCTGGGTTTCTTGATATCTATCAGCCGCTATCAGTGCATCTAATTCTCCATCCATGGCTTAAATGAAAAGGCATGTGTCACCAAACAGCACCTGGCTATTTATTTGGGTTTTGAATCAACACATCCTAAAGCTTGAAGGTCAGTTACAATATATGTAGAAACCTGTAATGATTTTATTTTATTTTGGATAATGCAAGTCTATTGCTAAAACTATTTTATTTATTTAAGGACTAAGATAGAACAAGAAATCTAAAAAGGGACACAGCATAGTTTGTAAGCTGAAAAATTATAGAACATAGCTACGTAAGGCTTTTCATCAGTGTTTGAAATTTGCCAGGTGGCAGGTGCATTTTGCACCTGGCTATTGGCCACTTGCAACCAAGTGAAGATGCCTAGGCGCCTGGATGCTGCCTGACATCTCCACCATCTGGAGGTGCAAGAAGTAGATCAATGACTACTTCTACCAGGGGCGGAATTAGGTAACATGGCACCCTGAGTGAGGACAAAATCTGGCTTCCCCTGAAAAGGACAAATATATATGTGCCCCCTTCCGTTCTGTTTATACCCCCTCCCCAAATACTTATTATTTTCATAGTAATTCCTTTTGGCACAGTTGCTTATTTATGGAACTTCTCAGCAGATACCTGTATAACTATAGGCATCATCATCATCATCATCATCATCATTATTATTATTTTGCACCCCCTCAGCTTGGCGCCCTGAGCAGGGGAAGCACCCATACCACCCTAAATCTAGTGCAGATACTACAACCCATGCCCCATTCCCAGACTATTTTGCTCCCAGGAGACTTTTCTAAGATAGTTCCAGACACTAGACACCTTTAGATTTATTAGATACAAATATAGCTAACCTCTCAAAACCTGTAACTGCCCTAGCAGTGAATTCTGGATAGATATATACAGTACCTAACAAATTTTGCATTACGTTATTTATTTTCAGTATGTTGAGAAGCCAATCTTCCATGTGCTTCCATCATGTATTGTGAGTGGTTCATATAGAAGAAGGAAGAGATTACTAAATTAGAGGTAAGTTTCAGAAATATGAATCAGCCTCTAGCATTATTTCTCCATTCATGTCAGCTGATGGGCCCCTGCTTCCACTGCACTATTTCTTGCTGATGCTTGGCTTACACTAGGGATAGTACTGGAAGAGCATACTTCCCTTGTTTATCATTTGTTCTGAATAGATTTCCCATAGTGTACTTTGCCACTGATCCCAATGAAGGTCATAGGAACACAAGAAACTGCCTTATACAGAGTCAGAGCATTGAGCCTATATAGTGACTGGCAGTGGTTATTTATCCAGGGTTTTCAGAGAAAGGACTTTCACAATGCTACCTGGAGATGCTGGGATCTGAACCTGGAAGCTTCAGCATGCAAAACATGTACTCTACCATGGATCTATGGCCCCACTTCTAAGTCAGTTCACTACTCATTCTATTTTGTTTCCTGTTTTAAATTTGAGTCTCTTATCAGGTCATGAGGAGATTATTAGGCTGAATTTAGAAGACTGGGGTGGGGGGAGAAAGAGAGAACAGGAAACAATAGGGAGTGCTTGACTAGAAAACCTGGTATCAATAATTGGCTGTATGAACAGAACTGGAATTTCCCTACTCTGCCGTAAAAATGGAAATCTTACAGGCAAATGAATCTGTACGGTTAGATTTCTAGAAAAGCAGTTTGTTGTCAGTCCTACAAGGTCTTTCATTTCCAGTTTCTAATGTGACGCTAGGGGCTGGAGGAATAGGCTTGGTTTATGGACCTTTTAGTTATGGATCATCTAATTCTATCTCAAAGCTCCATGGCAGCATGAACATTACCTTTGTACTTTCTTGCATATTGCCACAGTAATATCACTGCCTACAGAGCTTATCTGTTATAAACCATCACATCTTTGACTGCAAGTCTCCAATAATAAGAGCAGCATATTGAGAATAATCATATGAACTGGACTGTGTACTTTATTAGCTTCAGCAGAAATGCTTTTTTAAAAAAATCATATTATAAATTTGTTAGGGGACAGTCTATTGAATTCTCCACCCATTGAAATACATAGAGTTGCCCACTCCGAGGCAATTATGAAATCTGGAATATACTGGTAATCACTGACTTAATGACTCAATGAGACCATGATGAAATGTGGAGGTCAATGGTCTCTGCTCCTGACTGGGCTAGTCCCCCTTACAACCCTATAACAGCAAAGGTGAAGTTGTCAGTGTTTGGTGACACCATCACCAGTGTCCTTGAGTGTCCTTTTCTCATTAGGGAAAATGAAATAAAAGTGTCTCCCCAACTTGCCTGTGACACTAGAGACCCTTCAGTTGTGTTGCATATTGCAGGCCCTTTACTTTGCCCCACAGATATCAATGGGAACCACTGAAATTTATGACAATAAATTGCTACTGGGGTATGCAGCTGGGATGAGGAAATCCCTGAATCAAGTGACCTACTGTAAGTACTGTAGGGATTTTGCCTTACTTCCAAATGTGTTATCAAGAATAGTGAGATATTTCCTCTAATGAAAGTGAATGACCTCTCTTTTGCCCTCAGTCAATGGCTGTAGATTTTGCCTCCACTCAAATGGTGTCCTTGAGAGCTTTGGTTCATTTTCTGCCACACACACACAAAAAAGGAACTGTCACAGAATTAACTGGCTCCATTAATGTCTGTCGTTGAAGGTTACAGATTGGGTCAAAAACAGGTGGCACTGTGGTAAGGTGGCACCTAGATGGCTCAACCTTTCCCTTTGCCACCATGGTGAAAGGAGAGGAACCTCCCCTCCCCCCACTAACAAAGATACTTCTCCTTGCCTCCGTTACTCAGGGACAATGCTGCTGCTGAGGGAGACGGGGAGTGCTTTCTTTCTATATAAAAATATTTAGGGGTACTCTCGTTTTGACTCAAGAAAACCACTATTTTATAGTTCAAATTGGGAAAAATAAATACAGTAAATGGACCAAAGTACAAAGATTCACAAAATGTTTAGGGGTACTCATACCCCTGTGTACCCCCAGAAAAAAAGCACTGGAGATGGGGAAGAGACAATGAGACTCACACCTGGTCTGCAGCAAAGCTCTTCTTGGTTCCCTTCCTTAGCCATGGCAACAGCCTTCAGATAGTGCTGGAAGGGGGAGACTAGTAAAGGTTTTGACTCCCAGACAGCCTGGAAACTGGTAGTGTATATATATTTATTAGATTTATATACTACCTCTGTGCCCAGGCACTTGAGGCAGTTTTTACTTTTAAAGTATAAAATGTGGTATGACAAAATCCTCTCAGGCTAAGTGGGAGATGATGGCACAAGCTTCCTGGACTGGGCTTTCATCTTTCCTCAGGGCACACAGAACTCCAGGAAGATAGGAGCTGCTCCAACATTTCTCTCAGGCCATAGAATGTTCTATCAGGAGCTGATGGTGTGTGTGCAACTTGGTCTGGGCTCCCTTACTTCTGCCTTCCCTTAGGGCACACAGGTCTTTCTTAAGTAGCTCCAGGGAAGATGGGGAAGGAGCTGCTTATGTAAGATAGAAGAATAGGGTTTCTGAGCAGTTAATGCAGGGTTGGGGAACCTCCTGCCCATAGGCCTAATTAGGCTCAGCACAGTTCCCAGTTTAGCCCAGGAGCATGTTTTATTCAAATCACAACCACTTTTCCCCATGCATGGTGTCATGTGGGGCAGGTAAAAAACAATCTAAAGGAACAAGTGGAAACTTAAAGTGAGTTCCCGATTGTTCCTACTGGGAGATCCCTAATGCAGCTGATGGGGGTAGCTGTCAGTACTGATCAGCAGACTGGCACTGTCAGCAAGCCCCATTGAAGACACACTTTTGGCCCCAATAAACTCGCTGGTTTGCAGAGGAGAAATGACTGTTTGCAGATGTGGTCTGAATTTTAACCACACCTGCGGATGGACTTCAAAGGTGCTCACTGTAACTGCCAACCAGCAGTTATAGAAACTCCCTTTGAAGGTGTGCTCTCAGCACCAGTCAGCTGATGGGTCCTGATGCTACATCATCAAAGGGGCTTGCAGTAACCATCTATCAGGTGATTGGAGGTTATAGTGAACATCTGCAAAGCCACATAACTTCATAACGATACAAGGTGGCCCCATTCACCTGTCAAAGTTGGTCTATGGGGGTGGGGTGGGGTTAGGATCTAAAACATTGGCTGGATCCATTTCATATACAATTTACTACAGATAAGGCACAGATAAGGCAATAAAATGTATGCTTCTGTTTTAGATGCTAAATTAACTAAAGCTGGGCTTATTACATTGCTGATAATGATGGTGCTAGGAGCTAGCACATTAGCACAAAGACTTTTAATCACTAGGCTATATTTATATAACTGAACAACCCACCATTTGAAGTGTAAATCTCATTTGTCACTCTCAAACCTGCATCTTCAACAGACATCCAACAATCTAGTCTACATATTTTGTGTGACACTTATGCAGAAGAAAATAATAGGACAAATTAAGTGTTGGCCTATGTATTCCATATGTCTAAAAGGTTTTGCTTTTGAAAGTTTTCTTATCCGCTAACACAGTTTATCTTTGTGCCTGTCCGATAACTTCATTGGACAGCTAATTATTCAAGCTACATAGAAAGACCATTTATCTTTTGGTATATATAAAACATACTTCTTCTTCCTGCTACACTTTCTTTGAGAACATAGAAATGGCACTGTTCATAAGTAGCTTGGTTGCAAACATATTCAGTTTCCATTCAGCATAAGATTGTAAAGTGATAGGAAGCTACATGAAAAGGATGCAGTTGATGTTCATATGACATTTGTTTCTCCCTGAGACTTCCCCCTCCTAAACTATTGGACACTGAACCAGGAAAAGTATCTAAAAAGATACTAACTTAATGTTATTGCTCCCAAAATCTATCAACGCTAAAAGGAGGAGAGGAAAAGCAAAATAATAGGAAAAGGTTCACAATATAGAAAATGACATGTTGGAATGACCAAGCAGGATATTCTCTTAATTTTCTATAAATCAGAATATTGATGTATTTTTAAATGCAATAAAATATAACTGCTGGCCTTTTATTTTATCAGGACTACAGCATATGAATATCCTATTTAGATATAATTTCTGAATATGAAAATGCATACACCTTGTATACACAGAACCACAGAAGGCAAACTTAGTTGAGTCTATTTCAGAGGAAACCAATCAGAGTTTCTTACCATGTGCATGCAGCAAATTAGACAAGTGTCATTTGTCACATGTGACTGTTCATTAAACTGTGACAAGCAATTTCCTACATGGAAGTACTATCTGTGCAGGAAGTTCTAATGCATGAAGTGTACCCCAGTTTGTAACTATGGCCATGGAAGGGGAATGATTTAGTTGAGGCCATACAAATGAAATGCATAAAGATGGAGAAAAAGGTCTGGGAGTAACAGGCATAGGGACTGAGAGCATGATCACAATCAGATCTCCAGTTTTTGAGCTTGAACATATTTTACCGTTTTCTCCTCAATGAGTGCAAGAAGCCTGCTTGTTTTAGTGTAAAGCCAGGATTCTGAGAATTTGGCAAATGTAAGCACATTTGCTGATAGACAAACAGAATGCATGTTATGAAGCATGACTGTGATCATTCAGAGTTCTCTCTCTGGATAAAGAGTTTATTCAGAATATTCAGTTCTCTGATCACCACTGTGCTTCTTTCTCATTCTGCTTTACCATTTAAACTAAGCCGGAGGGCAGAAGTGGCAATATTTGCCAAAACTCATGCCCACTCTTTCTTGAACTGGGCCTTATAAGTGTTTTGGTTGTCACCATTCACTCAGAAACCAAAAGATAATTTCTACACTATGCAGAGCCTCTCTTTCAGTCTGGTGAACTATAGTCATGAATTATTTCCTCAAATATGTTTCCAGCATGACAACACTACTTTATTTTATAAGATGTACTGGAGCTGAAAACACAGCAGGGTCAGCTGCAGTTGGCAGCTGTCCTGGGGTAAAAAAAAAAAAAAGAGAGAGAGAGAGAGAGAGAGAGAGAAGAAGAAGAAGAAGAAGAAGAAGAAGAAGAAGAAGAAGAAGAAGAAGAAGAAGAAGTTGTGCATGCACCATCAGTAACACCAAGTAACACCAGTAACGCCATGAAACAGTTGTCAAAGATGAAATATATGTTTTCACGGAAGGGACAGAATGGTCTTAATGGAGAAACCTTTAAAAAAATGTCAGGTAGGGACATTTCTCTTCTTAGTAAGGATTTAAAAAAACACAGCAAGGAATATGTCCATGGTCAGATGCTTTACATACATGACTTAGAAATTAATGAATGCACAACTTATGGAATTTGTGTCATTCTAGCATGTAGGACACTTTCTTTTCCATCACTCAGTTTTTGCTACTACTGTTCTGTTAACCTAAATAAAAGGTAAAGGTAAAGGTACCCCTGCCCGTACGGGCCAGTCTTGACAGACTCTGGGGTTGTGCACCCATCTCACTTAAGAGGCCAGGGGCCAGCGCTGTCCGGAGACACTTCCGGGTCACGTGGCCAGCGTGACATCGCTGCTCTGGCAAGCCAGAGCCGCACACGGAAACGCCGTTTACCTTCCCGCTGGTAAGCGGTCCCTATTTATCTACTTGCACCCGGAGGTGCTTTCGAACTGCTAGGTTGGCAGGCGCTGGGACCGAGCAGCGGGAGCGCACCCCGCCGCAGGGATTCGAACCGCTGACCTTTCGATCGGCAAGCCCTAGGCGCTGAGGCTTTAACCCACAGCGCCACCTGCGTCCCTGTTAACCTAAATACATAGCTTTAAATGCTCTAATTCAAACTCACAGGTGCATAACCCATGCAGATGCACAAATTATGCAAGCTGAAAACAGGAAATGTTTCACGTCATTGAAAAGTATGATATAAATTATGTGCTAAATATTTTTCTTAGGAGAAAATATATCTTGCAGGAAAAACTGCTAGAAATACAATTCAGATTAGTCTAATGGGCAAAATATTTGCATTCAATTTGATTTAGATGTTGGCTGAAGAGAAATAATTGGAAAGAGAATGTTCTTTTTGTTGGCAAGATTTTCCACTGCTCTTTCTCATCTTATGATGCCAAATTACATGTTTTCCTCTATGCAGTGGCACAACACGGACAAGTTGCTAGGGTGCCAAAAGTCTCCAAATGTAAATTTTGAATACATTATCTGTGATAAAACATTTTATGTACTATATATTCTTTAGTAAAAGAGATATTGAACACATTATGAAGCTTTTTTTCCTTTAAAAAATAACTGTTTAAATGGTTTGTTCAAGCAGGATTATTCTTCTCACACAGAGGTTTGTGTTGGAATACAGAATATGAAACAATCTCCTCAAGATATTTTGTGTTCAACATAAAATATTTAAAATGTCTCATTTCCAAGAGGGAGTTCATGACAGATGTGTTATTTTCTCCCTCTCCATTTTTAACAGCATTGTTGTGTCTAATTAGCCCCATTGATTTACCCATGACAGTATAAACTTTTTAAGAGGAAAGAAAAAGTAGATCGTGGTGTTTGAAGCAAAGAACAATCTATGACAAGGTGAAGAAAGGCCCTGATTTTAGGTGTTTTACAACAAAGTCCTCAAGTAGCCCAGAGAGCTTTTACTTATTTATGCACCACCATATGATACAGGCTTTTGCCTGTAGCATTACAAATCATAGACAGGCTTGATACAAAATGTTCTCCAGGTGTTAACAGACCAACTGCGCCACTATTTCTTATTTATGTACTGTCTAGTAATAGAAGACAAATTGCTATAGATGTGGCAAATGTGATTAAACAGGTATTCAGAAGTCAAAAGGGAGACATACTTGTAGGTTACATTATATGACATTTTCTGTAGGCTCAGAACTGTTATTTTGTTTTTTGTTTTTTTAATAATATTTATTAAAAATTTTCCAGAATAAAAAGGAAAGATAGCAAGAAAGAAAGAAAAAACAAATATGATTTACACTTGGTTTCAGTGGCATCTTTCCCAGACTTCCCCCCCTCCCCCTCTTGTATTCCATTTCCCTTAAATTGATTCCACAGATTCTTACCCCAAATTTTAAAACCTTATTTGTAATTTTAAATAACCCATTTATTCCAAATTAATTTATCTTATTTATCTTAATGAACCATTTCTCCTTATATTTTATATAATTCCCTAAGATCGACCCCATTTCCCTTCCACGAATTCCCCTATTTTCAAACAACAAACATGAAAAAAGAAAAGAAAGAAATAATATATAATTTTACAGCCTTTGGATTCCAAATCTCCCCCCCCCCCAATTCCCCGGTTCCAATCCCCAAAGTTCATCCATTGTCTACTGCCAGCCTGGTGTATCCACGTCTATATCTCAACTCCACTTTGCCGTCTTTTGATAGCTTTTAATTTCAGAAAGTCCAATCTCGAAAAAACTCTCAGAAAAAGTCATTGTTCTTCCATCCAGACCTCTATGTTTAAGAGTCTAACTTAAATTCTATTTCTTGGTCCTTTTAAAGTCTGGATGTTCCAAATACTCCGGCTTCAAATTTGGTCCAGCTCTTATTCCTCAGGTTGCTTTTTCCTGTTCTGCTGCAGAAACCTTCTAATTCAGAAACTTCTTGTTCTCCACAGAGGCTTTTGTTATTCAGGAACATAACTTGCGTCAAGTCCCTTCTTTTCTTCAATAGATAAATCCATTGTCTCCTTTAGTATAGAAACCTCTGTAGACAAAATAATGCTTCGTTTTTGCAGCTTTCCCAAGAGATAACAGATCCTGCTCAAATTCATAGTATTTTTCCACTTGCTGCTACTGTTGCAATGTCCCAGCCTCCCTCTAGAGGGAATATGGTAACTTAATTTCTTTCAAAATCAGACCCAAAAGTCAAATAACTTGTTGCCTTTATTTCCAATAATTTATGTCCAAATTGTAACAAATCTAACCAGCAAAGCCATCGTAACAAAGTTCTCTTTTATTTTCCTGCTTTGACAGCTACTTTGACAGCTGTCAAAGGTAAACAAGTTCATCTCTCGATCTTAGTTGTCAAATCCTTGCGTTGAGCCATCTACAACAGGGGGGGGGGCGGACTTCCTTTTTGCACTCCCCCCGCTCACTCCAAATTCAAAGATCAAATTTCCCTTTTAAGTCCAATCAATTTACTCACGGGTTGTTCCTTTTAGTCCAAATCCGAAATTTTCAAAGAAGAAGTAGTTGCTCTCCGCCGAATGGCATGCGGCTTCGCTGGGCAGGGGAAGCATTGGACTCACAGCACCACACCCCCCCGTCACCCGCTCCGCAGCCTTTAAAAAGGCTCCTTCGCGGGTCGGGGGGCGCAAACGGTGCCCGCCAAGTCACCAAGTCCATGGTTTTTGAGGGTCCCCGCATCGCCGGCACGGCAGGACCCGACCCCTACCCAGCCGACTCCCTCCGGAGCTCGGAGGGAGTCCGCCATTCGGCGATGGCGCCGACCTGGAAGTCAGAACTGTTATTTTGAAGACAAATGTGAAATGAAAATGTTCAACAATTCCTTCCAATCCCACAGTTGGAACTTCTAGTTTGTACTGAGAATTCAGCCCCACGGGCATTGAAACTAGAAAAACAAAACAAAAACATCCTTGTTTCCTTCTCGCACGATGACAATGTTAAATGAATATTAGCATAGAAAGAAATAACAAAATGGAATTTATATGGCAAAATTATTTTTTTTGAAACTGTAAGAAGAAGCAAAGTTAGTGAGCTAACATGGCACTAGAAGCAGTGAATTCATCTGCATTAATAATGAGTAAAATTAAGAAGAGTAAAGTTTGTCTTAAAAGTTTCAATTAAAACATACACTATTTCTTTCACCTGATTGTAGCCCCATATGGCAAGGTCAGCCCTTTCAGTGAACAAACAGCTCAGTCGCCTCCAGTGTAGCTGTTATCTTCCTCAACAAGGGGAGACATTTGGCACAGCCTAAAGCTGGGGCATGAACCCTGGCTAAGCTTAAGACATTTATCTGACAGCATCAGCTGACACTCCACAAACACATTTGCTCTCCATGACCCCAGAGCATTTGTGATTAATCAAAAATGTATCTTGAATCTTGAGAACAAGCTACAAGCAGGCACACACAAAAAAAATATGCTCTCGATCTCGCTTATCGACTCAAGAGGTATATTGAATTTAGAAATAGCAAATAGAATAAAATGATCAATATGTTCTCACTTGTCTATGGAAGAGCAAACTTTATCCCTCAAGCAAAAAACATTGATCATGTAAATGTTTGAGATGTTTTTTAGTTTTTAAAAAAGCAAAAACATATTTGTGGGCAAGGAGAGCAGCATTAGAGAGGTACATTTATTATATAACAGCACAGAAAAGTGTAGAAATAATATTGGAATTTATGAATGTGCTCGTGAGCTATAGCCAAGTTCTTTATACAACTTTGAACTGCTATAGCATGGGAGTTTGTAGCCTGTTGCCAAAAGATCTTAATAAAACATTATAAAGTGGATTTTAAAACTTAATGAAGTCACATAATATGTTTCAGAAAAAGCTCCCTGTCTTAATTTAAATGAGAAGCAGTTACAATATATCCCCCATGCACTGTTTACAATTTATAATTTATGCCTCTATTCAAAATACACTACTTTCTTCAGTCATCTGCTAAGTAATATGATTAGCATTTGAATATCATAAAATTTTACTTTTCAATTGTCAGAATAGAAGCTTTTAAGCTTTTAATGTTTTCATTCACTTTTTAAAGAACAGTACTTTACTGAAGTCTAATTAATAATGAGAAAAATAATATCATGATAACCACCTATGCTCATTGCAAAATGGGTATAACTTTATCTCCACAACAGCACTTAATTCTTTTACATTCTTTTCTGATTACCTACTGCTTAGGGTACAAGCCTTTTGTTTCCACATAGTCCTCTTATTCTAGCAGAGAACTACTGTATGTCCTTTGGTCTCTGTTGACACGACAAACAAACTTTCATAGCATGTGCTCTACATAAAATGGTGGTACTAATTAGAAGATATAAACTCATGCTGAGACATAATATGAGTTGGTTTTATGCATCTACTAAGCTCACAGCAGTATTAGATTTATGGTGCCAACATCTTCAAGTAATATTCAACTCTCCCCCTCTCAAATTTCAAAACTATCTAGAAATAAGGGAACATTAAGAAATAAAATCAATGTAACAGCCAAACTTCACTAATCCACACTTCAGTAATCTGAATATTTAAAACATATCTCCAAGAAACTAATTTCTACAGCTTTTCTGCAAATATTTAGCACCGCAAAGCTATAGTGGAGGTGACCTATATAACTGAACATATTTAACCGAGTGCAAGAATGAGCAGCTGTCAAAGGGCATGGTAAGAAGTCAGTGAATCTGCATGGTGCTTGGATCCAGAAAACCACATCCTCTTGCTACCTGTATATAGCACCATTCTTCCCTTCCCTAGCAGTTTAGCTATACTGCAATCACTTGATTTGAATTTAGTATCATGATGCTGGGCTTAAGATTGGTGACCCTTTTGTATTTTGATTAGTTTTTATGATGTGAAGCAATCTTAAGTGGGTTTTAAAAATTTGAAAGAAATAGGAGCGAACCCTGTTTTGCCACCTGAGGCAAGACAGGAAGTTGTTCCCATTGAAGCCTCGCTTACTGGGGTCACGTGGTTGCTTCTGGTGAGATCTTATGAGATCTTGCATAATTCTCAGAATATTTGGCTGGAAGGTGCAGCTACATGACCCTGGTGGTGGCAGGGGTGGGGCAGGGGGGTTCCCATGGGGGCACGACCCTACAGAGTTCCACTGCCCAAGGCAGTGGCTTAAGTCATATGATACAGCATCCACATTAGGTTGTTGCTGTTGCTGTTGCTGTTGTTGTTGTTGCTGTTATTGTTGTTGTTGTTATTATTATTATTATTATTATTATTATTATTATTATTATTATTATGTGTTTTTAAATTGTAACTTCATGTTGTGAACCGCCCTGAGATCTACAGGTATCGGGCAGTCTACAATTATTATTATTATTATTATTATTATTATTATTATTATTCTAAACATATTGTCTCAAAAGTAAATAAACTACACTGATTTTACTGGAAGACTACAGAAGCCACATATTTGCAAAGGAATCCCAACATTTACCCAGACAAATAGTTTCAGGAATGTGGCATTAGGACTTGGGCATGTACCACCACAATATTTAACCACTGAAGATAAGCTGTAGTTCTCCCCATAAGATTTTCACCTTCTCCAGTGAACTGCTTTTAGCTACCATGAAGAGATCACTCTGGGATAATACACAGACATAAGCCACCAGCATCCTGATCTGGGTTCTACAGTATGAGAAGCTGCAATGTTCCATATTACCTTTACGTGACAAATGGCAATTGTTAAGAGCAGCAGGGTACATTTATACGGCACTCTTTCCCCTTTCATGTGAATAACTATTCTGAAGGCTCCAGATCAAGAGTTCCACCTTATTGCAGACCTGAAAAATTGTAGCAGATTTTGAGGTCTTTTGGGGGCCAGTAGCTTATGTTTGCCCCACATAAGTAACAGCTACAAAATACATAAATTGAGCAATTTTACTAGCCCAACTTCCGTTGTAACAAGCATGTTATCACTTGTTAAAGAGTTCTGTGTAATTCATTGTCTTCATCCTTGATTACCAATAGAGCCTTGGCCAATATAGATATCTTGCCTATTTTGTTTCTGTACGTTAGTGTCACTTACAACATCTCCATGGTGTATATACAGGTTGCACGATGGTAGCTTCCTACGTGCTTATCTTACAGAAACTAACATGAATTGAAGCACTAGACATCCCAGCTGTATGTTTTGGCATCCATGGTGAAAATGAGCAGAAAATCTAGCTGTTCCATATCAAGAAGTATTTTTACTAGTGCTAATGTGCCTTAAATACCTTGTTCCACAGATGAGTGGCCTGGCACCTGCTGCATGAGAAATAGCCAATTACTGCTCAGTGCCTCTAATTTTCTGATTCAATTAGCATGCTTCAGAGCTTTCCAGTTTAATTGCAAACTACTTCAGTTAGCTCTCTGATTAATCATTGCCCATCTGCAAACCATCGGAAAACTTAGTGGAACAAATTTGTGTACTTTGGAATGCTGGGAGCTTAGCAAATCAAACTTGTTTTGGTATATAAAGCTTTAATTTTGTTTGCCCTTTTCAGCTGCACTTGTAAGAAGCTCTGTACTGATTAAACAGGAAGTCCAGACAATAATATGCTACATTATGCACGTAATTACTGTAAATACAGCCGAGACTGGAGAAGCATCATTTAAGGTTAGGCACTACCATGTATGGAGTACGGGGTCAAGACAACACATTTGGAATCA
This sequence comes from Podarcis cretensis, assembly GCF_951804945.1. Taxonomy (NCBI): domain Eukaryota; kingdom Metazoa; phylum Chordata; class Lepidosauria; order Squamata; family Lacertidae; genus Podarcis; species Podarcis cretensis. The sequence continues at coordinate 29,635,971 of NC_137180.1, read as the reverse complement.
ATTTCTTCCCATTACAGAAGAAAATAAATATCACAAAAACAATCATGTGATGCCATTCCAATATCTATACTTTGAGGAATATTATTTTAAGCACACTCATAAGTAAATCTGACTGTTTTTAGTAGGTCTTACATCCTGAACCAACATGTTTATTCAGAAACCTTAGGAATTCCAGTGGAAGCTATTCGGCTATGTATGCTTAGATTGCAGCTTCTGATTCAGCAGAGAAACCCATTCCTAGCTAATTACATCACCTTGTATGTGTTTTAGAAGAAAGACTGGATGGTTTTCTAATTTTGCAAACCATTTACCATGAACAATAATTTCAACATCTGTTGCCTTTCATAATCTGAAGCTATATAACAGTATTGTCATGTCACCATAAGTATGGTGTAAAGAGGTGTAATTGTAAAGAGGTGTAAAGAGGTGAAAGTGTAAAGAGGTGAAATTATTAATATGATGAATCTTTTTATTCACTTTTTAATTTGACATTTCTGCTGTGTTTTTAAAGTCCCCCCAAAAAATCCTTTGAAGATGAAAATATGTTTCCTTGAAAAAAAATCACATAAAAAAGCAGAAAATACTTAATTCAACTGTATAATGCAACAGTAAAACTTTATAACCTGATGTAAGTATTTTATTTTAAGCTTAAAGCTGCTATGATTGTGATTATATGTCAATGATCACAAATTACCTCAAACAGGAATGTTTAGCCACCTATGAAGTGGCAAAGATAACCCACAACACCAAGCCATATTTTCCCCACATAGTTTTATCCATGTTCATTTTTCCCTTTTCCATCACTGTATTTACTTAATTCCTGATATAGATTGCAATCCTATAAAACACCCTGTGATCTTTGATTGGTATATAAATTTAATTTTTAAAATCCCAATTCATTAAAATTAGTATGAATTTCATCATTTATTTAAGCTGAATGTGGGTTTTATCACATATTTTGGTATGGTTTGAGTAAGGAGATGACAGCAGCTAAGGGGTTGGAACTGAGATGCCCACCTGAAAATTGAAGTGATTAAGAGGGGAGTGTGTGTGTTCAAACATTCAAAGTGAGAATGTTTGATTGTCAAGAAACACAGTTGACTTCCGGGGGAGGGATCATGGCAGACTGAAGGTCTCTCATTGGCTCCTCACCAACAGAGATAGCACAGTCATGTTTGATGCCAGATCAAGACGTCTCTCCATCCATGGCTTCATTCCACTCCTCCAGCATCATAATTCCACCATTTGACTGTTTCATTCATCCAAAAACCAGTGTGAAGGACTTTCCCATTTCACCACCTGTTCCCTCCCTGTTTGATTCTGCTTTCCATTTCATTCATCTCTGGTTTACTTTCATTCTCGATTAGATCAAACTTCGTTCTAATCCATTTTATTTGCTCATCAAACATTTGCTGAAGGTGGCCAACAGTGGAATGTCCAAAGATATACTTGTTATACTGAATGTTTTTGATCTTATTAACAATTCAGTCTCATTACATCGCCCGTCTCCACCTTAAGATCTTCACAGCATTATCTCTTATTAGAGTAAACTCTTTTCCCACAGAGGAAGCATCAAGTGAAGATTTACTTTCAATTTATAGGCAACACTTTTTTTGAGAAAACAACAAACTTTCTTGATTCAAACAATTAAAGCAGACGTTTTCTTCTGCCTTCAGCCCTTTAACAACCAACTTCCCTTCCCTTATTGTAGCCAGAAAGCAACTCACACGCCGAATGTAAATTTCCACCAGCAGACAAAGAAATCTCATTTTCGATATATGAATTATAAGCATCTCAGGAATAATTAAGAAAGAGAGGATTTTGAAGATCCAATGCTCATCAGGGCTCTTATGTGGTTCCCAGGAGCTGACAGTTTCTTGGTGTCTTGACACAGAAAATGACTGTTTCAGAGCATCAGAGGTTAACCACCTGTTCACTCTGTTTTCCAGACTGAATTCAATAGCCAAAATTTATGTCTGGCTGTCATCAATCACCACACAGTTATATCCATTGGCAGCTTGCTAACAAAAGACATTCATTCCTCCATGTTCCTCCCCCTTCTAACCCTAGAAAGTCTTACGTGTGCTACTGGTTTGATTAACACTTGGGAATGAAAGGTGATATTCTCAGACTGAAAGGGCAATGGCACCACAGGCTCTTCTTCTGGAGGCGCATCTGGACCTGGACCTGTATGCAATTCCCCTTCTGACTCCAAATTCTCAACCACAACCCCTGAAGAAGGGGAAGACATTGCGCCAAAAAGTTGTGATGGAAGTCTGGTTCAATCTTGAGTATCCGTGTGTTAGAGAATTGTTAAGCCATGTTATATCCAAAAGAGCTTGCAGAGACCCAAGTTTGGGAAATCCTGATATAGAATGTCCTTTGGAAGCAGGGGAGAATGGCGGAGCACAATGGGGAAAGGTTTACATATTGGGAAAGCTGGCACAAATGGACATTAGCAGGGTGAAGCGAACAGACTGGCTGTTAATTGGCTGTATGTCTGGAGGCGGTTGGTGGATGGATGGCGGCTAACAGATTGAGGCTGAATCCTGACAAGAAGTACTGTTTTTGAGGGACAGGGGGCGGGCTGGTATGCGGGACTCCCTGGTCTTGAATGGGGTAACTGTGCCCCTGAAGGACCAGATGCACAGCCTGGGAGTCATTTTGGACTCACAACTGTCCATGGAGACGCAGGTCAATTCTGTGTCCAGAGCAGCTATTTACCAGCTCCATCTGGTATGCAGACTAAGGCCCTACCTGCCCATGGACTGTCTTGCCAGAGTGGTGCATGCTCTAGTTATCTCTCGCTTGGACTACTGCAATGCGCTCTACGTGGGGCTTTGAAGGTGACCCAGAAACTACAACTAATCCAGAATGTGGCAGCTAGACTGGTGACTGGCAGTGGCCGCCAAGACCATATAACACCAGTCCTAAAGGATCTTCACTGGCTCCCAGTATGTTTCCGAGCACAATTCAAAGTGTTGGTGCTGACCTATAAAGCCCTAAACAGCCTTGGACCAGTATTTCTGAAGGAGTACCTCCACCCCCATCATTCAGCACGGAAACTGAGGTCCAGCACTGAGGGCCTTCTGGCGGTTCCCTCACTGCGAGAAGTGAGGTTACAGGGAACCTGGCAGAGGGCCATTTCGGTAGTGGCTGCCACCCTGTGGAATGCCCTCCCATCAGATATCAAAGAAATAAACAACTGACTTTTAGAAGACATCTGAAGGCTGCCCTGTTTAGGGAAGTTTTTAATGTCTGATGTTTTAGCGTGTTTTTAATATTCTGTTGGGAGCTGCCCAGAGTGGCTGGGGCAACCCAGCCAGATGGGAGGCGTATAAATAAATTATTATTATTATTATTATTATTATTATTATTATTATTATTATTATTTTAATGAGGTTTAGTGGGAAAATGTAAGGAAGGTGTAGCTATTTAAATCAAAAGGACATCTGAAGGAGGGCTGCTCAGTTTTTCTCTAATTCCTACATGTCATTTTTTATTCATAAAATTTACCGTATTTTTCCTTCTATAACACGCAGATTTTTTCTCCTAAAAAGGAAGGGGAAATGTCTGTGCGTGTTATTGAGCGAATGTGTGGTCCCTGGAGCCAAATGGTGCGAGGGGAGGCAAAAAAAAGCAGGCAAAAATCAAACCGCGCGTCTCCTAGAAGGGAAACCTGAAAAGAGGAAGCGGCTGCTTTCCTGCATTCTGCCTCAGGGTCTTACTGCCCACCCACCTCTGTTTCCTTGCTGTGTTTGCTCAAACGGAACAAAGAGCAGGGAAAGCCCCTCCCCTCCAGGCAAGCAGAGGGGAAAGCAGAGTGAAAACATGCAGGAGGGAGAGAGAGCGAGAGCTGGCTGGCTTGGGTGGGTAGGTGAGGGAAAACTTTTGCCTTCCTTTCCCCCCCCCCCCATTTATACCCCTCTCCTGCATTCTTAGCCAGCTGCTTCTCTGCACACCCCTCTCCTGCTCCTTGTCCCTTCTGTGTTTTTCCTTCCCTCCCCACTTAAAATGTGGTTAAAAAGCATGGATCCACATGGATCCTCAGGATCTTTGCATTGGGTCAGCCCAAATTCACCATCAGATCACATAGCATGTCCATGGCTACAGCCTGCCCCCCCCCCCCAAAATCATGCACCCACTGTTGCCTGGGGCTGCAATGGTGCAAAAACATGGTTACAAAGCATGGATCTACATGGATCCTCAGGATCTTTGCATTGGATCAGCCCAAATTCACCATCAGATCACTTAACATGTCCATGGCTACAGCCTGCCCCCCAAAAATCACGCACCCACTGTTGCCTGGGGCTGCAATGGTGCAAAAACGTGGTTAAAAAGCATGGATCCACATGGATCCTCAGGATCTTTGCATTGGGTCAGCCCAAATTCACCATCAGATCACATAGCATGTCCATGGCTACAGCCTGCCCCCCAAAAATCACGCACCCACTGTTGCCTGGGGCTGCAATGGTGCAAAAATATGGTTAAAAAGCATGGATCCACATGGATCCTCAGGATCTTTGCATTGGGTCAGCCCAAATTCACCATCAGATCACATAGCATGTCCATGGCTACAGCCTGCCCCCCAAAAATCATGCACCCACTGTTGCCTGGGGCTGCAATGGTGCAAAAACGTGGTTAAAAAGCATGGATCTACGTGGATCCTCAGGATCTTTGCATTGGGTCAGCCCAAATTCACCATCAGATCACATAGCATGTCCATGGCTACAGCCTGCTCCCCAAAAAGCACGCACCCACTGTTGCCTGGGGCTGCAATGGTGCAAAAACGTGGTTACAAAACATGGATCCACATGGATCCTCAGGATCTTTGCATTGGGTCAGCCCAAATTCACCATCAGATCACATAGCATGTCCATGGCTACAGCCTGCCCCCCAAAAATCACGCACCCACTGTTGCCTGGGGCTGCAATGGTGCAAAAACATGGTTACAAAGCATGGATCCACAGGGATTCTCAGGATTTTTGCATTGGGTCACCCCAAATTCACCATCAGATCACATGTCTGTGGCCACAGCATGCAGCACAAAAATGATACATCCACTGTTTCATTCAGAATGTTTTTCCCCTTGTTTTCTTCCTCTAAAAACGATGTGCGTGTTATGGTCAGGTGCGTGTTATAGAGCGAAAAATACGGTATATCCTGCCCTTCCTCTCAAAGGGAGCATACATGTCACTATATAAGACAATTGTACATGTGTGCATTTCACTTTGTAGACATGGAGGGTTTGTTCCAGTCTTTTTGAGAGATGTAAGTAGCACTTTATGAAATAAAGCCAGGTTTCATTTGGCCTGTTCTTTCCATTGCTCAACTAATTAATGTCTATAGCCCTAAGGGGGAAAGTTATTTTTCCACTAACTAGCAGTCAGGTGTTGCTTCTGGCATGAGAAAAATGGGGAAACTAACTTTGCCAGTTCCTTAGATTGCAGAGGTTGTATACTGCAACTGGTGATCTCTCTGCCAGTTAATAACTTGTTGTATGTATATGTAACATACATACTGTGTGTGTATGTAACTAAGAAAACTGTTGTTTAGAAATGCTCCAAAACCCTCTACTGTAGTTAAATAAAGCAATTTAGGTTGGATTTCAAAGTTTGCCTTGTATCTAATGCCATCTCGTTGTAGGAAGGGAAAGGATCTTTTTTCCTCATAAAAAGATTGGAGAGGTGCCCAGTAAGCACAGTAGACTGGAATAAAAAGGAAGCTATACATTTTAATAAATATTGTCACAAGTGACAGCTGGTTTCTAGAGCTGAAACTAACTCCATCAGAGGGAAGCCAGCCTGCAGCTGGTAAGAGAGGAATACACAGCACAGCAGGGACAAAGTGCATATCTGGGGGTGGGCAGGTTTTGTCCCACATATTAGATTCTGAACATTTCATATTAATGATCCCACAGCTACTTCAAGGCGTTTCTCCTCCCACATCTTGCCTGAATGCTAAGGTCATCGACTGACAGTCTTCTCCAAATGCCACCTCCATTAGAAGTTAGTCTTGCATCTTTGTCCCAGCTATGGAGTACCCTTCCCAAAGAAATATGTCTGGCACAAACTTTGCTGTCAGTCCAAGGTTGAAATAGATATGCATCCAGACTAGGGCTGGGCGATATATTGATATTTGATCCAACACCAGGGACTCAGCTACATTCATCTATTATATTGTTAGAACTGCATTATAAACATATGACACCAGATGGCGCTGTAGAGCTGCGATCGGTCACCAATGGGATTTTTGCACTGAGAGATTTTATAGTGTTTTTTCAATCAGTGTAGATCCAGCCAAGTTTGAAGGCCATTACTGTGATATTGGTTTAATAATTTTTTGATCTGGCAATATATCACAAATCATGAGGGGTGTGTGTGTGTGTACCATGCAAAAATCACAATGTGGGGAAAGCCAGACAATGCTTTTATTGTTTCCTGCAGCCTCTGTTAACTCTGCTGGTTCAGCTCTTCCCTGCCACCAGCAGGAGGCAGCAAAAATCATGATGTGGGGAAAACGGTTAAGCCAGCTAGTGCCTCTACATAGCTTCATTCTTATTTCAGACATTGTGATATATTGGTATATTGAGATGTTTAGCTGGTGATATATTGTGATGTTGAAAACCAGATATTGCCCAGATCTGGATTCCAGGCATTTTAAAAACACTCTCATCTTAAATATTTAAATTCTCTGTCTACTTATAGCACATTTACAAGCTGTCTGTTTCTAGTTTTATTTGCTAATTTTATTTTTGAAAAGCACAATGCAATCATTTGATGGAAGGTGGCATATAAATGTTTTGAATAAACAATAAATAATAATTAATACTTGAATTTTAAGAATAGCAGTTAATAACAAAACTGATTAATGCCATGCTAGTTTCTCTGCCAAGGGACACTAGATTTCTGATAACCCTCCAAGACCCGATTCAAAACAGATCAGGTATGCCGAATAATTTGCTAGACAAAATGAAAGCAGTTTACATTTTTCAAAAATATGTATTAGATTAGACACTACATATTTGAAACTCAAATCCTAATAATGGTATTTATTTCATGTATGCCTTTGGAAAGACATTTTTGTATTTCATAAGAACTTAAGGAGAGCCTGCTGGATCAGGCCAATGGCCCATGTTGTCTGGCATCCTGTTCTCACAGTGGACAACTAGATGCCTCTTTGAAACTTACAAGCAGGATCAATTCTTTGATATTTAAAATTGGGATAATAAAACTTATCATGCAGACATATAATAAAAATTATTATTATTGTAACTTATTTTATTTATATGTTTATTTACATGTTCATTCACCTTATTCTGTTCTCACTTAAATCAGATTTTATATTTCATTTGATGGGATTTGGATTAAGTATTTTTGGTCATTTAAAAATAAAATGTATATTTAATGCAATTTTATAAGCAAACAATTTTTCCATATTCCAAAAATTAGATTTAGTAGCACAATCTCAGTTTCCAGTGTTATTTTTGGCCTTGTGATCACTATGAACAAGTACCACATCTATGAAATAAACTAAATGCTTTTTACTGTAATCTTAAGAACAATATAAAGACTAGAATCCAGAACTGTAAAGAAAGTTCTGTGTTAACTCAAAGGACTTTGAACTTGTGTTTCTTCAATATTTATTGATTTATTTTATATGTTTCTATAGCACATTCTCTGCTGCTTAAGCAGCAACTGAAGCAGTTTATAGGACATACTAAAAACAATATAAAGCCCAATAGTAAAACAAAATGGGAAAATATTACTGCATTTTTCTCTGTATAAGACAATGTTTTTTGCCTAAAATTTTAAAGCAAAAATTGGGGTTTGTCTTATACACGGATACTGATGCAGAGTGAGGTGACTGGGCCTGCAGGCAATTGTTGCCAGCGAGTGGACAATAGGCTGCTATCAGGTGGGTCCCCCCCAAAATGGGCAACTTAAACAGAGTTGAACCCACTTGCCTCCTCTCTGGCTGCTAGCTAGTGAGAAGGAGTAGGCTTTATTTAGTTTTTTTGTGCATTGGAAGCCTTCTAAGTACCCCTCAACCTTAGTGCAACAAGACCCGTGCTCTTCAGGAAGAAAGCCAGACAAAAGCTGTGTACAGTGGTACCTCAGGTTAGACGCTTCAGGTTACAGATGCTTCAGGTTACAGACTCCACTAACCCAGAAATTGTACCTCAGGTTATGAACTTTCCTTCAGGATGAGAACAGAAATTGCACGGCGGTGGCGTGGTGGCAGCGGGAGGCCCCATTAGCTAAAGTGGTACCTCAGGTTAAGAACAGTTTCAGGTTAAGAACAGACCTCCAGAACGAATTAAGTTCTTAACCCGAGGTACCACTGTACTTACCTGCTACATGGCAGGAAAGCTAGAATCAACAAGCAAATTCCTCGTATTCTTAAAACCAATTGGATTGTTGGTTTCTGGATGGACCACCTTAATCAGCTCCCTACCCACAAAGTGATCAGGAAAAAAACCCCTAAGCCCTGCTGAAGCAGCAATATGCCAATGACAACAATGCATTGAATATCATCTACAGGACAACTAAGGAGATCTGTGGGTTAACACATTCCCCGTCAAAAACTACTCTTGAAGCTGCTGTGCACCTTCTGGGATAAATAGTGACTTCTTTGGAGGGGGTTGATTTGAAAGGAGGGTGGGGAAAGGCTTTGCCTGTTTCCCTGCGCAACAGCCCCAATCAAATTATACACACATGCTGTGTCTGCTTTTTCTACGGAAAGAGTTATGTCTAGGTTCTAAACACATTAGTTAAAAAGACTTCTAATGTAGCATGTAGTTTAGCCCCATGTCTATTATTATTTTGTGTGAAAAGTAGTTCCTGTTTCTCTACATTTAATTAAATGATTATTAACAGATTTATATTTATGAATATCCCGTTGATTTCAAAGAATGTTATACGAAAATGCCCCATATGTTATTTCACCACAATTTGCATTGTTATAATGGGTTATTGACTTCTTTTAGGTTTAAGGGACTAAGGTAGTATTCAGTAATGACTCTGTGCTACAAGTTTATTGCATATGCCCAAGGTTCATTCACCCCAAGCAATTTGGTCAATAACCAATTTTTATACTTCTATCTCCTTCAAAATTCCAAACCAATAATCCCTGGTGCTTTTTTTTTAATTATTTCAGTATCAGACTAACATTTCCCATGGAAATCAATATGGGTGCGATCTATTAGTCCAAAATCTGCAGCACCGCAATGCAAACATATTAAAAATATTGATTTCGCAAGCTACTGATGTTTTGATTGACTTTAATGTTTGTAAGCAGCAATAACAGAATTTCAATGACTGAAACAAAGTTTTGATTAAAATTATAGATTTTTTTAAAAAATTGACTATTTTACTGTTTAAAGTGTATCACATGCTTTACTTGTCTGCCATACAATGAGCACAGTAGTAAATATGTATTTGTAAATATTTCAGTCTGCTATATGTTACACAATCAATCTTGAACAGCTTCTTTTTAAAACCTGTTTTCATGATATCTAACACTAAGTTTTACAAGACACTTTCTTGTACTGTCTTCTTTCCCTTGTTTCCTTAGTCTCCCTTCTTCACAGTGTTAAGGTTTTGGCCTTAACTATGCCTCAAACAATGCAAGTACATTTATGTGTTCAAGAATGCTATGGGTCATACCCAACTTGTTCAGCTTAATATTTCAATGGGTCTACTCTGAGTATGACCAATACTAGACATCACCGTATGTTTCCGGTTTGATGCCTTCCCTTTGCAAAAAATATATAGCAAAAGAAAATGTCAAGCAAAGTGAAGAGCAAGAGCTTTTTCTTTCTGCACACCAGCATTGGCGAAGGTGGAGGAAAAGCTGCTTTGCTGTATTTACTGCTCTTGAACTAGACCAATGACTGACTATTGAGGGGACTAAATCCCAATTCAGGGCTGCTGACTTAATGCCTAGGGACATGCATCTCTGGCAGTGTTGGGGGAAAGTAATTAGAATGTGCTTAATTCCTAATAAAAACTGAACTGAACGTCCCAGTAATTGTGGCTGTTTTTGCAAGAGAACAAGATGGCTATGGGAATGAACACTGGGGCTTTTGAAGTACCCCTGCCCATGGAAGCCCAGCACAGTTACTAACCCTAAGAATTTGAAATCCATGGACAAAATGACACAGACAGCAGGGAGGGGAGAGAATGATGGCATAGCCAGAATATCAAAACAGTACTGCTGTGAGAGCCAGGTATTTCTTGTAGATAGCATGATCCCTACATCAACATGCCTGCACACATTCACAAACAAGCAGCTCCTGTACCCACTTCTACAAGAAGGGCAGCTCTGCATCCACCTTCATCTGTTCCAGCTGCAACAAAACATGCCTCTTCTGAATCAGTTTCGATAGCCACTGCAGGCGCTGCAACCTGCCAATAGTTTCACCTCCCCTGCAAAGGCGCAATCCTCCACTGTCTACCAAGACCGATGGATGCCAACTCTAAAGCTCCCCTTGAAGAGAAGTTCATTTACAATAGACTTCTACAGGTGTGTTAGGACACATACAGATCTCTAGATCACAGTATGTATCAGCAAACTGGCTTGAATTATGACATGATCAAACATGAAGTTACCAGTGTGGCGTTGGCTGAGAACCAGTTTGATGTAGACGGAACTACATACAGTACACTCAATTCATGCTTGTAAACAGTGATATGTATGTTTGGCATTTCTAGGAGAATAGAACGTTGGAATGAGTACATTCCACACAACAGTGCTAAACCACACGTACCATTGATTTCAGATAAGCTGCTTGGAGCCCCAGCAATTGAGAGGTGGTTTTTAGTGGTTGTGGTTTTTGTTTGAACCTTGCCTATTATGTATCTTATAGAAAGTAATGGCATTATTGCGCTGTGTTGAAAAATCAGTTTAAGTTATTTTATGGTAAATGGGTGCATAAAACTTTGTTACTCAGACTGGAAATAATATACTAGGCAGTTTCCAATTTTATGATTAATAAATTCAATTTGAATGAACTATTTATACATTGTACTATAACTGTAGCCCTGCATCAAATTAAAGGACAAGGCTTTAGAGGCCAAGATGAGCAAATCATTTATGCTGAACAAATTGATACTTTATTACAAAGATTAGACAATATTTACATATTCTGAACGCTAAAAAGATAAAGCAACTCTGAAAGAGCACACATTAATCAAATGTGCATATAATCGCTTCATGTCCAATCTCAGAAATTTTTTGCTTGATCCCCATAATCTTTGGCTTAATATACATTGCTAATTGAAAGGATAAGGCTAATAATGATGAATTTGCTTTTGAACTACTATCTTTACATATTGATTTAACAACTGATCTTATACATGTTCAGATTAGTTCAATGGGCCTAAGAGACAAACAGCACGTTCAGAAAAAGCACCTTTCATGGACAGCACCACCAGACTGCAAGAAAACTATCATGTCCAGAAGAAGGTCAGGCAAGCATTTTTCTCCCTAACCTGCTAGCCTCTCATGGGCATCTGAAGAAGGAAAGCATTCAGATATTCAAGCCTCCAGTTTCCCTCTGATATAGTAGAGTCTGGGAAGGGCTATGTGATTTTTCTGAATGTGTGGCTGAAACTTACTTCCTATCTGCGTGTAGAATTATAGTTTTAATAGTATTATAAATATCTTCCTTTTCAGATAAATAGGTTTATTAATAACACGTGGCTGAAAAGACCTCCCACTCTGTGCACTGTGATAGGCTATGCAAGCATAGGTATAGTACTACTGAGATCTTTTTGACTTACAAAGGCACCCAAGAAAGTTAAGATAGCTTCGATGTATTTTAGGGTTCTTAAATTGTGTTTTGACATATACAGATCTATGTGAACCGCAAAATTGGATAAGAAAGAAAACGCCCCCTCTCAATTCTTAAAAGTGTTGTGATAGCATATCTCATGTTGCATTAGATATATACATCACTTGTGTACCCCAAAATATAGAATAATCTGGTAAATTATAAGAACAGGTTACTGTTTGCGCAGTTAGGGTGGTTTTGCATAAACCTAACAAAGAAAAAGAGAGAAATTTGGTAATTAAAGGAAGCTATAGGTAATTCAAAAAGCCAAGCTTTCTGATACCATAGCGATACCATAGCAGGTGGCTCTGACACCTGCAGCTACAAGTCAATTGAGAGTGTTAAGTTGTATCAAGAATTACTACTTTCAAGCATGGCTGGTGATTTTGGACAGCAGCATTTAAGAAACCTTCAATCAGACAGTTCTATCACCACACATTTTCTAAAGCATCCCCACTGTCAAAATTTGCAGGAGTTTGGAGAATTTAACATTTGGAAAGGTTAAAAATGTGAGGGACTGGTTTGGGTAAGTTTTGTGGAACATTTTTTGCTTCAAACAATGATTGTATGAATTGTTTCAGTGTCCCAACAGGCCAGAATGAATGTATTGTCAATTCACACTTTAATAGGTTGGTTTGTTGACCATTGTCTAAAATGAGGGTGGGGCATCTCAAGCCCCGGGGCCAAAAGTGGCCCTCAAAACCTCTTTATCAGGCCCTTGGGCCTCTCCCTGGGTCACGACCCTCTCTGTCCCTGCTGGGCTCCTCAAGTATCTGCCTGGCTAGAATGTGCTATTGAACTCTCATACATTGCATCTTTGCTTGTCTGAATAGAGGACAAAGAGCCTACTGTACAAATTTATATTCATTGCTACCCTATATTTGCCTTTGGCCTTACCTATTACTGGTATGTTGCCCGCAAAATGTTGCTGAGAGGTAATGCACCTTTTGGGCTGAAAAAGTCTTGACCTCCTTGTGCAATGTGGCCTCCCGGTCCCTTGCCATTGTGTCTTTTGAGACCACCCTCATCATGGATGACTGCTTTTCTATTTTATTTATTTAACAAGTGGGAGGAGGCAACCTGTTCACTGAATGTTCTCCAGTCCACTCTGGCAAATGCAAATTTAACATCATGTGTATTGTGATTCCCACTTCTAAATAAACAAGTTTGAGAACAGGGTACATATTCACCCTGGAAAACTACTGTCTTGCTTTACAATATGTAACAAAATCAATACAAATGCTATGTGTTCCCCCCTTTACAACACTTTGTATATTTTTCTAGAAATTTTGAAATCCAGTTTTATTCTTAGGCCTAATTTTTGTTCCCCAGCTATCTTTCTCCTGGTTTTTTTCCACATTAGTATAAGGAAATGAAACATCTTTCACATCTCTTCCAGCGCTTCCCTCCTCTTGTTTTTATCTGAAATATCACTTCTTTTGCCCCATTTCCTGCACACACACTCTCTTATGTTTCCCATCATCCAGCTTCCAACCATCTATCCTAGGTCAGAAGCACTTGAAAGTTCCCACTGGTGCTGTTTTCCATTTGTGTCATGTGATGTCTCTCAGCAGCAGTGAGTACTTCCACAACTACATAAGAGCTGAGAGGAAGGGCTTCCAGCCAAAAAGGGAATGAAGAGCATCTGCTGCCTGCGGTTAGCCACACACGACAGTGCTGTGATAAACAATACAGAAGCCCTGATGATATTAGGAGAGATAAACAGAAGTAGGAACAGAAACTTCTTAAAACAATTGAGTTTTTGCATCCTCAGTACTACTGCCTGTGTCAGGAAAAGCTATCCTCTGCAGTGTGTAAGGGAATCTAACAGTGAGTAGAACTCCAAGTACAAGTCTCAAATTCATGTTGCATTATGTCATAATTGTCCTGGAAATTAATATATTTGAGCAGGGATGCTACATCTGGTGTGTTTTTCCTTAGTTTATTTACACTTGTAGGACACTCTGTCCTGAAGGCCTGAGACAATTATAGTACTTTTTAGTAGTAATATGTAAGAATATAAAACGTAATTTAAATAGATACAGAAATGACAAATTCTTTAACCGCAGCTAGCTTAAGGCTTACGACCAGAACACAGCCCAAATAAAAAAGTATTACAATACTTTTGGAATACACTCTGGCTTTGACTTTTGCAAATCTCCACAGAAAGAAAATCCCTCAACTGTGAGACAACTGGTGAGACATTTTTCTATATATGCTCTTTCTTTTGAACATGGCACATAGATGGTGTTGTCAAAATAGTCAAACTAGACTTTACATGGTAGAAACTTGCAATATTTCCCTAGTTAGAAAATTAAAAAGCAACCTCAGGAGGCCATGGATTTGATTCAAGGAGCAGTGGTAGGGGAACAGATGTTTAAACTTCCCCCCATCAACTGCTTTTCCAATCAAAATTGTCTTCCTAAAACAGCTATTTCACACAGGGGAGAAATGACTCAGATATACAGTCTTTTCCTACAGAGATGGAAAAAGCTTAAGAAGGTTTATTGGGTTTGGAAACAGCCTACAAGGCAAGAATCTACTCCTTTGGTGAAATTAGTAGCCTCCTTATGCTACATTATATTATAAAAGGTGTTTGGGAAACTGCTATGCATGGCTGCCACATAAAATGTGATTTGGTTTACCAGTCATCCTTAAAAAAATGTGTGAAGATTTTCCAGCATTGTTGTCTCTTCCTATCTTCTGCATTACTGTTTCTTTTAATATAGTTAGTTACTCATACAAGGAGCCTTCCTCATGTTATCTGTTTTCCTCAGCAGATGTTGATGGAAGACTTTGGCCACATTTGTATGTCAGCATGACATGAAAAAGCCGAAAAGACTCACAGTAAGCCTCTAGCTCTTGTATTTCCTTCCTTCACCACTTCCCACATGATTTGTCCAGACTGGCAAAGTGCAGTTAATATTTAAACACAAGCCAGCTTCAAACCACAATTACTGAAGCTGTTTTGTTTAAACTAACCATAGTCAGAATTAACTACAACACCCCAAGAGCCGTTATCAAATGAGGAAGCTAGCTGTGTCTCATTCTTGCTTGTTTACATTGGTGTTAAACCATGGCTTAACATGATGTGCTGCATTTCCTCTTGAGCGACTTTCTACATGCTAGTGATGGTCATAGCCAGAGACAAAAGTGGGCAGAGGAACAACTAAATTTTACCCTTGCACCGTAGGCTAGTTTATACATACGGACACACCCTTCCCTATCTTCCATCCAAGCAAGAAAGAGGCATTCCCAGAATTCACAAGGACACATTCAAGCAAGGCAAAAGCACTCAAGAAGGGTGTGAAGCAGGGCCGATAGGGGAACTAGCTGGCTGGAGAGCAACATTTAACCAAGATGGTGTCAGAAACCGTACTGAGGAGGGCTGCACTGAGGAGGAATGGTGGGAGCCTCCCTCTCCCTCTCCCCCTGCTCCTGATCAGAATCCTGAATCTTCCCAGGAGCAGGAGGACAGTACTGATTTGGAACAGTGGTTTGCAGAGGGACATAGTTCAGAAGGCAGAAGCTGGGAAATATTGGATGGGGAACAGCTAGGAGAGGAAGCACTGGGAGAGAGAGTATTAACAGATTCACTGTCTCTGGAAAGCATCCATCTGTCAAGCCCAATGTCAAGAAGAGCTGGTAAGGTGGCAGCACAGAAAGCACAGTGGTTACAAGCTCAGGTTACAAGACGCAGTAGTGACGTGGGTGACTAGGGAGGATGCTTAATTGGGAGCATCGCCTGCCATTGCTAAGAAATGGATTCTTTGTTCTCTCAATGTGATCATTAAAGTTTCTAACTGGTAAGAAGACTCATTTCCTTTGTTCTGCTTATCTACTGCCAAAGGGAGGGGGAGGAAGCAGATTCCCTGAAGCCTGACAGGTGGAGAGCCATATTTAGTCTCCAAGGCTGAGGTTCTTCACACCTTGTCTAAAGCTTTTGGAGCACCTATGAATATAACCTCTACTTGACTACTACTATCTATATGTCACTCAAATAATTCAAAACAACAGGTGGGACAGGATTTTCCTTTGCAGAAACCATGCTGATTCTCAGAAAAATAATACCTATTCTTATTCTTTTCTCCTCCTTATTTTATTATTTTTTCTTCTGCCCTGAACAAGTGCAATTAAAACAGCATCTGATAAAATCACATGTACTGAATCAGCAATAAAGAGCTTGGTAGGATAAAAATGTCTTTAAGGTCTAGTTAAAAAGCACAAGAGAAGAGTCCAAATAGAGTTGTTAGGAAGAGGAATTCCATGTGTTGGGGGCTGCCACAAAACAGCCCTGTCCCTGAATCCACCTTAGTGGAAGGTCAGGGAGCAGAGTCTCTGAGGCTGATATTAAGGTCTATTCTTGCTCATAAGGGTACATGCCACCCTTCACAAACCTGATATCCTCCATATGATTTAGATGTCAACTAAGTGACAAAGGCTGTCCTTTAAATCACTTCATCCCAAACTGTACAGGGCTTTAAAGATCAGTATTAGCAGTCCATATACAGGAACAAATAGGTAACCACTGTGACCAGAAATGCTGGAGATTGAACGTGGGACATAGTATATACAAATGTACACTGACTGAACTATGAGTCATCCCCAAGTTTATACCAAGTTGAGAAGTGCTTCTGGAAAAGACCTATCACTTATGGCTCTTCTGCACACATATCACATATCTAATGTTTTAAGAAATAGTAAAAATTACTTGACTTTTGACCACCACCATAAGTCTGTATCATTTTGAATTCCTCCTTAAATTTTCTACATGAATGTAAATGGTATCTCTCTGGAAATAAAACAATAAATGCAGATAGAAAGAAAAGTGATTTGATATGCTGGAGTAAGCTTGCTATATTTTGTCACAACATGCATTACCCTAGTTCCACATTTTTACCTTTGTACTTTGCTGCATGGAACAGAGCAACATAATTAGCCACTGGTAGGTAGTGTTTATGTTAGTTCTCAAAAGGTTAAGAAGCTGCTTATAACTAAAATCAGCTTTGCCTAGAGCTTTGGTGGCTCTGTGTAATCAAATTAGACAGGGAGGGCACAGTGTCACCTAACACGAACCAGTGGCACTTTCTTCTCTACTTTGACCTTTATCATTGGAAGTCAGAGCTTATCTTATTGCAAATATTTTTTTAAGATTAGTTTAATAAACTATTTTCAAGATAGGAGTGGGATCTAAAAGATTTTCATAAATAATGCAGCATGAATGACCCAAGACAACTGGAAAGGTTTCATTTTTACACAAAAGCAGCTTGTCATTCGAACTCTAACAAAAAACTGTGGCATTTGATCCTAAATATTTTAACTGGCATATTCACCTGCCAGCCTGGAAGAGTGTTCCTGTGTACTGCCGATGCATCTTGAGTATATTTGCCAATATGCCCTCTCTCAGGGATTAGGAATCTGTGGCCTCCATCATGGCCAATGGATGATTAGAGTTGTAGCCCATCATCAGCTGGAGTACCACAGGTTCCCCAGCCCTGATGTATTCCCTCACTTTTTTAAAAAAGAAGCCACAGGAATGGACCTTAAAACAGCAATGATTTCATGATGCTTTTGTATAGTGTAAGTGTAAAATCATGGCTTCTTCACTATCCAATAGCTAACCAAGATAATCCATTAGCATTTCTAAGAAAATGTAGCTAACCCACTTGCAATAGTTAGGTCTCAGCCTCTAAAATGGGGCTATGTTCTTTGAAGTCAAATAAAATGAATGGTAAAAATGGATACATTTAAGGAGCTTAATAATGTACTGAGGAGAGCTCCATATCAGAAGAACATTGGCCATGGTGCTATATCCAAACTACTTTTTAAGGTAGTCATTGTTTCCTTAATCTTTGAACATCAAGTATGCACAAATATATTTTTTAAAGATTAAATAAAATTTAATCTAATTAATTTTTAAAAAATAATCATTTATATTATGCAGAAATCCCAGAACAAATATTGGCAGCTTCTACTTTTTTCATTTTTATATATTCAGTTTTAACTTCAGCATATATATGGCTAAAGCCTGCACAGAAGTAACAGAAAACCAATAAACACAAACATGATGCAAACACAGCAAACCCAAATAATACAAGCACTTCATTGCTATATTTATTAGAAATAAAGAAAATACTGTCCATTTAACTCATAAGGAAATTATGCAGCCTGATGATTGCTACTAATATAGTAATACTAAGCAAATTTGCATATGGTTAACCTGTCCTGCCAGAGCTACAGATCATATTTCTGTGAAAGACAATTTTAAAATATTCAAAGTTTGACAAAACATCAGAAAACATTATTTTCCTCTTTTTTTGATGAGCCTTGAATGATTCTGCTGATTGTAGTATGTACAATTTGATGTAGGAAGGTAGTTTATATTAAGAAAAAACTCAACAATGAAAGGCAATATATAAATTCAAAAATGATATGCCATGTGATTGTATAACAACAAATTATTTAAAACACATTGACAGTGTGATTGTATAATAAGCTAGTCTGGAAGCATTTTTCTTTATTTTTTAAAAGAAGCAAGCAGGCTCTTTAGACAGAATATACATGTGGCATACAAATTTTAGATCTACCAGTAAGTTCCAGGGCATTCTCCCCCTTACACATGAATTGTTAAGAGACAATCTTTTTCAACTGAATGTATTATATTCATTCATCTACTCCTATTATAGAGCATTCATCTGAAACAGTTAGTTAACAGCCAGCAAGTTTCTGTACTTTAGATCTTCATTTATTGCTTCAGACCTCCATTATGTGTGTCAGAAGATTAGGATGTAAAACCCTCCGAATGAGGTAGGAGTGGTCATGACCAATAGGTCAGCGCAGAACTGGGCCATTTCTGCCTTCTAAACTCAGCGATGTGGAACTAAGTGTGGCCAAACAACTAGCTGGTTGGACTCCGGCCAAGAGCCTCAAAATTGCTGACTGTTGCCACATTCTTTCAATTTTAATAAAAGGACTGGCTTAAACATTTGCTAGAGTGCCAGCTGCATTTGCAAAGTAAAAAAGGGAGTACAAGTGAAGCAAAGACATTCCCCTTAACATATGATCACTTATTTCGCTAGTAATTTCTCTTCATTGCAATGAATGGCTGTAAATGGATTAATGGCACAGCTCCAGAGAGCATGTCACAGATCTCTGCTGAACATATAAACTGTTCTATAAAACACGCTCAAAGAATCTCACTTCTTCCTAACTTTTTATTAATATATAATTTACAAGACAAATTTTATTTCAAGATTAATGTACCACTTCAACAAGACTAGGCAGAAACAGTCCCAATCAGAAAATAATAATGTAACACTTTTAAATGCTGAATAATATTAACACCACAGTAAATTACTATTTCAGTACATTTTAACTGTCTCATTACTGTAAAGGGGATAAAACCTGCTCCTACACTATTGCACACAAAGTAGTGTGTTAATACAAGAAATATAAAATATTAAGACAAAAAAACTGAATAAATTAGTCAGTGTAGTTAAACAACAAATTTTAATTTTAGATTAATAAGCCAGCCTGCTCATAGGCAAAACTCTGGCACCTTTGAAAGGCCTGCTCTTATGCAGGTCACACAGATGTCAACGTCATCCACCCTGTGCTAAATCTGATGAAAAATAAATTAAAGCTGATTTTTCCTTCTTGCTTATATCTAAAACCAGCAGACAGCATTTCTTCAGGTTTCTCAAAAGATCCCCTTCATTAAGGTATGAAGTATGTAAATTATTTAACTTTAATTTATAGCTCAATTAAATTGCGTAAATCAGACGATTAGTTGAGCTCTATTCAATATACATAAGGTTCTCCTCCTCAATTTTTCCAGCTAATAAATAAAAAATACAGCAACAACTGATTATCTGTGACCAACTGCACTATAAGACTGGTACAGAGGTGCATATTTCTACATTTTTGTGAAAAGGTACTGTGAAAAGTTAGCAGAAATCATTCTATGGAACAATTTTTCAAATGTTCTGTTTCTAAAGAATGCTTAGATAAGAACAATACTGAAGCGCAGCAATGTTTGATCCTTTTATTAAATTACCAACAGTTTTAACCACCTTCCTCAAGAATTACTGTGAAGGACTTTGTGGTAAGTACAAGTTCTCCAGTAATTTCTTTAATAAAGACAGCATCTATCAGAAGCAAATTGATCATGTCATTTGAGGGCTAACTTGCAGTGGAATGCTGTCCTGAGACTTATCTCAAGAAACTTCATTAGAGCAGACAGATGAAACTGCAAATGTGTAGGCCACAATAATTTGACCTCATTTTTAATGTTTTAAAAAAAAAATCTGCTGTTGCTTGCATGCCTTATTTTGAGGCTATGATACTGCTTTGAAATATTTAATTCAGAATGTATCTGTATTCCACCCCCCCTAAACAGAGGATAGCAAGTAGATGGGTATAACTTAGTGAACCTACTAAGATGAGTCGTTGGCAGGGTGAAGTGGTAGATTTTAGTAATAGCTGGAAGCTGTAAGTGGTTCTGAGCTTTGAAGTCAGTACAGCTTTGATGTAGTACTCCCCTAGTTAATCACAAGATAGTCTTGAAAGAAAAGATTTTTCCAAATTCTATTCTTAGTGTCACTGCTTGAAAAATCCTTATATGATTTTTTTCCCAGTAGAGATCTTCAAATCTGGTCTCAGACTGCTTTCTGTTCTTTCATTCTCATACTCTTTTAAACAGCCTTTAAAATTTAAACTGTAATTAAAAGCAAGTCTTGGTTTGGCTGGTTGTGTATTAACTTTGCAAATCCTTCAGGCAATAGGCCATTGGTGTTCAAACACACCCAGAAAGTCCATTGCTATGCATACAGACTTTAAAAGGTGGTAGGCGGTCTCTAGTCTCAAGAAAAATTGTAAGGAGAAATGTCATATAAAGAGAAACAATAAGTAACCAATTTCTCAGCTTTTCACTTGGATTAAACTTTCATTTAAGGCAAACTATTACAGAAAAACTCACAGAAATATGTGAAACTGACAAAAGTTGCAAAAGACTTGCAAAAAACCAAATATTTGTAAATAGCAGACATCTAAAAGCAACAACATTTTTTACTGCAGATACCGGTAAGCAGCATCAGCATTAGGTTGCTAAGTGTATCAGAAATGCCTATGAAACAACACAGTTTCAATATCCTTAATAATATACTGCTGTTTCTGCTATATTTTATTTTAAATGTCATATACAAACCAAACCACACAGTGTAGCAAAGTACTGTTATTGTTGTCCAATATTGGCAGAACAAAAATGTTAAAGTGGTTAAGCCATAATCTTTTATCTGCAGTGAAGGGCTGATAATCTGTGCACATTTGTACATGAACTCTAAAATGAAGCTGCCATTCACAAAGTCCTCTGCTCATCTAAACAGACGGGAATAAAGAACATGGCATGTGACCAGTAAATTATGAGAGAGCAACACCTCAAGGTTAGAGGTCACTGAAGATTTCAACAAATCTCACCAGATATGGCAACAGATTAAGAAAGGAGACAGATTGCCCTCCAACCTTAACCTGTTAAGACCTTTGAAGTCTTATGGTGACCTCTATTCTGCTCTTTCATATTAGTTGTTAGTTACACTAATTACAGCCTAATAGTATCCTGGTGCCAGACATTTTTTCTAAAGCCATCTAGTGAAAAATATTAGAAAAGTGGTGACTGTTCCAGCCAAATTGCAATGTGCACGTCACAAGCACTTACCCCTAATTTACAGCACAGACCTTGCAAACTTCTAGCAACAACAATGGGAAAGACATCAAAGTTTTGTGTAACTTACTGCAGGAAATCCATAAACCAGAACAAATTAATCTTCATGTAAAAACTCTGATTTTAAATTTTTTTTGGCAAATTTGGCAGGTAATTTCTCTTTTGAGCACAAGATCATTTGCAATTTAATCAACTAAGGAACTCTCCCTTTATTTAGAAGAATCAGATACTGCTAACATTTTAATCTACTTTGAGAATATGAAGCTTTTTGTTTATCTATCATATTAACACATCAGATCCACTATAGTGTAAAAAACCCCCTGCCCTCCACTCCTGGACTCCCCCCAAAACCTCTTCTGAGGGTTATGGAACCCACAGGAAATGAGTGTGGGGTAGATGGTTGGAATGACTGGGAAGGCCACAAAACAGGAGGAGGCAGCTTGCTTGAGTGGCAGTACCAATTTCACTGCAGTCCCCACCCCACAACCCAGGCCTTTTCTGAAGACTCCCTGTTCCCCAGAAGAGGCTTTTCAGGGCGTGCAATGAGAAGGGGGATAATTATTCTATGTGAGTGCCCTTGCATGAATGCAATACTGCTCAATGAAATTAGTCACAATGCTAAATAACCCCAAGTTGGGGGCTAAAGTCAAAGATAAAGTCATTCAGCTCAGCTCAGTAGGAAGGTTGTTTTTAAAAGAGAAAATTAACTTTCTCATTTTATGTGGCGATCAACTGCATCATGTTGAATGCATTCCTAGATATGTGCACTCTTCTTCCTGTGTAGCTATGTAGGACTGTGGCTGCTTACTTCAACTGAGCTTCAGCTGCCTGAGTTCTGTTTGTTAAAAGGAAAGTCAGTCGTTCCACTCTAAACTGCTAGCTTTGAATACAAATGAAAAGAAAAACCATTAAATATTTCTTAATCAAATTTGGCAGCGGAAGAGGCAAGTTAGTGCATCTGAGCAGCCTGCTCAGTTGACTTGAGCCCCAGTGCCTTTGCTTGTTGAAAGCGGCAGTAATATATTAGGGGTATTAATTTG
This sequence comes from Podarcis cretensis, assembly GCF_951804945.1. Classification (NCBI taxonomy): domain Eukaryota; kingdom Metazoa; phylum Chordata; class Lepidosauria; order Squamata; family Lacertidae; genus Podarcis; species Podarcis cretensis. The sequence goes on along the minus strand of NC_137180.1, from coordinate 29,613,377 downwards.
TCATAAAATCTTTGGCTGATTAACCACACTGAGTAATCATTTAACACTTGCAAAGTTATCAGCAAGTAAACAAAGAGTTGGGGGGGATTGTTCCTGACAATCAAACATAATCATATTCATCAGACCACAAACAAGTTGCCAAATTTTGAAACACCTTGCAAAACTCAAGAGTTGGTGTGTCAGTTTTTCCATAAATGCCAGGTACTAAACTTTTGGATACCAGTATCTGTCCATGGGCTGCTTTATAACCTTTTGTATTTCATCAAAAATTAAATCCCAGACTACACAAGCCAGAGGGCAGGACCACCACATACAGTAATAAGTACCTTGCTCAGCATATCCTCACCAGCTGGACAATCGCACTGGGCTTATATACCACCTATGGGCAAGTTTCAACATTGAATCTCTTATTTGGTTTGAAGCATTATTAACAGTTACTAAGGGTTTGTTCTGGAGTGCTATCCAGTCATGATCTTCTATTTCCTCCCTCCAGTCTCCTCCTGATACATTTTTGAATCTCAGAAAGTCTCCCCAGCCCATATCAATTAAGGCTGTGTGTAATTTAAATACAGTGGTACCTCAGGTTAAGAACTTAATTTGTTCCGGAGGTCCGTTCTTAACCTGAAGCACCACTTTAGCTAATGGGGCCTCCTGCTGCCGCCGGAGCACGATTTCTGTTCTCATCCTGAAGCAAAGTGCTTAACCTGAAGCACTATTTCTGGGTTAGCGGAGTCTGTAACCTGAAGCGTATGTAACCCGAGGTACCACTGTATTAACCATTCAGTCCTGTCTTGTGCTGCCATTAAAACAGATCCAAATGCAGTGAGAGATTTTGTGGCTTGTTCTTTAGTACAAGGGGAGTTCTTGTGTTATCTAATAAGCAAATGATAGCCATTTTAATCTATGATGTACCATATTTTACTCATGGCTCACTTTTTCTGGAACTTACTTGTGTCTATCTGATTACAGACTTACATAATTAAAACAAAGAGATAAGGCAACTTGTGACGTTACCTCTAATTTTGAATGACAACATAACTTCTTATATGTGGCTCTGTGGTGCAGAATTAAATTGGAGCAAATAGGTTTACAGGTTGTTCTGATCAAAATGTTTGCAAGTAAATATTAATGAGATAAAACTGATAATTTAATTTTGATAGCTTTAGAGTATCATTTTTCATCATTTTATATTAGTTATCAAGTTAATTTACTATTGGATTTCTTGGTTGTTATAAGACAAAGAAATCAAATGATTACTAATGTTTCTAAAGGTATCACATGATGCTCTTCACTGCATATATATATATATGTATGTATACACTGTATGTATATATAAAAGGCCCTTCCTGGTTTTTCATAAAAAGTCAAATTCCTCCCACTATTCTAGTTCATATAAAATGTGGCTATTTTTTTGCTCTTATTCAGCAGACTTTTATATATATGTATAATAAAGCTTTATTTTCTTCTTGAATCTTTCTAGTGGATTTTTTTTTTACATCTCACAATAGTTTTTGAATTTTGCATATCTTCAGATTAACTTCAATTCACAATTCAAAATCTGTATTCTTGATTTCTTTATCAAAAATATAATGGGTTGGGATCAATGTTGCTTTTATTTAAACTGGAGGTCAGTTAAGATCCTCTGCTAAGGCCCTTCGCTGAGTGTTCCCGACTTTAGACCAGGATGCTCCAACATGCAGCTCATGGACCACATTTGGCCTGCTAGACTTTTTTGGTGGCTCTGGCAGGGTGGAGAACAGGAAGTGGCTCCTGGGGTAGAGGCGGTAGTGGCTTTGGGAAGGAGGCATGAAAGTGCTGCCCCCTTCACTAAGCCCAGGCGACCTTGGGCTAGTCACACTTCTTTGAAGTCTCTCAGCCCCACTCACCTCACAGAGTGTTTGTTGTGGGGAAGAAAGGGAAAGGAGAATGTTAGCCGCTTTGAGACTCCTTCGGGTATTGATAAAGCGGGATATCAAATCCAAACTCTTCTTCTAGTTAGCACTTTCCCAGCTTTGAAAAGGAGGTGGAAGGGCTCTAGGACCCTGTCAGAGCCCTTATACCTCCTTCCCAAAGCCAGGCAGACAGTGCCCCCTTGGCTCAGTGCCCAGTGCAGGGAAATGGGTTGCGCTGCCCAAATATGGTGCTGCCCCCCCCATCCAGTGCCAGGAAAAAGGGAGCAGAGACAGGGCTTTTTCCCGTTATTAGAGAACAATGGAGGTGTTCATGGTGAGCTTTGGCACCTCTTTTTCTAGAAAAACAGTATATGCATGCATGTTCAAAATATGGATAAGCATAATGCAGTATCAATGGACAGTGAAAAGAACTCTGCAGTCATCATGCATATAGTTTCCCTCGGCTAAGTTCACCTTTCACAAGATGCACATCACAGACTCAGAACACATTTTCTAAATCAGGAAAAGTGCCAGATCACATATCCACAAAGGCATACACAGAGCATTAAATGAAATTAATGTAGCAATTTAAACCTCTTAGAGCTGTTGTTTTAAGCTGCCTGTAGATTTGGGTATGCACCACTGCATAGGTTTACAATAGTTCACATTTCTAAGATAATCTTTTGCAACTGATAGTTGCTCCTTCATTATTTTTTTAAATGTTATTTAAGTTGAACCAGTTATTTAAAGGTGGAGACTTCAATTACTAGAGGAAACTACATAGCCAATGTTGTACAAAAAAAATATCAAAAAATCATATTGACTCATTTCAATTAAATTGCTTTTGACTTCTACTCATGTTCCTCATATCTGTAGTTACATTTAACAAATGAAAATAAAAAATAAAGTAAAATTCCAAAGTTCTCCATAAGCTAGAACACACTTTGTGTTTCAGAAAAAAAATAGATCATAACAATTGCAAATTTCCAAGTGGCAAGACAGTATTTTCTCCTTAGATATATCTTGCTTTTCTTCCTGAACAAATTAAAGAGAAACCAGGGTGACCTTGAATGTAACCCGATACAAATATATCTGGATCTTAATAACTTGTATTACTTTTTACTAATAAAAAGGTCACATCCACAAAATAAAACAAACACATTTAAACTTTCAATGTAACTTTTAAATCAAAAGATCAATTGGTAGCTACCTGGAGTTCTTCATCATATAGAAACTGCTTCTTTCCTCAGGTTCATCATTTGTCCCTAGCCACTGAAACTGACGTGTATTTGAAAGCATTTTTCCATACATGAATCTGTTGTTATGGGGGTATAACAGGCTGCAGTGCAACAAATATACTGTGCCAACCTGTTTCGGTTCAGCTCTCAAGAGTGTGTTTGTATGTGCCTGTAAAAGGAGGAGAGGGAACAGTCTCGGGGGGGGGGGGATGGGAGGCGGCAAAGCTTAAGTTCTTTTATTTAGTGTATGCTTGGGGTTTTTCTGTCAGCGTCACTTGGGGAAGTTCTCTATTTGCTTGTTATGTTTCCTTGGTGGTGAGAGAAGTTGTGGTGGCATAGGGTGTGGTTGATCGTCTCTGGCTGGCTGCAGTGGGATTTGTTTGTGTGTGGGTGAGGGGGGTTGTCGGGTTAAGTTAGCCATATTGAATCATAGTATGAGTGGGGATTGTTATCTTGGAAGATGTTCAGTAGGGCCAGTTCTGGGGTGACTTCTAGTACCTGTTTAGTTATTTGGCTTATTTCTGGTATGACTGCGCACACTCCTTTTCTGACTGGGTCCTCGATTACTTGGTTTGGTGGGATCTGCTGTTTCAGACACAGCATATGTCTGAGAAGGCCCCATGTGGGATCATGGGAAGGAGGTACAAGGAAAAAACTGTTGTGACAACAGTTTCTTGGGCAACTTGGAAGGGCTGTGGTGAGATCCAGAAATGGCAACCTGGAGCCCCACTGACCACTTAACTGCTCTCTTCTCCATCAGCTTGGGAGCTTTTTCCTGAGACACTTGCAGGGTATAATAGCATCCTTTGTCGTTTGAGCATCATTATCAAGATGTTAACAGATCTGCCTACCTTGATCAGTTGTGCTTCAAGGGAAGCGCACCAGTCCTCTGATTCTTTAATATTTCCCAGCCCAGATAGATGTTAACCAAAGGATCTTACAATAGTCATCTCCTTGCAGGAGCAAGGAAACATAGGAGAATCAGATGCACCACAACAGGGGTCGGCAACCTGCAGCCCATGGGCCACAAGCAGCCCATTTAACTGCCCACGAGCTGCCCCCAAACCGAGCCACCCACTCGGTGAGTTCCCACGCACTGTGCTAAACCGGCGCAGTGCGGAGTGGGGACTCGTTTCTGCGGCACTGGAAATCGTGTCTGCACAGACGCGATCCACCCCACGGATTGATCTCCGCGGGAGTGAACCGGCCCAGGTGAGGTGAACCTTGCCGACCCCCTGCACCACAAGAGCATCTTGGATGGGATGGTTTTCAAAGAGGGCTAGACAATTGCATGGAGGAGAGGCCTATCAAAGGCAACTAGCTGTGATGGCTATGCTCAGCCTCCCGTTGGAGGGAGCAATGCTTCTGAAAAGCACTTGCTGGAAGCCACAGACTCCCCAAACATGTTTCACAAGGACCCCTTCCTTCCCTCTGCCCCAGTACCTGAGGGTCATCATGTCTCTCCAGGGATTTGGCTAGAACTAAGTATATGTTGGGGAAAGGCTCCCCCCCCCTGCAAAGAAAATGGAGGAATCAGCAGGCGCCTGGCTTCCAGCCATGCTAGCACCAGTCTGGCGCATGAGGGTGGGGGACACGGGAAGGAAGCATTCCTATAGTACAGGACACTCAATTGGCATTTCCACCTACCTGAACTCTGAGGCTTTCCCCCCTTGTTCTGGCCTGGCTCTCTCCTAAGGAAGATGCAAGCTCTTGCTGGAAGCCACTGGGGAGAGAGTGTTCCTATGATTCCCAAATGTTTCAAAAGCATCTTTTTATTCCTTTAGTTGCTTGATATAATCATAGTATGGCAGGGTTGGAAGGGATCCCAAGGGTCATCTAGTCCAACCCCCGGCAATGCCAACTCCAGCCTTCTGGTTACCATTGCAATTCTGCATGGTGTGGAGAAAGGGGAGAGAGAAATGTGTTGCTTACACTCTCATAACACTGATATGAGCCCACCATGCAGCCCTTTCAATAACTAAAGTCTAAAGGGCTGTCACATGGAGGATGGAGCAAGCTTGTTTTCTCCTGCTCCAGAGGCCCTTAGGGCCTGAAGCAGTGACTCTCCTTCCTTTGGGTTTTTTAAGCAGCGCTTGGATGGCCATTGGCCATGGATCATCTAGTTGAGATTCCTTCATTGCAGGGGGTTGATGATCCTCGGGGTCCCTTCCAACTCTACAATTCTATGATGCTATGTTTTAAAGAGCATCCAATGCACATTTAAAGCATGACTTCCCCCGAAATGATTCGTGCCATTGTGGCTTCCCTCTCACAGACCTACAATCCCCAGAAACCCTAACAAATTACAATTCCCAGGATCATTTGAGGGAAGACACCTGGTTTTTAGAACAGGGATAGAGAACCTGCAGTTTGCTTAACCCCATTTCCTAGGAACCGGGAATGGGAAGCTCAAGTGCTTCTAACAGTATGGTTATAGGGAACAGCGTGTATAAAATATTGAATGCTAACAGGGTTATTAAGGTAATTGTATCAGAATTGTTATGGGAATGTTAAGGAGGGAGGGAGGGGGAAAGAGATTGTGGAATTCTGATGGTGAGTGATGATTGGATGAGGATTTGAAAGGGAGTTTGAATGAGAGGCAGTTGAGAGTCAGTTGAGAGCAGTGGGTTCTGGAGTGGGTGGTTGCACTGGCGGAGGAAGAGGAGTGCGGGGGGAGCACACCGCCTTTGGCAGCATGATCCCGGTGGGGTGCCATCGCATCTGCCTCCACCAGGCCCCATGCCCCCAGGATGCACGCCACACCCCCAGGATGTGCATCATGCCCCTGTGGGTGGTGCACCACGCCCCTGGGTCATGCACCAGCCCCGCCCCAGCCTGCTCTCCACCCCCCGGTGCTGGAGCATGAAGCTCCTCCACTGGGTGGTTGGGCAACTAACTATTCAGTCTAGTCATCATTTTTGTAATAAAGCAGCATATAAGATAAAGAGAATTTGAGGCCATAAGCTCAAGTACACACGTCATCCTACAATCATTTAGTGAATCATCCATAAGGTCTCGTTTAGTGAGGGTGCGGTACCTAGGATGTGGACCAAACATTGATCTTTTTTGCTCTTTTCTAGTTTCATAGGTTTATGTTCTGTTTCTAATGATGTAACAGGGGTGGGGGCTCTTTAAATACCGGGGGCTGCCACAGACTACTTTTCTTCTTTAAAAGAATAATAATATCCCCTCGTTTTCAAAAACACATGCATTGTCTCTTTCTTTAGGTTCTTCAGTTACATTTGTTGTGAGACATTGGTGCTATATGCAGTATAGGGTTGGGAAGAAAAGAGGGGGCCCAGCTTCCCACCCTCCCAGGCTATTAACTCTGTGAGGTCCCTAAAGTGCTGAGCCATTGTTAAGTAGAGGAGGAGCAATGCCTCAAGCACTGCCTCTCCCCAGATGAACCAATCCAGACCCTGCAATCATTATCTGAGGCCCTTCTTAATGTGCCTCCTCTTCGAGGGGTCTGGAGGATGGCAACATGATAATGGGCCTTTCTGTGGTGGCTTCCTGTTTGTGGAATGGACTCCCCAGGGAGGTTTGGCTGGTGCCTTCATTACATATCTTTAGGTGCCAGGCAAAAATGTTTCTCTATAACCAGGCCTTTGGCTGATTAACATTCCATGGCCTTTTAAAGAGCTTTTGAGAGGTGTTTTTGGTTTGTTTTTGTTTTATTATGTCTTTTGTGTTCTCAGTTTGAATTTTTATGTTGTGAACTGCCCTGTGCTCTTTGAGTGATGGGTGGTATACAAATTTAATAAATAAATAAAATAAAACAAAACTCTGACTTAGTGCAGTTGTGTGTAAGTTTTGGCCCTCCAGATGTTGCTGAGCTACAAACCCATTCAGGCCATACTTGCTGGGGCTGCTGGGAGTTGTAGTTCAGCAACTTCTGGAAAGCCAAGCCCCCCCCCCCCCCCAGCTTAGCAGGACTGCATGGATCCAATTCTTGGAATAGCAGGGCTGGCTTCATGGTGAGGTAATGGCCCTCTAAGTATAGGCAATTGAGGTAACAAAGGAAGTAGCTCTGTGTCAGATAACAAATGGGTGGTCCCCCCTCACACAATTTGCTGGTCCTTAGAAATACAAAGGCCTGAGTTGTGAGTTGAGTTATGTGGGGTAGAAGATTGAATATGTAGGCTAGGCAGCTGGGAGTGACAGAGCCATGTCTGATTTCTGTTGGAATCCAAGGCTGTTGCTATGGGAGATGCAAGACTCTTGGGGTGTTGATGCTGTGAGCTCCTCCGTTATAGGTTGAGATTGTATATATATAAGTAAATAAATTGTGTATCCTAAAGACACCATAGTCTCCACTGTCCCTTATTCTGAAGGAATGGTGCCTGGAACTCCTGGAATCTTGCACTGCTCAGAGACTCTGGGTGGCATACAACAGTATTTATAAAAATGCAATTTTTAGGTGTCCACAGTATTTTTGGAAGGGCAAAAAAGAAAAAAGAAAGAAAAAAGGGAGGAGACCAGAACAGTTTGGCGATGCTCCCATTGGATTCATGCCCATAATCCCACTGACCATGACATTCCAACCTCCTAGCCACTCCACCAGGTCTAGTGGCTGCCATAGGCTGCTGTGTCCACAACGATTAACTAAAGGTGTGTTACAAGCACATCGTTTTTTCTTTGTATGTTCTGAAGAAGTACAAGTCTGAAGAAATAAAGGCAAATCAGTTGTATAGCAACACCCCTTTATAATATGAGGCCTAACATTCAGTCACAGTAAAAGAAAGTATCCAAAAGGGGAGCTGCAGAAATTCCAACTAGAATTCCTCGCACCCCGAAAAGTAATAATGATTTCTTGCAGCTCAAGAGACATAGAACTAATTCACACTTGCAGTTTACCAGTCCAGCAATCCACCTTCAGATGAAGTGTGAACTCAGCTGCTTGGGAGTAATTGTATTCTAATCCTTAGCAATTTGCACTTCATTAATGAAGTGAGAGTTAACCCTTGCTACCACCTTGCTCAATTGTATGCAGATCCTGCTCCACTTCTGGTTCTTCCTGGAATTTAGAGGTGGGGTTAAAAGGAGCATTTTATTTTATGATGTTCTATGTTTTCTAGAAAGAAGCACGGTATGTCTAGGAATGTTACAGAGAGGCTCGGGTGACCTTCAAATACTGCAGCATCCCACAGCAATGGGTGAGAAAAGACAAGTACAGGCAGGATACAATGGAAAGGTTTAGTGCCCTGGGATGAGAAAAATACTTCCTGACAATATATTAAATATGCTTTTATCTCTGAAAGGAATTGCAGACAGGTAATCCTCAGTTAGTATGCCTTCAACTAATCAACAAAAGTGCTAGGATCTCACTGTTCTATTCCCACATTAAAATCCTGAAGGCTAATGGTGTTGGAATTAGATAAGGTAAAAACACGGAGTGGGGAACTTTCTTGTAAGTAAATAAGTAAACTTCCACTTGCACTCGGAAAGCTGACTTCAGTAGCAGATATGGTGCTGTAACTGGATCATCATTTATATTGTATCGTTTCAGTATATATGTCCTATAGAAAGCAGAAACAAGCATCTACAATAAAAATATAACAATACAAACTTTTAAGTTTCACTTCTGGTTCAGAGTTTGCATACCTGCAGAGACACGTGGACAGTCAGGTAACATGGACTCTACTGATGTATCTAGAGGATCTGAACTTGACACCCAATTACAGCAGTTCTGAAATTGAAGGGAGACAAATTTGAATAAGAGCATTTATTCAGAACTTTATGTATCCATAACTGCCAGATTTTAAGAATAGGGATTGCAATGCCAGAGTAAGGTGACAACTGCAGTTTGTGAGCTGAAGCTCAACAAGAAGTAGCTATCATCCTGGGGTAGAAACAAGCACAACAATAGGGAGGGTGGGAGGGAGATGCAAAAAAAGGAAATGCAGTGAGCCAGTATGAGACACGCTCATTTTTGATCCCTGGGGGAGTGGATATGAGTGGAGTTCTCTGTGGACCCAGTCAGACCCACCCCCCAAAGTGAGACTGCCTGCCATTGGTCCAATCTGGCAGGTAGGCTAACTCAATCTATCCAACCAGAGGGAGAGACCAGGGACTCTTCCCTCTGGCAGGAAACCTCCCGATGCTGCAGCTGCTATGGCGGAGGACAGGCTCTGCCCTGCAAAGCTGCCAACAGCTTAATTAATTGACCATTTGTTTACATATATACCAGTCAGAGAGTGGCTGTAAAGCTGCATGTAAGGAAATATATTAAAGAAAACTTTGTTCACATATTAGTAGAGTACTGATATGTTAAATGTAAAAGTTTCTCTTTACGGAAATACACTACATTTATTTTTACATTTTGTTTTCTAATCTACATCTTTGGCTAAACAGTATCAGTTATATTCTGCTTTATTATGATTATTATTATTAAATTTTTATCCCACCCTATACCAGTAGATCTCAGGGCAGTTTACAGGATAAAATCACGATACAGAAACACAGAATATACATAATCAGAATCAAAATCAAAATAAGAATAACCCAGTTGCTTTACTTTACAACTTAATTGCTAAATTTGCATATTAAACATATTTATAAAATGGGCAAATCATTATTTCATTAAATATGTCATTCACAATTTTTTTCCTGTAGAATAACAATCCACAAAAGCTTTTGTTAAAATGTTAAGAATTTTCATTTCACTTTTTAAAAATCAAATAGCTACATTAAAACACAGAAATACTTTTGTAACATACAGCCAAACAAATGTGTAAATATTTTTACTGAAGAATTTTATTTAAAAATCCCATTAATCATTGTTTCAAAATGGCCGATTGTTCTTCCTTGCAAACAAGCATGTATTGTATATTTTTAGATGCTTGCTGCCCTAGTTGTGCACCATGGAATCCGTCCTCACTGTGGAAAGATCCTTGACTGGTAGATCAAGTGTCTTATTGTAGTTCCTTAATTCATTCTGTCTGGAAGAAGATGTCAGCTGTGTTGCAGTGAGGAGAGAATTTCAAAGACTCCAATCCCCACCAATAAAGGCAGAGGAATGGCTTTTGAATAGATTTGTCAAGGCAACCCTACTGTTCTGGGACCAGGGAGAGCAGGAAGAACATAAAGGAAGGGTTGCTGTATGAGATTAGAAAGTGAAGTTCACAAAGCATGGCAGATTTTTGTAAGAAACAGTAGATCAGTGAAACCATTGAACTGTGTGAAAAACCCATGAAAACAGTTAAAAATATAACTGGCTAGTGTGTTTGTTATCTTTTCACTAAAATGTTAAGATGGCAATATTTCTATATTTCACAAAGGCTTTAAGATGCACATTTTATAATTTGCATGCCAGTTTTTAATTAACAGCTGATTGTGGAACTGTAGCACAGTAGTAAATTACAAAAGTAGTGGAATTTTTATGAAGTATTATATTCATTTGATATAGGTAAAATTAATATTATTACTGATAGAACGTTACATCAGAGAATTTGAGATAATACAGAAGATTTGAAGACAATTAACTAGTTTTATATACAATGTGCCACTTGCCTGTAAGAACTAAGTATTCTCAAATGCAAAGTAAAGATATGAAAGTGAAAGATTTGTTTTATCAGTCATCACAGTGCCTAATAAATTCAAAAATTATGACTTCTATTGGCACTAAAAATAGGCAGCTCATGATATAGGGTAGATAGATGAAATGAAGAATTGCTATTTTAACTATTAATTATTTCAATGACAGCAATTAGCACTACATACACAAAGCAATTGAGAGAAGATTTTAATTATTATTCATTCTACCACTAGATCTAAGCCCAGTGAAGTAAAAATATACCCAGGTGACAAGATATAGTTTTAGTAACAATCACCTGAATTTCACACAGTGTAAAAATACTACTTATATGAGATTCTTTAACATCCCATCCATATTTTAATTCACTAGCCATTATTCTTATTCTTTAAGATCCACTTTCTGAGAATGAAATAAAAGATAATGAACATGTCATGTTTAAATGTATTCAGAGAACAATTAGTTATCAGATTCAAAATGGGAGACTTAAATTTAATATATATATATTTCCTTATGGCGTGTATTTAATGTTCTGAGTTCTCATAAAGCAACTTTGGATTTTCTAACAAAGGCTTTAGAGGTTTGGGGGTTTTTCTTTCTTTTTGTGTGTATGTATTTCAGGTCAGAGTTGTCAGCCTTTATCCTAGACAATTCTCTGTCCTTACCATGGTCTGTAAAACTAAATGGTTAAATCAGAAACATTAAGGTTACAAATAATATTTTACGAAATAAACTCTAACATTCAATCCTGATTAATAGCACTGGGCCAACTAGCTGACATTGGCTGAAATCCTAAATGGCTTCTCCATTTACATAAGGCGTTGGCATTTTTCATCAATTCCCACTCAATAAGCAGCCCTGCTGCACCATATCTTACACTAGTTTTAAGGTTTCCCACCTCAGTGTGACTGCCCCATTTTGTGGAACAGCATCACTGCTGAGATACGGCAGATGCCCACTATCTGTACTTTCCAGAAACAATTGGATACATTTTTGTTTCGGCAAGCTTTTCTAGATAGATGAAAACGACCAATAGCTTCACATAGGGGTTAAACAGCATTGTGAAGAAAATAGTGCCTTGCACCATAAAGATAACTGCCACAGGGTCAAGAAGTTCTCTCCCAATGCTATTTTCTGGACTTGGCCTCAACAGTAGGACTGGAAGCGCTATAACACAGTTCCCCAATCCAGGATGATACCAACATCAATGGTATGAAAAGCCACAGAGAGATTAAGAAGGAGCAAGGTTCCTTGTCCTGTTCTCAGCAGAGGTCACCCACCAGGGAGACCAAGGCCAATTTAGTCTCATGGCCAGGGCTAAACCAATTGTAACTGATCTATGTAATCCATATGATCCAAGAATTCTGGCAGTTGACCTTCCACAACCCTCTCTACCACCTTATCTTGAAAGTGGGCATTTGTAACTGGTTGGTAGTTAGTCTAAGGCAAACAGATCTAGGGCCAGCTTCTTTAGGAGTGTCCATACCACTGTGACAGGTATTGGTCCCTCATGAAGTGAGCATAAGAAGAGCCTGGTGGAGCAAGCTAATGGCCCATTTAGTCCAGCATCCAGTTCTCATAGTGGTCAATCAGATGCCTGTGGGATACACACAAGTAGGACCTGAGCACAGCATTCTTCCCTTCAGCTGTTTCGACAATGGTATTCAGAAGCATACTGCCTTTGACAGTGAAGGTAGAACATATTCATCGTGGTTCTGTTTGCCTTTTTCATACACTGGGTTGACATGGCTCTGGATGCAACCGGTCAAATTTAATAAGCCAAGAAGGATGGGGTAAAGCATAAAGAGGACATGGATTTGGGTGTGTGTGTGTGTCAAGTGACTTTATCCTCAAAATTTAATCAGTTGGTTGAAGGGCTCTGGTGGGAGTCAACAACCCTGCACTATCTGAAAGAGCTCTGCCAACCAGCTACTTAAAGATACAGCACAGGCTGCAAAATGCACCTTCTTCATCATCCATACTGCCACATAGTAGGCACATTGATGTGCGTTAACCAGTGTTTGGTCAACCTAAAAGTGAAACTTGCAACCCTTGTACTCCAGTCTTATGAATATGTTACGTAAAAGCACACACAGTCCTGATACAACAAGAAATGTATGTACATTTCTACATAAAGTGATACCTCGAGTTACATATGCTTCAGGTTACATACGCTTCAGGTTACAGACTCCCCTAACCCAGAAATAGTACCTCGGGTTAAGAACTTTGCTTCAGGATGAGAACAGAAATCGCGTGGCGGCCACGCGACAGGCCCCATTAGCTAAAGTGGTGTTTCAGGTTAAGAACAGACCTCCGGAATGAATTAAGTACATAACCAGAGGTACCACTGTATTTATTTTACAAGGTTGGCATCTCACTGTTCAAGGATTCACAAAGGAAAGAGCCACAGAAAATACTCTTCAGTTACAAATAACTTAAGTGCCAGAATCAGAGAAAAGGGAGTTAATGAGCTTTGAAGTCATCCTGAAGTCATTTCCTCCCTTTTTATGACTTGGATCCTGACTTGACCTTCCACAAGTGGTATTTCATCCAGTGGGGACTTCTGCTGGAAAAAAAGGGGGAGAAGATTTTCCCACTTTGCTCTGCATCTGATGCCCCCTTATTCTTCTGTAGTATTCCTCAATCCTCCAGAGCAGGCTTCCTCAAACTTGGCTCTCCAGATGTTTTTGGCCTACAACTCCCATGATCCCTAGCTAGCAGGACCAGTGGTCAGGGATGATGAGAATTGTAGTCTCAAAACATCTGTATGGCCAAGTTTGAGGAAGCCTGCTCCAGTACATATTTATTTTGGAGAAGGGGCACATGGTTTAGCAGGGCCTAGGGGATCCATCAAAAATCACCTTCCCCTTCTTCTGCAAGCAGGAAACAATAGAGTTCTGCTCATAGGATTTGAGGATCAAAATATAGTTACATACCGATTACATAAATGAAAGGAAATCAGACTATGTTCAGGCCACAGGGTAAATTTCAATGAGCATAATAAAACTGGAAAAGATTAGGTTTGCCAGCACACACACCAGAATCAAGCCTCACCTCTCGCATCCACTCTCGAATAGTTTTGCCAGCTTCTTGATGCCACACGTTGTGAACTGAGTCCGTCAATGCCACAGCAGTAACTTTATTCTTTACTTCTGCCTCTCGTTGAATCATCTGTAGAAAACACAAATCCAAAAAGTCTTAAAGTGCAAATGCATCTAACTTTAAGCTCGCCAAACTACTCAAGTCTTTTTGCTTTTCACAGGAATCGATTCTAGAATTTAAAGGGATGGGTAACAGCTTTGAGGGTTTCTACAATCAAGCAGTATATAAATTTTATGAAATAAAATAAATTTATGACATAAAAATGATAAACCACAGTAAAGGAAAGCCAAGATTCACAAAGGGACTTCAAACTATTGTTTATGATCTTGTTTTGCTGGTACCCAGGGTCAAGTTCACTCACAGAAACAAGCTACACTTACATTTCTTTAAACAAGCCATAGTTTAACATTATATGCTGACCGGTCCTATTCTATGTTCTTAAACTGTGATTTATGAATAAGCACAAAAAGAATTTTTCAAATAATAATAGTGTACAACAGAGAACACAGCATTAGAAAACAAAATAAAAAAATAAGAGAAGAAACATTTGTTGAAATAATGAATGATAAAAAAGAGTATAGATAACCTATGTATTGGGTGGGTAAAATGGTACTAAACATCTTCATTTTGCTCTTTTTCATTGGGTACAACTCAATGTTCATTGAATTTGCTGTTATGGCTAACTCAGCATTTTAAAATTACTATATTTTATTGAGTTCGGCTATACTTTAAACCCTTAGCTAAAGAAGACACAAATACCATCACTATAATGTAATGTGAACATAGGTATTTTCATGTCATATCAGAGCAGTGGCCCATTTATCTAAACCAGAATCTTTGTTATTATATACAAAGGGTGAGTTTTATACAATCAATGTACCTGGCTATATATTTGTGATGATTAGCTGAGTTTAGAAGCAAACATCTGTTGGATTTATTTTTAAACACACATCTTCTCTGGATGGGAACACATGGGTCATGTACTAACAATGTGTAATGCTTTTCCTGGATTACTAGTTACTGGTACAGTCAGCACTAAGTGATTGTAGTCGCCCTTGCTTAAAAGATGACCAAATTCATGGTTCTTTTCATCATTAATTTGAGGACTGTCTTGTTGGATCAGATGAAAGGTTCATCTAGTACAAGGTTTATTCCCCCAACACTGGGCAGCCTGATGACATTGGGAAGCTCCTTTTGCATATAACACTTCAGCTCAATTTGAAAGGATTTAGTATTTACAAGCCTTCCTCAGAGAACTCTTCAAGAACTGTTTTCTGAGAATATTTTCCTGGCTCATAAGTTGGCAGTCTCTTGTGCATCTACTCTTTTAAACTGTTGAAAAGCACCAATTTTTCAGTAAGTTTTCCATTGCCCTTCAAATCTTAACCACAGATCAGATACGCAGCTGTGCGAAAACAGAAAAAAAATAACACCAGTAGTTGATTTTTAAGGCTCCAGAAAACTATGTAGTTATTTGAGCATAGCTCTCAGGAGTGTTTGAATAGGGCACAGCTCAGATAAACTCCTGAGCCTTGGAAACAAAGGACATGTGAAATCTTCAGATTTGTAAACCAAGTCCTAGCGAGCTCCCCCAAAGCTGAGTTTTACAGCTTTGCCAGATTTCCTTTACACATTCTCGTGTAAGCCTTTCTCCTAGCAAATATGACTGGTTAGACCTCTACTGTAGCCCTAATACCATCTCTAACAAGCTGCAGGACTCAAAAAGAGCCAAGTTAGAGTAGTACCTGCCAAAGTGTATGCATGGCATAAAATAAATATTGTCTACCTCTCATATGTAAAGTGTTGTAAGTCAGAAATTTGGACAGTTAGTACCGTTCCCCATCACAAGAAATCTTCTAGACCAAACCGGAGTGATAGGACATCTAATATCTGTTGATGACAGTGTTTTTCAAACTTGGGTCTCCAGCTGATGTTAGACTACAACTCCCATCATTCCCGACCACTGGTCCTGCTAGCTAGGGATGATGGGGATTGTAGTCCAACAACAGCTGGAGACCCAAGTTTGATAAACACTGTTTTATGATAATTCTGAATTAAGGTTTTAACAAAGTATTCAACATGCCTTAATTATAGAGCTGAATCTCTCTACTGATAAATACACCAACCCAACCAAAGTGTGTGTGGGGGGGGGGGGAGAGAGAGAGATTTCTGTTAAAAAATGTTTGTGATGGCTGAAGGCTTAAAAGGAACTCAATGAGAGCACACTTTTCACTAGGACAGCAGTTAGGAAGAAATACACTCTTAAAAAAAAAAACAACCTTCCCTGTATTTGACTGACATCCTGGAAAATAAAAGAGAGGAGTCTTCAATATAGAAATAACCAAGGAAAGAATGCCAGAAGATTGTGTCTTAAAATATTTGCTTGTAATGTAGAAAATACCCAAATGAGATCTATTTACAAAAGATATAGCTGAAACTAAACTAAGGTGATATAAATCTCTTTAGATGCAGGATACCTGTGACACAACCTAATTCCATATCTTTAACTAAAATATCATTTGGAAAGATATTGTTTCTTTACGATTCATAGATGAGAGCCTCAATGCAACAAAAGTTAGTTGTAACTAATTCCAGTTGAAATCAATGCAACTGTAGTCAGAACTAACTTTAACTAGGTTGGGGCCCTTTAAGATTGGCAATAATAAGATTTAATATTTAAGGGCCCAAACTCAGCTAAAGTTCATTGTAACTAAGTTCCAATGATCTGCCAAACACTGGAAATATGGAATAAGACCACAAGGTGTCAGCAATTCCCATGTTCACCAGTACTACCATTGGGCACAAGCATACAATACTTGAAGGCCTTTAAGAAGGATAGAGAAGCTCTGATGACTTAGTTGATGTGATGAGTGACCAATGAGTATATACATGCCTTGGGCTTCTGCAAAACACTGTGTAATGTCCAAAGTGGAATTGCTTAGCAGAGATACAACATTAGATGTAGAGCTTGAGAATTCTCATTATTTTACAAATTTCAAATCAAAGCTACTTGTCAAAAGCAGTCCTTACTTATCCAGAATGAGATAACATGTAAAATCACAAAGCAGCAGCATTTCATTCCTCATTTTTATTTTAATGTTTAAATCCCAGAAGTAAATAGCTTTTAAAAATGAGTAACATGAATCTAGTCCTACTTCTGCTTAGATCAGCTTTATGCAATGGACAGCCAAATATCTCTTGGAATATCGTGGAAGACTGAAACAATAGCTTTTCCTGTTACCTGGCTCTTGTCCTCTGAGGCATGTTGCCTATGAACATAGAAATTGTATTCAGCTTGCATGGCTAATAACTATTAATAGATTTACACTACACAAACTTTTCTATTTTTTAGGACATTGAGTCACTGCTTGTGTGAGTAGACAGCTTGTACAACCAGTACCGCTTCCTCTCCTCTCTGCAACCCATTTACTTCCTCCCAAACCTCTCTAAAGGTAAAGGTAAAGGGACCCCTGACCATTAGGTCCAGTCGTGACCGACTCTGGTGTTGTGGCGCTCATCTCGCTTTATTGGCTGAGGGAGCCGGCGTACAACTTCCGGGTCATGTGGCCAGCATGACTATGCCACTTCTGGCGAACCAGAGCAGCGCACGGAAATGCCGTTTACCTTCCTGCTGGAGCGGTCCCTATTTATCTACTTGTACTTGAAGTGCTTTCGAACTGCTAGGTTGGCAGGAGCAGGGACCGAGCAACGGGAGCTCACCCCGTCACAGGGATTCAAACCGCCAACCTTCTGATCGGCAAGTCCTAGGCTCTGTGGTTTAACCCACAGCGCCACCCGTGTCCCTTCTCCCCAAACCTCTCTAGAACCACCCAAAATGGTATTGGATGAAGCTTGTTTGAGCAAAGCTCAGGCAGGGCAAAATGCCTTGGCCTGACTTGGGTTATTCCTCCAGCCAAATGCAGCCTGTATCTCCCCTAGCCCTGCAGCCCTCAGGAGAGGATTTTGGGGGAGAAAGGGGAGAGGAGGGGAAGCAAAAGAATGGTTGCGCAAGTCACCTTCAATTTGTATAGCCACTGTATACAACTCATTTAAAATAACTGTGTATAACTAGTTTATTTTGTCTCCTGCAAAAAAGAAGCTCTTATAACTTCACTGGATCAATGTGAATGTTAATAATATTAGCAGGGGTGGGGAGGTTCTATCAAGTCTTCCCATACTCTATACTATTCCTGATTTTGAAAATCTTGATCATGTTTGTGTAACTGTCTTTTGCACTAAATTAAAAACTAAACTTAAATAAAAAACAAATTACCCTTGTAATAATGTGCACCAATGCATTTATCATTGTAGTTGCCTTTTCCTATATCCTTTTCAGCTCTAGAACTCTTTCAGGTGGCTGGGGGAAACCAACACTATATGCAGTATTATAAATGTAGCTGGATAACAAAAATATATAATGGCATTATTTTTAGCACTTTTCATAATAATCTCCTATCCCTAAACCTCCATTTTCCACCCCCACCCCCCGTTTATTAGATTGCTGCATGTGTGTTTGGTGGTGGTGAGAGAGATAACCAAAACATCTGGGATAATTAAGTCTACACTATATTAATTTGAAAAGTACATAGTTTTCCTGATTGACTGCTGCTGGGCCTACCTGGGCAACCTATGGAGATTCTAGTGACTAGAAAATCTGACAGAATAAAGTGCACTAAAGAGAACGGGGAAATAGCAGCTCTTTAGGACCAAGATATTTTCTAATTCCTCATGTTGAAACAAATCACTCTTCAGTTGCAAGTCTGAGTTCATTTGCTGGCTAAAATATTTTGCTTCTTAGCTTCTTTCTAGAAAGCAGATTGAATTTTGGCCTTGCACAAGGTGCTGCTGAAATTTGAAAGACCAAAGTCTGCCCCTGACTTAAGATCTATCTAGTCTACAGTGAAAGGGACGCGGGTGGCGCAGTGCTCTAAACCACAGAGCCTAGGGCTTGCCGATTGGAAGGTCGGCAGCTTGAATCCCTGTGACGGGGTGAGCTCCCGTTGTTCGGTCCCAGCTCCTGCCCACCTAGCAGTTTGAAAGCACGTCAAAGTGCAAGTAGATAAATAGGTACCGCTCCAGTGGGAAGGTAAATGGCGTTTCCATGCGCTACTCTGGTTCGCCAGAAGCAGCTTAGCCATGCTGGCCACATGACCCGGAAGCTGTCTGCGGACAAACACCGGCTCCCTCGGCCGATAGAGTGAGATGAGCATGCAACCGCAGAGTCGTCCGCGACTGGACCTAGTGGTCTGGGGTACCTTAATCTTTAGTCTACAGTAATTACAGTTGCTAAATGTTTTCTGGCCAAGGGAAAGTTTGAACAATAAAAAAGTGGCTTACTTCATCTAAGGAAATCTAGGAACAACCCTTTTTAAGAGCAATAAAATATCTAGTTCTGTATATACGTATGCCTGTAACTAAAACACCAATCATATCCTCCAATATTTCTCCAATGAAAATAGGGACGTCCCATTCCATGATGATAATTTTATTATTTATACCCCACATATCTGACTGGGTTGCCCCAGTACTCTGGGCAGTTTCCAACATACATAAAAACATAATAAAACATTACACATTTTTTAAAAACCCTTTCCTACACTGGATTGCCTTCAGATGGCTTGGGGGTTGGATAACTCCATACCCTCCAAAATTTCTCCAATGAAAATAGGGAAAAGGGGGACATTCCAGGATCAAATCAGAAACTGGGACGGCTTCTCTAAATCTGGGACATCTCTAGAAAATAGGGACACTTGGAGGGTCTGCAAGATATGTCCCTTGATCACAGATTTAACAGATTGATTGACCTTTGTTTCTTCCTTAGTTCATTTTAAGAAATTATATGTACACGTAACAACTTAAAAGAGGTTGTCTGCAGATCCTTTGTCCAGTTTGTGTATTTGGCCCAGCCACCAACTTGGTTATCAGCTAATATTGCCTTCCAATCAAATCCAATCCTGAATAGCCACATGCTGCTGAGAAAGATACGTAGTTTCCAACTTGTTCCACATCTGTCTCTGAAGGAAACACTTCTCATTTCCTCCAATGCTGACCTATTAACTCTTACAACCAATTATTCTTTTGCTCATTCTGTTGCCTTAAACACTCCCCTTATCCAGCTTCTAACCTCTTGCTGCCTTGTACAAAAGTAAAAGGAACAAACTATTGGTTTGACCAGGAAGATTTTACTTGCAGCAGTTTCAGAGACTAATAGCAAATTTGGTGTTATGTGGTAGAGGACTGGACAGTATCAGGCATGTATAATCTATTACTCAATAATTGTTCAAACCTTTAAGTATACTCATTTTAACTTTACTTATAACATGTATATGCTGAAGCATTTATGAATAACAGAAAGGATATTAAAGATAACAAAATAATTGCAATGTGGAAAGAAGATAATAAAATTACATCTTGGGTCAATTTAAGAATCACTTTAGTTACCTAATTTTAAAGCCAGACTCTTAGCAACTGACAAACAAGTACTGCAGAAAGTCTCTTTAACCTTAAAAAGCCAGACACAGGGTAAATACTGACAGCAAATTCGTTCTCATAGTCCCATCAATGTTCTCTATCCACTTTCTGAAGGAAATATTACTATACATGAGGTCATTTCATCTCATTTGCAGAAATTTTCTCAACTGAAAATGTCAACATGTGTGCTAATTCTGGCTCCACTAGTCACTGGACAGAGACAACTGATGTATTTAACAAAGGCCACTGAAAAGCCATCAGCTGGGAGCAGCTCTTCGTCACTACTAAACAGGGGGCAGAGCTGAATCAGTGACCTAGAAGTGAAAGACTTTGTAATCTGATTACCAATCTTTTGAGCTATGCAGTCCATACCCCTTTCATTTTTACTGATAAGAGAGAATCTTATTACCTAAGCAACTTTTGTAGCCTTTTAGCAATGCAAAAGCTTTCATTTAGTGCTCCAAAAGGAAACTCTCATGGGCACGCTTATTAGCCCATCTCAAGCATTGTCTCTGTACTACTTTCCCTTATTAATTTCAAAATAAATTTATTGGTATAAAAGTCTACTGCAATGGCGTTTCTGATAATGATATATGGTAAAGCTCTTGCTGGTTAGAGATGCTGATGAGCTATTTTCACACAGAAATGGAGGCAGCAGAGCACTTACTGGCAAACGATAAAACTAAGTGGCAATGGGCAAATAATTTGGTAATTTTCCTAGATTAGGAGCAGAGTTTTGTTTAAGTAGTTACAGGAAAAGTTTTCCCCCCCTCATTTCCAAAGCATGGTTGTTTGATGGTTATAATGCTTTAATATTACTTTATTGCAGTACTTTGGGTTTGCAAATGTGACAACATGCATTTTAAAAGGTGTAGAAAATGATCTCATGTGACAAGAGGATGCTGCTGTTTCTTCTTTTTGCCTTGGCCTTCCTTTCAAAAGCCTCAGGAAGAAATCTCGAAGACCTTTCCTGTCAGTTTCCCACTTCTCTACAGACATTTTGGCCTGTGAATGAACACTGCTTCCCTTTGGCTTGAGGTAATAAACGATTAGCTACAGCAAACTGTAATATTTCAAGTTATTCTTTGCTAGAACGCACCCAGTCAGCGTTTCAGATGTAATACATCAGGATTTCGAATTAACTTTATTTATAGGCAAATAAAACATCCTGCTCGGAATGAGGTATCTATTATAAGAGGCCATTAGTTTGGAGTTCATCAGTACCAAAAAAGTAGCATTTTGAACTATACAATAGAAATAACTCTGTAGTAGTAATTAATCAGTGTTTTCCTTATGAAGTGCTAAGACGAAAGTAGATGGTACCTGTTCTTGTTAAATGGTAGATACCTATAGCAAATGTTCCAAGTATATCATGTACAAATCAAAATTAGCTAAGAACTTTGCTATAGGCAAAATAGTATATACAAAAGTAATAATACAACCCCATATTAAAATCAAAATGAAGTTTATCTTCCTCACAGCAATCAATTAGTTTCACTGAGATTTTTCCATGAATGATACATTTTAACTGTTGCATGAAAGTATTTATGTATATGTGTCAGAATCCCACAGCACTTATATAGGCAAATATCAAACTCAACACAAAATTAATCACTAGGTAGCAGTGAGAAAAATGATATACTGAAGAACTTCATAATGTACTTTTATCCAAACATTCTCCTCCCTGAATAAAAGGCTCACCACCATTGACCATTTTTATTATCTCATTTGTTGGTATACTTAACTAAATAATTTTGGGGGAGGATTAAACCTTAATCAATGTTTTGTTCCCTCCAGAGTCTGCAAGAGTATTAAGGAATGACATGTTGTTTCTTTTTCTACCTACTGGAGAACTTGGAGCTCTGCCAGACGGTAAGTAAAGAATCAGCCAAAGTTGGCTGTAGCCTATGGGCTATATTTGTACAACCTTCTTGAAACTTTTGGATAATATCTTAGTGAAATTTATAGGCCACAGAAAAGAACAGTATGAAGACTAAATAATCATTAATGTTACGTTAAATCACTAGGAACACTAACTATGGCATTCACTTATGTTCTGTCAGTATTGAACTCTGGCCTTTATGACTTAGAACTATTAATGCTACAGAATCACAAAACATGTTTTTCTACTTCCTTTTTCAGTTTTCTAGCTCATATATACACTGGTAAAATATTTTGTGAATGGAAGAAATGAGAAATTTCAGAAATTAAGTTCTAATTATACAACAGAGCAATTTTTGATGTATTATTCGGTAATTGAATATATGCTTTTAAACTTCTAAGGCTTGTTCTGTGCATATCTTTCTCTTGACCTTTGTTCAATGGAATTACAGTAACTCTTCAGTGATTCCTTCTCACTTGTTTTCTAAAGCTGTTCAATCACACTTGCTAGCAAGAAGCACAGCTGGCAAGGGATCTAAACCTCATCACAGGGCAAAGTTAGCCTTCTGGCTTTGCCAAGAATGACATTTCAAATGAAAAAAATGCTATTTATTGTGTGGGGCATTTGATTCTGTATTTGTTTTAAGTGCAAATAGCTCCATCCTTTGTACTAACGCTGCATTTAGACACTACACTAGATTAGACAGTGCACTAGAAACAAAAACAGCAATGAATTAAACTGTCTGGATTTTTTTTTAATAAGAATACCATTGTTAATTAAAGTAAGATTACAGAAATCAGCTGAGTTTTTCCTCACAGTCCCAAAAGAAATCCACAATGGAGGATAAGCAGTGCCCCCTAGTGTTATTTACAACAGACAGAAATCAGAATAAAGGTAAGCTCCATTCACTGGGATCTTTAATGAAAAATATAATGCAGAAAATGTTTATATGCAAAAGACTTATTGCAAATATATATTCAAACATATAAGTTTAACACAAAAATTATAATAAGTTACATCTAATAACTGATACACATATGCGGTATACTCATACAAAGTATGCACACGCACACACTCTCACTCAAGAGTCTGACATGGCCAAGATGTCTTTAATGTTCCAGGCAGCTCAGAAAAAAAACATTTCCACACAGAATAGCAGGCCATGCATGAAAGCGGGTGTCAGAAAGCCCAGCAGAATCACTCACTGTGAAGATGTCTAATAGGGATTGCTGAATACACAATACAGGCAGCATGGCCTGAATGACTAAATTGGAATAGCCAGAACATAGTAAGAAGGTTTTGAATCAACCAGATATTATAATTAAACCTGTAATGAATGTTCTGACTTTTCTCCTTTTCTTTTGTTAATTGGGGGTTAACCGTATTTAGACATTGTTGGGGTCTGATGTCAACAATTTTATAATTTAATTTTGATGCCTTCCAGCAAATTATCTCAGTAACAATGACCGGGTACATAAGTAATATGTTATAGCCCTCTCCTAAAAATATACCCGAAGTGGCCAGGTTTCACTAAACGTGAACAAGCCTTTAATAGGAAATAAGAATGTAATCTTGTCTTAAGGTTTAAAAAAATATTTTCCCCCAAGTACACTGAAAAGAGTAAACAAGTTATTCTATAAATATGGAACACCACCCAAATTCATTAGCAAGGGAATGCAATTAATGCAAACAACCCCCCATAAAAACATAAAGTGTGTGTGTGTGGGGGGGGGACTTTTTCAGAAGAGACAACTTTCAGATAGTGCAAGACAGTCATGTATGTCAAATTATTTTTTCAAATGGACCACAAATTAATAGAAAGCCTGACAAACTAGTGTTTTTCCATTAAAACTGCAAAACTCTTTTGAAATGAATTCAGATCACATGTTTGCAGTCTTCCATTTAAAGCATTAGTAGACATTCACTCTTATCCTTGCATTTTAAAAAGGAAATAATTAGCCCTTTATGAAAAGATTACAATGTGCATTTTAAATTAATGTTTAAAATGGAATACACACAAAAAGCATTAGTTTAGTAGATAAAATGCTAGCCATTAATGCTTAAAGTGACAGTACCTATGTATTTACACACTTCATAGTAACTATTAAGTAAAACTGGATGAAACTTTAATTGACTTATATTCAGTACATCATTACTAAATGAAAAGCAAGAATTTCTATTGTATGCTTGGATAAGAAAGTCACTGTGTGCCTCTTCTCACAAGACATTTTAAAGGTATTTCCAAAAATGTAAGGCATAAATGCAACAAACAGGTGCTAGCAACTGTGTTTTTTTACATTGGCAGATTCCTCAGGGAGCTGGAAAGGTCTCAGCTCCTCAGCAAGTGTACATTTGGTGGCAAACATGAATTTGCAGTTATATACCGTGTGAAACTGAAACTTTAAAACTATAAATATAAGTTTAATTAATTAATGTTTTTAATCAGTAACATTTTAGGGGAAAAACAGTGTCACTGATTGAATGTTGCTACTTCTACTGCATACTGAAGACAGCTAGTATTGACATAATTCCTATGCGAAGCCTTTAAGATACATTGTAATGTCTGTCACAGTTTATACCCTTTTCATATCTTTATCCTAAGTCCTCTAATTAGATTAGCTTGATGCATGCTTATTAGCATGATGTGAAAATGAGGGAATGTTCGTGTTAGGGCCAGGAGAACTGCATGTCTTCTGAATCCCAAATCATATTCTCAAGACTGACTCTTATTACCAGGAAGGATGTTGCTATGATCAGGACCCCGTCTTCAATAACTGTTCTGAAAAGGGGTGCTACTTACAGAAAGTACAAAGCTGTAATATTTTTACAGGGGCATTAAAGCCTATATAGCACATTCTCTTCACCATCAGAAGGATGGTGGAGACTGCTTCTGCAGCTGGCTGTTTCTTATGATACTGAACGGTCTAGAATAATATGCATATGGTGCTTGCCTTGATTTTACAAACTGTTTTATGTTATATGTATCATACTGCTTTGAGAACTTCAGCTGCACAAACTGTAGTGTTAAAAAAACTATCAGATGTGTTGCAGGGGAACAGCTTAGACTAATCAGAGAATGAGAGGTTTACTATTTTCCTTAGCTTATCAATATATAATTGTAATATATGTGTGTTTGTTATCTATAGCTATCTACCCACACACACACACACACACAATTATCCTTGATTTTCATGTTAGAAAATTAATAAAGTCCCAAGTCATACACGTTAAATGCCAGCCAATATAGTATCATATTGGGACAGTTAAATCCCAAATGGAAGCTGTCCCTCTGAGGCTAATCAAGCTTATCTTTTATTTTACACAAATAACTATGCTTTGCTTTGCAGGGAGATGAGAAACTCACTCACATTATACCGCAAAGAGTGTAAAGCGTCCACTTGCTGCTCACAGTCATGAACATAAACTTTCACTGGGGATGCAGCTGGAATGATTGCAAGAAGAGAGTACTATTGTGTAAAGGGTCAGGCAGAAATAGGGAGGGACACCTTCTGCATTAACAGCATCAATAGGCCTTTGATGTTATAACAATTATTGTCCTAAAACTGTTTAAGAATTCAAAGAATTTTCCAAACATACTCTATAATGAGGGTATACAGATATATAGCTAGAAAGCTGGTGGCAGAAGGGAAATGGCGAGAATGTATCTAATAGTTATTTTTGTTTTTTTTCATAAATTACTATTTCTTAAGTACTAGGTGCCTACTCAATCATGAAGTGCTAGAATGTTGCTTAAAATATTGTCAAGAGGCAAATTAAGATTATTTCAGAATAAGCCATTTAAAAAAAATAATAATCTACGCTTAAATTTTAATCTTCCCCACTAACTTTATATACATGGTGTGTCTTCAGGTCTACCAGATTCATGCAGTCCTCCTGAACATTCGAGTAATTATCTAGTTGTTTCTCCCTTGTTCAAAATAGTTAATAATTAAACAGGCAGGAACTTGACTTGTAACTGAATGTCTCAACGACACAAAACTGTACTTGCCATGTATGCAGCTCGGGTCTGCATTATTATCATAATAATACAGATATGTTTATTCATTTATTTCCACAAACAGAAAAGAAATATGGAGTAAAACTTTGCAATCTAAGAGGGTCATGAGATATCAGCCACGTGAAATAGATACATTTACTGTAATAAGCAGTGCAACTCTTTCTATTAACTTCGGATCACTGTAAACTAAATATAAAGGCAAATAAGAATGGCTTAATGTAACATGTGAGAGCAACTGTGACTGTGTATAATCCAGGTTAATCCTATATAAAAAGTTAAGCAAATTTAAATATACCATTTCATCAAGCAATACATCGAAGTATTCAGAGTATGATGCAATGTTTGTTTGTTTTAAATAGACCATTCTCACTTAATTCATTTTATATTAATCAAGAGGCATGATACTGAATATGATTGACAAAGCAACTGCTTTTGGGAACAAAGCACTGAACATCATATTTATCACAATAAGACAATCAAACATGACTGTTTCACTGCAAGGCATGGAGAAAAAATAATCACCCTATAACCTTTTACTCAGCTAATAATATCTCAAATGCAGAAATATTTTTTTTCTATGGCAATATACACAAATATATGTCCTCTATAAAGCAATGAATCAAACTAATCAGATCCACTGAAATCAATGGACATGGCTAATGCAAATCCCTTGATTTCAATGCGTTGACTCTGCCTATAATTTAGTTGTATTCAACCCTAGATGTTTTACATGTTGATATTATACAAAAGGGACGCAGGTGGCGCTGTGGGTTAAAGCCTCAGCGCCTAGGGCTTGCCGATCGAAAGGTCGGCGGTTCGAATCCCTGCGGCGGGGTGCGCTCCCGCTGCTCGGTCCCAGCGCCTGCCAACCTAGCAGTTCGAAAGCACCTCCGGGTGCAAGTAGATAAATAGGGACTGCTTACCAGCGGGAAGGTAAACGGCGTTTCCGTGTGCGGCTCTGGCTCTGGCTCTGGCTCTGGCCAGAGCAGCGATGTCACGCTGGCCACGTGACCCGGAAGTGTCTCCGGACAGCGCTGGCCCCTGGCCTCTTAAGTGAGATGGGCGCACAACCCCAGAGTCTGTCAAGACTGGCCCGTACGGGCAGGGGTACCTTTACCTTTACCTTTATTATACAAAAACTATTATTAATAAAGTATTTCTGGCTCTAAAATCAAGGATGCCTGTCATTACCCTTTATGGAGTGGTAGAGACATAACACTGGTAATGCCTTAACTTCATTTTTTTTATATCTGTCCCAGGGTTGTATATTCCATATATTAGCTCCTCCTCTATGTGGATTACCTCCTCCACCCTTAACCATGGTTACATATTACATTGGCATTGATATCAACCAATTCTAATGCCAAGCTTCCCACTTAAGTAGAGTTTAGAGCTAGTTAACAAGCCCTGGTTAAGAAGGAACCTAATTATCACGCATCATGGTTAATGCATAACCATGCTTAAAACAGACAAGGAAAGGACCAGGGCAATTGCACTGAAAGAAGAGGGGAACGTGAGTGTGATCTCATGGCCCTCTCCCAGTTGCTTAGCACTGGTGATTGGTTAAGGGGTCACCAACATAATGTTTGCAATGGCCCTGTGAAGTTAGTAAAGTGCAAAGCATTCCTTTGAAACCACAAAAAAAAAAAAAATCCATATGGGGTCAACATATCCCTTAAGTGGAAAAATGTGAGTGAAAAAACTCAACTTCACCTAATTAAATGCTAATTTTGTAGGAATTCTTCAAAATAGACTACACAATCCACCCGCCAGGCCCAGGAGGCTGAGCAATCTTAAATATTTTCTAATGTTAGTTTAATTTAGGTTTTTATAATTTAATAGTTTTAAGCAGACCTTCTGTATTACCATATACTTGTTTGGTCTTATTCCTACAATGATAATTCTTCCAATTCTGATTTTCTGAATCACAGCTGAATTGCTTGACTGTCTGTTTGTTCTGAAAGATACATTTTAACTTTGGAAAGAAAACAGCTTCTAACTTCATGAAATGATTTTTGTATTTAACCAATATAATCAGCCAAAGATAAACATGATAAAAGTTATTATATGGTGTCAAATATATTTATTACCTGAATATATTATCATCATATGCCTAAACATTAAATAGTCTGTCAATACTTCCAATTAAAAATATTTATACTGATAGCTAAAATTACTGATAGTTCCTTTACTACATAATATTGCAAAATATTTCCGTATGCTCAGTTGCTAGTGCAGCAGAATTGTCAGCAGTTTCTACAAATATGAAATGCAGTTGCAGTTTTCACATACAACTCACAGGTCAATGTATTCTCCCGTTTTAATAATGGCTTTTCCTATTACATTCATTATTCATATAGAAAAAGGATAGTACTTTTAAGGCATTATATTGCTTTCTTGAGGAATATGAGCTTTGTGACTTGAGAGGCCATTTTCTAAAGATCCTAATAGCCAAATGACATCTTGGGATATGCTATGCTCATACAGTATTTGCATAATAATGGAGGTATTTTATACATACGGGCTGAATTACACTTATCCAAGTTCTATTTTTTAAAATGGGAATTACAAAAATTCCCTATTAATTCCCTATTTCCCTAAAATAAATTCCTTTTTTTATAACGAAGATACAAAATCAGAATACAAATGTGAATAAAATAGGAATGTGAAATAGTTAGCATGAAGCAATTCTGTTGATTTCATGAAAGAATGCTTTAATGTTTCCTAATCAAACTAGATTTGAAAAGCGCTTAACTTTGATTGGATCATGCTCTATGTATTTTATGTTGAATTGTCGCAAAAGATCATTTTAATGTCGGTTCTCCAACTTATTTTTCAATTAAAAATTATTGTTTTATTTAAAGTATTTATGACAAATTTCAGAGCCACCAGAAATCATTTGCATCCTAGAAAGAACACCCCACTGGATTCCACACCCAATAGGCACGAAAATGCATTCTTGAACGGGATACAAATGTCCATGAGATGCACTTGTTTCTTATATATAACTGTGTGCATTAGGATAAAAGGCATCTTTTTGCAATGGGGTCTACTTTGTCAATTAATTGAGACTTGAAGTCACAAAAATGATCTGTGTTACATGTTGGTTTTTGTACTTGGTCCAGCAGTTCCCTATGCCAAAGATATAAGGCACTTTTAAAACACAACAGTCTTCAGCAGCGAAAACTGATATGTGAAAAATCAACTAAGTGATGATGGCTCTCGCAAGCAGATTTGTATGGTTTTGACTAAATGTTGATGTTCAGAATAATCACCAAGTAGTATTGTAAGAAATAGGATTCACCTTGTGGGATGCTGGAGCCAATGGGATGGTTCATGTCCTCGTCACGTGACGCTAGGCAGGAGGACATGACCCATTTCATTGGCTCTAACATCCCTACTCTCAAATCTACACTTCAGGTAAGACCAATCGTTCTTTCTACAGGCCTTCAAAAGTTGACTCACTGGCAACTAATAGACTACTGTGGGAACAGAATGCAAAACTAGAGAGGCCTTTGATCAGATTCAGCAGGGTTCTTCTCATGACTATATCGGGTTTATTTCCAATTAAACACTTTCAAAACAGAATTTCAAATCAGGTTTGTGTCATTCAATCGTGGGTTAAGACTTCAGTTTTATGCCACCATTAAGTATAAAAGGAAATTGTTGGAAAATATGGTCTTACCCTGACGAACACATCTTACATTCTAATGCCATTCATGCTGTTGCTTATGCAGTCAAAACAACAACATCCACACATAAGGTGGTATCAGCAGATTTGGGTTCAAGGCTTCAAAGCTTGCTGAAGTAAAAAAAAGGGGGGGGGAGAGGTGGGGTCAGGGATGTCCTATTGTGCTCAGCCCCCATGAAATGTTTACTGACAGAGAGGGAAAACCTGAAAACCATGTCAGAGAAGGAATGGAAAGGAGTGGCAGGAAATTGAGGGTGACAAAAAAGACAGGTAGATACAAAAAGGGTAGAGAGAACTATCTCATTCTTTGGGTAGGTCATTTCTGGGTTCACACTGATAGGCAATTTTCAAATGTTCCCAGGGTCAAAAGAGCTGTTTCCAAAAATAGAGAAATCCAAGATTTTAATGTATCTGAATTAGGCACCAGTCTACCTGACCCTCACCACAAACCCAAATGGAGAAAAAAATAATTCCAAACAAAACAGTGGGGATTGAGAATGCTCAATGGGTATAGAAAGCTGACTGATAGTTTCATTCGGGGGGAATGAGATGCAATGGCTAGAGCCCTGAACAACAGAATTCATACTGCAATATTCTGTTGCATTTTCCACTTGCAACTGTCAATTTCACTTGTACATGATAGTCAAACATTATCTACATCAATACTGAGATCCCTATCTACCACTGTATTCTACAGCTGTTTGCAAAAGAAAAAGAAAAAGAATAACGTCTCAATGTTTCAAACTGAAGAAATTCAGGGTTAGAAAGGGAAGAGGGAACAGACACCAACAAAAACAGAGTTAATTCATATCTAGGCTTCTAAATCCTTAAGAAAATGTACCGGTAATTTATTTTTGCTAGGAGCAAAATGCATTACAGTATTTTGAACCAAAATAATATGGAAAAAATAGTATACATGCTGGGAATTGTTTTTCACATAACTTTTCAATATAATGCAGGCTACAGTACACCAAAAAGCAGAAAGATATTCAAATTAGAATAAAGAGACAGGTGTCCTGGAAGAAAAACACCAAACCTGTACTCAAAGGAACATCTGAATAAAATTGAGACATCTGCAGTAAAGTTTTACCTTCTCCCTAGAATGTTTGAGATGAACTCAGTGTAACACTGTCTTCCAAGAAAAGACAAAGTGATCAATGCAAGAACACATCAGGCTCCCTTGGACAGGCCAATCAATGCAAGAAAGAACCTTGCCCAGGGCCTTATGCAAATAGAAGCACGTCCTGCAACCTAGGGAGGGAACATGCGCAATAGATCAATTGGATCTGAAAAACCTTACAGCTATATCAGCCTCAGACAGTAAATATATAATGATGAATCCCTCACGTTCTCAGCTGAACTCTTAAACTAGGTTATTCTCAACAGCTAGTTGAAAATTACAGGAGGTCTGTACAGAGCAATAGTGTAAGATGGCAAACTGAATTACAGTTTTAAAAGAACATAACAATGAACTATCAGTATCATTTCAGCAACATTAAGAAATCAAAATATTTAATTTAGCAAGATTGGTCTGAGAATAAAAACTTTTTAAAGCATCAGGTTTTTTTAAATCCAGTTCTTTCTGCACACTTCTCTGTACCTCTTGAAATGGAATGAATCATTGCCTTTTAATTACATTTTAAAAATTATTATTTTTTGACTCTTTCATTTAAATGTACTCTCAATATATGCTTCAACTTATTTGCATCCTCATTATAAAGGGGTCTTCAATTGAGCTAATGCTTATATAAAAGAAAGAAGAGAATTATTCTTCCTTCAACATATATCAAACATATTTAATATGACTAATAAAATATTTGTAAAGCTGAATTTACCGTAGATGGCAGACCACTTTCTGCATCAATGCAAATATAATAATTCATTGAAAAGGATAAATAGTAACAAATAATTCTTCTCCTGAAAATTTGCACACACCTTTTTTTTACAAATAATCATTCATTTTGAAAACAAATTCCTAAAATGTATCATGTTTGTAAACAAGATCAACATACTCTCCAACTTTTATAGAACAGTAATATAAGAATACTATTGGAGTAACAGCTAGGTAAGCACAAATAGAAGAGAGATACCCCAAAACAAATAATACAGCATAATCAAACTCCTTGGTAACTAACAGCTCAGGTGCAAGACCAAAGACAGAACAAGGAAAATAAAAATGTTTGTCATGAAACTGAGTATTAAAATGCTACTATATTTTCAGATCTCTAAACTCTAAATTTTCAAATGGGAAATGCAATGTGAACTTAGGATGTCAACCCAACTCTTCCCTTAAGATCGTTTCATTTTATACTACAGCACCACTAAGCTGTGTCACCTTTAAAACAATTGGTGCGCTCAAATGCTTTCTGTGTTAAATAAAGCATCAGATTTTCCAACTGTATGAAAAAGCAAATAATCAAGTACCTGACTGACCATTTTCATGGAGGTCTAAAGATTTCCAGTACTTCAATTAAAAATGCTTGAGGAGTAAGAAAAAATATTGCAAGATGGAGACTTGGAAAACAAATATATGTTATTTCTGTTCCTGTCCAAACCATGTGTAATGCAAGGGAGACGCAGGGAGACTTTCTTATGCCCTTCCTTTCAAAGTAGGCCAGTCACATCTCAAAATTATAACATACACCTTATTAATATCTATAACCCCCAAGCAGAGTGAATTCTGGAAGGTAAAACCAATTACTTCCAAAAGAACCCAGAGAGAGTGGCCCCTGCACTTCTCAGCCATCTATCTATCTATCTATCTATCTATCTATAGTGGTACCTTGGGTTACAAACACTTTGGGTTACAGACTCCGCTAACCCAGAAATAGTACTTCGGGTTAAGAATTTTACCTCAGGATGAGAACAGAAAGCGCGCTGAGGCAGTGCGGCGGCAGCGGGAGGCCCCATTAGCTAAAGTACCTCAGGTTAAGAATGGTGTCAGGTTAAGAACGGACCTCCGGAACAAATTAAGTTCGTAACCAGAGGTACCACTCTATCTATCTATCTATCTATCTATCTATCTATCTATCTATCTATGTATCAGATTTTCCTGGTCCATGCCTTCTCTCTTTTTCTGGTTGTACAGTCTTTCTTACATATCAGCTACATTTGTTATGAGACATTATAGTGTTGAGTACAGTATAAGGTTGGGGAAGAAGAGGGGGGAGAGGAGGGGTGTTGTGGTGAGGCTTATATCTTTTGTACAGTGTACATAGTGGGTTTTGTGTCAGTGTCAACTTTTGTGTCAGTGTCTCTTTCTATTCATTTATTACATTTCCTTGGTAGTGAGAGGTATTGAGGGGCAGGGTGTGGTTGGTTGTCTGCAGTGGGGTTTGTTTGTATTCGCGAGGGGGGAGGGCTTGTTGGGTCAGGTAAGCCAGATTGATTTGTATGCTGTCGGTGGATCCTTGTTGTCTTGTTGGTATGTGATACAGGGGAGCCATACTAGGGTAAAGGCATCCTCTTCTATTTGTGCCCATGTCAGTTTCAGTCTATTGGTAAGCTTTTCTAGTAAGGCTTTTCCCATACAATTTGATACCATTGGTCCATGTTTACTCCTGACAGGTTTCTCCAGTGTCTGGCTATGAGGCTTCTGGTTGTTGAGAGTAGGTGGGTTATAAGCTCTGTATAATGTTAGTGGTCATTATGAAACTTGGAAGACGTCCAGTAGGGCCAGTTCTAGGGTGAGTTCTAATACCTGTTTAGTTATTTTGTATATCTCTTGTAGGACTTTGTATATTGTGGTTACCATCCCCTTGCCATGTTCCTCTGCTATCAGGTTTTTGAAGGTGGTCAAGGGTCTAGTGGCTTCTGATTTTACTGCTGGATTGTTTAAGAAGGCATGTAGTTGATGGTGAGTTAGCCAAGGTATTTGGGTGTCCCTTAGTTTGTTTTGTGGTTCTTGTGTTGCTATGGGTTTTTGTAGAAGTCTTTTAGACTTCTGCCAGGTTTTTATCTGGAGGTTTTGTGCTGCATGTTGGGATAGTGGTTGATAGGCCGGGGGGTTGGTGGGGATAGGGAAAGTTTGCCTACTTTTCTTTATCTCAGTTTATGAGGAACAACAGATGCCTTCCCCACTCTGAGATTCAGAACATCCTGCTCTTTTCCCCATGAAATCCCACTTTTCTACTCAAGTAGTATGCACTCAGCAGCAAGGTACATGGAAGATTACAATAATAATAAACAATAAACTTAGTTGGTCTCTAAGGTGCTACTGGAAGGCATTTTTTTATTTCTTTTGACTACGGCAGACCAACATGGCTAACTACCTGTAACTAAAATAATCCTAGAGTTTGGCATAAACACACTTCAGACCCCAAGAGCCAAATTATATGAAGTTCTGTTAAAAATAACAAGGAAGGAAGAGGCAAACAGGTAAGCAGAATATTGAAAATAAAGAGAGAACTTTCCTAGTTATTTATAAAGTAGCTTCTGGTCTCCCATGAGTAACAAGAGAGCATGCAGTCCACTGCAGACTTTCTGATGATCCCAGACCAACTTGTGATGGAATGTGAGTGGTCCTGATGTGAGGGCAAAGGCTGCCTGGCCACAGGCTATTTTTAAGCCTATTCATGCTGGGTGGGGTGACAGCTGGCACCTTTTCAGCCAATAAAAGCACAAGTCACATTTGCAAGGTAGTCTTTAAACAAATTAAGGGAAGTCTGGGGTGGGGGTGGGGACATGGCAGACACCTTTTGGGATTTGGGAAATGGTTATTGCTTTATCTTATTGTCAAGACAGACCCTAAAACCTTCCCAACATGCATGTGAGCATATGGATATGGACAAAGACAGTATGAAGAGACACTTCAGGAACTGTGGACACCTTACATATTCCAGGTGCCAGGCAAGTTCCTCATACCTGAAGCACAAGTAAGTTGCATAGCACAGAGAGGGAACTCAACTAGCAGATGGGAAAGACACACAGACCTCCCAATCCTGCACTGTCTTATTAAGCTGCCTGGGTATTTTTCTGTGTTTTTCCACTGGAAGGAGAAATGGTGAAAACTTGATTTCTGTGAAGCTGCACTGATACACCACTGGGCCACACCCTAGAATATTAGGACAAATCTTCCATCAATATAAACTGAGGTAATGCGACTTGGTTAACACATACAGTTAATCTGGCCCATAGTAAGAAATATAAAGAATGTGGAATGAAGGAGCAAAATAAAATAAAAAATCAGGAGTCTCATCTTTTTATATTGATACAAAATGATACAAGTTGTATAATATAAGGAAGTTAGGCTGGGGAAAAAGAGGTTCCATTCTCTTTTAACACTTTAATCTTAACAGAACATAGTCCAGTTTTATCAGAACTACATTAATTTCCCACCATGTCTGTGCCATGAAAGACTACTCAGCCGAGGATTAGATATAAAAGCGCAGCACACAGCAGTGTGGGTAGTCATTCAGCTTCTTATGTAATAGGTTTATCAAGTCAGCATTTAAGGATTTATACCAAGTGTCTTTATAATTATGTTAATTGGTAGATAACACATGGGTCAACTATAAACTACTCAATATTTTCAAATAGCTAAGCAACACTAAGATGCACAGAAGCATGGATACATTTAGTGTAATCAAAAAGATTTAGCATGCTTTTTATTGATTTCAAATTTAAGTCCCTGTGATCTCTGGTTAGCAACAATATTAACCTCTGGATACACTGAATATGGAGTTGTATGGGCTAACTATTGCATTTACAGTATATACTATTTTTTTGTTATACTTGACTTTTTCTTAAAGAGCCAATATAGTATTGGCATCAAAAGTCTATTTTTGAATTCCTGCTTTGACAAACACTAATAATTCAGAGTCCAAGACTTTATGGTTAAGTGTACTGTATAACTCTAACATGTCCGGTTGTCCCTCTGATTCTCATTATTGTCTCAAAGCCTGATTCTCACAAAACATTTCTTTTACACTGGATTTGCCTGCAGTCATGTCAGTGACACAGCTTATTCAACTAACAGTGAAAGTACATTTGCTCAATAGCTTTCACATTAGGACCAAAGAAGAAAAACGATATGAACAACATATATGAACATATGAAGATGCCTTAAAGTGGCCTCATTCATGTGCAATGCTAAATCATAGTGAGAACAAAAGTATTTACTTCTGAATTTAAACTATTTATGATTTGTCTTTATCCCCAAACCAGGACAAACTAGTTAGTTTAAACTATGATTTGTCTGAGCCCATTCCAAAATGTGCCTTACAACATGACTTGTTCAGACACACCATAATTAAAACTAACTGAAGTTCTTCCCAATCTGGACATTACATCAAACTGTGGTTAATTTAAAACTGGAAACAAAAGCTTCTGACTCCCCTCTTTATGGTGTACCAGAGAAGTGTGGAGGAGAGGGCATGCAAGTCCATGCCTCACCCAGCCTCATTCCCATCAAAAGTGCTCCATCTAGCCCAGAATTGTCTGCTCTCACAGACATTCTCCTAGGCACCAGGCAGAGCTCCCAGATCCTATTAGCTGGAGCTGTCAGGATTTGACCCTAGGACCTCTGCCTCCAAAAGTTGGGAAAACTTTGGCAACAACCTCTTTGCAGTGTTGCACCACAGGTGAAGTGGGGAAACAAGAAACACTTGTGTGCATGTTCAAGCCCTTGCACAACAGAGGCTTTCTTTGATATTCACTCTGTTACAATACTATTGCTTCTTCCCTTCAACATTCAGAGAATAATAATTAACAACAACAAAGCCCCCTAGGTTTCACACTAGGCCCCAAACCTTGAAATACATTCTACGTCTATTCTTTTATCAGTATTTAGTTTCTTTTATCAGTATTTGGTTTCTAAAATACTACAGTTGTTCTCAATTCAGACTCCCAATATCCACCATGGTAGGTGAGTGCCTTGAAACATTCTTAGAAACCAGTAGTAATTTGTTTCCCGACTCTGCAGGTGTATGAAGTGGGGTCATATAGGAAAACTGCACTGGAAATGAAGTATGAGTAACTTGTATACATGTGCAACTGAAACAGCCACCTCATCACCAGCAGTGGCAACATCGAAGGTTAGGGGAGTGGACATTTATAATCATTTCCTCCCCCATTCAAACCTTTACTTGATCGTCTTGCCACCAGAAAGAGAGAAAAGCTCTTGATTGTCCAGCTGCCTGGTTGAAAAGCAGCCCTAGCACATCTGGTGCTTTCTGGTCTTTTCTAGTCCTGATTACCACACTGCACATATTAGGGTAAGGGAGTTATTGTTTCCATGGTCAATATGGAACTTCAAAGAGCAACAGTTATACCAGCAGCAATATTTAGACCAGGAGAATGCAGCTTTTCCATCATTCACCCCAGTATTTTCAGATGTTACCAATGCCTTTTAAAAAGTTGTCGATAGCCAACTAAGTCATACTCAGAGTAGACCCTTTGAAATAAATGGGCTTAATGCCAACGATTTCAATGGATCCGAGTATGATTGGTACTGGATACTGCCCTTTCTTTATGTATTAATCTTTATTATCAGCCACCTTAGAGGTGTGTTGTGAAGAAAGGCAAGATATAATTATTTTAAATAAACTGCCTTTGGAAAAATGCTTCCCCTACTGCATTTGTGCCCCCCCCCACTACTCCTGTTCTTTTAAAATTTCCATTCTAACTTCTTCAGGGTTGGGGCCTTTTTAATTTTGTTCCTCTCTAAAGTACACATATCAATGGTAGTACATAAAAATTAATACATTCCTTTGAGAAGTTGCTTTAAAGATGGAGCTTCTCTTTATTTACATACTTCATAGTACTAAGAATTTAATTAGAACCATGCTATCTATGTCTAGCTCTCAGTAGGCAAAGCAAGAGGTGAGCTATGGGGTAAGTAATAATCTCTATTTCAATGACAGTATAAAAGGAAATATGAAAAAAAATGTGATATGGTTAGAATTTTGAAATTCCATAAGAAGAATGCTATGACACACATCTATTTTTGGTACTGAGAACAGTTATCTATTAGCCTAAAATTATCTATTAGTTATCTATTAGCCTAAAATTATCTATTAGTTATCTATTAGCCTAAAATTTAATTTCAAACTTTTAATTTGTGTATCTTACATTTTCTCAGTCTTACCATCAGTTCACATTTGAAAGCAACCCTGTATCAGGAAAAAAAATTATGTCTAATGTTTTACAATTTTTTAATGTGTTGTAAGCTGCCCAGTGGGCTTATATTAATAATTATTATTAGTTCTTACATAACATGTTAAAAACAATTTATTTAGATATATTTATTAGAAATTTTATTTCCTACACATATTGAGTCACATTCAGTTATTTATTTTGTAATCTATGAACCCTGAAAGGCTGGAGAACAGTAGCTCCTCAGTACAATAACAAGAGAGCTTGGTGGGCTGTCACACAGTATGATGTAGTGTAGGCTCCCTGTATTTCCTCTAAGAACTCACTATATAGTTCTTCCCTTACCCCTGCCCCACTGAAGTGCTCATCCTCTCATTGGAATATTAATGTGAAGCCAAGAAAGCCAAGATAACTATTTTAATGTCTGCATTCATTTTGATCAAAATTCCAAACACAGCAAGCTAGAAACTCCTCCTCCTACAACAGATGCTACAGGTTGTCACACTACAGGTTCAAAATAGGTTAAAAGTCTTGTTCTACTCTGAAAGTCCTAATTTGGCATCTCCTGCTTAGTTTACTGGTAAATAGTTAAATTAAATGTTGTTAAGAAACTACTTCAAAACTAAACTCTTGCTATGTAGGGGCTCCAATTTAGTTACCTTAACTTGAAATTGAGCTGCAAAGCTTGCAGATGGGTGATTTGCTTTGGTTTACCAAAGTCGGTCCAACTCTTAAGCAAGTGACCTCAAGCAACAATATTGCTTGGAAAACCATGGTTTTATATATGTATTTCTTAGATGTATATAACAATATCACTATATCTATCTGTGCATAGGTTTTAAATGCATATCCTGCTCTTACATGGGTCTTGTATAATAAATATCTGAAAAGTTTACAGGTTTATTTTTTTGTATGCAAAATGATTCAATAATCAAAACTTTATTGAGCATAGTGGTTACTACCTAAAGTTCCAACTCATCAAATGAGACTAAGAAGGAGGAAGCTGACAGGCAGTGCCACACACTGGACTGCACACTGCAATTATGAAGGGAAGTAGCTAGGGTGACAGAGAGCAGAGTGAGGTTGCTGGGGGCAGCCCCCCATTTGCCCTAAAGGACCAGTTTGCACTGCTCTATTCCATGGGACATTTTTCTATGTCTGTTTCTAAGGTACAATAGTTACTTCATGGTGACTCTTACATTTCTGAAATGATTGTTTGAATTGGCTTAGTGAAAAAGAGCATGTATTCCCTAGCAGCACTTAAATATCACAAAAAACCGTTAAATAAATATTTGGAAATAAATTATTTAAGAAGACAAGAACCACTGTAGCTCACTGTTAAATATATTTTTCACTCAATAAACATTCCTGTTTTTTAAAGGACAAAAAAAGCCAAATGTTTGGAAAAAGTGAAGTATTTCAACAGTTGATTTATCAATCATTCAGGTTGCCTGTACTTACAGCAAATAAATATATTAAATACATTGTTAAAACTCTTTTCCATAGTATAGATCTTTTCTTAAATCTGTTATCTTCTGTGAAATGTATTCTTCAGAACTAGTTTTGCACGTGTGATAGATATGTGATGTCCCAGTGGCTATATATTATATTCTTCCTCCCATGCACACACCTCCTGCAGAGATAGCAGACTACAGAAGCTGACCCTTACTGAGACCATCTTGTCTATCTGACAAAGCTCCTTTTTAACTTCTTACTTACTGCTTACTTCCTGCGATGGAGAAAAACTTTAGCTCTGCTTGTGATAATTTCACAGGCCCTGAGTACCCTGACCCTAGAAGCCCCAAGGTCAGAAGTCAAATCTTGTTCTGAAACATCTGTGTGATTCATATTAAAGTAGAACAAAAGTGGAGAAATATCCACCAGCGTGACAAGAGAAACAAGCAAAATGGGAATGACACATTGGTCATCTGTTAGCCATGCCATCTCAAGACAGTGACTGAAAAGGGAGAGGGGAAGCTTTAGTTCAAAACGGTTTTGAATCTTAATACTTCAAGCAAACATTTCTATTTTTAAAATTAAGAATTAACAAACTGAATGTGTTACATCTCTTGCCAACAGAGTTCCTCAAATTAACAGTTTGCTAAAAACATAAATCATTACAATATATGGAGAAATTATATGTATCATTTAAAATGTTAATTGTTAATAACGTCTTTTGAAAACACGGAAGGTCTTTTTACTGCTTACTTCTGCATAGCACTGACTAGACAAGACAATATTTTCTAGTTACAAAGGGTGATAAAAATGTAAAAAATTACAGCTGATCATGTCAGTCAAATATTTGGGAGGCTAGACAGATAATTCTCTGTTTTCTGTTCATCATTCACAATACGGCTGGAGAAATAGTGAAGCAACAAGAACAATTAGCATATTGCTTTCTGAAACAGGAAAACTTGTTCCAGCACTGGAAAAATTGGGAAACCATGTGACAAATGAACATCTTTCTTATTCATTGCCTAGTTGTGCCAGATACATACTAATCAAAGTCTAGAAAACAAAGTATCACAGGAGCATCACTTTCCTATCATCTCTAAAACCAAAAGTTCATTTTATTTACCAAGCAGTAAAGGACTAAAAACAAACAATTTTCAATACAGGAGTACCATCTCTACATGTAAAATTCATAATGTCATCCATCTCCATTATAAAACAAAATAAATATAAAACTAAATGACCTTTAAAAGTGTATTTTGGTTCCCTACCATGGTAACTGGTGCATTCATACTATTAACTATGGGTGTAGTCAAGGTCAGGGGTCAGGAGGGCCATTTAGCCTAGGGCCTCAAGCTAAAAAAAGGCCTCGAATCTAGACACTTGTTAATTTTTTGGCATTTAATAAGTTTCTCAACTTGTTTTTTGGTGCACTGAACCAAATTGTGACATACTACCACCTTAGAGCTGCAAATTTGAAAACATAAGAGATGTGATTTGGTAAAAGACTTTTGTTGTTACCGTAACTGCTTTTGTCTTATGCTTAATATCAACTGTGACACTACAAGAAAGCAATATTTCCCCTCAGTAACTAGGTGCAATTGCACAGCACACACAAAAGCCTAGAAAAGCATTCACTTTAAAAGGAATTGAATTCTCTCTCACACACAAACTTCGTTTTTGTGTATTGCCTTTTTTTTTTAATTATAGCTAGGGACAGTGATAGCTGGGCCATTAAGTCAACCAGGGTTTAGCCCTACCAAGTGAAATGGCAACAAAAATTAAAATCAAGCCATTTCTCCCCCACAAAACTGCTAACAGAATGATTTTGGAATCTCCCCCATCTCACTCCCTCTTTTCCCTCCTTCTTTCCACTTCACTCACCTCCTAACATATGCACTATTTATGGAAAGCCTTCACAGCCACAAGCATAATACAATACAAAATGTAGTAATATACTTTGTCGGTTGCCCAACAGAACAAGTGAAAGAAACCCAAGTTTGTATTGAGCTACCTCAAATAAGCTTAAATATAGGTAAGATTTTCACAGCCACAGGGGACAACTCAAGCTGTGATCCTATGCCCCCTTACCTGAGAGGAAGCCACAGAGACATTTGTATGATTGCACTGTTTAACAGTGACATCTCCTACTTATACTATGCAACTCATGACATACTCATTCACAGGAGGAATAACTTGCAAAAAGCCAAACTGAATATCGGAATCATCGCATGCATGTTTAATATCTTGTCTAAAAACAAAAGAGCAATGCTTTACTTTACATCATTAAAGCTGCTAGTCAGAAAGTGCTAAAGCAACAGGAGCCACTCTTGGCAATCCTTTACAGCATGCATAAAGTGCACTCACGACATATCTAGAGTGCTCCCCCCCCCCATCGCATGGAAACCAAAGGGTGTGAGACCCATACAACTTCAAAGAATTACAAAGCAATATGGTCCAGTATGCTTTCTATTTCAGTTTCTGCAACAGTCAAATGCCCACATATTTATCATTCATTCTTACATACAATAAAAATAAAACACAGTACTGTAGTCATATCACATCATTTTGTTCTCTGGTATAAATACCCACAGACAAAATGCATGAACAAAAGATATGTCAATTGAGAATGCTGATACTAATCCATCAATATCTTATACTGTTTATTAACAGCAAACTGAATGTGTATGTATCCTTACATAGTAAAAATAACACTATCCATGGACAAGGGAGAGGTATAAGCAGGCTGGGGAAATCCCAAGATATGCAAGTATATTACAAATTCTCAGGAGCAAGAACATTACTAACACAAGGACTAATTTTATTAGGTCCGAGATAAAGAGAAATAAACTGTATGAGCCAAGGGCCATACAGGTATTTTCAGTCCTTTTACCCATTTAAAATGGGCAAAACTTTTCTAGATGCCTGTAGGATCAAAATTCCAAAATGTAAACATGTCCTATGTCCAATCGCCCACACTATTCTATCTAGTTCCAGGTTGTTCTGATTCTCATTACTCTAATGGAGGCCCTTCCAATATTGTCTGAGATAAAGGGAAGGATCTTACTATGGGTGTTGTGAAATTTCAACTGAGCCTAGCTTGAATACAGGAGTTCACAAGACCCGCCCTCAAATCAAGAAACGAGTTTCCCAACCCATGAACTTCCTCTCTCTGTTCACGCATAGATCCTAGGAAGAAAAGTGGGATACAAATGTAGCAAATAAGAAGAAGAAGAAGAAGAAGAAGAAGAAGAAGAAGAAGAAGAAGAAGAAGAAGAAGAGTTTGGATTTGATATCCCGCTTTATCACTACCCAAAGGAGTCTCAAAGCAGCTAACATTCTCCTTTCCCTTCCTCCCCCACAACAAACACTCTGTGAGGTGAGTGGGGCTGAGAGACATCAGAGAAGTGTGACTGGCCCAAGGTCACCCAGCAGCTGCAGGTGGAGGAGTGGGGAAGCGAACCCGGTTCACCAGATTACGAGTCCCCTGCTCTTAAATCCAAGGACTGAGGGAAGAAGTCTAGTGATTCTTCCTGCCTATCTCTATTACTTCTTTTCGGCCATCCAAAGCCATCACCATAGCAGCCTCCTACACCATTCCCCACTTCCCTTCACAAGAGCATGTGAGTGTATAAAAAGAACAGGGAAAGTAGTGTCCTTTCATCCCATCCTTGATTGCCCTATGTAAATACAAAAGGTTCCCTTAAACAAACAACTGTCCCATAAAACACCATGTCCCCTGATTAGGATGGGATAAGGAGGACGAAAAGAAAGAGAACGATCTGGGGGGAGAGGGCTATTTTTCTCGCCATCACTTCTGCCCCCCTACTAAGAGAAGGAAATGTGATATGTTTAGAGGGGTTTGGAGTAGCAGGAAAGAATGAGGGGCTGGAAATGAGGGGGATATAGGCATGACTAGTTTGTAAGATTGTGAACTACCCTGAGATCCTCGGAAGGAGGGTGGCATACAAATTAAATTAATAATAATAATAATAATAATAATAATAATAATAATAATAATAATAATAATTAAAGCCTGCATTTTTATGCTCTATGGCACAGTGGTAGACTGGAGGGTGGGAAGAAGTGTCATATTTTACTTTGCACAGAATGATCTGGATGGATGGAAATGCTGCGTGTGTGCATCTGTGTTTGTTTGTATGTATGTATGTTTGTGTGTGAGATTGTATGCATGGGGGTGTGGCTGCTTGTGTATGTGTGTATAAGTGAAAAAATGAGAGTGTGAAATAGAGTTCTGTATGTCTGTGTGTGTGTGTGTGTGTGTGTGTGTGTGTGTATACACACACACACACACACACATGCATACATTGCCTTGTCTACGGCTGGCATGTGGCCCTTTTAAGGGTGCCTGACTGTCAACGTGGCTCTTGGGTCAAAAAAGGTTATCCAGCCTTGTTTTACTTAGCAAAAGGGGGGAAAATGAATGAACATAGCCATAGCATATAAAGGAAATATGGTTTTAAGTCCACATACTTAAGAACAACAATACCTAACACTTTGGCAACTATGTGAACAAAAGAAAATAAGGAATAACCAAACAGCAATACTCACCAATTCCACAAATGCAAGTCCACCATAACTGTGAGCCACAAAAAAAACATTTTCAGCTGCTGATTGGGAGATAAAGTGGTCCCATATGTAAATTGCATGTTCTTCAGGAGAGCCATTTTCCTAGAAAGTGAAGATAACACTAATTAT
This sequence comes from Podarcis cretensis, assembly GCF_951804945.1. Lineage (NCBI taxonomy): Eukaryota > Metazoa > Chordata > Lepidosauria > Squamata > Lacertidae > Podarcis > Podarcis cretensis. The sequence goes on along the minus strand of NC_137180.1, from coordinate 29,569,284 downwards.
GATCATGGTTATTTATTTGGAGCTTGAGATATGCTAGATGCTTTTTTAAAAAGTAAACAAAATGTTCCTGCCCAAGAGGCTTATAATCCAAATAGACAAGAAACACAATGGATAAGAAGGGTTTTTTAAAAAGAGAGAAATAATATGCAGATATGCACCACACACTTCTTTAAACAGACACACACAACCCGCTTCCTAACATGCAGTACATTCACTAAGAAAAAAATGGAACATCATAACTTGCACATGTTATAAAATAGGGAGCTTTTTTTAAAGAAACAGAAGGAAATATAAAGTAAAAGAGAGATAGCAAGGCCAAAAGAAGTTAACTTTTAAGGAGCTTTTAAAGAAGAGAAAAACCAAAGAACAAACAAGAGTGGGAAGAATGAAGAACTGTAGCTGCAATACACTGACCAGAGGCAAGTACAAAACAGAAAGAAACTGATAATCACAATTATTTTGCAACACGTACCCTACCCTAATCTTTTCTCAGCCATCATTGTTTAGTTTTACATTCCTCTGTATTATGCACTTTAAAATAACATTTAAAACCTATTACATCTGAAATACAATGGTCATAGACCATCTAATTCCTTTCAATAGCTGTCCCACTGAAACAAACATTTACCTATATTGTGATAATATGATATGATTAATATAGTGATGTTGTTGCACTGTGTATTTTCCTGCACCTGATCCCTTTCACCTGCTCTACATCACCAGACTAGGGAAACAACATGCAGGAAACTTGCACAAGAGCTTTATAGGGAAAAAGGAGAATTAGATAGTGGTGGGAGCAGCCTGAGGTCAACCTTAATGTCAAGTTCTACCAAAATCTGTAGCAGAAAAATAAGGAGAAGTTGATAGAAACATTTTAAATTCCAGCTATGGGAAGCTAAGTAGTAATGCAGGGTCTATCTTACCTAAAGCCCATGAGACATAGGAGATAGAGAATGCAAGGTAGAACCATCCCTATTCATTTTAATATGTGGATGAAAGGAGGCAGCTGTAACTACTGGCTTTGTCTTCCTTGTTCAATCTAATGAACCTGTTCTTTTCACAAAAGGTTTAAAACCTTAAAATTCCTGCCTAATTAGACAAATCTCATGTCTCTTTTTTGGGGGAAAAACAAGTTAACACTTTATGAATAGAATTTAACAAGTCATTTAATGCAGTGATAAGTTTTAAAAGCTTTATTCTTAATTATTATCTTTATTTTAGTTCTCTTACTAGGAGAAGGCAGAATTAGTACATCTTACTATCTGTCAGTAACTATTAAAATTATCAGACATATCAGATATTGAGCACCTGTCAATCCAGTGAGCTGGAAATTCAATGAAAGACTATTCAGAAGATAAGGGAAATTTGGATTATTTAAGAAAAAATAATAAAAGATTATTTGATCACATATAAAATCCATAAAATTAAAAGCTACAGTGCATATTCGTTTAATGATTACTTTAGTTATTTAAGGGAAAGTGTACAGAAAAAATAGGTTTTTTATTTCTAACTTTTGAATCTTCTATAGACCACAAGATTTATACCAGACAAGGGTGGGATATTAATAAATATACCGGTTAAACACAACATGCTTAATTATATTTACATTATTATTAATGGTTTTGTATAGGTAGGTCTAAGCAGAACCTGCTTATTTTGCTGCTAGGAAGAACTGGTAATTCCCAATTAATAGGGAAAATAGACAATACTGTCATTTGGTACTTTTCCTTATCTGCCTTGGAGCTTAATTTTATAGGATTCTGTAGCAGAAAATTGTGCAATTTTGCCCCACTTACCTTGTATTTGATGCCAGAGTAGCACAAAGTGATATATGCTTAATGAATACAATAAAATAGGGAAGACTAACAAACAAGAGTAGCAAATAAGGAACACTTATTTTGAAAGAGGAGAATCTCAGCTTTAATTTTTGGCAGGAACATAGGAAGGAACCTTCTGTATGGTCACACTAAGCTTTGGAACTCTGCATATTAAGGCCCAGGCCCACCTCACCTTGTCTTTGCCTTCCCACCTTGCTTTTTTGCTTTCTAACAAATACCTTTCTTTTCTGGCAAGTGTTTGGCTGGCCAGGCTGATCATTGTTTTAGTATTTGAAGAACATGGATTTTTTAATGTTACTATTATCTACCATTCAGAACCCAACATAGTAGTAAATAGCCCATTATGGCTAGTAGCCACTGAAAGCCATAATCTTCTATGAAGTTGTCTAATCACCATTTAAAGCTGATAGGCATCACCCTAGCTTGTGGAAGCAAATTCTGCCCTGAAATCTCCCAACATTTAGCTTGATGGGATAACCAGAGGTTCTGCCCTTATATGAATGAGAAAAACATTTCTCTATCCATTTTTGTATCCACTATTCTTGAGAAAAATATAACTGAAACTACCCCATTGTGAAGTTTACTGGCTTTCACCAGGATAATTTCAACAGGACCTTTGCAAGATTCAAAGAAAATTTTCTGTACAGTCATACCTCGGGTTGAAGTCGCTTCAGGTTAAGCCTTTTCGGGTTGCGCTCTGTGGCGACCTGGAAGTAACGGAGTGCGTTACTTCCGGGTTTTGCCGCTCGTGCATGCGCAGACACTCAAAATGACATCATGCATGGAAGCGGCGAATTGTGACCCGCGGACGCGGGTTGCGTTCGCTTCAGGATGTGAACGGGGCTCCGGAACGGATCCCGTTCACATCCAGAGGTACCACTGTATATAAAATGAGGCATTTTAGAGACATATCTAGTCAGTTTGTTTGGGTTATATTACACATTAAGCAATATTATTTTAGTCTGGTTTTTTAAAAAAACAACACAGCATTCTTTGACAAGTAAGACCAGTGAGGCATATAACATTTTAATGAATCAAACCATTAGTGTCCATAGATAAGCAGTGTGCATACAGTATATACAGTGTTTTCTGGAGCTTTCAAAATGCAGGTTAAAATCATGAATGGAATATTGCCATCATTAATTCTTAAATACCAAGCTGAAAGCAGGCAGAAACCAAAGCCTTATCAACTACACCAGATACTAATACCTAGGCATTGCAAGGTCTGCAGTTATGATGGACTACCTGAGCTGATAACACATGGAATTATCTAAACAACATTTGCATATTTGTGTAATTATTTCCTAAGGTTAATTAGCTCCAGCAAAGCAGTTTGCCCTTTGAGACTGCTTACAGTGACAGGTTCACATATTTCCTGCTTTGATGCCAAATTATCCTGATTCTTTTTTTCTTTTTTTGTTCTGCTAACCTGTTGCTGGGCAGATAGAAATCCTGCAATGTTTTCAAGGAGCTCAATCATGATAATTTCAAAATACAAAACTAGAGAACTTTCTCCCAAGAAGTAGACAATAGTCAAATCAGCCTTTCCACAGTTGAAAAGCAAACTGAAACTGTTTCAACAACATGTTAAACCTCTTGGTTTTTATAGCATGACTTCAGATATGCACTTGGTATTTACATACACTCTTACTTTTCTATGTATGTAACCCAGTGCCATGTACTGAAATGTTCATCTGAACTGCTGGATGCCAACAATTTGCAATGGGAAAACAGCTTTCCTGGCACAAGTTATCCATGTCCAGAAACATTTATTGATGTGTATAAATCAACGTGTATGGCAATAAGGGCTACCTTTCTTTAAAAAAGGGAAAAGTTTGGTATCTTAGGTTTTAGCTCCATCAATTCAATTTTGAGCAATTTCTTCCTCACAGCACAGCCACACATGACACAACTCCCATTGCTCAGAAGCCTCACTTTCAACACATGGAGAGGGTTTTCTGGAAAGTGCTGGGGGCTGAATGGGGGAAGAGAAAGGTCTGTTGCACAAGCTGATCTCTGCTCACATAACTGTTGGATACAACCCCCCGTAAAATGGTGTAGACAGAAATTTTACTTCACAATAGAGGTCACCAATGCAGGAAGAAGCAAAGGCATATTTGGGATGGAATATTAGGATGTGGAATATTAGAATGTGGGAAATCTGTCACCCTTTCACACACCTGATTCAGCCTAGACAGGATTTCCTGTGGAAAGTGCAATTAGTTTTGCTGAATGTGAGCTTCATTCATCAGAATGCACTCACTTTAGAAACTATATAGATAGAAGTCTAAGTATTTTAAACACAAAACCTATATAACCAACACCAAGTTATGATTACAAGAGTCCAGCAATAAAATATCTTAGTGTACATACTGATGGTTTTTTAATATTCAGATAGATGCTATCCAAATGAAGCAAACAGGTTATTGTCCATAATCTCTTTTTTCATCAAAGCTCATTCAAAAGTTCAAAACAGGTTTTGCTTTAACCATGTAAAATGCCAATAAGACATTTGCTGCATTGTAATAGTTGCACTTTCTGCTCTGGATGCCCCTTGAATTGAGAATTGTCACCAATGTGTTAATCATTACTATTCTAGTCTGCTATTCAGTGTAACTAAGTTATTGATCCCACTGGTATTTTTCAGTCCTGTTTGACACAGAATAAGAATAGAATAAACATAATGGAGAGCTGTAGTACCAGTTCAAATAGGGCGTATCACCAACAATCATGGAGGAAAACAGGGCAGTTGGAACAAGGGCACTTTACAGAAGGCAAGGCAGAACAATTTAAGAGTGGCCTGATGAGCAGATGTCAGATGTGAGCAGAATGCAGGTCTATGAAGAACATGAAATCCATGGACAGGTACCTAAGATTTAGTGTGAATTGTTACCAGGTAGTATAAGTGCTCAGAAAATGCTTGGACAAATTAATTTATTCACGACACAAATGTTAAATCAAGCATCCATGCAGTGTACCTATGATCATCAGATGCTTGGGACAAAAATTATATATATGGATGACTATCACGATCCTGATCTGATAGTGGGTTTCCAGACACCTGATCTGTCTGTTTTAGAGCCAGAATGCTGGACTAAATGGTGACAAGAGCTGCTTTGATTTGGCTAATTAATTATATATAGCGGGGTGCAGGAAGAACCTGGGGTCCTCCAGATGTTGTTAGATTTCCCCCATCAACTCCACTCAGTATAGCAACCGTAAGAGATAATTGGGAGCTGTAGTCCAGTAACGTCTGGAGTGTCTCCGCTTTCTGAACCTTGCTATATAGATTAGATATGAGAAGTCAGCCTAATAAGAAATGAAGCCAAGACACAACTATTACCTGTGACAAACTAAGGGGGAGGGAACAAGGAATCAAAGAATTTTGTAGGGCCTAAGAAACACAAACATACACACACGAAGTTCTTGTTATTGCTTAATTTATAACTTTTCAGAGTCATCCATATTAATGAGTATTTATACATGTTTTGCATATAATTTCTACATTCAAGGATTAAGGCCAACAGATGATTCCCAATGAAATGATGTAGGAGCCTTTTTTATATAATTTAAAGCATCTTTAACACATTCTTTAGCCAACAAGATTCCTAGAACAGCTTACTTCAAACTGTGGTATTAAAACAAAACATTAAGCAATACACAGTGCATGTGCTTATTTAGCTAGCATGGAGGTGACAGTTATGACATTTCACTTTGCTGGCTGTTGCTGCTTCCTGCAGGATAGTTGCTCCAGTGCCAGCCAATAAAGCAGCTGCAGGTAAAGAGTGTGATGAGGACATTAAGACAGCCCAAAGCATAGACATTCCATGGAGAGAATGCTCCACAGAACATGTTGTAGACTATATGAGAAAGAGGGGTGGGAATACAGTGGTACCTTGGGTTACATACGCTTCAGGTTACAGACTCTGCTAACCCAGAAATAGTGCTTCAGGTTAAGAACTTTGCTTCAGGATGAGAACAGAAATTGTGCTCCGGCGGCACGGCAGCAGCAGGACGCCCCATTGGCTAAAGTGGTGCTTCAGGTTAAGAACAGTTTCAAGTTAAGAACGGACCTCCAGAACGAATTAAGTACTTAACCCAAAGTACCACTGTATTTAGAAAGGTTGCGGCCATGATCAACGGCAGTTCCAGACATGGAAGTGATGGGTGACATTCAGACATTAAAAACCACTGCCAAGACCCTGTATTTCAGTGTCCTGCTCAGAAAGGTGATAGGACAAGCCTAGTCCCTCTTAAAAGTGGAGCTGGCATAGAGAAACACAAAAGCATTGCAAAGCTTTTCCCAGTATGTAATAGCTGGGCCTAGTTAGTGGCTAAGAAAAGCTCTTGACAGGGACTTATAGGTGGTAAGTAGAGATGAGATTGCACTGGATCCAGCATGGCTACCAGAACCTTTGGCAGAAATATATAGTTACTGAAATTACAGGGGGGGGGGCGGTCCTCACATCTTTAAAGTTGTTAAATGTTACAAATATTATGCCTGAATGTATCCTTTCGACTTGACAGCTCAGGGAAGATACATAGTTTTATGAATCATATAAAATCAACCCCTTTGCCAAGTTCCTCCATTCCAACACCATTTTGCCCTTGGAAAAAGGACTCTTTCCCCTGCCACCTCCCCAAGCTTGAAGACATGTATACACACCTCCTACCCCAGGAAATGCCCAGAGGTGACAATTGCTGGGCTCATTGATCTCCAAGGGAAAGCAAATCTCATCACCAGACTTGCCTCAGGCTCCAGACATGCAAAGCAAGTTCTATTGCACTTCTGGGCGGTGGGTACTTAAGACATGTTTGCCTATGCTAATCTTATACTTGGGTGTTGTCCTGACATATCTGTCTACGCTAATCTTGTGTAACCCTCCCCTTTTGTGACATGTTAGTGATGTAACAATGATGCATTTATGATGCTGTGCAAACTGTATTCTGGGATTTGGTGGGAAAGTTTTAAAAGTCAATGTCACCTTATGCTCAGGGCTCACTTGCTGCTGTTGAACCTGTTGCGCAACAATAAAGAATCTAAGTCTACTGACTGCTGTTTTGCTCCAAAATTGCTTGGCTGGAATTTCCTTCTTTTACTGACCGCATGGACCCACGGGAGACTTGTACCCCAATGAGCTGGGCTGTTGAGTAGTCTCTCAACCCAGAATTTTCCTTAAATTGTGAGCAGCTCAGACCAGGGTTTTGCTGTCTTGTACTCTGTAAAGCTCTGTGCATACTGATGGCATTATATAAATAATAATACTGTGATGACTGGATCAGTAGCTTTAACGTACAAGCAGCCTTGACTCAAGTTTTTCAGCAGGTAGAATGTGTGTCAAGATGACGGGACATGATACTTGCTGCCAGAGTGCATAAGGCTTTAGCTGAATGCAGGTAATCATGTACAGTGGTGTCCCACAAGACGAATGCCTCGCAAGACGGAAAACCCGCTAGACGAAATTCCCTATGGGCTTGCTTCGCAAGACGAAAATGTCTTGCGAGTTCCTGTGGGTTTTTTTCCCTCCCCCCCTTTTTCTAAGCCGCTAAGCCGCTTATCAGCTGATCCGCTAAGCCGCTAAACAGCTGATCCGCTAAGCCGCTTATCAGCTGATCCGCTAAGCCGCTAAACAGCTGATCCGCTAAGCCCCTAATCCGCTAATAGCGCTAATCCGCTAATGGGCTTGCTTCGCAAGACGAAAAAACCACAAGACGAAGAGACTCGCGGAACGGATTCTTTTCATCTTGCGAGGCACCACTGTATGAGGTAGATTTTGTCAGCGTTGTCAAACTACCATTATAAACAAAAATATTATTTTTAAAGTGAAATACAGCCGAAGTTCACTTATTAGGGAAGAACTGGTATTAAACACTTACTTCTGAGTAAACATGCATGAGATTGCACTTCAAATGTAGTTTCCATCATGCTTGCAAAAGCACAAAAAAACCCACCCTATGTGAATTATATGATATTCAATATGCAGGCCAGCTGTTATCTTCATAATGTATTTCAAATTAGCCCACACAGTTGAAAAAGTTGCCCATCTCTGTGGTAAGGTAATGAATGCTATAAGCAGCCAGTTGTCCTCTTTGTAAATAATACTGTAGAATGGAAGCATAATGTACTTATAATTATTGAAGAACTGAGCGTCAGACTTCCTTGGGTCTATTTATGATCCAGGGAACAAAAAATTATTTCAGCATTCTAACTTTTGGAAATTTCAAAGGACTTTGGCAGAGGATAGGTGAAGCAAAGGTTAATGCTCAACACACATCTTTTATTACCAAACCATATGCTAAAGGTCACCCTAGGATAATTTTAGAAACTAAGCAGGTTTTATTTTACATAAAACCTTCCTACTCATTAAAAATTGTTCTAAGTGTATATTCTTTCCAAATGTCACTACATGCCAACACATTGCACATAATGTTGCAATAGGTTATATATAAACACTGTCAAACAGTAATAGAGTAACTTTGCATGAAATGGAATTGAATTATGATATACAGCAATATAAAGTAATAAAATCTGTTTCCTCTACAGCACATTTTGGCTCATTTCACTTCAGAAAAAAATGCTGCTTCTTCCATGCCCACCTCACTTACAGTCGGGATGTTGCTTATGGGGCTGAAAGAAACCTCTCCTAGAGCACATGCATCTCCCCAAATGGCAGAGACAAGAAGGAATGCAAAAAAGGCCTCAATGAGCCTGTTACAATATTAAGACCAACAAAAATTATTTAAATACATTAAAAACAGGAAACTGGCCATTGGACCTTTGGGCCACAAGGTAGGCAAAGGTGTGCTAAAGGAGGAAAAAGGAGGTTGCATAGAAGCTTGATTAATTCTTTACCTCTGTCTTCACAGCAGAAGATCCCTGTGAACTAGCTTTCTCAGAAAGAGAGTCTGAGGAACTGAGGCAAATAGTGGTGTCAAGAGACAAAGTTCAAGCCCTTGCTGACAAATTGTTTTAAAAACAGAGAAATCATAGTGTGGCATCCAGGTTGCATCCACTTGAGAGTTCTTAAATAACTCAAATGTGAGATTGCCAGTCTTCTAACAAAAATATGTAACTTGTCTTGTCCCTAAGATCAGTCTCCATAACAAAGGATTGGAAAGTAGAAAACATAACGCTATTTTTTATTAAAAAAAAAGGAAGGATACAGAGATGAACTCGTAAATTATAGACTGGTTAGCTTAACATCTGCTCTGGGAGAACTGGTGGAACACATTATGAAAAATAGGATTACCGAGCACAGAGGAGAACAAGTCCTGAGGAAGCAGAACCTGCATGGCTTCCAAAGGAAACATCCCATCTCACCAACTTTTTAGAGTTCTTTAAGAGTGTCAAAAAGTATACATATAGGGATGGTCCAGTCAAGATGGTATCCTTAGACTTTCAAAGAACTTTAAATAAGGTTCCTCACCACAAACCTCTGAGTAAACTAAGCAGTCTTGGAATAAGAAAAGAAATCCTCTTATGGGTTATTAATTAAAGAACAGGAAGAAGAGAGTAGGAATAAATGGACAGTTCTCCCAAAGGAAGGTTCTAAGAGGTGGAGGCCGCTAAGGAGAACTAGTCCTATGATATCACACACCCGCTACACTAAGGAAACAAGCAAGAAGCATGCGCTATGAAATTCCCTATTTACCGTATTTTTCGCTCTATAGGACGCACCTTTTTCCCTCCAAAAATTAAGGTGAAATGTGTGTGCGTCCTATGGAGCGAATGCAGGCTCCTTGGCTTCAGCGATATCAACGCGAAGCCTCCAAAGTGCAGAGGGAGCGTTCCCTCTGCGCTCCGGAGGCTACGCGTTGCTTTCGCTGAAGCCTTGAGAGCCTGGTGAGCACCGACCCCTCTCGCTCTCCAGGCTTCGGGGATAGCTGCCTGAAGCCTTTGGAGTGCAGCGGGACCTCACGCTGCGCTCCAAAGGCTTCGGGTTCCTTTTGCTGAAGCCATCCCGCTCACTGTCTTGGCTTATGCCAAAGCTGCGCGCAGCCTTTCCCGGCTGGAGAGGTTGCGCACGGCTAAAGAGGAAGCCAAGACAGCCAGTGGGATGGATCCCGCTCGCTGTCTTGGCTTCTTTGCTCTTTGGAGCGAGGGGGGGGGGATAATATTTTTTTTCTTGATTCCACCCCCCCTAAAAACTAGGTGCGCCTTATGGTGCGGTGCGCCTTATAGAGCGAAAAATACGGTAAATGTCACAATCATACCTCATCTTAATAAGCCACAATATGCATGAACCTTTTGCTTGCATTCAAAGCCCCTTTCCTCCTCCCTTCACAGTGTGCAGCAATTAAAACACATAGGTCTCCAATTACCACAATTTCCCATTTCATCTTTATCCTTCTACAAGAAACAATGGATTCTAAATAGCTGTGTATAAAAACATTTTGACTATATATTGGTCAGCTATTTTCATATTTGGATTCCACACAGCCCCACAATTCACTGTCACTTCTGCTCATATTCCACATGAAGTGCAACAGAAGAATGACTTACAGAAAACTAAAGACAACTAATAAAGTGACATATAATAACTTTAACATGGTATGATTTTCTTTAGATTACAAAACGTAAGCATTTAAATTACAGGCCTCTAGGCTGCATAATATTCTACCAGGAGTATAAGCCTCATAATGAGACAAGTTAGCTCTCAGGATAGAAGAACAAAAGGATTCACAAAAAAACAACACTCATACACTCAAAGATTATCATGACTAGACTGTCACACTGTGACCTTGTTGGCGCCTAGCTAATCTGACAATATTTTGTAGTGCATTGTTTCAAATCAATAACTAATTAACAAAGTACAAAAGAAGTTGCACTCTTTCTGAGACTCCTTGTTAAAAATGGCTTTTGGTTGCACATGGGCAGAAAGGTCGCTTTATGACATCTTCACAAGTCTTTCAACATCCTGCCACTGTCAGATTAAATTACTTAAAGCAATTAATCGTCATAAGTTAAAACAGAAGCACATTTGTTACAGCTGGTTGTCATAATGACATGGTGAGTAGTTGTTTTGATATGAATTTCTTCTACTGACCCTCTATCATATCTTAATTTTTTTGGTTGACCTAGCTGGAAGATTGGGAGCAAATCCTAACCAGCACAAGCCATGCATAGCTGGAGTGGGTGGGTGGGTGTGAGAGAGGAACTACCTACTAAAAGCAACTAAAAGGATATTCCATGCATTCTTTCAAGTTTTCAGTTATTTAAGTTTAAAGTAAATATGTTTTAAAAAATCATTCAGCTTATTATACATTTTTTTAAAATTGCAGCCATGGAAGCTAGGGAAGAGGTCAAGATCAGGACCATAGCATTCAAGGAAGGGAGGAATTAACACACCATACTTTTGATGAAAATCAGACAGAGTAATTTGGACAAGTCTGAGGACTCTGTCATTCTGTGTTCTACCACCTTCTTAGGAATATGCAGTAAACCTTAGTAAATCTGTGCTGAAAGGAAACTTAAAGTAGGTGGATTTTTCATAGAGGCTATGAATGCAACATTAACATTTGCAGCATCCTAAACTGTCCCAAAGAGTGGAGCTGCTGCAACAAAATTGAGTAAAAACAAATTTTAGGTGGCAAGAATAAAATTGAGAGTGTTGTATTGCAGATGGTTGAGGAAGAAAGGGGGAACCCCAATAACTCATGGAAGGGGCCTCCATTTGATATTGTAGAAACCTTCCTCTCCTTGAGTCCTCTTCATTCAGCACACCCTTGACCCCAAAAAGACAAGATGTGGGCCTGACAAGATGTCTCGGGAAGTGTGCTGTCTCCCCGGGGCTAAGATCCAAGATGTAACTGAACGACTACAAGGAATCATAAAACCCACTGACAAACACCCCTTCCTCTTGGTTCATGTGGGAACCAATGACACTGCAAGCAATAGCCTCCAGAAGATCAAAAGAGACTATGAGGCTCTGGGCAGGAAATTGAAGCAATTAAATGCACAAATTGTCATCTCATCTGTCCTCCCAGTTGAACGACGTGGCCCAGGGAGAGAGAGAAAAATAGTGGAAGTGAACAGCTGGCTTCGCAAATGGTGTAAACAGGAACGGTTTGGATTCTTAGATCACGGACTGCAGTTTCTTGAAGATGGACTTCTGGCAAGCGATGGGCTGCACCTCACAACGGTTTGGAGGAATGTTTTTGCCAAAAATCTCAGAAACCTCATCAGGAGGGCTTTAAACTGACTAATGTGGGGGAGGAAGACAGTGCTCCTGAAGGTAGGAGTCTATCAATTGATGAACATGATCATCCAAATGTCATAGACCAAATGGAGCAAACAGCACGCAGACCTAGTGGTGGGAGGAAAAAATCCTTAAATAAGAGACACGGGGGAATGATTAATGGACTTCAATGTCTGTACACTAATGCGCAAAGCATGGGTAATAAACAAGATGAGCTTGAGCTCTTGGTACAGCAAACTAAATATGACATAATAGGCATCACTGAAACCTGGTGGGATAAGCCACGACTGGAATGTAAAAATGGAGGGTTACAATCTATTTCAGAGAAACAGACCAGACAAGAAAGGAGGAGGAGTGGCGTTATATGTCAGGGATGTGTATACCTGTGAAGAGATCCACGACTTAGAACCTCAAAGCCAAAGTGAGAGCATTTGGGTCAAAATTAAGGGAGAGATGAATAACAGGGACCTCATTGTGGGAGTTTACTATAGATCCCCAAGCCAAACGGAGGACATAGATGATGCCTTCCTGGAACAGATGGCCAAGCATGCAAAAGGAAGGGAGATAGTAGTAATGGGGGACTTCAATTACCCGGATATTTGCTGGATGTCAAACTCAGCCAAGAGCATAAGGTCAAACAGATTCCTCACTGGCCTTGCAGACAACTTCATTGTCCAGAAAGTGGGAGAAGCAACAAGAGGAATAGCCATTTTAGATCTGGTCCTAACCAATGTTGATGACCTGGTTAGTGGGGTAGAAGTGGAAGGATTATTAGGCGCGAGTGATCATGCTCTTCTGAAGTTTACTATACAGCGGAAAGGAGCAGCCAAGCATACTAGGACTCAATTTCTTGACTTTAAGAAAGCCAACTTCATAAAACTTAGGGAAGTGCTGGGTGAGATCCCATGGACAGTAATACTAAAAGGAAAGGGAGTTCATAATGGCTGGGAGTTTGTTAAGAGGGAGATAGTAAAAGCACAACTTCAGGCAATACCAATGAGACGGAAACATGGAAGGTGCCTAAAGAAGCCAGGGTGGCTATCTAATGAACTTTTAAATGAGTTAAGATTAAAAAAGGATGTGTACAAAAAATGGAAAAGGGGGGAAACCACCAAAGAGGAATTCAAACAAATAGCCAGCACGTGTAGACACAAAGTCAGAAAAGCTAAAGCACAGAATGAACTCAGGCTTGCTAGAGAGGTTAAAAGCAACAAAAAAGGCTTTTATGGGTATGTTCGTAGCAAAAGGAAGAACAAAGAAACCGTGGGGTCACTCAGAGGAGAAGATGGTGAAATGCAAACAGGGGACACAGAAAGGGCTGAAGTCCTCAATGCCTTCTTTGCCTCAGTCTTCTCCGATAAAGAAAACAATGCCCGACCTGAAGAATTTGGAGCAAATGATTCAGCAGAGGAAACACAGCCCAGAATAACTAAGGAGATAGTACAAGAATACTTGGCTAGTTTAGATGTATTCAAGTCTCCAGGGCCAGATGAACTGCATCCAAGAGTATTAGAAGAACTGGCAGATGTGATCTCAGAACCACTGGCAGTCATCTTTGAGAATTCCTGGAGAACAGGCGAAGTCCCGGCAGACTGGAGGAGGGCAAATGTTGTCCCTATTTTCAAAAAGGGGGAAAGAGAGGACCCAAATAATTACCGCCCAGTCAGTCTGACATCAATACCAGGGAAGATTCTGGAGCAGATCATTAAGCAAACAGTTTGTGAGCACCTAGAAAGGAATACTGTGATACCAATAGTCAGCATGGATTTCTGAAAAATAAGTCGTGTCAGACTAACCTGATCTCGTTTTTTGACAGAATTACAAGCCTGGTAGATGAAGGGAACGCAGTGGATGTAGCCTACCTTGATTTCAGCAAGGCATTTGACAAGGTGCCCCATGATATTCTTGTAAAGAAGCTGGTAAAATGCGGTCTTGACTATGCTACCACTCAGTGGATTTGTAACTGGCTGACTGACCGAACCCAAAGGGTGCTCATCAATGGTTCCTCTTCATCCTGGAGAAGAGTGACCAGTGGGGTGCCACAGAGTTCTGTCTTGGGCCCGGTCTTATTCAACATCTTTATCAACGACTTGGATGATGGACTCAAGGGCATCCTGATCAAATTTGCAGATGACACCAAACTGGGAGGGGTGGCTAACACCCCAGAGGACAGGATCACACTTCAAAATGACCTTGACAGATTAGAGAACTGGGCCAAAACAAACAAGATGAATTTTAATAGGGAGAAATGTAAAGTATTGCACTTGGGCAAAAAAAATGAGAGGCACAAATACAAGATGGGTGACACCTGGCTTGAGAGCAGTACATGTGAAAAGGATCTAGGAGTCTTGGTTGACCACAAACTTGACATGAGCCAACAGTGTGACGCGGCAGCTAAAAAAGCCAATGCAATTCTGGGCTGCATCAATAGGACTATTGCATCTAGATCAAGGGAAGTAATAGTGCCACTGTATTCTGCTCTGGTCAGACCTCACCTGGAGTACTGTGGCCAGTTCTGGGCACCACAGTTCAAGAAGGACACTGACAAACTGGAACGTGTCCAGAGGAGGGCAACCAAAATGGTCAAAGGCCTGGAAACGATGCCTTATGAAGAACGGCTAAGGGAGCTGGGCATGTTTAGCCTGGAGAAGAGGAGGTTAAGGGGTGATATGATAGCCATGTTCAAATATATAAAAGGATGTCACATAGAGGAGGGAGAAAGGTTGTTTTCTGCTGCTCCAGAGAAGCGGACACGGAGCAATGGTTCCAAACTACAAGAAAAAAGATTCCACCTAAACATTAGGAAGAACTTCCTGACAGTAAGAGCTGTTCAACAGTGGAATTTGCTGCCAAGGTGTGTGGTGGAGTCTCCTTCTTTGGAGGTCTTTAAGCAGAGGCTTGACAACCATATGTCAGGAGTGCTCTGATGGTGTTTCCTGCTTGGCAGGGGGTTGGACTCGATGGCCCTTGTGGTCTCTTCCAACTCTATGATTCTATGATTCTATGAAGAGGCTTCTGCTTGGAGGGGAGATGAGAAAGGCAGCTTCTATAACCTGCAGGTTTTTCTCTTGATACAATCCTACATTTAAGCCTTGTTGTTGTTGTTGTTTAGTCATTTAGTCGTTTAGTAGTGTCTGACTCTTCGTGACCCCATGGGCCAGAGCACGCCAGGCACTCCTGTCTTCCACTGCCTCCCGCAGTTTGGTCAAACTCATGCTGGTAGCTTCAAGAACACTGTCCAACCATCTCGTCCTCTGTCGTCCCCTTCTCCTTGTGCCCTCCATCTTTCCCAACATCAGGGTCTTTTCCAGGGAGTCTTCTCTTCTCATGAGGTGGCCAAAGTATTGGAGCCTCAGCTTCAGGATCTGTCCTTCCAGTGAGCACTAAGGGCTGATTTCCTTCAGAATGGATAGGTTTGATCTTCTTGCAGTCCATGAGACTCTCAAGAGTCTCCTCCAGCACCATAATTCAAAAGCATCAATTCTTCGGCGATCAGCTTTCTTTACGGTCCAGCTCTCACTTCCATACATCACTACTGAGAAAACCATAACTTTTACTATACGGACCTTTGTTGGCAAGGTGATGTTTCTGCTTTTTAAGATGCTGTCTAGGTTTGTCATTGCTTTTCTCCCAAAAAGCAGGCGTCTTTTAATTTTGTGGCTGCTGTCACTATCTGCAGTGATCATGGAGCTCAAGAAAGTAAAATCTCTCACTGCCTCCATTTCTTCCCCTTCTATTTGCCAGGAGGTGATGGGACCAGTGGCCATGATCTTCGTTTTTTTGATGTTGAGCTTCAAACCATATTTTGCACTCTCCTCTTTCACCCTTATTAAAAGGTTCTTTAAATCCTCCTCACTTTCTGCCATCAAGGTTGTGTCATCTGCATACTAATTTTCTCTTTTGGGGGTTGCAAAGAGATAGTGTGTGTTTGGCATAGCCGGTACTAAATTGAATTTAAGGATTCTGAAGGCACTCAACTGAATGTGCTTGTGTGTGTTTGCTCTCGCCTATTCTCCACCTTCTTTCGTCTAGCCGCCTTCTGCCTTGCCACTTCCACTAGTGTTTTTCTTCTGTTTGGCCTTGTGGGCTATTGCCGTTGCCGCAGGGGCTGCTGGCATAGGGATCTGCTGCTCCACCAACATTTGTGCAGGGAGGAGATCCACACTCCTTTGATAATGTTCACCAGTGCTCCAAGCACAGTGAGAGGGAGCAGGAAGCAGGCTGCTTTGGTCTAGCTGGGAGGCCACAGACAGTGGCAGACCAGCAGCAAAAAAATTGCCCAGTAATCCCTTGCTGGGTCAGGCAAGCTGCAAAAATTCACCAAGAAATTCCTTGCTGAGTTGAGTCCCAGAAGTCCCTGCCTGTGACCAGAAATGAGAAAGGAGGGGTAGCACTAGCTTTGAGGTGAAGAAGTTTTTTGGGGAGAGAAGAGTGTGCAAAATTCAAAGGAAGGAGGGGGCATGCAAGCAATCCGACTCGTAACTTGCTTCCTAGTAGTCCCTGCCAGAGATAAGTACTGAAGAGAACGGTTGAAGTCAATAGAGTTTTTTAAGGGGGCAAAGGCTCAAAGTTCAAACAGGGAAAGGGGAGTATGATTGAGAAAGGGTGGGAAACAGCCATTGTAAAGGAAGGGAGCCCAGGAGCAGTTTCTTAATAAAAATATATAATAAACAGATATAGTGAAGGAGTAAGAAAAAGCAGAGAAAGATCAGTATTGAGGGGGGGGGGTAAGGAAATTAGCCTGATAGAAGTAGGCAAAACAGTATCTGTAGCAGAGAAGACTGCTTTGTCCAATCAGGAGCTACCCATGTCCTAACGAGATTTTTCTCCTGCCTTTGTCAGCATGGGAGGAGCCCGAGCCCAACCCAATGACCCCAGAATGCCAGCAGGAAATTATGCCTAGTTCCGGCTATGCTTGATATTTTCGGAATGATATTTTGCAGTGTTTTGGAAAAAAATATGTTGAAATGTTTCCCACATACCTTTCTAGAGGATATCTAATCAATCAAGTTCACCAGCTGGTGAACCTGTTTAGAATGCCAGCAGGGATGGTCTTTCCATTGCTTTGCACTGTCTGTCACATGTATTACTATCTCCCTGTTGGAATAACGTAGGGTCACCATATTTCAAAAAGTGAAATTTTGGACACAAAAGTTGTTGAGCTTTCCCCCAAAAAATTCGCCCAAAAGGCAACACTTCCAGACGTAACTCAGTACAAGCTATCCTTCTAGTGTCATTGATACTTCTCCAGTGGCAGATGGCACAGACAGATGGGTGTGTGATGGTCATACAGGTTGCAAAGCGAATTCCTTGCCTGGCATGAAGGTTGCAATGACTGCAGAGAAGCTGAATGGATTCTGTCTCCACAATGGAAGATATAGGACAGATCCCATTGCCTGAACAAACTTTTGTAGGAGATGTACCTGAAGAACTGAAGCAAATAATAGTGAAAAGAGATGAAGTTTTAGGGTTCATAGACAAAATAAAAAGAAACAAATTGCTGGGTCCAGATGGCACCCACTTGAGAGTTATCAAAGAACTCAAATGTGAAATTGCTTTTCTTCTTCTTCAAAAAAAAAAAAAAGGGGGGGGGAGACCTTGTCCCTAATATCAGCTTCTATACCTCAGGACTGGAAAGTAGCCAATGTAAGACCGATTCTTTTAAAAAAAAAAAATCCAGGGGGAAATCCTGGGAATTATAGGATGGCTAGTTTAATGTCTATCCTAGGAAAACTGGACAAATCAGGGAGCAGGAGAGACTGGACAGACAAATTTTTCCTTTGTTTGGCTTTTGCTGATTGGCTCCAGGAGTTTCAGGCAGAAAGCATGGAGGAAAAAAGGATGGATTAGAAATGTTCCCATAGGAAATAATGGAAATAATTAGCTCGTTATGTTAACACTCACCTTATTTACCAAGAATGCATTGTACTCAGAAACTGGGACCTACATGTATATATGGAGCTTAACAACATAAATAGTTTATGTTTAATGATGACTTCTAAAAGAATTTAATAGCTGCAGCTATTTACTTGGAATAGTGCTTTATTAACTTGTATAAAATTTAACAGTGGCTGAATACGTATACTGCAAACTAGGATTTTTTTTATGGAATACTAGAATTATTGATGTGATACCACAGAAAGAGTGAAAACTCTAGTCTCTTCTCTGGAAACAAACCCTCCATCTCCGGTGTTTAAATTATCATTATTCAGATGATCAACTTTAAAACCATTGCCACGTACATTGAAACAAGATCTGACTACAAAAGCATTTCACTCTTTCTGAACAGCCTGTTTGATACATTTAAAATACAAGTTACAAAACCATTCAAAATATTCAAAGCAGGTTATTTTCATTCTTGTATTTAAACTAGAATCTTGATTAGGTTATGCAGTAATTTCATTCCCAGCAGTGCCCTCTATTGGGGAAGCTCAATGGAACAAATATTTCCACAATACTAAAACGCTTATTGACTAAAGAAAATGCATTTCAGTTTGGATTAAGGAAAGTAAACCCTGCAGTGTCCATTACAGTGGCGTGTTTATGCCAAGGAACAGCATGGCAAGGTTGTTGGTTGATTTTAAAAAAGAGACCCCCACTGACCCTTTTGACCTTAAGAGACATGGAGCATTATTAATGCATTTAGCACTACTCTGAGTGAATGAAGAAGTGTGTAGAACATGGGTAGGCAAACTAAGGCCCGGGGGTCAGATCTGGTCCAATCACCTTCTAAATCCGGCCCGTGGACGGTCTGGGAATCAGTGTGTTTTTACATGAGTAAAAACTAATTGCGGGGGTGCAATTAGTACCAGCACCGTCCGTTAAGAGTTTGGGTGTAATCTTCGATACCTCCCTCTCCATGGAGGCGCAGATTACAGCTATAACAAAGGCGGCATTTTTTCATCTCCGCCAAGCTAAGCAGTTGGCTCCTTACCTCTCTCGCCCTGACCTAGCCACTGTGATCCACGCAACGGTCACCTCCAGACTGCATTATTGTAACTCGCTCTATGTGGGGCTGCCCTTGAGACTGACCCAGAAACTCCAGCAGGTGCAGAATGCCGCAGCAAGACTCCTTACGGGGTCTTCGCTGCGAGATCACATTCATCCGGTGCTATACCAGCTACACTGGCTCCCGGTGGAGTATAGGATCAGGTTTAAGGTGCTAGTTTTAACCTTCAAAGCCCTATACGGCCTAGGACCCTCGTACCTACGGGACCGCCTCTCCTGGTATGCCCCACAGAGGAACTTACGGTCTTCAAATAAAAACATCTTGAAGGTCCCAGGCCACAGAGAGGTTAGGCTGGCCTCAACTAGAGCCAGGGCTTTTTCAGCTGCGGCTCCAACCTGGTGGAACGCTCTGTCACAAGAGACAAGGGCCCTGCAGGACTTGACATCTTTCCGCAGGGCCTGCAAGACAGAGCTGTTCCACCAGGCCTTTGGTCAGGGCACAGCCTGACTCCCTCCTTTGGCAATCTTTACAAAACTTTAGTTTATGGTTGCCATCAATTTGGATTTTAATTAACTTTTATAATGTTTTTATAATGTTGAACTGTTTTGGTGTTGTTAGCCGCCCTGAGCCCGGCTTCGGCTGGGGAGGGCGGGATATAAATAAAATTTATTATTATTATTATTATTATTATTATGAGCAGAATGTGTGCTTTTATTTAAAATGCATCTCTGGGTTATTTGTGGGGCATAGGAATTCATTCATTCCCCCCCCCCAATATAGTCCAGCCCCCCACAAGGTCTGAGGGACAGTGGACAGTTTCCCCTGCTGGAAAAGTTTGCTGCCCCCTGGTGTAGAAGCACCAAAATCCAAAGCTATTTGAGGGTTAACATTAAAAAAAAAAAGTATTTTAGCCAAGCATATATACACAAATTATTAAGAAAGCATCAGACAGATACTTAGTTAGCAGAATTATTTATGTATATGAAATTGTGCCAATAATATTTGTTGTCCCTGTCTAGCTGACCCAGTCACACAAGGAACATTACAATATCCAATGGATAGGAATCCAATGATAAAACCTCTGCCACCACAGTGCTTTGGTTTAGCATATAACTGCTATAATTCTTGTTCTTTTAGTAGTCCTTGGGGAAATATAATGAATTGAATCTCAATTAGATTGTTTTAAATGAAAACAAACTTCATTACCACTTCTGTCAGAGAAGCTTCAAAAAGCTGTATGATGAGGGTCAACTAAAGTGATGCAGTCATTGCGAACAACTATTTAAGTGGCCAATTTAAATGAAAACAGGAAAAATAGGATTAAAAGTTTCCCTGAGAGATTTCATGACTCTGTGGAGTATTGTTCCTTGCACACATAAAAAGGAATGCTGTTTCAAAAATGAAGAAAAGGCCTCAAAGCATGTACGAAAAAGTAAATATCTGCAAGCTGGCTTAAAATGTAGTCAGATATAAACAGATAAACGGGAAATAAGAAACTCTGTATAGCAGGATCTCCTGTCATTTCTAGACTGATTTGTCACCTTTGCCTTCAGAGCTCTCAATGAATTAAAAGCCATAAAGATTGTTTAAGTAATTCAATAATAATAATATTTATCAGAGATTACAGAATAAAAGTTGTCAGCAGGTGACTCATCCATAGATGAAGATAGGTTATTTAGTAGTAAAGAGTGAACAGCTATAGAATTATCAAAATTGAGTTCATGTATCTCTGCTACCTACATTTATGAAGCAGAGTCCTTCCTAATCACCCTTCTTTACAAAAGCTGGTAGACAAAATGTGACCAACAAGTCTTCTTTAGAAAAAACTTAAAACAATCAAATTTGTTTTTGTAGATTTGTTGCAGTAAATCTTATTAGATACATTGGTTGGGATCCACAAACCTGAAATTTTATCCAGCCATTTATAATCTTTGTAAAGAACTGGACTTTGTAGGGGGAAACTGTATTTAGGAAAATATGTTTGGCATATTTTTCTACCTATTTTGAGGAAACAACTTTTAATAACTAGTACCGAATAGTTCCTCATCTGTAAACCGCTGTAGTGGTAGCTTCTCTGGACATGAGACACAGAGGCTATCCACTATAAATCAGAAAGATTGTGTGATGGCCAGTGTTGGCCCAAGACATTTTGCTGCCTAAAGCAGAGTGCAAATTGCATTCCTAACCCTGCCAGGACTAACACTCTAAAAAACTTCTTGCTGCACTATTCAGAACCAATTCCTAGCCTATTTTATTCCCCTATCACATGATGCTAACTGAAGCAAGTCCGTTCACTCTGCAGTATAACAGAATGCAGTTATGAATTAACATTTTTCAGAACTGCCACTCTTGTGCATACAGTGGTACCTCGGGTTAAGAACTTAATTCATTCTGGAGGTTCGTTCTTAACCTGAAACTGTTCTTAACCTGAGGTACCACTTTAGCTAATGGGGCCTCCCACTGCTGCTGTGCCGCCGCCGTGCAATTTCTGTTCTCATCCTGAAGCAAAGTTCTTAACCCAAGGTACTATTTCTGGGTTAGCGGAGTCTGTAACCTGAAGTGTCTGTAACCCGAGGTACCACTGTATGGCTTTCAAATAAATTCAGATTATTAGTGCATAAAAGCTGTTGTTTTGAAAAATTGCATCGCACAAGCACTTTTTTAAAAAATGATCAGATAAACCTAATATCCAGGAGCTGAGGAAAACATTTATGATGGGAGCCACTGGTAATTTATAATCAGCATATTAACCACAGGTTGCAAATATTCCTCTTTCATTCCATCTAAACCAGGGTAGGGGAACCTATGGCCCTCTGATGATGCTGGACTACAACTGTTATCCGACCCAGCAAACATAAACAATGGTCAGAGGTGATAGGAGTTGTAGTTCAACAATATATGGAGGAAACCACATGGGCTGCCTCTGTATTTCGCATACATTATCACAATAATGTACTCATGCTGCTTATTTTGAACTTGAATTCTATGTATGTCTAATCAGAATTAAATCAAAGGAGTTCCATAAGACTTATCCCAAGATGATGATGATGATGATTTATTTCATTTATGGGGCATCCCTAAGCAATTTACAATATAACATACACAAAGCAGTTACATATATAAAAACAGTAAAAACAACTGCATATATCTAAGTTATTCTTTAAAAAGCAATTATAAATATAAAAACAGTTTAAAAACACCACTGCATACAGCAATTCAACAACAACAAATCCAATCCAGATACCAGCTTGGATAAAGATTTTAGGAAAACCTGGTTGAAAGAAGAACATCTTCAACAGGGGCCAAAAAGACAAAAAAGGTAACTGCCTGATATGTAATGGGAGAAATTTTCAAAGGGTAAGAGCTACCACTCAAAAGGACCAATTCTGACATCATGCAGAATGCACCTCCTGCTATCTGCAGGATACCCTTTCTTGCATAATGCATTGATGGTTGGGTATGTAGAAGAAATTCCATTCCCCCTTACCTGGTGCAGGGAGCGACATGTGTAGCCCAATGCTGCCTTTTCTGGGTTTTGGAGGCAGTTTCCTGCCCTGTGTGGCTGTACTGCTGAGAGATCTTGGAAGACACTGGGAGCCAATCAGCAGGCTCCCAGTGGACGTAGCTTTGGAGTGGACTTACTTAGGTCCGCACTGAAGGGTTTAAAAGGGTGAACTGCAGTGTCATAAGCATCACAGTTCTTGCTGAACTTTCCTTCCAACCCTCCCTCTTTTACGGGTTTCCAGGACTGTTCTGAAAGTGGGTTGACAACCTAGCTCGCATACCTTGCTATGAGGGTGTTCCCTGCTGACAAATTGGGCTACATCTGTAGATTTTGCCTATCTCATAGCAATTGCCACAGTTATAAAGTGGAAGAGGCATTGAGCTGGATCCTTAGGAGAGCTGGCTGGGTCCTGCCCCTGTGCTCCAAAGTGGGGTCCTCCTAAGGGATCTTGGAGGGCAGTGTTTCTGTTCAGATGCCCATTCAGGGGCTGAAGGGGCCCCGGCATCCCCTACTAGTGACCAGAAGGATTCTCCAGATGTGATTCGTGCCATAAATTTGGTTATCCCCAATTCCTGATCCACCAGCAAGTGGGTTTGTTGATCACTGTATACATGCCCAATGCCTGTGCCAAACCTGTCCATCTTGTGGCCAATGTGAATCCAACTCTTATCTCCTGGTATTGATTTGTTGTCTGTGCCCCTCACCATGACTCCTTTGTGTCTGGGCCCCAAAGAGGCACTCTTTTAGGTATCTGGTCCCAATTGTGTATAGGACAGCATAATAATCAACTGTCTTATTTCAGGGCAGACCAATATTACCTGCTCAGAGTGCCAGCAGCTCTCCAGGATTCCAGGCAGAGGTTTTTGCCTCACTTGCTACCAGATCCTTTTAACTTAAGATACTTGATTTGGGGACCTTCTGTATATAAAGTATTTGCCCCCCACTGAGCTATGGCCACTCCACTAAAAATATCTCCTAAAAATATTGGGGGAATGGGAAAGGATATGGGAAGAATTTACAGAAGTACTTAGAGACTAGTCAATATTTTTCTATGACAACTTGGTCTCTCAAAGAAAATATGAGACTATGTGAGGAAGGAGAGGACCATATTAAAGAGTATAACGCAAGCTTAACAGCACAATGAGCAGAAATGCTGTGTTCTTCTTGCAGAGCTTTCCTGCTGCCATTCCTCCTGTTGTCACCTTCTGTTAAGAAAGCTGTTCTCTCTCATCCTTTTCTCCTATTTAAAAAGTTTTATACTAGCACATAGGTATTTCATTCATCAGGATACATGGCAAAAGGCCATTCACTTTGCTACTGTTATTACTACTGCTCAAGCTTGCAACTAAGCTAAAGGTAAAGGTAAAGGTACCCCTGCCCGTACGGGCCAGTCTTGACAGACTCTGGGGTTGTGCGCCCATCTCACTTAAGAGGCCAGGGGCCAGCGCTGTCCGGAGACACTTCCGGGTCACGTGGCCAGCGTGACATCGCTGCTCTGGCAAGCCAGAGCCGCACACGGAAACGCCGTTTACCTTCCCGCTGGTAAGCGGTCCCTATTTATCTACTTGCACCCGGAGGTGCTTTCGAATTGCTAGGTTGGCAGGCGCTGGGACCGAGCAGCGGGAGCGCACCCCGCCGCAGGGATTCGAACCGCCGACCTTTCGATCGGCAAGTCCTAGGCGCTGAGGCTTTAACCCACAGCGCCACCTGCGTCCCCCAGCAACTAAGCTAGTGATAAACAAATGGGGGAGGGGACATTTCTCACCCCTGTTCCCATGCCACCAACCCCTAATCAAAATAAGTTATATTCTAGATCCTAGAATTAGATTTTTTCATAAATGAACATACATTCAAAAAGAATTTAAATAAAAAACTGCATCAATACTGTGTTTGTTCCAAAGGGTTATGACAAAGGTTGCTTGCAGCACATTTCCCAACATTATATGCTGATTTCCTTACTTTTATCTCCTATTGATTCTTATTTTGCATTAATTGCCAGTGAAGAAAACTTTTACACAATCCACTGAAGAATTTATAAAAAAAATTAAGTTGCAATCAAATATATTTAAAAGGAGCAGACTTAGGTTAAAGGGTGGTTGCAATTTCACAGATGCAAAATAAAATTTGTAGTTACACAACTGGGAAATATGCATGCATGCATCATTTGTGCCTTAATGTTATATTTAAGGTTTATCTAATACAATGCAGATGGAAGCAAATTTGTCTCTCTATGTTCCATACAATCTATGCTGAAATATAACAGCCAGGATCTAAAGAAGCAAAGCTGGTTTTTCTTGAATAGTAGCCCCCTACAATGCATCATGACATTTTCTGAAATTGAGGGGAGTTTCAAAAAGTTTGGAATAAAATGCAGAGGTGCGGCTCTTCAAAGTAAACATTCTACTAGATGAGTTCCAAGCTCTCGGGCTAATCTAAGTTTGCATCCCAAAGTTTTTTTTTACTTAAGTTCAGCAATGAATATGCTTAGAGTTTATTGGCTTGGGAGCTATGTTTCCAGAATAAACATTTGCCAGTATGAACAGCAGCAGCCTCTGGTGGTCTGAATGAAATAATGTGTCCATAAACTCAGGAGAAATATATTTTAAAGGCATGAAAGTATATACTGTACGTTCAGCTATTTGACTCCTTAAAAAGATACTTTCATATTATTAGGTAATGTACAATGCCTTAATTAAATAATCTCATGTGAAACATTTTCTTTTGTATGGAATGTTGTATTTAATTCAAGAGTTCTTCCTTAGATTTGAATGAAATATAATCCTATGAAACATGACATTTTTCTTTTGACTACTGAACACAGTTGGCAGATGTTTTTAGGAACAAAAAATTGTCTTATAAGAAAACACAGTAAGTAAGCTTTCCTGCCATATTGTGTGAGATGAAGTTTATTACCCAGACCAAATCAATCCCCTTAACAAGCTGTAACATACATTGGCAAGTACATTATTTCATAGTTAAAAAATTTACAGCTTGAAACAATAAGCACTTTGATCTTTCAAGCTGTACTCTTAAAGCTTCAGAAGGTACGCATAATCTGCTAGTTAGTCATTTCTATTTATATTCATCTCATAGAAAAAGCCTTAGCAGAGGCCTCCGTTCTGTTGTAGCTTATGGTTGTAAATATAGATTACCATAGAGGTTTGTGTAGAATTCTTGAATAATGGAAAACTGGGCCATTCACAGATATTTAAGTATATATTAGTTACAAAAGAGAGAGTAATAATTAAAATAACTAAGTTATAAAGCTAACATATTCAAGCTTTTGCTGAATAAATTACCGATACTTAAAAAACAAACAAACCCAGAACACAACCAGTATAGACTATTATGCAGATAGTATTTAACTGCTCTTCAGTAGTGTATTTGGAAGTGGTAATGCATTTAGTAAAACAAGATTTTCTCTTGCATAGGAGTATTGTCTTCTCTACTTTCTGCAGCTATGTTGTGTGTGTGTGTGTGTTTAATTATTAACTAGTATTGGTCTGCCTGTCTTTGGGTATAACTCCACTGTGTTTTGGTGACATCCCTTATGGGTTTATGGGAGTAGTCAACCAGTGTTCTCCTAGTAGGAATTAGCACAAACTGTATTTTTTTTAATGTCCGCTGAGCATACTACAAACCTTTCTCAGAGCCTAGTACTACAAAACTGGAAAACAGCACCTTCTAATGCAAGTCATGTAGATCTACCTTAATTTGTCTGTTCATCAGATGCCTAAACACACAGTAATGTGGAATTTAATAGGTAAATTTGCAAAACAAAGGAAGACAAAAAAACCATTGTGAAAAAGTGAGAAATAAAAATATTATCACTGTACATACAGATATTCAGAAGAGCAATGGTGTGGCAATGCCAACTTTCAACAATATAAGTTCACTACCTATAATGGTCCAATCTTAATTCATATGCTAGCAAACAAGAAACAAAAGGGTTGGTCTTCTCATAGAGAAGTGCTCTTAGTAATTTTGATAAACAAAGCACGAAGTAATTGAAAGTAATTTTGAAACATCCGTGCTATGAAGTCTGCCTATTTATTTTGACTTTTAGTGTGTTCTCAATGAATTCAACCTGGGTAGAACTGAGACTTCAAGGACTGTGAATGTCATCAATTTCTCCCCTCTGCAGCCCCCCCCCCCCCGCAGGTCACCAAGGGATGTGGCCCTCTGGTGATGCTTTACTTGTGGGAGATATATTTGAATTCTGAGGTGTGTTCTGCTTGTGCAGTAAAATCTTTGGCTCTAAGCTGTATTCTAATAGGTGACCTGTATTAGCAGGCAAGAAAGAGCAATGTAATGGGTAGTACTTCATGCAGTGGCATTCTCACCAAACATCGGAATGAAAGCAATTCACACTTAATGATACAGCACCGTGGATCAGGTCCTGTTTTCAGCCTAACTACCGTATTTTTTGCTCTATAAGACTCACTTTTTCCCTCCTAAAAAGTAAGGGGAAATGTGTGTGTGTCTTATGGAGCGAATGCAGACTGCCCAGCTATCCCAGAAGACTGAACAGCAAGAAGAACTGCTGCTTTCACTGCGCAGCGATCCCTCTTGCTGTTCTGGCTTCTGAGATTCAGAATTTTTTTTTTCTTGTTTTCCTCCTCCAAAAACTAGGTGCATCTTGTGGTCTGGTGCGTCTTATAGAGCGAAAAATACGGTACCCAAACCCAAAGAGAAACACAGGAAAGGGTCTCAAATCTGGGCAGCTGTACAACACCCTGTACAACACCAAGGTTCTCTTACCTTAAAAGAGGAGGTGCTTCTCTTAAAGTGGAGCAGACTAATGAGTAATCTATTGCACATCATATAAGGAAGTAACATGGAAAAGCCAACACTTTTCAGTTGCTCTTTAAAATACAGCTATTATTTTCCTCATTCTTTCCTGTTCCTCATTCATTCATCTAGACATGCAAGTGTTTCCCATTTCTTTCATTTTAGCATCTAAAGTTAAGCTTATTTGTTTTATACACTGAAGTCATCTAGAGTAACATTAATCCTCATCATAAGGAACATGCAAAAAAAATGCAAAATATTCCTATTCCCCCCCCCCACCGGGTTTTCACTGTTCAATCATCCTAGGTA
This sequence comes from Podarcis cretensis, assembly GCF_951804945.1. Lineage (NCBI taxonomy): Eukaryota > Metazoa > Chordata > Lepidosauria > Squamata > Lacertidae > Podarcis > Podarcis cretensis. The sequence continues at coordinate 29,541,693 of NC_137180.1, read as the reverse complement.
TCCTAGGCAGAACATTCTAATGACACTGGAGCATTTATGACATATTTTATTCTTGAATAACAATGCAAACTTCTATAAAAAGAGCTTTGAAAATTGTATGAATATGTCTCGAATGTATAATGCATCATATGTATATGAAGCAGAATGTGTCAAAGTGCAAATAATATTGTTTGTGCCCCCTGCAGAATTAGAAATCCTTGGGTAGCACTGTTATAACGATCCCATGCTGCTAGTATTACAAAGTGCAAAGGTTCACTGGCTAAGAAAAGAAAAGAGCAAGGGGCAGAATTTCCTCACTGCACTGTTCTTGAACTATTTTGGCTTAAATATTTATTAAGGTATTTATTAATAACTGTCTCCCTTTATCTTCCTTCAGAAGTTTAGCTGAAATACAGTGGGTGGGTACTCATACAGAAATGTTACATTATATGGTAAAGGTACAACCATACAATATCAACATCAGAATTTTGCTCACTATATTATTAATTTATCAGGCAATTTGTTAAAGTATTAGACTATCATTTAATATTCTTGCTTCTCAAGAATATAACAGCATAATGCTGCAAACAGTCACCATCTGTAAAACATGTTGCCTAAACTGTATTTAAGGAGTGTTTCTGAAAGACAGATCTTATACACACATCTACTAAAAAACATTTCATAAATTACTTTTCAAATCAGTCCTTGTCTCTGGAATGCATATTATGTTCCCTAGGGCTTTATTTGAAGTTTCTCTTTGAAATTAAGTACGATTTCCACCCCCCCACACACACACTTTCACATTGAATGCAAATGAAAATAACAATAGAAAGAAGACAGTTTTACTTTTAGTACTTGCTAGTTATATAAATGAAGAAAAACCACATTTTTAGAGTACAACTATGTATGTGAAATTAAAACATTTTTTCAATTAATCAGTGTTAACCCAAAACAAAATAGAGCAACTTACTCTAATATACAATTGCACTGTTTCCTTTTCTTTTTGTGGATTCCGATATTTCTCATAGAAGTCCCGTCGCTTCTTTGTATCTTTTTGGATTTTATCTTTTCTCTCTCTCTTTTCTGCAGGTTCATCTGAGCTATCAGGAGACAGCTGTACTTGGGCTTTTGTCTTTTCAATCTCAATATAGTTCTCATTCGGATTCAGTACTATTACTCCATAGCCTTCCTATGGCAGAGGAAGAAGAAAAAGAATACATATAGATTTTGCCTTTGAAATGGTTTACATTTTATTTTATTGTCTTGACAAAGGAACTGTTTCATTCATTTTGTGTTTCTATGTGAATTTATTTAGTCTACATTTATGTTCACTTATTTGCCTAGTTCTTTTTAACCTTTTAATAACTTTTCAATATTGTAGGCAATTCTTCAGAAAGTAGGTTTTTTAAAATAAAAAAGTGATTATAGAACATGGTCACTAGCATATATAGTTAATGCTTCATTGACAGAAACTTTTACTTTTACCACCATTGCCTCTTTTAAAAACTATTCAGGCAGCTTTATGCTCCAATCTTATGTGCTGTTAGTTTTTTAAAAAATCAGAATGATTTAAAAGGGATTTAAGCAGTCAAACTGTGTATAGGATTACAGCCTAAACTATTAAACACTTTTGTCCCATAGAAGATAATTCACAAACTGATAGCAGAGTAACAATGAATCAATATAAACTGTGATTATTTGATGTTGCTAAGAAATAAATGAATTAGTTACCAGTTTATACCGGAACAATTTTATTGGAATTATATGATGTATCGTCTTCACAGACTTTAGGAGAAATTAATATTTTATTTTTCTCAGAAAATGTTTACTAATGAAGAATATATGAAAGCATGGTGCATTTTGTGTAGGTTAAACAAAATACCTATGCAAAAGGAGGAGAAAGAAACAAAAGCAAAATACCAACACATAATTTGTGGATCTTCAAGATTATTTTGAAAATCTTATTTATAGTTTACTAAACAAGTTCCAGGTATTGAAGTAAAATTCATTTTAACCTAGTTAATTCAGCAAATAACTTCTGCCTAACAGACCAAGTGAACAGATGAAAGACTACCTATATAGATGATCAAAGTTAACAAAGGATACTTTATTTGGTTTTGCTTTATTCTAATCTATGTAGCTATTCAAAAATCTTGTAATGCATTGTAGTAACTGTCAGGTAGACAGATTGTCACTTGGTGATTTTCTACAGTTGGACACACTCGACTAGTTATTAAAATCACATTTGAAGAACGTTCTTACTCCTCTTCCTTGTGCCTGTACAACTTTTCACGCCCTTCTCAAATTTCTGCTATACCTTCTCCTCCCACCAAAACTAAAGTTAAAGAACACTGTTGCACTCTGTTAAGCAGGGTGAAATAGAGGCATTCAGTTCACTGTCTATGGTATAAGGGAACATGGCAAAAAGGTCACCACAGGCCAAAGAGAAAATTGCCTCCTAGATTCTGTACCATGAGTAAGTGATCTCCTGTCATCTTTCCCCCCTCAGCTCTCTCTTCAGAGTGAACCTATTCATTCACATGTACCTTATTCTCTGGAATGGAGTGATCATGTATAAAGTATAAATTGTACTAGAGTATAAGATGATTCAATTCAGATATGTATGAAAATGAACTTAGGATCCAAATGTGTAATATTCTGAAAAACAGATTCCTGCCTTCAGGGACTAATTCAAAACTACTAATGAAATAACACCAACTAAACAAAGCACCTTTCATACTATTTTAAACAACATGCAGAGAAAAAACTGGTTAACTTTTTATAACCATTCAGAAGCGGTGCCCTGCAGAGCTCAGTGCTTTAGTTTGCTGTCCATGTTCCTGACCTGTTTATTCTGAGCAGATGTTCTGCGTATTGATTCTTTCTTACTTTCACTACAATGCAAGATTTAAAATTCATGTATTTGTTATGATTTTACATGTGTAACTGAAATGTGAAACTGTATCCACGTTTTGTTGCTCACAAAAACAGACACACATAAATCACCAGAGAAGTAAAATTTGTCTAAGTTATTGATTATGTAACTGAAAATTACATGACTCATTTGTCCAATTTTATGAGGACATAATGTCAATTTTTCAAAGACACATCAACAGATGAAAAATGAATCCATTTCAAAAATCAAAGCAACATAAATCAATTAAAGGATTTTTATCAATTAGGTTTTAAACAGCACAAACCAACCCTCAGTAGCTCTTTAAAACTTTTTCAAATACCATATTTGTTAGAGTAACAATAAATTAGCATGGAAATTCTATCATGCACTTCATGGTTTCTTTCTAAAAACCCATTATAAATGTTGCTTTGCTTGTAAGGAAGTTGATATAAAGTCATATTCTTTTCCATCTTTTGTCCTCAGCCCCTTCAGCCTAAACTATATGAAGAAAAATAGGCATAGGAAAGAGGATTAGGTGTAATATACAATACTTGCTCAGATAAAAGGATGTAGAAATGCAACATAGCATATATAACCACAGCAGAATTTAACCTCTATCAGTTTTGCTAAATTGTTATCAACTCAACCTATCACAAGTTAATCTATGTCTTTAACCATAGTATGACCTTTGTTTCCTCTTCACTTCTGCAAACAATGCAGCATTGGGTTTTTTAAAAAGATTTCATTGGGGTCTTTAATATTTATATTTCAATCTGCATGATTTTTGAATAGCATACTTGTAAAGGAAGTTATTCAATTTTAATATGTAAAATAAAATTGTTCTATTACCAAATTATCAGTGTCAAAGCCCATATAAGTTCTGGACATTACCACTGGCTTCACCGAGTTAAAGCAAAGTTGACATCAACCTATGTTTAGGTAAAGATTTAAAATATGTTGTGGCAAGTAGTAAGACAAAGCTTTGGTTTTATAAAAAGGGCATACAACCTGTAATGTACCTTTTAGGGAAAGTGAGCAAATACTAATCTATGACCTCAGTTTAGGCAGAAGCACACCCTACCCCGTCATATTTAAATGACTATTCAGAACAGTATCAACTGATCAGTAGCTACTAGCCTTGTTTCTAGTCTAGGTGGCCCAATTAGATGTAAGAAAATGCCTTCAAAAATTAAACAAACCCATAGGTTAACTTCTTAATATTACTTTCATTTTTAAAAGCAGCCATTTAATTATGTCTATATTTGGAAAGCCATATTTTCTAAATTAAGTAAAATTTTCAAAGATAATTGCCAATACTGCTTTTTCTAACCTTATTAGATAAATCTCTCTCCCTTCCCCCAATACAAATATGCTTTGCAGATTGTTAGAAATATTGGCACCAACCAACTGCAATATACTATATTTGAGACAGAATACAGTATTCAGTAATCTTCAAGTCCATGTGCACAGACCAATTAGCACCAATTGTTGTGATAGATGTTTTCAGGACAGATGCAGGAAAACAAAGCTATTTGCTAGATACCCAATTTGATAGTATCCAACATCAGTTCTAAAATCTAACCGGCAGAACATATACCACAAGGATATTATCTGATATCTCTCCAAAGTCTATTGCAATAGGGTGGTGTAACTTACGAAGACATTCTAAACAGCTATTTCAGAAAGCTTATTTTCAATTTTATATATGAACTTACTTGACTTTCAGATGATAAGATGAAGTAAAAGCAAGCTTAGATAGATAGACAACCGTTAGCAACTACACAGAATCCGAAGAATGCTTTGTATCAAGTGTCACACAAAATGCCACAAGTGTGTTAGGTAGCAAATTATAATGGTCACATCCTGTTTTAGACGTCTGTATAAAATGCCCCACACTCTCTGTATATACATAAAACTAATACAGCATATTAGTTTTAGCATATTAGCCAGTAATAGGATAGTCAATAGCAATAACAAGTATTTGAGATACATTCTGGAATTCTACAAACCTCTTATGTCTGGAAAATGAATAATGAGCTGAAAGCATTCAGTCCTGCATATTAATTCACCAGAATGGGATGCCATATGTGACCAGAGAGGTCAGAGGCTAGAGTGGAATCCCTTGACCTATGCAACTATCTTTCTGGCCTGTAAGTAAGAATCTGTAGCAGATCATTTTCTTGAGCTTTATCAATTTGATTCTTTTTTTAAAAAAAGAAACCCATTTACAACATTTGAAGCAAGATCAAAGTTAATCCTCAGGAAAAGCAACCCAAAGAGCTAAGATCTGTAACTTAGATTTATGCATGTTTAAAATGGACATAAGAATGGCCATTCATCTTTTTGAAAGATGTATGTTCTTTTTATTTCCCATCTTTTTCATAAGAAGAGTACCTATGTGTCACTGTTGCAACATCCTAGGTGCAACAGTAGGATGAGGTCATGACAACCAATCAGAAGTCACTAGTGAAGCGTAAAAGTAAACATAGCTGTTGGAGATGCAGCTCAGCTTGAAAAATGCCCCCTCCATTATTTGAGCAATTTTCTCAAGACGTGACCTGAGACTGAAACGCCTGAAATGTCAGTTGACTCCTTTTTGTATTTCCACCCAATGTGCATTTTGGCAACTGCACCCTGCTAACACTTTGTAATATTTTCATCCCAGTTACACCTCATCTCTCAGGCTCCTGAATTCCACTGCTGTGTCCAAATGTGTAAAAATGCTGTATTACTGCCAAACACACATTGTTCAACCAAGTTTCCAACTTAAAATAGCTCATCAAGTTAGGCAGGAAAAGAAAACATGCCACAAAAAGTTTTTAGAGGACCACCTGTTGTCTATTATTTTTACATAGCACTTACTCATAAATCATAACACAGGGTAATTAATCAAGCTGTCAAAGAAAAGGTCAAAGGTTAGGTAGGGGAGTCAGAAGGTCATGCATGGGCTGATAGAGGTCAGGGTCACACCACATTCCTCATTATCAAGTTGGGATGAGAGACGGCCCAAGCAAACAAAAGTGAAAGCAGATGGAGAAGTGAGTGGATAAAAAAAAAGAAAGAAAATTTCACAAACAAAAAGAAAAGTGAAAGAAGAGTGTCAGCTGCTTTCAAATAAAGAGCAGAATAGAACTGAAATACTCTGAAATGTGCTCAAAAGGTCTAAATACAACATTAAAAATTGTATTTTTATTCTTTACATGTAATATAGATTTATTTGAAAAATATTTGGTAGAAAACAAGCAACATAAAACAAACATAAGATTAAGTTTCTTATACATTTTCCCTACATTTTCAGGCATATTAGGAAAAAATAGCTACTTTGATCATCATCATCAAATCCTGCTTTTCCTTTTATAGCTACAACCTATGGAAATGTAATAAAAAGCTCTTATTTGTATGAAAAATAGGTTTTGAACTATATTCTTCATACACACAAATGTTCATTAACACAAAGCATCATAAAAGTCCTTCTGGATGACACAAGAGTTATAAAATATTCTATGATTACACTGACCTGAATTAGATGCAGAATACTGTGCAAAATTAGCTGTCACCCTTTCCTCAAAATCTTTGTTAATCTCATTTTGAATGTTTGCAGCTTTATCAACACATGCATCAATGTCAGCTCCTTGGTTACTGAACCGCTGTACTTGGAAGAAGATATAATTAAAATGTTTTGGCACAGAAAAGGTGAAATTGTATCTTCCCCTGTTCCCTGAGGAGTCTGTAAAACATGTAGGATATATTGACAAACACACACCCTTGTCTAGAGCCCTGACATTCCAGGTCACCAACTGCTATTTATTTCAGAATATTTACACTTACCCATATGATCACCTGCTGTGTTACTAACTTTTAATGGCTGCTAAAAGTGTAAGAATAAAAACCTCTTAATGCCTCTCCTGATAACTTTATTTTAATTCTGGAAAGTCTTCCTGCTCGTGTTCTAACCACTTAGATTAAGCGATATATAAATGCCTTAAATAGTAAATAAATGTCTAGAATTATTATTCAGGCATTCTAAAACCCTTGCATGATATGAGAGCTGAGGCTGAGAGTGCTTACTGCAACCCCAGTTGGTGTCTCCATAGCCCTCCATGAGTTAGAGGGAGTAACCTTTACAGTAGGAAGTCCTTTTACCTGTGAAGGCTCCCTTTGTGTTTGAGAACCCTGATTTTCCATGGTTCTAAATTGTGTGGGGAGACAATTTGAATAGAAAAGTCTTCTTTGCTGCAGACGTCACCCCTCCAACTCATGGAGGGCAATGGTGATGGGAGCAGAGAGTCCCCTTCTTATCGCCTGGGAGATTTAGATTGTTTGAGTAGGGCAACTATAAAAGAAACATGCAGTGTGTGTTACTTGGAAATCCTCTTATGTAATAATGTTGCAACTATCTAGATTTTAGAAACATTATAAATGTAACTAGGTAATAACTGTTGATTTTCTTTATTCTCATACAACAATTTTCAGCAGAGTCAATGTCATGAACCTAGACTTAACAGGGTGCTTTCTTAGGTGGAAGGGAAGAGGCAATCACTGATTCTTCCTTCCCTGTGTTCTCCCAAAAAAATCTGCTACGGAGAGTTGGTGGACCCTGTAGAACAGTAAGGGAATCGGCACTGGGGAATGCAGGAGGAAAGGAAATTAGACAAAAATCTCCTCCCTCCCTTCTTTTAGCAGGAACATCTGCAGGATTCAAGACCCTTTGGTTTGCAAAGGGCCTAGTATGGTTCCAGCCCAATAAGAACTGAGTGTGATATAACACTTTCAAGTTGTAATTAGTAAACTAAATTCTCCAGGGTTAAAGAGCTGAGCTAAGTTATATTACTCTAAAAGAGATACTAAGAGTGCACACTGGGCAAAACAAAAACAAAAGGATGTTTCTTATATATTTTGAACCAGTCTTAATGTTCAAAACATATTTCTGATCTTTGTAGGCTGTTCTGGGACATAAAGGTAAAAGTAAAGGGACCACTGACCATTAAGTCCAGCAGTGAACGACTCTGGGGTTGAGGCGCTCATCTCGCTTTACTGGCTGAGGGAACCGGCGTTTGTCCGCAGACAGCTTCTGGGTCATGTGGCCAACATGACTAAGCAGCTTCTGGCTAACCAGAGCAGCACACGGAACGCTGTTTACCTTCCCACCAGAGCGGTACCTATTTATCTACTTGCACTTTGACATGCTTTCGAACTGCTAGGTTGGCAGGAGCAGGGACCAAACAACGGGAGCTCACCCTGTAGCAGGGATTCGAACTGCTGACCTTCTGATCGGCAAGCCCTAGGCTCTGTGGTTTAGAGCACAGCGGCACCCACGTCCCTGCTCTGGGACATATTTCCAGCTGAAAGAGGGCAAAAAATATTCTAAATAAATATGCTATTACAATAATAAAGATGTTACATTAATAATTTTTGGACACTAATTATTTTTTTTGGGGGGGGGGGAGTGTGACTTCATTTGATGGAAAATTAAAAAGTATTGTACTCCATACATCTACTTTTCCCATGCACTGAGGATGGGATATAGAAAACGCTGTGCTAGCATAACTTTGCAAGGCACCAGGACTGCAGCAATGCTATGATGACAAGGGAAACATAAATGGCAGAAAACACATTTGTTTTTTCTAATGAGGAGCAAAAATAGTATGTTTTTAAGAAATAATACAAAATATGGTGTATTCAATGGATTGGATGCAAACTGTGCCTTCCAGAAATTGAAGGACTCCTTCTGTCTACGGAAACCTCCTCTTTCAGAGGAGGAATCCTACTGGTGGAATGGGGAAGACGGTATCTTTCATTTATTTTCCCTCTCCCCACAGCCCATATGCCTCCAAATAATTTTTTCCAGAGGGCTGGGGACCCTTTGCAACAGCATGGGAATTGCTGCTGGGAAAACAGAAACCAGCAAAAAATAGTTATCGTTCCTCCCACCCCACAGCATAATGTACCTACTGGTGGTGGGAAGAAACTCTGGATCTCAACCAATGTGAGAAAAAAAATAATAACCCTAGGAGTGTTCACATGTTACACTCAACAAGTATACAAACTATGTACACAGTAGCTCAGCTGTGGAAATTAACAAGTGTATGAATTAACATGTATAGAAACAGTATGTACCTGCGTCCAGTGTAACATTTGAACAAGTCTACCTATCATCATGAGTCAATCCAAACTCTGTAGACTGTGGTGCATAACAGTGTTTACACCAATAATTTCGAGATATCGTTTGTGCAAGGATTCTATTATGTAACTTTATATTATCTCACGTGAGTTCAAATGAGGAGGAAACCATTCATGATTATACCCACAAGGTCACACATTATATGAAGAACTGATGTGAGTAATGATTACAAGACTGTGTTACAAATCAGAAAGCTCCCAGTTTGAATATCTTTTCTACCATGAATTCAACAGGTAACCTTAGGCCAGCTATTTTCACTCAGACACAGGCTACCATCTGCACTAGAATAGTGGTATTTGCCTACATTACAGGGTTTCAAAAATGGGATGCCATTCTAAGTATTATTTTTAAAAAATATTTTTAGACTGCATTTTAAGCAAAGAGCCTAAAAAGTGGTTTACGATTTATCATACTGAGCAATCACAATTTAAAAGTGAAATAAAATAAAATAAATTTAATCACAAAAACATTACTAAAACCAGCACTAGGGAAACAAAATATAGTCAAACTAAAACTGTGGGAGGCAGTGGAAGACAGGAGTGCCTGGCGTCCTCTGGTCCATGGGGTCACAAAGAGTCGGACATGACTAAATGACTAAACAACAACAACAACAACAACAACAACAACAACAACATGTGCTCCAAATGTTTGGCACCAACCAATATCTCGGCAGCTACATTTTGCAAATAAATAAAGGTGCTTCATTGGAAAGAAGTTACAAAGAAGCATATGCTCAAACCAGAAGAAGTATATATATGTCTACTCTCCAGGAGAGTACCAAAAGCTGTCTTGGGACAGAAACAGATTCTAAAAGTTTATCATATGCTAACTAATAGAAAATGAAGAGAAAGGGATGGGACTCCAGGAAGTGAAGAAGAGAGAGGATGATGTGTGGGAAAGACTTTGCTGTGAAAGAGCAGAGTGGGAAGGTATTATAAGTGGAACCTACAGCGTATCCTCAACCCCTAACAGCAGTAGTCCTGTTGAGGGTTACAGCTAGCTAAGCTGTAAGGGGTAGGTGCGAAAAATTTGCCTTCTCCCTTCCCTCCTGGTTTTCCTTTGCTTTTGTCCACTTAGCTTTCTGTGGCTCTTGGAGTCCACTGAGCATGCTGATTGTTTTCCAGTGGTTTCTTTTTAGCACTCAGCCACCTGAGTACATTATTTGATAGGGCAAGTGGAACTCGCAGCTACAGCACTGTATCCTCATTTCTTAGCAGCAGAACTGTTCTTGTTCAGGATTCCAGACAACCATTATAGAGTCAGTTTGGCTGATTCCCCACCCTATTTTTTCCTCTTCTGACTGATATTCAACATTCCATGACTCATGGAAACTGCTAACCAGGCTCAATCCTCATTGCAGTGTTTTGGCCTTATATTTTCTTTTAATTTAGAAACTTTAGCATATTTAGAGAATCACTTATTTATATAGAAACCAGTGCTTTAAGATTGCCTCATTTCACCTGCAAATGGACAAATACTCTGAGGGAGAAAGGAAACCTGTTTGAATTTTGTGCATTTCCAGGTTTCTAGTCCCTGTGATCTTACTGAAGTTTTTGAAATAATTTCAGTTTACCATTCTGATGTCCTCCATCTTGTAAGTAACCTATCAATTTAAGGAAAGTCATCCAACTGGGGGCATTGTTATGCCCCTATGGTTTGCATGGCTAGAAAGGTCTGATAACTTTACACTTTCTGGTGGTTTGTATGAATCAATCAGAGAGTCCACATACCTTCTTCCCCTTTCTTCTGAAAGATGTATTATTTGTTTGCCTGTTGTTTCTTAGTTCTACAGACCACATTTTGTCATACCAGTAATCCCAAAATGGTTTCCAACATATAAAACCACTCAATTATAGAGGCATTTGAATAAAAGTTAAGGATAGGAATCAAAACAGAACTGCGCCAGTCCAGAGACTGGTAACAATGACAATATAATTTATTTGCTGTCTAGTGCAAGGGAACATTCCAGCCTGATATGGGGTTAAAATTTGGCCCACAATGCTGTTTTCCTCAAACCACAGCCCCACATTTGATATGGTATGTATTATCAGGTGTGGGACACCTAGAGACAAGGCTGCCGATGCATCAACTGATGCACAGTAAAATCCAAACTTCGGGTGCTTTAAAGTACCACCAAGGGAACCAAGCAGAGGACCTTCTCAGTAGTGGAATGCCCACCTGTCAGATATCAAAGAGATAAACAATTATATGACCTTCTGTAGAAATCTGAAGGTAGCTCTGTACTGGGAAGCTTTTAATATTTGATGTATTGTGTGTTCTTCTATATTCCATTGAAAGCTGCCCAGAGTAGCTAGAGCAACCCAGTCTGATGGGTGGGGTACAAGTAAATTTGTTGTTGTTGTTGTTGTTGTTGTTGTTGTTGTTGTTGTTGTTGTTGTTGTTACCTCTTTGCATCACTCACCTATCAAATTTGGTCCACAAGGCTAGAATCTGATAAAGATCTGGCCTGCAGAGCCAAAACAGTTCACCCCACCCCCCGCCCATTCTAGCGACTGGGAAAACGAAAATGCTTTTACTTACTGGCAGAAACCCATTAAGGTCTCTGCCATCCAATTCTTCAGGGGGAAGTGAATTCTAGACCAGGGAGCTACTACAGATAAGACCCTATTCTGCAATAGCCAACAGTAGGCCCAGGCCTACTGACAAATCACAGAACCTGGTACAGTTAACTATGAAAGAAAATACTTCAACAGATAGCTTGGTTTCAGGCCATCTAGAATATGAAAAGCCAGTACTAATCCCTTAAATGGTGCCCAGTCAGTGCAGACCTTGAAATATCAGTATTATATGAGCTTGTCCAGATACATCTATCAAGTCGTATGGCAGCATTCTGCTGGATA